>NC_135811.1:39486396-40155072 GCF_964213995.1 Mustelus asterias | reverse complement strand
AGACCAAGATCATTGAGGGATGAGTGCAGAGGTGGAAACCTCTGTCCCACAAGATTAGCACTAGTGCAATGCAGATTACCAACATTTAATTTGCATAGCAGATATGAAGAATTACAAAGGTTACATTGAATTGCAGTGCAGAAATAGACCATTTAGTACAATTGCTCCATACAGTGGTTTATACATCACACAAGTCTCCATCCATGCCTTGTCGTCTACCTCTACCTTCTACACCTTTCTCCCTCATCTTTTCTGCATAAATGAATCTATGGATTCACCCCAATTATTCCTTGGGCTAACAGGTTCCATATTCTTATCGAGCTTTGGGTAAAGGTATTCCTCCTGAATTCCCTTTTGGATTTATTTGTGCCATTAGACTGGTTTCCCCACCAAATGGATAAGTCTTCTCTGAAGCCTAATTTGACTCCAAAGCAAAACAGTGAAAGACTCTTTCTTCTGTTGTTTCATCAAGTTCTGACTCCAGATTTAGACTGTATTCACACTATAACTGGTGCCAATGGGCAGTAATGTTCAACAGAAGTTGAAACGACTCAACATCATTGACTGACCAAATAGAAGTGAGACTCATCATGCGGGAGAATCTATTGCAAGAAGTCTCACAACACCATAGAAATCATAGAAACCCTACAGTACAGAAAGAGGCCATTCGGCCCATCGAGTCTGCACCGACCACAATCCCACCCAGGCCCTACCCCCACATCCCTACATATTTACCCACTAATCCCTCTAACCTACACATCTCAGGACACTAAGGGCAATTTTAGCATGGCCAATCAACCTGACCCGCACATCTTTGGACTGTGGGAGGAAACCGGAGCACCCGGAGGAAACCCACGCAGACACGAGGAGAATGTGCAAACTCCACACAGACAGCGACCCAAGCCGGGAATCGAACCCAGGTCCCTGGAGCTGTGAAGCAGCAGTGCTAACCACTGTGCTACCGTGCCGCCCCAGGTTTAAATCCAACAGGATAATTTGGTAACACAAGCTTTCGGAGCGCTGCTCCTTCATCAGGTGAGTCCATGATGTGGAGGCATCATGGAGAATGTATTGTTTATCCTCTGATTGTCCACCCCCGCCTGCCATCTGTTTGGTTTTATTGAGCAAATTATATGAGCAACAGAAGGAAATGTAGTGGGTAATCAGTTATGTTGGATCCCTTCTCATATTTGCACTCATCCTCTTTTCAGTCCAGTAAAGGACTCTGTCCATGAGGGAGTGATCACATGGTGGCATCAAACATTCCATAATCTGTCATTATGCTTCACTGCCATTTCATAATCACCCAGGTATAAAACTGATATTCCCAGTTCTAGGTACTAACTTGGAGGCAAAGTTTCCTTTTGTTATTTGTTGACAGGTGTAGGTGATGCTGGTAAGATTGCTACCTGACCAAAGTGTTTTTCCTGAACCATTGTAGTGTTTGTGATGCTGGCGTGAAGTCAATCCAGGATTTTGATCCAGTGTCAATGAAGGAAATTAGATACACGTCCAAGTGAGTTTAAAGTGTCTAAACCCTACATTTACTGGCACTGTTAATAACATATTGGCCGGAACTCTACCACCTTGCCTGGAACCGGAGTGGGCGAGGGTCCGACAATGGCAATCTCGCTCAAACAAGGCTGTAAAATCCCGCCCATTGTTGTTTAATTTTTATTCCTTTTTTTGCTGTTGCCACCTGCTTGACCATCTCTCTTTGGACAATTTGTCAGTGAGCTGCCATTTGCCTCCTGGAGCCATGTATTTTTTTTTATTTTGTGAGGGCAGCAATGAGCTGAGCCCCAAAATTCTCTATGACCACTGAAAAAAACAGCTAAGGTTACTGGGGACACGGCTTGTCCTGATAGTGTCTCCTCCACATCCCTGAGGGAGATAATTTGATTTTGGTGCAATCCATTTAGCTGGAAAAGTTAAAATTGAATAGAAGCTCACAGATTTAGCAGCAGAGTTACTGTGATAGCATTATTGGCTCAGTAAGAATTGCAAATTCTGGCCTAGTCAGCGATGCCCACATCCCGTGAAGGAATAAATTAAAAAGAAGCTGTGCAGCATCCCTTGTTGGAAATCAACACAAAGAATACCCCAGAGGCAATTTCCAATGAAATTTGCTTCCACGGGATATGTTTATTTCAAATCAGTGCCTTTTGACAACTTTGCCAACACTGTTTGATAAGCAGCAAATTTAACTCACATACTGCAATGCCCAACAATTATAGTTTTATTCTATTTATAGCCAGTTATTTGAAAGGCATTGGGGCATTAATTTTAATGATACAATTGTTGGTATAGACATCTGATTCAATGAAATACATTTATTCCTTGTAGTTTTATGGCTGAAAACCTTGTTCTGTCAAACCTTTAAAATGGAACAAAATTCAGGAACTTCTAGATACATCTTTCCCAGCTTAATGATCTATAATGATGGTGTTATTTAAGAAGCGATTAATATTGATGAAAAGGGTTTAAATTCTGTCACCATAGGCCTAGCAATAGGTCAGCAAATCCCCTTGGAAAAATGGCACAGGTAAGGATTCTGAAATCACGTTCATCCTGAAAAGTCTCAGCAGGTCTGACAGCATCTGTGGAGAGAGAATAGAGTCAACATTTCTGGATGGCCCTTTGTCAAGAGCATTTTGACTTGAAACGTTGTCTCTATTCTCTGTCCGCAGATGCTGTCGGATCTGCTGAGTTTCTCCAGCATTTTCTGTTTTTGTTTCAGATTCCAACATCTGCGGTATTTTGCCTTTATCATACTGAAAAATGGGCAACCTCCAAAAAGCCACAAGACAAACACAGTCATAGCCTTACAAAAGACTGGTACATTGCCATAAGTTAGGAAGTAAGTCTGCATCACCTACCACAGGAAACGAGAATAAATTAAATGAGCCAAAGGTTTGGCAGCTCAGAACCGAATAACAAATTTCTGTATCTCTCTGAACCGCTCAGTGATATGCTGTCATGCTTGGCTACACGATGGCAATACGCAGCAGCAAGACTGAACAATGGTCGATGGGAGGGCTACCTGTAATGTGGCTCGTTTGATTGTCAAACACGCAGTGGGTTCCAAGGATGTGGAAGGTTAGTAAATATAACCGCAGACCGGGAGTGTGACACTGCTTAGGGTGGGATAGACTTATAGGATCGAGGTAGCTCGTGTTTTGCAAATCCACCAATTACTTTATGTCAGCATGCTAATAACACCAAAAAATTGGCTTAGCTCAGTGGCTGCTCAGTATACAAATCAATTTGGTTAGTCAATGTTAGAATAATCACTTTAAGTCCCATTATTCCAGAGGATTTTAGATTCCCTTCACACTGATTCTTGTATTTTGTTTTATGAATTATGAAAGGTCAATCCTGGTAGTCAGCAGGAAATTCTGGGACACCTGCGGCATTTGAAGTTAATAACTAGCACAGTTACAAATCATCTCTATTTGACAAATAATAAAATGAAGGCAGTTATTTTAATTAAATGTAATAAAAGTATTGAATAAAAACACAATTTAAGCAGTATCACGAATGCTACCTTCTCCAGCAATAGTAATGCCACTCAAGGGCTTAGCCAAGCATATGCACTGCACATAAATCTGTATACATTTTATCTCCTGAGATGGTGAGCTTTGATATTGCACTTGCCTTGGTGCCCAAAATTATTTGGCTGGGAAGTTGTTGCTGCTTGGCTCTTTAATCTTCCCCATTCCATGGATGGAGCTCGTTATAATGGTACTTAGCTTGCTTTCTGGAAAACTCATAGCTATCAAATCCATGGTCACAAAGAATAGCACTGATCTTCTGAACATACCTGGAAAATTGCCCCAAAATTGGCAAATGTGACCTAAGAATGCGATAGACAGAAAGACGGGGCAAGCAAATCCATAAACTATTAAAATTCTGAAGTCTGAGTGGATTTCCTGTCCACAAAATCCCATTTCCTGTGATCACACCATGGTGTCAGCTATTTTCATTATAAATTCTTATGTCCACATTTATGTCAACTGCTTGTGTAAACTTGTCACATTATAGTTACACACTGGGGTGACACTGCACAACTTCAGCTTTGTGTCTCCCAGTGTCTCAACCTGTACTAGAACCCAAGTATGAGATTGGAATAACAATACAAGAGTTTAGCACTGAGAGTGAATTATATCGACATACACTGGTCTAATTGTCCTTTAATTTATTCATTCATGGAATGTGGGTTCAATGGCAAGGGTAGCATTTATTCCTCGTGTAATTTCCCCTTGAGAAGGTGGTGGTGAACTATGCCTTCTTAAACCTCTGCAGTGTGTCTACTATAGGCACACTGCAGTACTGTTAGGGAAGGGAGTTTGAATCAGTGAATCCCTGCAGTCCAGAAGGAGGCCATTCGGCCCATCAAGTCTGCATCAACTCTCCGACAGAGCATCTTACCTAGAACCACCCCCCATCCTATCATATTTACCCCACATATTTACCCTGCTAATCCCCTAACCTACACATCTTTGGACACTATGGGGCAATTTAGCATGACCAATCCACCTAACATGCACATCTTTGGAGTGTGGGAGGAAACCAGAGCACCTGGAGGAAACCCACGGAGATAAGGGGAGAATGTGCAAACTCCACCCAAAGCTGGAATTGAACCTGGGTCCCTGGCACTGTGAGGCAGCAGCGCTAAGCACGGTGCCATCATGCTATCCCAGAAGTTCAACCCAGAGACATTGGAAGTAAGGTGATACATTTCCAAATCAGGATGGTGCGTGACTTGGAGGAGAACTTGGCAGTGTTGATGTTCCCATGTACTTGCTATCCCTATTCTTCCAGCTGGTAGAAAGAGAAGCAGCTGTGGTAATGCTCAGCAAACTGTCCTAAGAACTCTTACACCTGAGGTAATTAGACCTGGGGCTCCTTGATGTCACAATCGGACAAATGTTGCCTTGATATCAAGGAATGAAGCCATTCTCACTTCACCTCAGCTGTTTTGGCTATGTTTGAACAACTGGGTGTAGTGAGTTCTGGAGCCGAGTGGTCCTGACAGAATCCAAACGGAGCATCGGTAAGTATGTTATCGGTGAGTAAGTGCCACTTGATAGTGCTTGTCAATGACCTCCTTCAACAATGATGATTGAGAGGAAGTGGATAAGGTGATAATTGGCTGGATTGGATTTGCCCAGCTTTTTGTGTGTAGGATATACATGATCAATTTTCCACTTTGTTGAGTAGATGCCAGTGCTGTAGCTGTACTAGAACTGCTTGGTTATGGGTCGTTTCCAGTTCTGGCAAACGTTCTCAGCACTACAGCCAAGATGTTGATGGGATTCACAGCCTTTGCTGTATTTGGTGCACTCAGCTATTTCTTGACATCAAATGGAGTGAATCTAATTGGCTTAAGTCTGCCTACTGTACTGCTGGGGATCACAAAGAGACAGAGATGGTTCATTCATCTGACTGAAGGTGGTTGCAAATGGTTCAGCCTTTTCTTGTGCACTCACGTGCTGGTTTTCATCTTCATTGAGGATGGGGATCTTCATAGAGCCTCCTCCTCCCGTTAGTTGTTGAATTGCCCACTATTCATGACTGGATGTAGCAGGACTGCAGAGATTTGATCTGATCCGTTTGTTGTGTGATTGCTTAGTTTTGTCTGTAGCAAACTGATTCTACCTGTATGTAGACGCACGTAGCCTTGTGTTGTAGCTTCATTAAGTTGGCACCCCATTTATAGATCTGTTGATATTGCTCCTGACATGCTCTTCCAAACTCACTGAATCAGGGTTGATCCCTGGTTTGAGGCTAATGGTAAAGTGAGGGGTATAATAGGCTGTGATATTACAGATTATTCTGGATTAGTTCTGCGACTGCTAATGGCCCACAGCGCCTCATGGATGGCCAGTTTTGAGCCTCATTTTGCACATTTATTGCAGGATACAACATGGTGGAAGGTGTCCTCAGAGTGAAGAAGGAATGTCTCCTCCACAAGGACAGTGCAGTCACTCCTCCCAGTGCTTTCATCATCAGCTCGTTTAATTTTCATAGTGTTTCACTTGAAGACTACACCTAGTATTGCATTAGAGGAGTCAAGACCATGGGGCTATCAGCTAGTATTATAAGTAGATAATGAATAATTAAAAATAAAATAGGGTTCTCTTCTATTTTTATTAGATTCTGTTAGAATTGCCAAATTGAAAATAATCAATTATTATATTTAAGAAATTCTGATTTAAAATTACATTTGTTTTGTATCTAAGCATTGTTGAAAACACAAATCATTCTTGTTTGGGGAATACGATTACATGAGCATGTAACATTTGACAATTTAATTATCAGGGTTCAAGACAAAATGTATCTTGGTGCAGGGAAAGAACGTTACATTTTGATCATTCAGGTGTTTCATTGCCAGTCTAAGAAAAATTCCATGTCACATGCACAGAGGGATATATTTACAACTTTTTCTGCCTTCGATGAAAATAACATATCTTGTCAATTTTATCTGAGAGTCTGGAAAAATGAACTCAGTGGCTGATCCAAGCTGAAGGGAAGGACAACAGATAACAGCTTCTCATA
Organism: Mustelus asterias; assembly: GCF_964213995.1. Lineage (NCBI taxonomy): Eukaryota > Metazoa > Chordata > Chondrichthyes > Carcharhiniformes > Triakidae > Mustelus > Mustelus asterias. The sequence continues at coordinate 40,148,511 of NC_135811.1, read as the reverse complement.
ATGGCAGAGCTGTGTTTTGTCCCTTTGATGTTGCAATTATTAAGTCGTTTGAGGTCCTTGGCAATCTAGTCGCAGCAGGTGGCTGAATGCTTTGATCAGGTCATGATTTCAGTGAGGAAAAGGGAAATGCAGTCTTTACGAAGTCTTTCAGCATTTTAATTACAGTCCAACATATAGCACATTTAAATTACTATTTTGTTCATTTTTGGGTGTCTATACATTATTTTAAAAGCTGGTGTATGGACATGCAATCCCAGTATATTAATGTTCCTCTCTACAACACTCTTTAGATCAGCATTTCTGTTGTAAACTTCCTGTGGTTAACTTAACCCCAGACACACATCAAACGGTTGACAGGCTGCTCTGCCTAAACATTATTTTTCAAATGTTAATTATTTAAAAATCAATTTTCTATTGCTGTTTTACAATCCATCATTCCAAACAAAATCCCAAATCGAAACAATGGTTGAATAATGTACCGATTAGCGGATTAGTGTCTTTACGTTATTGGATTAAGTCGAACAGTCATTAGCATTTGTTCATTGAGCAGATGAAGGAATCGGTCTATTTTTCAATCTTGTTTTATACCTTAATTCAGGTAGCTTTTTTGAATTCCATGGCTGGTAACCGCTGAGAGATTTGTCAGCGGGTAACAGGTTGTGAAGTTTGGCGATTGGTAGCAATCTCGCAAAAGAACAGAGTTGAAAGTGTCTATTCCCAAATGTCTCTAGCCCATAATCTTGTAAAATGTCTGAGTAACCACGGCAATTGGGGCCGAGAATGACTTTGCAACGTGTGAGGACTGAAGGGCGGCTCAGTGGTGAGCACTGCTGCCTCACAGCGCCAGGGACCAGGGTTCAATTCCGGCCCTGGGTCACTGTCTGTGTGGAGTTTACACATTCTCCCCCTGTCTGTGTGGGTTTTCTCTGGGTGCTCCGGTTTCCTCTCACAATTCAAAGATGTGCAGGTTAAGTGGATTGGCTATGTTAAGTTGCACCTTGGTGTCCCAAGATGTGTAGGTTAAATAGATTAGCTATGTAAATGTGTGGGGTTGCAGGGAGAGGGCTTGGGTAAGATACTCTGGCAGAGAGTCGGTGCAGATATGATGGGCCAAATAGCCTCTTCTGCACTGTAGGAATTCTACAATTCTAAGTTGTGACTAAGTATTCTCAGATCGATGGAGGATGGAATTCTCCACAGAACCATGGCAACTGTGGCCGAGAATTACTTTGCAATGTGTGAGGACTGAAGGGCAGCATGGTGGCACAGTGGTTAGCACTGCTGCCTCTCAGCGCCAGAGCCCCGGTTTGATTCCTGGCTTGGGTCACAGTCTGTGCGGAGTCTGCATGTTCTTCCCATGTCTGCATTGGTTTCATCCGGGTGCTCTGGTTTCCTCCCACAGTCTGAAAGATGTGCTGGTTAGGTGCATCGACCATGCTAAATTCTCCCCCAGTGTACCTGAACAGGCGCCGGAGCGTGGTGACTAGGGGATTATCACAGTATCTTCACTGCAGTGTTAATGTAAGCCTACTTGTGACACTAATAAATAAACTTAACTTAAAACCTAAAACTTAACAGGAGGTTTTATCTGCAATAGCAGATAGGCAATTGTGGGGATGGGCTGACAAAAACATGTAGAACCTCCTTACAGATGGCACCAAGTAAATGGTGATGCGTGGGAATAGAGCAGGAATGAGCCTTAAGTTTTTTTAATATCAATTAATGTGTGAATCAAGCTTTGAAAACAAAAACAAGGACAATTATCAACTATTGAACCTTTTAGCTATCGTCATTTATATTAATGATTTGGATGAGAATATAGGTGGCATAGTTAATAAGTTTGCAGATGACACCAAGATTGGTGGCATAGTGGACAGTGAAGAAGATTATCTAAGATTGCAACGGGATCTTGATCAATTGGGCCAGTGGGCTGACGAATGGCAGATGGAGTTTAATGCGAGCTGATGCATTTTGGTAGATTGAACCAGGGCAGGACTTACTCAGTTAATGGTAGGGCGTTGGGGGGAGTTACAGAAGAAAGAGATCTAGGGGTACATGTTCATAGCTCCTTGAAAGTGGAGTCGCAGGTGGACAGAGTGGTGAAGAAGGCATTCAGCATGCTTGGTTTCATTGGTCAGAACATTGAATACAGGAGTTGGGACATCTTGTTGAAGTTGTACAAAACATTGGTAAGGCCACACTTGGAATATTGTGTACAGTTCTGGTCACCCTATTATAGAAAAGATATTATTAAACTAGAAAGAGTGTAGAAGAGATTTACTAGGATGCTACCGGGACTTGATGCTTTGAGTTATAAGGAGAGGCTGGATAGACTGGAACTTTTTTCTCTGGAATGTAGGAGGCTGAGGGGTGATCTTATAGAGGTCTATAAAGTAATGAGGGGCACAGATCAGCTAGATAGTCAATATCTTTTCCCAAAGGCAGGAGAGTCTAAAATTAGAGGGCATAGGTTTAAGGTGAGAGGGGGGAGATACAAAAGGGTCCAGAGGGGAATTTTTTTCATACAGAGGGTGGCGAGTGTCTGGAACAAGCTGCCAGAGGTAGTAGTAGAGGCAGGTACAATGTTATCTTTTAAAAAGCATTTAGACAGTTACATGGGTATGATGGGTATAGAGGGATATGGGCCAAATGCGGGCAATTGGGACGACATGGACAAGTTGGGCTGAAGGGACTGTTTCCATGCTGTAAACCTCTATGACTCTGACTCCCCGATCCATAAATGGGTAGAAAAAAATTTGAGACACAGTCGGACACAGAGAGATAGGATGGAATTTTCCTGGAAATCAGCAAAGGTCCTTGTTGGTCAGGAAAAGCGATGTTGAAGCCACCGAAAACAATGACTTTCTCCGATGCATAGTCCGGGACTTTGAAATAAATCTTCAAGCGGTAGTTTCACTGGCAGGGCAGCCGCTGATTCACCCAACCCACCAACAACTTAGATAAACACAAAAAATTGCGGATGCTGGAATCTGAAACAAAAATGGAAAAATGCTGGAAAATACAGCAGGTCTGACAGCATCTGTGGAGAGAGAGTAGAGCCAACATTGCAAGTCTAGATGACCCTTCGTCAGACCTCAGCTGCCTCACAGTTCCAGGGACCAGGGTTCAATTCCAGCCTTGGGTCACTGTCGGTGTGGAGTTTACATTCTCCCCGTGGTTGTATGGGTCTCCTCCAGTGCACCGGTTTCCTCCCGCAGTCCAAAGTTCAGCTCTGATAAAGGGTCATCTAGACTTGAAACGTTGACTTTACTCTCTCTCTCCAGAGATGCTGTCAGACCTGCTGAGATTTTCCAGCATTTTTCTGTTTTTGTTGCCTCCAACAACTTAGTCAGCCGAGGATCAGGGTGTCATTTTTAAAGGCCGCTCCAGTGCAGAAAGAGCCAAGTAGTTCACCCTGGAACACCCCCCGCACCTCCCCCAGCACTGCCATCAGGGGGCAGTGCTGGGACAGTGCCAGGAGGCACGACCATTTCCCCCCTGAGTTCTGCACTCACCTGAACTCCTCTGGGAGGTTGCCAGGGTACACCAGTCGTGATCCACGCAGCTCTGCCATTATGCCACCGTGGATGGATTGTCTGATGGGCAGGATGACTCAGGTGTCGGGGCCTGGTAATAATGTGTTAACGTATTCAAATGATGTTCCTGATGTTCCACCTCATCACTGACAGGGGAGGGGTGGTAAGCAATCACATCATGCATTTATACTGACGTAAAAGGTGACTTTGCAGTTCTCACGATATTTTCCGCTCCCATCACCAAACAGGATCTGGAGTGGAAAGTCCCGGCCTCCAGTTGCAAAACACCAGATTGTAAAAAATCACGAAGGAGATTTTAAACCAAGGCTGCCAAACCTTTGTAGACAACACCCTCACCCCAATGGCCCTCCTAACCTGTCTGATACAGAGTCGAGCACAATGAGCCAAACCCCTCATTTCACTCTGACAGGTCTGCATTAAATTACTCATCCATCAGTGATGCCAGATCAAAGGATCCCTTTTCTGGAGAGCTGGCGAGAGTTCCACATCTTCTCTTTCAGAGAATACCTGCCACATCTTGTTCCGTTCAGGCATTTGACAGGCCAGCAGCAGCCTTCCCCCTTGGTCCACCCGCTCAGAGCTGCCAACCAGAGTCTAGCAGCTCTATTGGACAGAGGCAGTGACTGCAGCTGGTGCAACATCTAACTGAGGCTTTGGAGGTCGCTGGACCCCAAGGCAAAAGTGGGCGATGGGTCGCATGTTAAGCATCTCAGTTGAGGTCCAGTAATAAAAGATGATCCAAGTCTAGCTTCTTCACAAACTCACTTTATTCTCTTTTACAACCTCACATGCACACACCCAACACCCAGTGCCACCTGTAACCCCTTTATATATCCTACTGAGTATTATTAAACAATTAACACACAAATTAGGTCTTAAGTGGAAGGTTGCAGTTAACCCATTCCTAACATCGCAGAGTGCAGTTCATGGGGAAGGCAAGGGGGTGGATCTTAGCAGCAGCTCTCCCCTTCAGGCTCTTTGCAGCTTTGAAGGACTACCGCCCAACTCCAGGAGCCTGAAATCAACCTCTCATAAGGCTGCTTGTCATGCTTGGCTCATGGTGAAACCCTCACCCACATTAATTGCCCAGTTAAGGACCTCAATTGGCAGTGGGGCAGGAGGGCCATCTGCAGGCCTTCCCGCCATCACCTGAATGGGTCCCCACCTGCCACCCTAATGCCTGATTAAATTCCATCAAACACACCATGGGGAAGGGCACTAAATTCTGTTCCATATCTCTCCCTACATTACATAAATTCCCCTGTTGTCATAAAATAACATCAGCTCCAACAGATTGGAAATTTGCTTGTGCATTTATAATTATAATTTATAACTATACAAAGAGGCAGACATTTGAAAACTATGTATTTCTGCACTTAGATTATAATTATAAATGCATAATTATAATTTATAACTATAATTTATAATTATGCATTTATAATTATAATCTGAGTGCAGAAATACAGTTTTCAAACGTCTGTCTCTTAGTTTTTATGCAGGTTATTGAAGTATTGTGGTGGAGAGTGTAACATTCTCAGACAGCTATTCCAACACCAATCATTTCTGGATGCAGCCCATATAAAGAAAAATAATTTCAACATATTTATGTCATTACCTTCCAAATATGCTATTTTAACCTGATTTACTCCATAATGTGATGCCGTTGTTGAAGCTGCAATCTATCCTTAGCCATTAATGTGTTTCAGTTTAATGGTGCATCTCTTCACTAATCTTCCCTGATCCACGTATCTAATCATTACTCTGTCTAAGTGCCTGTTGCAGCAGCATGTAACTGCATTACATATAACTTTATGAGAGGTCAGGAGAACGGAGCTACACCAACTTGCAGTGAGGCTGGTGAACAGAATTAGAAATCACAGGGAAAAGAGCAACAAATTCTACCCAGTTAACATTTCAGGAGAAAGCTCATGTGTAATAAGCTTAATTGTCTTGCAATTTTTCAAATAAGATTCAGCCATTTTAATTAGCTTTAAAAAACGTACAACTTAAATGTTGAATTCATCAGTGTGAGTTAAAGGTGCTCTTCCTCTGCCAGTGAGGATGCCAGTGTGGGGTTTACACAAAATCCAGGCTTCTTCTGCCATGAGATAAAGGTCTTATAGTCCAGTTGACCATAGGCTACTCTCCCCTTTGAGGGGGAGAGCTGACTGGTGGTGAATTAACCTGAGGATCACCACACCTCAGGCAAGGGGCAAGGTTGAGAAGATGGGCCTTCATGAATAACTTCAGCTGGTGTGGGAATTGAACCCACAGCGTTATTCTCCATCTCAAACCAGCCTTCCAGCCAGCAGAATTAACCAACTCCCTTCTCTTGCTAAAGGCAAAATATGCTGGAAGGATGCTGGAATCTGAAACAAAAACAGAAAATGCTAGAGAAACTCAGCGGGGCGGACCATGGAAAGGTCCGTTGATCTTGGGCGGGATTTTCCGGTTTCAGGGTGAGTGCGGCTGAAAACTCCCGCCCAGCAGGTCTGACAGCATCTGTGGAGAGGGAATAGAGCCAACGTTTCAAGTCAGATGACCCTTCGTCATCTATTCTTCCTCCACAGATGCTGTCAGGCTGAGTTTCTCCAGCATTTTCTATTTTTGTTTCCCTTCCTCTGCTAGCTGTGAGCTCAAGGATACAAACCCAAATTATATCATTAGTTTATGGATATTGTATCATTTATTGATGTTTGAATTCATATTTCAAGACATTTTCAGCTTTAGTAGTCATTTCCAACTCCTCCATACCATACTTTTATCTGTATTATCCTCATGTAATTAATAACTTATTTCCTCATGGAAAGTTTGTTCCTAACTCCTAATTCTTATTTAATAATAAGGTGATGAGAAACTGTTAAGTAAGTGGTCAAGAAAGCTGGATGTTTCCTACGTATTAATACAAAGGTGTTGTTAAACTAAATCCTTCTTGATAGGCTTGTGAAGGAAAATTGTACTTTCCTTCAAAGTTCTTCCTCCACCATCCCTGTAACCATCATTTCCAACAGGGATCTAGACAGTTTGAGTTTTTATTACTAAAATATTGGTCAATTTTAAACATAACTCCACAACTGATTGATTTTTTAGCCTATTAAAAGGCGAACTGGGAAACATCTCGATTTTCCCAAACTCAATAGACCAACCAAGTTCTCACTTACTCTTCACAGAACATTCTGCATAGGATCATAGGAACCCTTCAGCGCAGATGGAGGCCATCCGGCCCATCGAGTCTACACCAACTCTCTGAAAGAGCATCCAAGGCCCTCCACCCTATACCCGCACATTTACCATGGCTAATCCACCTATGCTACACATCTTTGGACACTAAGGGGCAATTTAGCATTTCCAATCCACCTGACCTGCACATCTTTGGAGTGTGGGAGGCAACCGGAGCACCCGGAGGAAACCCACGGAGACACGGGGAGAAGATGCAAACTCCACACAGAATCAAATCTGGGTCCCTACCGCTGCGAGGCAGCAGTGCTAACCATTGATCCTCTCCCCTCCAACCCCACTCTCGATTCACAGAAACTTTCTACACATTGATGATGTTCGAGTTGAAGTTTAGCACAGGGGTAGTCCCTGGTAAAATTTCAAATCTGTAACAATAACAGTTCTGCCAGTCTTTCCTGTTTATTCCCAACTTCTTCAGTTTTATCTTGTGTCTCTGGTATTTGCCATCATGACCAATTTTTCCAGGTAAACGTTTCAAAATTCCTTTGTAATTGAAAACTTCAATGGAAAAAAAAGTGTAATCCTCAATCTTTCCCACAACTTATCTTCCGAATTCCAGAAAAGAAGAAAATAAATAGGCTATGTTAGTGATCTGATTGTCAGCAGCTTTCATTGCATTTATATTCGTGGATGCAGAGTAACTTACATTTTATGATAAAAACAATCTCAGGACATTATCAATAGCATCTGCATTGGAGGTGTACTAATTACATTTTACTATTGGCAATAATCAATAGAAGATATATTGCAATGTCAAATAGATCAAAAACTTGGCCAAAATGCATTATATTATTTAAAGTTTAAATTACCATTAACCATTAATGTGTTGAGTTTTTAATGTTCATGTTGTTAATATATAATAATCAAAGAAAATTAATATATATATTTAGAAAGTTAGAATTGAAGAAATGTATTGAACCACATAACATATATTTAAATAAAAACAACCAACAGACAGAAGAGTTGAAATGTGTACTGTGAAAACAGAGTTGAAGTGATTTAGGATTACGGACCTCCGACCGTTCACGCCAGTGAAATTTTCTGGTCCCGCTGCACTGAACAGAGATTTGGCTGAGCGCCAAATTCTCCACCCTCACTTGCTGCAGCAACGGACCATGAATGACCAGAACATTCCGCCCTTTACCTCTTACTGGAGATTATTGCCTAGGCATTACTGTTGGCAACATTAGCACACACATACTTAGCTGGCCTACTATTGTGTTGGAGCTATTAACTCATTTAACTATCAACAGGTTAACATCTGTATTAAAATACCTGACATAGAAAAATCATAAAAATGCATTAAGCATTCATTTTCTGAAATCCCAAGTCATTTCCAGGCTTATATTTCACAGTTAGTGTTCTTTTTTATTGCACTGTCAACTGTTGCCAAGCAACGTGCCGTAGTGCACACAGATCTTTGTTAACTGAATCATGCAACTGTCCAAAATGTACTGCAATCCTTTGTGATATAATTTCTAAAGACTGCAACATTTTCATAGAAGGATATTCAAAGGATTTCTTGTTTTGAGGAAATCACAAGGATATTTGTCGCTGGGTGATTGTCACCGAACTGAATAATACGGTATTTATTGTTGAGGGGTTAAATGCTATTGCAACCCTCAAATAGTTAAATTGGTCCAAGGGTTAATGACAGTTAATCTCAATTTTTCCATCATCTGAAACAATCTTTATACCTAACTTACTGATCAAACATACATTTGCCAGCAATATTTGCTATGTTAAGAAATCGATACGTACCAGCCTACGAATCTCCCTTTCACAGTCTCTCTTTATCCTGGAGATTTCTTCTTGGTGCAGGTGGTACACACTTCGTATCTCTGCAGCCTTCATCTTGTCAGCATGAATAGCCTGACTCAACGCTTCTTCCATGTGTTTTTTAGCCCCCTTCAAATCGGAGATCTCTTGTTGCAGTTTGGTTTTCTCAAACTCAAACGCCTTCTTGGCCTCTTCTTTAGCTTCATTATAAAGCATTGTTTTAACTTTGTCAGCCGCCCCATCACGCAGAGCGTTAACAAGTGCCTGAAGTCTCTGGTTCTCGTTATCTTTTATTTTGATGATTCGGAAAAGCTCACCTTCATGTTGCCTTAACAGAGACTCTCGCACAGACTGAAGCTCCTTCATTTTCTCTTCGTGGAGTTTGGCTTTGAGTTCAGTTACCAGCACAATGTGCTTGTGTTGCTCTTGCTCTCTGATCAGCCTTCCTTCTTGATTTTTCTCTCGTTCCAATTTGGCAACCTGAAGAACATAACACAATGAACCCACATATTTTTTTAGAATGAGTCCTTGTATCTTCAAACATAAAACTAAATTACTTTATGTCCTTTTGTAACAATCATTTGATTTCAGAATGATCTAGCTGCGGTATTTCCATTTGTTTGAAGAGTACATTAGATATAGAAGGAAAGTAAGACAACATAAATACAGCCAAGGAAATGCTTCATTGACATGTTCACAATTTTGCAGCACTTATCATAATGAAGGCAGCTTGCTTCATTTTTTTGAAATAGATATGTAAATGGCAGCATTTTCCATTGAACAGTAATATTTATGTTGAAATTTTCCTGGAATTTTGAGTGGTCCCAGTTAATGGTATTATCCATAATAAAAACAGAAAATGCTGGAAAAACCCAGCAGGTCTGGCAGCGACTGTGGAGAGGAACATTTCACGTCCATATAACTCTACTTCAGAGCTCTGAAGCTTTCCAGCATCCACGGTATTTTGCTTTTATTAGGCCCAATACTTTTCCAATCACAGAATCTACTCAATTTTTAATCGCTAAGAAAATAAAGCATTCTTACTATTTCCTCAAGTTTCTTAATGTCAGCTTTACAAACTTGTCAGATGACAACACGTTGAACCCTTCTCAGATGTATTCAAGAAATATAAGATTGGCTCTTGCTAAAGTGGAGCATCTTGAAGCACAAGCATTTAATTAGGCATTACTTTGCACCCTTCAAATTCAAAAACTTTTGTGCCCTAACTGTCTACGAGTGTGATCTGATAATTGTGTGGCAAGGGCAATGTGGCATCTGGAACCTAAAGGAACAGAAAGGCCAACTGGTGCAGAGTGGCTTGAATCAACCAGCAAATTCTGGAGATTTGCAACTCATGGCTTATCTCTTAATTCCCTGAACTTGTTGGTCAATTAGCACATTAACAGTGGTACAATGGTATAGATCTTTAAAGTCTCTACTCTCACTATCCAGGCTACAACATACTTATAGAAGTGTATGTTGCTGCAGAAACCCAGACCCTTCAAGGAGCTGATTGGCTCAATCGGCTGGAAAGACCAGTGTGCCTCAGGTTAGTGCCAACAGCACAAGGTTTGATCCCCAATCTGGTTGGGATGGATTTGGGATCTGCCTCCATGACCTACCTGTGGTGGAGACTGTGTCGCTGTGAGTCAGACCTGCCTTTGGGAAGAGAGCTAATGTAGATAGATAGGTAACACATCGGCAAGATCAGGCATACAATTTCTTTAAGCTGCTGAAACTGTAATGCAGTATTTGATCACCGTTATCATTTGACCTCCTTCATAACCTTTAACCTGATTGTTAACCAACTATTTTCAAAGGTCTTTCATAACACAAACAATGAATAGCATTTTGTTTAATTCAGTTTTAAGTTTTAGTTTATTTATTAGTGTCACAAATAGGCTTACATTGTGGGCAGCACAGTGGCACAGTGGTTAGCACTGCTGCCTCACAGCGCCAGGGACCCAGGTTCGATTGCCGGCTTGGGTTACTGTCTGAGTGGAGTTTGCACATTCTCCCTGTGTCTGCATGGATTTCCTCTGGGTGCTCCGGTTTCCTCCCACTGTCTGAAAGACGTGCTGGTTAGGTGCATTGACCTGAACAGGCGCCAGTCTGAGACGATTAGGGGAATTTCACAGTAACTTCAATGCAGTGTTAATGTAAGCCTTACTTGTGACTATTAAATAAACTTTACTTTAACACCACAATGAAGTTACTGTGAAAGTCCCGAGTTGCCACACTCCGCACCTGTTCGGGTACACTGAGGGAGAGTTTAGCATGGCCAATGCACCTAACCAGCGGATATCAGTGATGATAAGCAACAACACCTCCTCCATGATCATCCTCAACACTGGTCGGCAACAAGGCTGTGTGCTCAGCCATTTACTATACTTCCTACACACCTATGACTGTGTGGCCAAATTCCCCTCCAACTTGATTTTCAAGTTAGCTGATGACACCACCCTGGTGGGTTGGATCTCAAACAATGATTAGACAGAGTACAGGAAAGAGATAGAGAATCTGGTGAACTGGTGGACAACAATAATCTCTCCCTCAATGTCAGTAAAACGATGGAGATGGTCATCGACTTCAGGAAGTGTAGTGGAGGACATGCCCCTGTCTCCATCAACGAGGATGAAGTGGAAATGGTCACGAACTTCAAGTTTCTAGGTACCTAGATCACCAATAACCTGTCCTGGTCCCTCCACACCGACACTATAGTTAAGAAAGCCCATCGACGCCTCTACCTTCTCAGGAGACTAAGGAAATTTGCCATATCTGCTACGACTCTCACCAACTTCTACAGATGCACCACAGCTTGGTATGACTCCTGCTCTGTCCAAGACCACAAGAAACCTCAAAGAGTTCTCTTTGAGGTTTCTTGTGGTCTTGGACAGAGCAGTCCAATGAACAATGCCCAGTCCATCACGCAAACCAGCCTCCCATCCATTGACTCTATCTACATTTCTCGATGCCTCGGAAAAGCAGCCAGCATAATCATGGACCTCATGCACCCTGGACATACTCTCTCCCACCTTCTTCCATTGGGAAAAAGATACAAAAGTCTGAAGTCACGTAGCAACTGACTCAAGAACAACTTCTTCCTTGCTGCCATCAGACTTTTGAATGGACCTACTTTATATTAAATTGATCTTTCTCTACACACTAACTATGACTGTAACATTACATTCTGCACCCTCTCCTTTCCTTCTCTATGTACAATATGCTTTGTCTGTATAGCGTGCAAGAAACAATACTTTTCACTGTGTACGAATACATGTGACAATAATAAATCAAATCAAAATCTCCAACAAGCAAGAACTAAATCATATCCCCTTTACATTTAATGGCATTTTCTTCACTGCAAACTCACACTATCAACATCCTAAGAGTTACAGTTGACAAGAAACTGAACTGCACTAATCCAATAAATACTGTGACTTCAGAGTGGTTCAAGGACTGGGAATTCTGAGGCTACTAACTCACCTCCTGACTCTCCGAAGCATGTCTATCATCTACCAAGGCACAAGTCAGAAGTGTGATGGAAAATTCTCCATTTGCCTCGATGGGTGCAGCTTTAATGATACTCAAAAAGCTTGACATCATCCAACACATAACAGTCCAGTAGGTTGGGACCCCATCCATCACTTTAAACTCCCATCCTTCACCACTGGCACACTGTAACTGCAGTATGTACAACCTACAAGATGCACCACAGCCACTTGCCAAGGCTCCTGCAACAGTACCTCCCAAACCTGCAATTTCTACATCCTAGAATGACAAGGACAGCAGACTCAGGGGAACACCACTACTTGCAAGTTCCCCTCCTAGCCACACACCATCCTGACTTGGAGTTATATCTCATTCACATCATTGTTGCTGGGTCAAAATCCAGGAACTCTCTCCCTAACAGCACTGTGGGTGTACGTACACCACATGGACTGCAGCAGTTCATGAAGGTAGCCCGCCACTTCCTTCTCAAGGGCAATTAGGAATGGGCAAGAAATCCTTGCTTTGCCAGTGATGCTCACATTGCCTGATCAAATAAAATAAAGGATCTGTGGCACCAAATGTCTGTTTTTATTCTATATATTCTAAAAATTCTACATAGTATATATTATGCCTTCGTATCACATCTGTGTAAACTATGGGCAGAATTTTCCATTCTAGAGACTAAGACAAGGGGCGAAAGCGAAATTCATCCTGACTTCCATGAAATTTTGTGCTGTTCAACTAATAAAATCATACTGCTGCGAGGAATGCATCGAATCTCATGGTGGGGAGGGCAGGAAGTGACCCGCCACGCTGTCACTTCAGAGGCTTCAACGTCCAGGCACCATATTTGAATGGCAGCCGGACAGCCATTCACTTTCCACTCTGCTCCCTGACTCCCCACTTCAGTCCTGGTTCGATCTCACCCTCCCTTGTGCTTAGCCTCGGCTCAACTTGCATGACAGGCAGCTGATATCTCTCCTTAATAAAAATAGAAAGTGCTGGAAAAACCCAGCAGGTCTGGCAGCGTCTGTGGAGAGGAACAGTTCACGTCCGTACGACTCTCCTTCAGAGCTCTGAAGATTTCCAGCATCCACAGTATTTTGCTTTTACGATATCTCTCAGTGACACTCAGAAAGGAAGGGGAAAGCAGCATTTACTGCCCTGAGATACCAGGAAGGAAGCTACCCTGCCAAGTGCACGCTATTTATGTATAGTCATGAAAAATAATATTCTAAATTTCCACTAGCTAACTTTGAAGGAGGGAGGGAGACAAGATTCTAGTGTGTTGGGCTATTAATGAGCATTCATGAGATGCAAATGCTGTTCCAAATATAGATACACAAAACGCTCGATCCATCTTTAAGCCACCATGAAAGTCGTGAGAACATGATTCCAAACTGATTTCCTGACATTAGGAAGCTGTTTTTTGCCCTCCCAGCAAATCTTGCTCCACCAGCTACCACGATTCCTGCTGCTGGTGGGAGCAGAATGTTCCACCCTCACGCAGTAACGCAGAGCCACTTTTATCATTGAATAAACTAGGTGAAAGGCCAACCTCTACTGTACAGTGCAACATCAAGGAAAAAAATTACTGTATAAAATTGTGAATTATCGACTCGGTTAGATCAAGTTTGGGTTTTAAAAAATACTGTAAGAGAAAGGGAATGAACATACATAAACCGACTAGAGTCATAGAGATATACAGCATGGAAACAGGCCCTTCGGCCCAACTCATCCATGCCGATCAGGTTTCCTCAACTGAACTCGTCCCATTTGCCTGTGTTTGGCTCATATCACCTTTCCTATCCATGTGCCTGTCCAAATATCTTTCGAATGTTGTAACTGTACTCGCCTCTACCATCTCCTCTGGCAGCTCATTCCACATACGCACCACCCTCTGTATGGAAAAGTTGCCCTTTGGGTCCCTTTTAAACCTTACCCCTCTCACCTTAAACCTATGCCCCCTAGTTTTGGACTCACCTACCCTGGGGAAAAGACATTGGCTATTCACCTTATCTATGCCCCTCATGATTTTATAAACCTCTATATGGTCATCCCTCAGCCTCCTAGTCCCAGCCTGTCCAGCCTCTCCTTATAATTCAAACCTTCCAGTCCCAGTAACATCTCCATAAATATTTTTTGTTATAATGTTATAATCCTGAAATAACAATTAAATTATGTCCATTATTCTTGTTTATAGTCTAGAACTTCAATTAAATTTGTTTCTTGGAAGGATTCTGGCACTGCTCCGATGGTCTGTAGTGTTTATAGACACGAGGAGGTACTTCAGTCTTAGGACTTTTTTTCTGCATGTTGACATTCCTGTTTCCTTAAGAGTGTAAATGGAAGATTGTGCTTGTAGCTCATTGCGCTGACGCGCATAAACATCACATCACTCTGGAGTGGACACATTGGCCAGGATCTTCTGGTCTTGTTCACTCACCACCACTGCCAGTAAGAACGGGGAATTTGGCGCTCAGCCAAAGCTCCATTCACTGCAGCCATGGGTGAGGTTGGACAATTCCGGCTATCATTGGTTCAATTCACCTCAGCATTAACTAAGCACTGTAAGCAGCGCCCTCCCTGAGGCTGAGATAGTCTATTAATGAAGAACGCTCCTTCAATTACAGTCTGGTGCAGTGCAGGCGTAGATTTTTTTATGGACCTGGTAAACTAAGTGTTATTTATTATTGTTTGAATTTAAATATATTTTACATCATGTTATTATCTGTCCCTTTCCAATGTACAGATAGGAATAATTTCTTCTGCTACATTTGCTCATGATATTTCCTATGCATCACTTTATGTCTCACTATATAAAAATGCATACCCAGGCTTCTGGTAGTAGTGTGTCAGCATAATTCTTGCTATCCATCCATAGAAGCATTAGGGGTATTGACAAACTACCGTACATCACAATTAGCATTTCTAAAAGACACAAGCTTCCGGCTGAATTCACGCAGGCAAAGGAAGTGCCGAGATACAATGCCGCAGCCATTTGATGCTGCTGGGAAAATTAATGGGAGGTGTCCACTGAAAAGAAAGCGACCACAAACAGGGGAAAATATTTCATTAGCCTTCCAATCGGCTATAACTGTTTTAAAAATAATGGATCGTAACCTCCGAGCTTCAGGCATCGTATTGTGGGTACCCTAAACATGCAGGAGCGACACCCCATTTCCCAAACATTCCTAGGTGAGGTTTGAATGGCAATGGCCTGGGAAGTGCACATTTCCCAAGGTTAATTCCCCTGCCCTCAGAACCATCTGAAAACGCAATTTAAATTTCAAATTTCGGATGGTTCTGACTGTGTTACACCAATTGTTACCCAGCAGAAGTTAGAAGAGTTAAAACCTCTTCTAACTTCTGGTTAACTATTGCACAGTCCCACACTGACCCCATCCCCCAAGGGACTCCCCTCCCACCCCTGAACTCCCAGGGGACTGTCCCCACATCCCAGCTAACTACCCCCATCACGGGGCTCCCCTTATACCCCTGAACGTCCAGGGGACACCCCCTCCCCACAGTAACACCCTCCACACCTCCCTTACAAGCCCCCTCACACCCCCAGGGGACACCCAACCCCACCCACCTACCCTCCCATGGGACTCCCCCAGACCAATGGGACCCCCACCAAGCCTGAATGCTATGTCCCCAACCCCTCATACCTGCCGTCACCAGGCCCAACTCAAACTCCCCACAAGGCTGGACCCAATCTGAAACCTCCAACATTTCCCCCTTGCCTGCACCCCCACAAGGCCCTGAGTCAGAATGTTGGGCAAGATAGGATTCCAGGATAAAAACTTTCAAAGAGAGTAACAATCCAGTTCAATTGCCGCTCCATCAGAAGTTACAGCAAAGATAGAAGTAAAACATGGCTTGTAAAACTGTGTGGTATCTAAGGGCACACGGAGTCATGAAATGGCAAAGGAATTTCTGCAATCACTGGGTACTAATAATGTGGGCTTTATTCAGAATGTGCATTGAACCATTCTGCCCAGAGGTGGCAGAGCTTGGGAACACATACCGTTTCAGGAATCTGGCAAAGTAAGACTATCCAAACATATCATGTGCCATGTTTATGGCTTAAGATTGCTTGCCACAAAACGTCTGTCAGGTGAGCCAACATTTACAGCTTATCCATGCCACGGATTCACACAATCTAGTTTTTCCATAGCATTTCATAGATGCCTATACTTAAGCAAGACACATGTTTGAGCTCCACCTTGCTGTTGTCACCACATTTTCCACGGATTTACACATCAAATCATTACAATACTAATTAGCTCCTGCCGCAATTTCAGTTTTTGCTTCTTGTTTTTGTATCAGCATTACTTTACTTCTCTTTAAATGTAAAATCACTTACTGATACCCAAGATGAGCTTGAGATTGGGCACATTCTGTCCCTGCATTTGTGCTCCTTCAATTACATTTCAAGATTTTTTTTTGCTTCTGAAAAGGTGGCACATAACTCAAGAACAACGATTCACATTGAAGAAAGGAATACAAATGAGTTTGGAAGAGGGTTTTTTGGATACCTTGCATAAGGGGGACAATGCCATGTGAAGCACCAAGCTAACTCCAAGAAGTGGTACTCCCACTACCCTGTTCTGTTTTACAGTCCCCAAACGCCGTAGCTCTTCACATTCTGCACCACTTTGGTTAACTGTTGAATACACGTGTGGCCTGTACATTCACTAATGCAGCAAGGCAAGCCTGGGAATAAACTAGAGACAAAAAGATAAAGCGCGGTGACCTAGTGGAGTCATGTCTATGATAGATGCTAGCTCATTTACCAACTTCTATAACTGACTCCTTGGTAACTTATGGAATACAGAAATTGTTGTCACCCAGAATTAGGCAGGTAGGTGTATTAAAGCCCAATGTCGTTCAGGTACCTGCTAATTTCTTTAACATTATTTTTACTTTTTTCATTTCATGAATGTTGCTGGCTAGGCCAGCATTTGCTGCCCATTCCTAATTGCCTTTGAGAAGATGGTGGTGTGCCATCTTCTTGAACTGATGCAGTCCATGCAGTGTAAGTACACCACCGTGTTGTTAGGAAGGGAGTTCCAGGATTTTGACTGAGCAACAGAGGAGGGATGACAATGTAGTTCCATGTCAGGATGGTGAGTGACATGGAGGGAAACATATAGGTGGTGATGTTCCCATGTGTCTGCTGCCTTTGTCCTTCTAGGTGGCAAAGATTGCAGGCTTGAAGGTACTGTCAGGAGTCTTTGCAATTTGCTGCTGAGTCTTATAATTGGACACACTGCTGCTATTGTGTGCTGGTTATAGAATAGAATCCCTACAGTGCAGAAGAGTCCATTCAGACCATTGCGTCTGCACTGCCTCTCTGACAGCGTATCTTAATCAGGCCCTCTGCGCTGCCCTATCTCTGTAACTCCACACATTCACCACTGCTAATCCATCCAACCTACACACTTTTGGACACTGAAGGGAAATTTAGCTTGGGCAATCCACTTAACCTGCCCATATTTGAATTATGGGAGGAAGCTGGGGTCACCTAAGGCCGGAATTGAACCCAGATCCCTGGAACTGTGAGGCAGCAGTGTTTACTACTGTGCCAACATGCCACCGATGGTCATGGAGGTGGTGGAAGGGGTGCTAAGCAAGCAGGCTGCTTTGTCCTGGAAGGTGTAAAATATCTTGAGTGCTGTTGGAGCAGCAATCATCCAGGTAAGTGGAGAGTATTCAATCTCACTCTTGACTTGTGCCTTACAGATATATGGAAGAGGCATTTGGGAGTCAGGAGGTGAGTTGCTCACCACAGAATTCCCATCCTCTGATCTGTTCTTGTAATCACAGGGCACAATCTTACCTGCCGTTCACGGCACGTTCCCGCTGCAGCGAGGTTGGAGAATTTGGCGTCCAGCCAAATCTCCGTTCACTGCAGCGAGAACGGTGGCAAGATTCTGGCCACAGTCCGGTTACATTTCTATGTAACTATGTAACTATGCCTAATCCAGTTACATTTCTGGTCAATAGTAGTCCTAGGAGCCAACTTTTGACATGCCATCTTTTATGTTGCACCATGAAAGAGACTAATTTATCATTTACTTGCTATTTGCCAAGGAACTTGTTAATTTGTACTGAGCTGTCAATAGTTCCCCGAGGAGTTATGAATATTGTTATGTTAAGGTGCAAAGGAATGTGGAACAAAGTCAGTTAATTAAGATTAAAATACAAATTAGTCATGATCTAATTGAATGAAGGAACAGGATCGATGGGCTAAATGGCTGCCCCCTGTTCCTATGTAATTGATCACTCTCTAAACTGATGCACCAACCTTATTTTCCTCTTTCAGAGGGAATACAATAAAACATTGATCAAGATAACCTGATAAAATTAAAGCAAGAAAACTCGAGGACCTATTTTCCGAATGCTAGGAGCTGCATTCAGAAAATTAACACTTATGGTGCAGAACATATATGTAAAAGTTTAAGTTTATTTAGTGTCACAAGTAGGCTTACATTGACACTGCAATGAAGTTACTGTGAAATTCCCCTAGTTGCCACACTCTGGCACCTGTTTGGGTACACGGAGGGAGAATTTAGCATGGCCAAAGCACCTAACCAGCATGTCTTTTGGACTGTGGGAGGAAACCAGAGTATCCGGAGGAAACCTACGCCGAAACTGGAGAACGTGCAAACACCGCACAGCCAGTGACCCAAGCCGGGAATCAAACCTGGATCCCTGGCACTGTGAGGCAGCAGAGCTAACCACTGTGCCATCGTGCCACATGTTGGGTGGGCAATGCAATGTATCCTCCCATTCACATAAGTGTATACAATACAAAGAGTAAGTGGTGAGAACTAAATTCATCATTTGTAAAAGCAAACATGTCTAATTGAGAATCGATCAATGTGTTTTCTTTTAGAGAAAAGAAGTAAAAAGAACAGGCGCAAATACATTTTTAGTTCAAATCAGGTTAAGTAAACAGTATCGTTATTGGGTAACTCAGAGTATTTTACACATGTCAACATCAACACGTCCTGAATGTTATACCTTTGAGAACTGTCATATATTTCACATGTATGCATATTTTATTTGGGCACGCTATGTTTATGACATTCAGCCTAAGCAAGATTGGCATTTATTTAAGTGCCACGGATTTAAAATGTCACCCTCAATTAGATCATCTCTGAGATATTGCCAAGGTGAGGTTGGAGCTGAAAAATAAGGTGGTCACATCCCACTCACAAAGGGGATCAAATGGAGAGAAAGTGGCCGGAATTTTCCGACCATTCACGTCAGCGGGGTTTTCTTATCCTGCTACAATGAACAGAGATTTGGCTTGTCGCCAAATTCTCCGTCTTCACTGCAGTGTGATTGTGGCATGAAACGGCAGTAAAATTGCACCCAGTGAGTCTCGGTTTGTTCTCGGTTATGGGGAGATTTAATAGAACTGTGCAAAATCATGAGGGGCATTGTTAGAGTAGAAAAGAAAAAATAGTCTCTCGCTGGCAGGAAAGACGGTAACGAGAAAAAACAGATTTAAGAGAATTGGCAAAAAGACTGAAGGGAAGATGGAAATTTTGTCATGCAGCAAGTTGATCTGGAATACATTCTGTGCCTATACTATTTCTTTCAAGTGGTGTGAATGTGCAAAATGGAAGAGTACTCATTCATCAGCTGAGGAAGGATGGTCGGTGGTAATCAGCAGGAAATTTTCTTGTGCATGTTTGATCTGATGCAGTGAGACTTCATTGTACCCAGAGTCAATGTTGAGGGCTCCCAGGACAATTCCCTCCCAGCTGTGTAGCATTGTGTTGTCACCTCTGATGGGTCTATCCTGCCGATGGATCAGGATATACCAAGGGATGGTGATGGGGGAGTCTGGTACACTGGCTAAAAGGTAGAATTCTGTGAGTGCCACAATGGCAGGCTGTTGCTTGAGTAGTCTGTGATGACTCTCCCAGTTTTGACAGAAGGAGGTTGCAGACTGACTGAACTGTCTATTCCTGTGTCATGTCTGGTTAATTCCGAACAGTCCATCCATTTGTGTTTCATTTTGGAATTTTTTGAAGTGGATTGATTCAGATGAGTGGCTTGCCATGGTATTTCAGAGGGTAATTGGTACTACATGTCATTGAGTCATTAAAACTGAGATAGATAGGGTCTTGATTGGTAAGGGGACCAAAGGTTACGGGGAAAAGGCAGGAGAATGGGGTTGAGAAACTTATCAACCATGATTGAAACGTGGAACAGACTCGAAGAATTGAATGGCTTAATTCTGCGCCTCTATCTTATAGTCTTATGTGTCGGCCAGAATGGGTCAGGTGGGCAGATTTCCTTCCATAGAGGACACGAGTGAATCAGATGGGATTTACAAAAGTTTCACAGTCACTGTTAAAAATGGATTCACCGAATTTAAATTCCCCAGCTGCCATAGGGGTATTTCAACTCATACCTGCAGATCATTGGTCCAGGCTTTTGAATTACTAGACCAACGACCTGGGTCTGGGGGATTTCCTGTTCTTACCAGCCTTGGGGCACGTATCGTGTGTCACCTCACTCCCCTGAAGAAGGCAGATCTGTCAGGTCTTTTACCCCCACCCCTCCACCAGAGACACATGTGCACTTCAGTGACCATCTGAGTACGAAACTGATGGCCTCAGCATGTGTATGTGAATTACATCAAGACCTTTGACTCCTGAAATTTCCCAGAATTGTAGCCTATTAATATTTTATTTAAATGCTTTTGCAGTTCTTGACGGTATTGGAATTTTAGTTTAATGGACTGCAATGAGCAACCAATCATCCAATGAATTAAGAGCCATGGAATTTTCCATAGATTACAGGTATTTGGAGAAGTACAGAACTTATTTGATTCATACCAAGGATCTGTTACATTTGCAGCAATTCCCATATCAGATCATTTATCACAGGCTTCTATGTCGCTGCCTGATTTGGCGATAATCTATTTGAAATAACAATGATTAGGAAAAGGACAATGCACACCTTACTCTTTTCTTGCTGAAGCTCGATTTGAATGTCAGTCAGTTTGGCCCTGAGGTCCTCATTGGCAGCTTGCAAAGCAGCTGAGGCATCAGGCTTGTCTCCCTTCGCTCGACCGCCAGCACCCTTCTTTGACATTGTGTGCTGCTGTGTTCCAGAGGGCAAAAACCCAGACAGAGAACTCTCCGTTCCAAAGCTGGAGACTTCTCTTCCCCCTCGCCTTTCATCTACATTTTCACTTCCACCTTTGAAAAGAAAGATAAAGCACAGCACATTATATTTTCCCGCATTCAACGTAGTCCTCAGCTGCAAAGTAGAATTTGGATGTATCAGCAATTCTTACTGGCAAATGTAAGCACAACATCAGTATTCCAGACAGCAATGCTGAGGCATGATATAATGTTGCTCATTCGACACTAAGGATGCTCTGGTAGAATCATAGAATTCCAACTGTGCAGAAGGAGGCCATTTGGCCCATCGAGTCTGCACCAACCACAATCCCACCCAGGCACTATTCCCGTAACCCCTAATATTTACTCTGCTAATCCCCCTGACACTAGGGTTAACTTAGCAGTGCCAATCAACCTAACCTGCACATCTTTGGACTGTGGGAGGAAACCGGAGCACACAGAGGAAACCCACACAGGCATGAGGAGAATGTGCAAACTCCACGCAGACAGTGACCCGAGACCGGAATTGAACCCAGGTCCCTTGTGCTGTGAGGCAGCAGTGCCAACCACTGCGCCACCGTGCCATAGCAAGAACTAACTTCACAAAGTTAACCAAAAAAAAGGTTTAATAATAAGACTTTAATAATTGCACCAGCACTGGAACTGTAACCTGGGCCACAATGCTGCCCACAATCCCCATCTGCATTCTATTTATAACCGAGTCAGCTGACCACCACTCTACTGTGCCATTGGTTACATTGTCTACCAGGTCAGCTGACCCTCACAGCATGTTGTCATTGGTTATGTTATAACAATAACAAATGTGAGATCTTTCCTAATAATGGAAATACTCTAAACATCAGAAGTGTCTTTGAGATTACTACCTTTATCTTCCCAGAACTTAGAAGATACAACTTGAAGCAACAATGCTCTCACTTCATATGATATATAGTGTTCAGTTTGCAGTTAGCCTCCTTAGCCTTGGTGCCAGTATCGTTAAAACATGGCATAGAAACTTTGTATTGTGCACATACAATGAACCGTTGTCAACATGGTAACAATTACAGAAGGTGAACTTTGACAGAGGTTCCTCTCTGCTCGCCGCTTGCAACTTTGGTGGGAAAGCCACAGAAAGTCCGGACAAATTCTCCATTTCTGGGGATTCTGCAGCTCTTCAGTCAGTTTAGTAGAAGAATCCCCATGGATAAGACGTCTACTCCATTTGAAATGGAAAGGATGTCAGATTCAATCATGCAAGTATAATTTTAATCTAATAATGATACTGGAGTTAAATAACCTGCGGTCTGCTTTTATTCTAGTGTCTGAACCAATTGAGGACAGGTTTTGCACTGGTACACCATTTCAAATGGGGAATGAATAAATTAAAGTCACATTTAAAGCGATTGATTGAATTTGACTCCCTCAATGTTTATGCAGCACCTTTCCCAAAGCGATATGTTCATTAGGTATTTTAAAATTCATACCCACATTTCTTGGAAACTCCTTTTAAACATGTAGTCAGGAGATCAAATCTTACCAAAAAATGGCAGAGGGTTGGTGCAAAAAACGGAGGCCGGAATGTTACAGCTGTTCACGTCAGCGGGATTTTCCCATCCCGCTGCAGTGAACGGAGATTTGGCTGGGTGCCAAATTCTTCAACCTCGCTGCATCGGGGGCATGACATGAACGGCTGGTAAGATCGTGCCCGGATTGTTTCCCAACGATGACGCCAGCATGGACCAAATCTTATGCCTTATTGATAATAATTTTTAAGCCCACGGGTGTCCCTCTGATTCGCCCGACCCACAACAACATAACTACTGCAAGAACTGGGGAGCTGCTATAAACAACTCCCCAGCACCTTCCCAACACTTATCTCACAACCACTGCAGGGGGTGGCAGCCAAGAAGTCAGCACCGCGCTTTGCAGAGGGGCCCTCACCAGGATGCTGGATAGAGTGGAGCAGAGGGGGGACATCCTCGCTCCCCAGTCAAGGAGATAGCCTTCCAGCAGGATCACCACTCCCGCCTGGAATGCAGCGGCAGCCCTGGTCAGTGCAAGCGCACTGCAAAAGAGGATGGGGCAGCAGTGTTGGAAGAAGATGAATGATCTTCTTCACTCAACCAAGGTAAGTGAACCATCTCCAGTCTCCCACTGGACCCTTTTGCATGTCCCTCACACCCCCAACCATTTTGCACACTCAGCCACCTTTCCTTTTGCCAACACCAGGTTCCCCCTCCCTCCCACAATCATCCTGTTTCCCCCCAGTGTCTGCTATGCTCCTCACACTCCAGCTCTCACCAAGCCCCACACCTTCCACACCCCATCACCACCTTAAATGTCAATGCTCCCATCGACACTCTCCCTCTCTGTGTCATTGCAAGACAAACTCAACCACAGCAGGTGTGAGCAGGCGCAGCCAGCTGGAGTCATGCCCAAACTGTGAACCTTCACACATTTTGAGGAGTAAACTCTTGGCCTGGCCGGGGAGGAGGGAGTCCGTGCCTGATCTGATGGTGAAGTGGGGGCAGCAGAGAAACGTGAGAATCCTCAAAACATGCTGTCTTTCCTCAAGTCTCAAGTGAGTAACAATGTTCCCTCCACATTCCCTGTAATGCACTGATGCACCTTCTCTTGCAGGCCAATCAGCGAACAGGCCGGACCATCATCACACCCCCTGGACCCACCAGACTCCAGTAGCTCAGAGGAGGACTTCTCCAGCTTCCATTGAACAGGCGTCACCCGCACCCGGCTCCAGCGCAGATACTCACACCTAGGTGGGTTCACTAAGTGGATAGGCTTCTAGGTCATTCACCTCACAGCTGAAGATCCACAGCAGGCGGGGTAGGGATGTCCAAGGGAACCAGCACTCGGAGGGATGCCAGAGCCTAAGAGGCTGTTGAGCCCCTTGCTGATAATGTGTCCCTGGGAGAATTGGAGAAATCCTGTCAGCTTCTATCTGAGGAGATGGTGCCATCACTGCAGTGCACCGGGGCCAACACCGTGAGTGTGGCATCCGCAGTGGAGACCTTGCTGCAGGATGAGCATTCAATGGCAGGAGATGTCCACACCATGGCTCAGCTCATGACCTTCATGTCTGAATGCGTGGGCGCCATAATACTGGGCTGCGACTGCATGATGCAGACACTAGTTGAAATCCACGAGTTTCCACCAAAGTTATGGGACAGAAACTTGTGGAGGTGACAAGGGCATCGGCTGGAGAGCTAGCATGAGCCCGTGTCACCTGCTTTAGGGAAGGGCCATCATTTCTTGACCCATGACGGAATCAGCGGACCACGCCATTCACCCCCATCCTCACCACTATCACCCCCTTCCCCGTGTACCTTCCCAATGCCAGGTCCCTCGATCAGGCTCCGAGTGCTTTTGAATAGGGAACCCCCTGGGAGGCCACAAAATAACCTCACATAGATTTGTTTTGTGCTTCTCACTTGGTGAGCCTCTGCCTGCTGCTGGGTTCATATAAGCAGTGGCATTAATTGCCCACTTAAGGGCTTCAATTGGTGGTGCTGTAGGATGGGGCCGGGCAGGAAGGCTGTCGGTGGGCCTTGCAGTCACAGACTTAATCTGGGTGGAGGTGGGAAGATGGCAGAGTCCCTACTTGCCACCCTCCCACCCGACTGAATGTCCCCCTGCCACCAAACATGCCAAGGGGAAGGGCACAATTCATCCAGAACTGGAGACTTATCCACTTTTAAGGCTGCCAAATTAAGGTCCTAACCATGATGGCCACTCTGGGAACCCCTGAGGGAATTCATCCCATACTGTTTAGAGCAACAGCAAATTTTAGATACAACATTTTCAACTGCCACATAGATCAAGCTTTAATACTACTCCCAATCAGATCGTGGTTTAATAGTTCTCTGTCAGTTTTTGACAACATTATTTTCAAGTTTAACACATATTGAGCTTGGTTTTATTAATATTGTCTTCAAAACAGTGTTTTCCTGGACAAGGCCGCCACAGCCGACAGAAATACACAATGTTGACAGGTTTTCTGCTGACTCTTATGCAACATTTCAAATGAGTATTGTGAATAATATTAAAAGTTACACTTTACTCTATTGATGCATATTCAATTTGACACATTCAGTGTTTACAGAGCACCTGCTTTCCCAAAGCAATGCATTCATTAGGTGATATCAGATTCAAATTCACTGACATTCAATTGTGCTGTCGGCAGTGGCAGAAAATAAGGCAGCCTCTGACTCAAGCTATTTATTTCACCTGACTGATAACTTTTAAAAAGAGATTAATTCTTAGCAACCAAAGGACAAAGAATCAAAGGACAAGATTTCACATTTTAAGACATTTACTATAACAAAGAAATTAAAATAAACATAATAACATTAATTAACAGGGAACTAAACATCAAACTAACAAAAGACGTAGGTTTTGCCTTAACTAATACAGCCAAAATATGTCTTAAGAAACCCTTTTGCCCGGCACCATGCTTCTGGCAGATATGTAGAATTACAGGAACAGTTCCCATAGTCACTCCCAGCATCCCAATAGGTTCAGTTCTCCACAGTACGTCAGGTCATAACTTACAATGTCCTTTAACGATCGTTCCACTCAACTTGAATTTTCCCAGATGCATTTATCACCATCAAGCTACACACTTCCATTTCTTAAATCTTCAAGAGCTGCGTCTGTTCTGTTCCTTTTCATTAGCACTATGCTTGCTCATGAGCACAAAACAGTCCATTTGCTTCACCATATAAATAACTTCTTTAGCTCCTGGCATCTCAAACAGCAGCTGTCCTTTCTCCGTGAAATGTTGTGGAAAGGTGTGCCAATGAGTGTGATGCAATTGTTTGTGTGTCATGACTGTCATTAAATAGCTGGCAATGTGTGCAATTTGAGATGTGAGTGTGAGGCTTGCACATGGGTGAAGTACATCTTTGAATATTATGGATGAGTTGTGATTGATAGGTGAGTGATTAGGTGTGGATCATTGAGCAGTGTGTGAGGCTAGAGTGGCAATTGGTAGTAGATGAATGCACAGATCTTGACTACTCATGTACAGTCATTGAACTTTTTTCAGTACTGCGTCCAGGTTGTCAATGTTTGACACTTAGCATAGACCTCCACAGTTATGTACTCCTGCTTCATTCTACATGTTATCTGGAGGGCCTCCTGTCTCCCTGTAGATATAGAACATTTATGGGCGGCACGGTGGCACAGTAGTTAACACTGCTGCCTCAAAGTGCCAGGGACCCAGGTTTGATTCCTGGTTAGGGTCATTGTTTTTGTGGAGTCTGCATATTCTCCCCGTGTCGGCATGCGTTTCCTCCGGGTGTTCCAGTTTCCTCCCACAGTCCAAAAGACATGCTGTTTAGGTGCATTGGCCATGCTAAATACTCCCTCAATGTACCCAAACAGGTGCTGGAGTGTGACGACCAGGGGATTTTCACAGTAACTTCATTGCAGTGTTAATGTAAGTCTACTTGTGACACTAATAAATAAACTTTAAACAAAATCCTTTGCATCTCTTCCACCAAAACCTTTAGTGCAATGTCTGATAGCCTTGGAAAACGTTTTCTCCCATGTTCCGTACATTTCTGACACCGAGGCTTGTACAAGAACTTCTGGTAACTGTCTCTGCCACAATGCGCCTCACTTTAAAAGGTGCAAACTGGCTTCAGTCAGTGCAGGCTAGGTTTAAGTCATGTTATCCTATCATGATTTTGGGCCTCTGCTGAGGGACTCAGCCACTCAGTAACCATGGTTCGTGCAGGCTGCATACTGCAACCATGACTACGAGGAGGCAGCTTGCAGGAGGTGCATTGTATGCATCACACTGGCCACTGGAGTAATCATCTACTTGAAACCCTGTGCCCATTTCCAGGGGCCTCACTTTTATTGGCACTGAACAAATAACATTTCTTTTGTCTACATTCATGTAACAGGAAAAGTGCAACTTGTTGGCATTACTCATAACAGATTGCTCGCGTTATTATTGCAGTGATTTTACCTGTAACCTGTCATAGACAAGTTAACGACAATAATTAGTGACAAATTCGTTGCACTTGCAGCTGAAATTCAAAAGGCGTTGGCATCATCTGTCCTTGTAAGTAAGAGTCATTTTTCTGCTGCGTAGTTGCCGGACATTTTAATAATTTTTCTGATTTTTCAAAATTTTTGGATATGCTTGTAGGCTGCAAACTGAACCAATTGGTAAAATCTTCCCAACTGAACAAAGGAGTTAAGGATTTGTAATGTTGCACACTTCAGACTTTGTCAGAAACAATAAAGGTATTTATTAAGAAGGAAAAACTGTACAGAGGCCCGCTGCTTCCCACAGCTGCCCTAGAGCAGCCCATTGGCTGCCCTCAGTCCCTACATGTTTACTACATAGCTTCTAGATGTCTTCTGTCTAAGAGAAGATTCCACCCCCTGAGGTGATTACCCACTCTCAGCCCAAATTTCTCTGTCAAGCCAGGTCCTTAATTGCCCTTAAATGGACAATCACCACATCCTTCCCTTTTACCTCTTTTATACAATCTTCAAAGTCAAGTTACTCAAGCCCAAAATTCTAACTAAATATTATACACATGAGTTGGACAATTATAAATCGAGTCTTTGAGGACTTTTTCTGTTTCTTGTAGAGAAGTGTAATTCTGCAGTCTGAGATGCTTCCACAAGATTGACATTAACAGGAACTGCAATAACAGGAATCACTTCTGGTAGAGGCAGTTCATAACTACTTGCTTCCACATAGACATCAGATATGTCTACAACAGGTCGATCAGGTACTTTGGTGCTTACTGGTTTAAAAACATTTCTTAGAATCATAGAATCCTACAGTGTAGAAGGAGGCATTCGGCCCATCGAAGCTGCACTGACCACAATCCCATCCAGGCCCTATCCCCACAATCCCATGCATTTACCCTAGCTAGTCCCTCTGACACCAAGGGGCAATTTAGCATGGCCAATCAACCTAACCCGCACATCTTTGGACTCATTTCTTGGCGCTCATTGATGAGATCTTAAGGCTAGTGTGTCCAAACATAAACACTTTTACTGGTGGATTTTAACTATGTACTGTTCCAAATATGATTTTATGTGGATCTCTTCCATACAAACTTGCTGCTTTTCCACTTACGTGACCGTTTCAACAGTCTTGTCCTGGCACATAATCACAGTTTCTTTCTGTCTGAATTGCTGATTCTGCTGTCAATTTCAATGCTTTTTCCTTTTCGGTTAATTTCTCATTGCCAAGCCTCCCTCATCAAGCTCTTATTCTCCTGACTCAATTCTTCACTGGACTTGCTCTTATTGTCCAGTTATTTTTCACGGAGTTCAGCTTATTCTCCATTATTTCATTAAATTCTTCTTCTTAACTTCATTTTGTCAAGTTTTTGCAATTCCTTTTGTTCAAGTTTATTGTCAGTCATTTCATCTTTTTTGCGGATTCCTCTTTATGTTCAGTAGTTCCTGGTTTCTTTTGAAGTCTTTAATTTCTGTCTTTCTCCTGAGGGGAATCCATTATGTTCTTGCTGGACTCTGAGCAACTGCACACACTTGGGGTGTCCTGAGTGGACGCCTCCAAGGTGTTTGGCTGATGTTCATCCTCCCTGTTGATGCCAGCTTGACTCCTGGAGGAGATGGGGCACCTGGAGGGAGGTCATGTGGCCTACATTGTGATGGTGCCTATTAGAGTGTGTGGCCATGGAGTGACTGGCCAAGTGCAAGCCTGGAAGACTCACTGGACCAAGGTCTCCATGGTGATAGCCAACCTTCCCAGGTTGACTTTGAGGTGCTCGCATGTCGGTGCCATGAGATCAGACAGAATGCGGAGGGACTCTTCCATCATGCATTCTACTCTGATGAGTGACAATCAATTCTCTGCCCGATGTTCCATTGGCTGCTATTGTATCTCCACCAGTGAGCTGACAACCTCTTCCAGAGGCCCATCATCTCATTTGGACTGAGCAGGCAGCTGGTCTCCAGCAGCCCTCTGAGCTCCGGAGACCTGGGCTGTCCCTGCCTCTGACTGCCTGTGTGGAAATTGACCTTGAGTCTAATCTGGGACTATGCCCCACTGAGGTTTGTGTCTCTGCACTGGTGGAGGGTGTGGGTGAATGCTGTGACAGTTCTTCCTGAACCCTCTCGGTCTTGAAGGTGCTCCTGAGGTTCGGAGGGCTGCTGGGCTGGCCAGTTGGCCGCGGGCTGCTTGTACCTGAAGAAGATAAAGGGAGAGTTTTAGTGGCTGCACTGAGGCTGATTCAGGACTCATAGCACTCACTTTGAATTGCAGGATTGGGTGAAGTGGTGAAGTCGTGATCGGTACCAGGTTGTTGCGAGAAGTCAAGCTATACGACACCACATCAGTAATCCCGGTCCTCTCCGGTGAACTCTGCAGCAGCCTCCTTGAACTCAATGAGGCTGACGATTTCTGCCATCCTTCCCCATGTAGGGGATCGCTCTCACTTAAGTGTACATGATCAGACAGCACAAAGCAGAGAGATTGGGTAAAATGCATGGCCCCTGTGTGTGGTGTGCCTTATTCAAAATGAACAGATGTTGCAGTTCAAGCAACAAGACAGATGGGATGGTGGTGCTATGCATGCCTAGTTGAAAGAGTGATATGTGCCCCCTGCTAATGGATGTGTGAGATTCACAAAGAGCGTAGCTGTTTGAATACATGATGCCATGCTGAGAGTTTGATGGTGGAGGATGCTGAGACTGGACTTACCATATCAGAGTGAGTGAGATCATTCATTCTCTTCCTGCACTGGATGGCACTTTGTGGGCAGGCAGCAGCCACACTGACCTCCTGGGCAATAACCTCCCAGGCTGGAGAGGGGAGGTCGGTCTGCTTCTTTGAGCCGTACCTGGGCTATCAGACATGCTGTTGAGCTTGGACTCCCAGAATAAGGTCCCCGAAAGCCCAGGTGGTGATAACTGGTGCTGCCTTCTCTGTGAGGCTGCTAGCCTTTTCCCTCTGGGTTCCGGACGTGTTGGAGGGTCTGGTGCAGACAGGTGGGCTGCAGAATGATGTGAGTGTGCTGGACTGATGTCTAAATATAGCACCGGGACCTTCATACCCATCAGCTGAAGGTGGGCAGACAAACCAGCAAATGGGCCTGCAAGGAGATTTGGAGGGGAACTTGCTTGTGCATAATTAATTAGGATCCAAGTGATGAATCTGGCATAACATCCTGCCATTCTGGGCAGCAGAGACACCTGCCAACATGCTTCAACTACTGAATTCAAATTTCACCATCTGCCATGGTGGGATTCAAAGCCAGGCTCCAGAGCATTACCCTGGGTTTCTGGGTTACCAGTAATAATATCACAACACCACCACTTCCCCATTTATATGCCTGGTCCAGTGGTTTCTGGTCAATGGTAATCGCTAGGATGTAGTTAGAGGGGAATTTAGCGATGGTAATGCCATTGAATGGTAAGGCGCAATGGTTAGATTCTCCCTTGTTGGCCATGGTCATTGCCTGCAACCTATTCATCCCTAATGTTAGTTGCCACTTATCAGCCCAAGCTGTCCAGGTCTTGCTACAAATGCACACGGATGGCTTCAGTATCAGAGGGTTTGCAAATTCTGGTGAACATTGTGCAATTGTCAACAAACTTCCATCTTTCTAGTCTTATGATGGAGAGAAGATCATTGGTGAAACAGCTGAAAATATTTGGGTCTAGGACAGTACCCTGAGGCACTCCTGCAGCAATGTCCTGGAACTGGGTTGACTGACCTCCAATAACCACAAACCTCTTCCTTTGTGCCAGATATGACTCCAACCAGTGGAGAAATTTCCACCTAATTCCCAGTGACTCCAGTTTTGCTCGGGCTCTTTATGCCACACTGGGTCAACAACTGCCTTAATGTCAAGGGAAGGCACTCTCACCTCACCTCTGGAGTTCAGCTCTTTTCTGCATATTTGGACCAAGGCTGTCAGGAGATCGGGAGCTGAGTGGCCCTCGTGGCAATCATAGAAATCATAGAAACCCTACAGTACAGAAAGAGGCCATTCGGCCCATCGAGTCTGCACCGACCACAATCCCACCCAGGCCCTACCCCCATATTCCTACATATTTTACCCGCTAATCCCTCTAATCTACACATCCCAGGGCACTAAGGGGCAATTTTAGCATGGCCAACCAATCTAACCTGCACATCTTTGGACTGTGGGAGGAAACCGGAGCACCCGGAGGAAACCCACGCAGACACGAGGAGAATGTGCAAACTCCACACAGACAGTGACCCAAGCCGGGAATCGAACCCAGGTCCCTGGAGCTGTGAAGCAGCAGTGCTAACCACTGTGCTACCGTGCCGCCCAGCAGGAGATTATTTTGCCCATGTTTGAACTGATATTTGCAGTGACTGCTTTCACAACTTCCAAAAAGTAAACTTTCTGTGAAACAAGGTGAAACCTACCTGGTAATGAAAGTGGACATAAAATAGCAACTGCAGCCTACGACACAGACTCTGTGGCTTTATTATGCAGGGTGGTGTCTAACTAAAGGGAGGTTCAACCAAACATATTGCTGGACAAGCAAAAAAAGGCAGTGCGTGTTTAACAGGTAATAGAAAGTTTGACACCAAAAGCCTAAAACTGTGTTGATATACACAAATAACGATTCTATTCATATTACACTAATCAGGGGAACAGATTTCCTCTAACCTCATCCTAGCTGTCATAATAATTATCTTTCCATAAAATATAAAAGTCATTTTCTCAGTATTGAATTATATAATGAATAGTACAAGAAGCCTCAAATGCTCCGTGCATCTTATACGCCGAAGGTGAAATAAAATCATTGTAAGCAACATTTCATTTCCTATTGCATAGGATGGGAAAGGAAAGGATTAGAGAATATGGGCCAAGATGGGAAATTCCAACTAGCTGGGAGGGCACCATGGTTGGCATGGACCAGTTAGGCTGAAGGGTCTGTTTTCATGCTCTATTATGACTCTGACTCTATGAGTGGAGTTTTACGAGAATTTTTCGAACTCTCCAGCTAGCGTGAAAACAGGAGAGTTCCTGATCTGTTTTTCAGGTGAGTTTTCACGCCCAATCATATGCACTCAATCTTTGAAAATATGGGCTAGACTGTTTCTAGTCAGTAGAGGCAGTGGACGGGGCCTAATTCACCAGACAGCCAGCAGCTCAGATTGAAGCCACAAACAGCACATGTGCAGGGAAAGCAGAAAAAAAAAGCTCTGCTGACAGAACCACCCCCCCTCCCCCCCCAAAGACATCGGAGGCACCCTCTCAACATTACCGGCCCCCTTATTAACCCCTCCGGCCCCAAAGGCTGACTGAAATGACCCTCTCTCTCTCCTGCCCCTAATCATCACAGAGACCCAAATCCCATCCCCCCTACCCCCCTGCCCCGACCACCCCTGCCTCCATCAGCACACCTGCAAGTGCTGACTTGGCTTCCCCGTCATGGCAACAAGGCAAACTTGCATTAAACTCCCTGGAATGCTCTAACAGGCGCGTGACCTGCCCAAACTGCCTGCAGCTGATCTGCCCTAACAAGGGACAGCTCCATAAAAACCCCAAGGATGGACGGACAGGCAGGCAGTGCAGGAAGAAATGGCCTCCAGGAAGACAGCTCACCATTTTTCAGATGCTGACCTGGCCAGTTTGCTGGAGGTAGTGGCGGCGAGGGGGAACACCCTCTTCCTCCCATCATCCCAGAGGAAAAGATGGAAACGCAGCCTGGGAAGCAGTGGCTGCATGCGTTAGCGCCAGGACACTGGCCAGGAGAATCGGGAAGCAGTGCCGCAAAAACCTGAATGTCCGTATCTAGGCAGAAAGGGTGAGTGTTTAACCTCATCTAGCATCTTCCCCCTAAGTGACCACAGATACCCCATCCCCCAGCACACTGCATGCTTTCAGCCCCTGACACCCAAACATCTCCTTTCCCCCACCCAAGAGTATCACAACCCTTGCCCTCTGAGGGCCACGCGCTGAAACCCTGCAGGATTCGTGCCATCAGATTTGACATGGCTCCTTCCTGAGATCTGACTCCTCACCCCCGTTGAGGAGCGGGCACTGGAGCTTGCGGCAGGGAAGGGGATGCGGACCATTAACGACAGCATGATCGGGCTGGAGCATAGAAGTCAGCACCTGCTAATCCTCCACTTGTTGGAGAAATCTCAAGTAACTTGCAGCCCAGATTTCTCTCCCTCCCTTGAACTTAACCTTGCATCATGCATTGCAGGAAGGGACCCCAATGTGCTTGGGCCATCTGGCATCACAGCCCCCACTGCTGCTTTCACCTATCCTACCGCTGACATAGAAACATAGAAAGAAACATAGAAAAACTACAGCACAAAACAGGCCCTTTGGCCCCACAAGTTGTGCCGAACATATCCCTACTTCTAGGCCTACCTATAACCCTCCATCCTATTAAGTCCCATGTACTCATCCAGGAGTCTCTTAAAAGACCCTATCGAGTTTGCCTCCACCACCACTGACGGCAGCCGATTCCACTCGCCGACCACCCTCTGAGTGAAAAACTTCCCCCTAACATCTCCCCTGTACCTACCCCCCAGCACCTTAAACCTGTGTCCTCTCGTAGCAGCCATTTCCACCCTGGGAAAAAGCCTCTGAGAGTCCACCCGATCTATGCCTCTCAACATCTTATATACCTCTATTAGGTCTCCTCTCATCCTATGTCTATCCAAGGAGAAAAGACCGAGCTCCCTCAGCCTATCCTCATAAGGCATGCCACTCAATCCAGGCAACATCCTTGTAAATCTCCTCTGCACCCTTTCAATCTGACATCTTGGAAGACTCCTCGGAGGAAGCCAACGAAGGGACTTCCAAGGCTGGCACCAGTTTTGCGTCAGTTTCTACCTCGTAACTCACCATCCCAGAGACTCTCACATCGGAGGATCAGGTTAGTGGCGAGGCACCTGGGTCACTCTCTGGTGCACACGACACATTTGCTGATGTACATCGGGTGGAGGAGGGAACATCCGAGGCCTCTTGCACACGGGAGCCTGCTGGAGGCGAGGACTCAGCTGGTCTCAGGCTATATGCTGGGCCTCTGCAATCACTTCTCCTTCAGCTGCTGGAGATGCAGCAACAGAGCCAGGGAATGCAGGAGGGGCTGATAGCAACACTGGACCGACTGCAAGGCTGTTGGGAGGAGTCCCAAAGCTTTCAGGCGGACCAGCTATTGTCTGTCTTGTGTGGTTCCCAGCAAGGGCCCAAGCGATGGCCGAGCCACAGCAGGCCATGGCGGAGTCCCAGAGGGCCATGGCCCAGTCACAGCAGGCCACAGCTGAGGGCCTCAACAGGCTTCTCAAGATTCTGCAGCCCATGGCTGAGAGGCTTGAGAGCTTGCGGGTTAGGTGGATTGGCCATGCTAAATTGACCCTAGAGTCAGGGGGATTAGCAGGGTAAATATGTGGGGTTACGGAATAGGGCTGGGTGTCCGATTGTGGTCAATGGGCCAAATGGCTTCCTTCTGCACTGTAGGGATTCTATGATTCTATGAGACCCAGCGGGACAGCGCCGAGACACAGCGGGCTATGGCAGCAGCCCTCAAGAACGTGGCCCAGTCACAGAGGGTCGTAGCTGAGGGGCTGCAGAGCATGGGCCAGGGCACTTGCTGTTGCCATTGACAGGTGGCCTCCGACTACGAGGGCCATCGCAGAGGGCTTGACCATCATGGCAAGAACACAGATGGTCCTCCAGGACTGGCAGAGCCAGGTGACGCTGGAGCTTCTGGAGCTCACTGCGGAAGCACCACCGTCCCATGGAGTGACCCAGGAGCCCGCAGGAACCCTGAGGGAGGAGGAAGGGCTTGAGCCCATGCCAGGACCTTCCATTCAGGAAACTGCGGCTGTGGCTACACCTTCTGACACCTCACTTCCTGACACCGGGGCATCTTAGGGGCAGCGGGATGAAGAGGGTGCCATGGAAACATCCCAGACACCTGGAAGCCGGCCAAAGCCCTCAAAGTCCAGGCCCTCCAGCGGACGCTCGCCAAGGGCATTACAGGCCATGGGTGCGGTAGGCAGTTGGCCCCCTCCACCTCCGATGCACATCCTGGGGAGACACCGAGACGTAATGGTCGGCCACATAAGGTTAAGAAGTTGTAGCGACACTAAGATGGCACGGGTGAAGGGCAACACGAAGTAGATAGAATATTTAGACACTTTAATGTCTCACGTTCACATGTTTTTATATTATCTCTTATTTTGAAAGCACTATTATTGACAACAATAAATGTTATTTCGCCCCACACCTGTGACTAACTTGTCTCTAATTAGCCTCTAACAGGAATGTATTTACTCCGATGTTCGCCAGAGGGACCCTGCACGTTGATGTCTGTGGGGGAGGCCCCTCAACGCACTGTGACTGAGAAAATCAAGGCACTCAAATAATTCATTGGCTATAGTAGGTGGCATGCATTGGCAGTGACTTACAGCATCTGCCATGGCATCCCCAGAACCCACGAGAGAATCCCGCCTCCCCCCCATCCCACCCAAGGCCCTGCATGGGGGTTTAGTGCTCTCTTACCCACCACCCAGATGTGGGTCCAGGTGGCAGCATACAAGCGGAGCTCAGGTAGGAATCAGACTAGTTTGCGCTAGGGCATCATCACAATGGAACGCAACGAGTCGTCATCACCCTCCTGCCTGCCACAGCTATTACAATGTTGCAGGAGATTGTAGGACTCCATGCATCGGGGGGAGGGGGTGTGGTGGGGGCGGTGGTGCTAGTGACCATAGCGCATGGAGATCAGGGCCTGCCTCCCCACCCTCACATGCCTGATCCTTGCTGCCACCAGCCCTGGGTGGTGTTGCTCATCTTCCTCCTCCTCCTCTTGCTGTGCAGTCTCCTCTCCAGCAACACCCAGCAGGTCAGCTTCCACGTCATCCTCGCTCCTGCTCCAGATTGTGTAGCGCACAGCACACCACCACAATGCGAGACGTTATCAGGGGGTCATATTGAACGGGTAGCAACGGGTCTCATTATATCGGGTCTCCGCCTCAGTCTCAGACCTCCACACAAGCATCATCAGCCAAGTCCGAAGCAGGTACCCCATGTCCCCCACGAACCATCCCTGCACCCTGGGGTCCTCCTTAAAGTCCTCCAGAATATCAGAATTTCTCAATATGAAGCTATCGTGCACGCTGCTGGGGTGTCTGGCAGAAGCGTGCATGATGTTCAACTGATGGTCACAC
Organism: Mustelus asterias; assembly: GCF_964213995.1. Taxonomy (NCBI): domain Eukaryota; kingdom Metazoa; phylum Chordata; class Chondrichthyes; order Carcharhiniformes; family Triakidae; genus Mustelus; species Mustelus asterias. Next base: position 40,112,098 of record NC_135811.1, on the reverse strand, counting down.
ACCAACTGCTCATTTATTGAATGGAAGCCCTTTCTGTTCTTGAATCTTCCTGGATTCTTCACCGGGGCCTTGAGAGCGACATGGGTGCAGTCTATAGCCCCCTGCACATTTGGCATCCCCACGATGGTCACGAATCCTACAGCCCGGGTTGCCAGCGCGGGCATATAGGGCATTCGTGACCTCCTTGATGCACTTGTGGACGGATGGTTGGGAAATGCCACAAAGGTCTCCACTGGCGATCTGGAAGGCCCCAATGGCATAAACGTTTAAGACGGCCGTCACTTTCACAGCCATTGGGAGTGAGTACCCCTCCCCCCCCCGTACCCCGAGGTTCCAGGTGCTGCAACTGGCACAGGGTGTCACACTGTCTCCTTTCGGAGCCAGAGCTGTCAGCGGCATGTGATGTCCGACAGTTGCTCGAAGGACACTCACGTGCGGAACTGCCGGGGTCGCCACTCCCTCCTTCTCCTGCTCCCCTCCGCCCCCTCAGGGTGAATGTCAGCCACGACCTGCCCCCGGGGACCATCTCCCTCTACTCCTGTAAGTGGGTAAGGCCCGGGCCTCCTCTGCCCAGAGGTCATCCTCCAGCTCCTCCTCCTCAGCTCCAGCAGCAACTAAAGAACAGCAAGATCAATGTGTTGTATTGCAAAAGCCATCTCGTCAATCTGAAGGGTGGTGAGGGAGGAATTTGAGGAAGGGGAGAGATAGGTGGAGAGATTAAAGAACTCTGCTCACCCCAAGTCCAGGAACACACACCCCATACAGCTCCCCACAGACCCCCAGCAACACACACTCCCCATCCCCCCCCACAGACCGCCAGCCCAGCAACACACACCCCATACAGCCCCCCACAGACCCCCAGCAACACACACTCCCCATACCCCCCACAGACCCCCAGCAACACACACTCCCCATCCCCCCCCACAGACCCCCAGAAACTCACACTCCCCATTACCCCCCCACAGACCCCCAGCAACACACATTCCCCATACCCCCCACATTCGCCCAGCAACACACACTCCCCATACCAACCCCCCCCTCCACCCCTCCCCCCCCCCCATTGCCTCCCGGCAACACTCACTCCCCATACCAACCACCGCCCCCCCCCCCCCCCCCCCCCCACCCACCTCCATTGCCTCCCGGCAACACACACTCCCCATACAACCCCTCCCACCTCACAGATCCCAGAATGACAACAAATCCCCCCCATTTCTCCCACCCCATCCCCACTCACAAACACACACCCAGAACCCATGCAGTAGTGGCCACAGACAATGCTGCTTGACAAGTCCTGAGGCTGCAGCACAGCCATTTCAGAGACTTTCCAGACCATCCCCCACCTGCAACAGTGCTTGTTGCTGCCTGCACTAGGACCCAGAGTCAGCGCTAAGAACCCAGGTCAGTGCTCTGGTCCGGGTACGTGCTAAGAGTCCAAGGTTGGACTCCGTGAGCGACAACAGCTCCCACCCTTCCCACACAATCGCAGCTCCCCCCCTCCCGCCACCCCAAAATACAACATGGCCACCACAAAATGACCCACTCTGAGCAGCACGGAGCAGTTTGAAAACAGAGACTTACCTCCTCGCTCACCCTCATTGTTCAAGCGCCTGAATTCGACTTTTATACACGAGGTGTTTTCCAGGCCGATGTGGCTGCAGCGAATGAGGTCGTTAGGGCAGGTGAGCTGGGATGATTGGGAGTGAAGCTCACTAATTACAAAGCGATGAATGCAAAAAAATGCAAATTGACGTCTCGCCCATTTTGAGCGGGCATCCGATTGTGCTGAAATTTTTTTCTCAGTAAAATGGGAATGGACGCGATAATGGGCGCCATGCACCCTAGTTACATCACTCCTGATTTTATGACATTTTCCCACCACAAAACAGGCACAATGAGGTCATAAAATTCCTCCCCAAGACTCAATAGGAGCTTACCTTTTTTCCGTCGAGTTATTTTTAAAGTTTTCCTATAGGTAACTAAAACTAAATTGGGATGAATTAAAATGTAATTCATTGAAGTTTATTTATTTGTGTCACAAGTAGGCTTACACTGCAATTAAGTCACTGTGAAAATTCCTCAGATGCCACACTCCGACACCTGTTCGGGTACACTGAGGGGGAATTCAGCATGGCCAATGCACCTAACCAGCACGTCTTTTGGACTGTGAGAGGAAACCGGAGCACCCGGAGGAAACCCACGCTGACACGGGGAGAATGTGCAGATTCCACACAGACAGTGACCCAAGCCAGGAATTGAACCCGGGTCCCTGGCGCTGTGAGGCAGCAGTGCTGCTTGAGGAAGAAATAGTGGGAGTATATATGATAAAAAGACTGACTCATGTTGCTATGCTATAAAGATTGAGTATTCTCCATTGAAGAAGCCAGACAAGGTAATTATTGTTTGCTGGCACTGTAGTGCATTTCAGCTCAACTGCACGATGCCGTTAACTAGTATATACAGCTGTCTCATTGCATTTCCTCATCAGCAAGTTTCTGACAATAATTAAGGTAACTAAGGTGGTGAAAGTTCTGTGGCCCAGAGGTATCAACGAAACATTGAAAAATGTAAAGTCACATCTAATGCATTAAAAATAAATCTGAAGTACAATTATTGCTAGAAGACTGACAACCAGAGTGATTTTTGCACATATGAGGTGGTTGGTGGCTGAAGCACCCACATCACCCACCTGAGGATGTTGGTGGATGGTCCAATTAACTTTCACAGTCAGCTCCCATCTAAATAAAACGGGTGAGTGCCAATACCGGCTGTGCTCCTTGTAGGCAATTCATCAACTGAAAAGAAGGAAATTTGACTGGGTGGGCATTATTTCCAAGCAGCTTTTAGCTCCTTAAAAGTGGGTTTCATCCAAGGTGGTCAGCAGAGCCAATATTTGAAACACCAGGCAGCAGAACTTCTAGATCCACCTTACCCCCAAATCCCTTCCCCTGAACCCACCAGCTGCAGCCATGGAGATGTCCACAGAGCATATATGGAACAGGAAGGAGATCCTTATCCTCTCCCTTTGGGAAAGCCAAAAAACAATGAAGAGAATAGATTGCGTAGAGCAATGCCAACAATGCTGCTAAATGAACCTGGTTACAATGCAAGAAACAGCCTCACGAAGGCTGCCAAGGTAAGATTCCGTTCTGCTTCACTCTTGTTCTCTGAAACATCCTGTACCATCCTACAGTAACGCCAGGACTATCATCCTTCCCTCCCTCATTGCCTGTAACTCCATTCACAATGGGACACTTCACTGCTCTTCCTTTGGTTTGCACCCATATTCACTGTCTACTACTGCCCTTGCAAATTCTTATCTCTCTTCACACGCTTCCATATCATGCGCACTGTGCTAAGCTGCTTCACGTATGTTCAAAACCCTTCAGGAAGGACATGAAACCAACCGTTTACTACTCTTCCTGCAAGCAAAGCTGGTATGTAACTGAAGAGAGGTTTCAGGAGCAAACACTGACACCAATGGAGGAGGTGGCCATTGTTGGCAAAGAGAGGACTTGCTGCATTAGAATACAAGGCTGGATGCCAGGCTCAGGAGGGTGTTGGGGCATCTTCCCTTTCTTTCCTATTCTCACTTAACTGGCACATGCTTATATTCTGCATGACCACCTCATGCTGCAATGCACTGCCAGTATCCACTCCTGTATATGTTTGCCATTGTGTGCTAACCCTCTTCTTCTTTTCTAGACAACTTCAGCCCTAGAGCAACACATGCAGAGGAGGAGAACATTACTGAAGATACACTTACTCTAAGCCTGCCAAGCAGCAATATATATGTTGGCCTCCCAGGTGCCACAGATAAGTTAGAGAAGTCTCCATCGAGTGATTAGCTGTGTGCAAGTGAGTCGCAGCAGATGTAAGTGGAAAGGGCAGCCCAGGAAATAGCTCACCAGAAGGCAGGTCCACGAATCGAACTCCAATGAAGAGGGCAGGACTTTGAACCTTTAAATGAAAATTGATTTTGGTGCACCAGCAAGTGCTGAATGTAGTGCAGTGACATACTGCAAGATATTGGAGAATGTGGAGGGACCTCCTACCAATCCCATGTGAAGTCCGTGCCTACACCCTTTACACTCTGCTGAGGACCATAGAGCATGTGGTCACCTCAACGGGCCGTCCTTCCAGAAAGCTGTAGCATCATAAAAAGCATTGTTGAGAGATGCTCACACGAGGGATACAGGTTCTGGACTCGACCATCGTCTCATCCTTGGACAGGTTGAGAGATCGAATGGATTGCAGCTTCAATTGCTTATGGACTCCAATGATCTTCTCAGTGAGGGCTCGAGAGATTCCGTGGATCTGATGGTGTTGGAGATTGGTGACCGAGTGTGGCTTTCCTGAGGAGCTAAGTGTGCCGAGGATACTCTTTGTCCCTGAGCATCCAGTCTTTTACTTGTCAAGCGGATCAGAGTGGGGAAACAGAAGATTGACACAGTGCAGGATCGTCATGGCAGCTGACAAAAAAGCCGGCAGAGAGCTGCACGCTGCGCTGCTGGAGATCATACAGCAGTGGCACTTTATTGGAAAGGAAGCCTTTGTGATTCACTGAGGCAATGAAGTCTTGCGAAGGAAGTTAGGGTGACAGGGCGATAGCCAGTGAAGTTCTGGATGTGGGGGAATTCTGAAGTCTGTGCAAACACTACAGCAATTTTCTGCTGCTGCAATTGCTGAGGGAATCGTGATGAGACTGCATGTTCCAGTAGACAGAGTATCAGTCAACAGCTGAATACAAACGTGAGCTGCAGACTGATATTTTACTGGTTCCTCTCCAGCAACCTGGAAGCAGCCAGAGGCAAAGAAGTTCAGAGCTGCAGTGATCTTGACTGCAACTGGCAGCGCTGTGCTCGCTGTGTCAGTTAGCTCAATGCCTGTGAGAAGATGACAGAGCCCTGTGACAGCACCTCTCAACAAGCCTTGTTCCAGCCATAGTTTGAGGATAAGGTGTAAAATTTTTAGGGCTTTTAGGGTGAGGAGAAATTTCTTCACCCAGGGAGCGGTGAATGTGTGGAATTCACTACCACAGAAAGTAGTTGAGGCCAAAGCATTGTGTGATTTCAAGAAGAAATTAGACATAGCTCTTGGGGCTAAAGGAATCAAGGGATATGTGGGGGGAAGGCAGGATCAGGATGTTGAATTTGATGATCAGCCATAATCAAAATGAATGGCGGAGCAGGCTCGAAGGGCAAAACGGCCTACTCCTGCTTCTATTTTTCTGTGTTTGTTATACACTGCTCTTCATAGAGTAACAGGTAGCTTATCCTGGGCCTGGCTTCGGCTGGGAGAGTAAGGATTCCTTCCAACATATCTCCTACAGGGTGGCATGGTGGCACAGTGGTTAGCACTGCTGCCTCACAGTGCCAGGGACCCGGGTTCATTTCTGGCCTTGGATGACTGCCTGTGCTGAGTTTGCATGTTATCCCCGTGTCTGCGTGGGTTTCCTCCGGGTGCCCCGGTTTCCTCGCACAGTCCAAAGATGTGCAGGTTTGGTTGATTGGCTATAGTAAATTGCCCCTTTGTATCCCAAGATGTGTAGGAATGATGGATTAGCCATGGGACAGGGTGGGGTGGTGTGCTTGTGTCAGATACTCTGTCAGAGAGTTAGTACAGACTCGATGGGCTGAATGGCACTGTAGGAATTCTATTCTATGGGACTATTTGGATTCTGTGCCTCCAGCTCCAGCTCCAGCTCCGCTTTCTCCCTCCTCCCCTTGCTGTTCTCTCTCTTCTGAGGGATTGAAATGACCACAAGGACTCCCATGAAGAAAGGTGCATTGCCAAAAGCTTTGTAAACATTCAGGAAAATATACAAACACTATTTTAAGCATTTTAAAATAATCTAAATAGAAAAGAAATACACTGGTACAAAGAAAATGCCTTCGAGACATTTTGGTGTTTCAATTAACAGGAGGCAAGAAACCTTTTAAGTACCACAGAAAAGGACAGAATTCTGACCTAAACCATCTACTGTTTCCAGACAGTGTGAGGAATTGCAATCTAGCAATATGGGTGGAGACAAAAACGGGAGTGGAATCTTAATAGCAACTTGCAACAACAATAAATTTATAGAGCATCTTTGACACAGTAAATCTTCCCAAGGTGAATAACAGGAGCATTATTAGGTAAGATTTGTTAATGAAAATAATATTAGGACAGGTGACCAAAAGAATAGTCAAAGAGGTAAGTTTCACGGAGTGACGTAAAGGGATTCATGGAGGCAGAGAGCTTTCGGATGGGAATTCTGGAACCTCGCCGTAAGTCATCTGAAGGAATGGTTGACAAAGATGGACAATAAAAATCGGGGATACAAATGTGGTCAGGATTTGAAGAGCAGAGAGAGCTGGGAGGGTTGTAAGGCTGGAGAAGATTACAGAGATGGGGGCATGGTGGACAGGAGAGGTGCGACCATGAAGGGATCTTAAAACAAGGATGAAAATGGCAAAATTTAGTGAACGAATGCAAGGACAGGGATAATGGTGAGCAGAACTTGCTGCAAGTTAGAGTCTGAGGAGTCGAGTTTCACATGAGCTTATGTTTAGGGAGGATGAAAGAGGGAGGCCAGCCAGGACAGCATTGGAATAATCAACTCTAGAGGGAAAACAAAACATGGAGGAGTGTTTCAGCATCAAGTGGGTTGTAATATCCACATTTATTTTCAGTGGGAACTCTGGCTGCTTAACTTGTAGACTGCCTAAATATTGGAATGGGGAAACTTTGAGCAGTTATTAGGAAGGCTGTGAGGGAACCACAAAGCAAAATGACCAAATAAACCCCAAAGGAGAAATTAGCAACAAGATTTCATTTTTTGTAACTTCTACTTTAACAGGAATAAGAATCAACAAAAATTAAACATGAATTTATACAGGTGAATGATACGGCAAATAAAAAGATTAATTTGAATGTCGCTGAAAGAAAAGGCATATTGTCAAAACCTTTAGTCTTGAACTCATCAGGACACATTCAAGAATGCCAAATTTCAAATAGTCACAACAATTTATAGTACGGGGGAATGGCTGCTGATTGGTTAGCAAGTCGACACTGATTGGCCGAGGTCATTGCCATGGAGAAAGCAACAAGGAACCACGGGCTCCCCGAGCTCCCTATGAATTCAAAAAAGGTACAAGATTTGAACATCTTCCTTTTGTTTCTAGAGAGCACGCCCTGCATACGAAAAAAGTCACTTCTAGCAAGTGTACATGAGCCAAGTTATGAACTCAACTGATGATCTTAAATTGGTTTTTAGTGCAACTATTCACACACTCAGGATTGTTCCGCAGATGTTGCCCAATCACTGAATCACATCTAACAGCAGACATTTTGTTTAAGGATTTGCATGTGCGGTCTGGTTGAGTATGGGCTGTACCCAGTCTACATACCAACAATTGGCTGATTTAATCAAACAGTGAGCTCCTTTATTAGTTCGTATTAGACAATTGAAGATGATCAGTCAAGCTCTCCTTTTCTGTCTGCCTGCCACACTGCTTCTTTGTATCTTAACTTCCTTCCTGGTACTGCTTCAAAGTCAATGATTATCAAGTCGCATGGTCCATTTTTTGTTTTATTGTCCAAAAGAATTGCAATTGATACCTTTACAATTGATGTTCTTAAACATCCCTTTCAAACATTTCTAAAAACAATTACACATTTTAAAGAAATTGCAAACTTTCCTTACTCTACTGCTTCCTAGTCAAAGGGTGTCACATTATAAGTCAACGGCTCATTTTCCTTCAGTGATTTAATTCTCACTATTACCCCATTTTTAGGTTCAAGCGGAATGAGAGTGAGGCATAAGATTGGTTCTGAAATATGAGACGTGTATCTAATGATTTAATCACAGTTTTTGCTTTATTCAATCCGAGTTCTGAAACAGGGTGACCAACTGTCCTTTTTTTCAGGATCATCCTATAATTTTACCCATTGTCCCGCGTCCCTTACTGTTTCTTCCTGGGACTATGTTTGTCCCGTATTTCTAATATTGGCACAGCTGCACTCTGGCCATTGGCCAGAAGGTGGAGCTAAACTGAAGTCCCTGGAGGGGCATGTGCGACCACCCATTACCAGGGGGCAATGTGCAGCAGGGAGCATGCGTGGCTGACACCTTTATAGGGGATAATATGCAGTAGGGAGCATGCACAGCCATCCTGGACCAAGAAACTTAGATGGTAGGCGTTTCATTGAATCTCCTGTCGCTAGGTAATATGGAAAGTTTGACTGAAATCAATAGAAGAAATTCAAAATGATAAGTTTTACAAGCCACTGTAAATCACGGATTTTCACATTATTATATCTGCTGCATTATTATTCATAATCATTACTGTGTAAAAGGAGGCCATTCGGCCCATTGGATCTGCACTGACTCGCCGATAGAGCATCCCAACCAGACCCTATCCCTGTAATTATCCCCTAACTTATACCAATGCACAAGTCATGACCAATCAACCTAACCTGCACATCTTTGGACTGTGGGAGGAAACCGGAGCACCCAGAGGAAACCCATGCAGACACGGGGAGAACATGCAAACTCCACACGATCACCCAAGCTGGGAATCAAACCCAGGTTATAAGCCCATTATAGTTGAAGATGCTCCCCTCTCCATGCACTAACCTAAACCAAGCTGAAATCTTTAATCCTTTCAAATACAGAAGTACAACAATTAACTTACTTCAACTGTGCCTTATTTTCACAACCCACAAATACAAATATATATTATTAAAAACTACTTCTGTTTCCTGGCACATACCTGGGAAGTGCTGAGTGGGATTTCTCAGTGCTACTTGGGGAATCCTCCCAAATCTGACACTGGGGAGACCGGCGGTTATGGCCCATTATTTAATTGGTTGTAAAGCATTTTGGAATTACAAGAAACCTTAAGCTGATTGGAAATGTGGGCTACACATCCTTGTTCCTTCAGAACTTGTTTGTAATGTGTCCACTTGATAATGATTAGAATAAAATAGTGTGCAAGGTGAAGATGTAATTAAAGGCCGGGGTTTCCTGTTGTAAACATATCCTCTGGCAGAGATAGCCAAATAAATTTTGATGAAGAACAGGCAGTAGTTACATTTCTAAATATTAAGACATTGGTGAACCATCCAATTATAAATATTGCTCAACATTAACAATAAATGATTATTAAGGAATGATGATCTAAACTGGAATTGACAATCACCATATTTTAAGCTAATGTAATTGCGTGATTTATTTTTCATATTCCTTACGCCAATGACCTTTATTGCCATCTTGAACGGAATTGCCACCTTGGCACGCATTCAGAAAGTGTTGTGTCTGCCAGTGATCTCCAAGAGTAGATATTAGTGAATTTCCTAGATCTGTTCATTTCCATTTTCATTGGTCCAAGCATTGATGTAAAATGGGGAAAAGCAGCTGAACTATCTGTAAGCGTCCGTTTAGCCTGAAAGGCCATAAAGGCTGAATTTCCGTAGTCGTTCTCCTGCTCACCTACTGTAGCATTGGTGAAAACTCTGCAAAACTGGGTCATTGGTGTTAGGCTGGACATTTAGAAATTTACCCCTGGACTTCAGTCTGCACCTTTCAGCAGGGGCATCAAACAGGTAGGAGAGGAGCAAAGACTTGGTTCTTTCATTTCACTAATAAGTCCGCTGCAAGTCTTAACAGTACTTTTTTTATCACACTTGTCCAAAATTATGACCATTCAAGCATCATCTGTGCCCAGAACGCGACAGGACAAATCACCAAGCCAGAGAAGAAGAATGCACAACTTCATTCATTCAGCCTGCTCGCCAAGCCCTTACAGAGCAGGCTGATGAGAGTACCAACAGAAACCCGTGGGTATCACATGGTATTAACTGGCAACCTCTCACTTCAGTACCACATAACAATGCTGCAAAAACTTCCACATGCTCAACAGGGTGGACAATGAAACTAATGCACCAAGCACCTAATTCAGTGCTAGGACGAACAGGAAGGTAAATTTCACACAGTCAGGTTCAACCAGAATTGAGTGGTCAGATAGGTGCTGCCAGCAGTGACAAAGGGAAGGACTTTATTGTAGGATCTAAAAACCATAGCTTTGGACTTTGGGCACACAATTAAATGATACTTTGACTAATTATGAATTGATGACCAGTGCCTGTTGGTGAGGTACTTGAGGGGCAGCATAGTGATGAGGAGGAAGAAGGGAAGGGGCAAGGATATGTTCTTGATCAGTTCTAGAGGTGACTATGTTGTAATGGGAAGCAAAGTCATTGTTGAAGATGCATTGGTTGTTTTCAGACAAGCACGATGGATATTATGGAAGGGCTGAATGTAAGAGGTGATGGGGGATGAATGGTATAATTAATATATCACATGCTAGAGGGGTAATGCCTGCTCACTCCTATTCCTACAGGATGTCATGCATGACTGGCCTGGCTGGTCTTATTATGGAAGCTGGGCTGAAGAATTTGGGCAGGATTTTTGGGAGTCAACTGGAAGAATGTAACACATTTGAGGATCTTAGAGCGGTAAAGGCAGTTGGAGGTGGGATATTGGTTGATGGAAACAGTTGGGTTGAAAGTGGATCTTTTGAAGAAGTGGATGATGACAGCTATTACAACAATGGCATTGAACACTGTGGTGCAGTGTTAAGTAGAATGCCATTGTTGGCTTCAAATTAATGTTAAATGAATTATAAATAATAGAATTTTATTCATAGTTCTTCCAATCAACGAGAGAATACTTAAATATCAATCTTGTTGCGGGGTTTGTAGAAACATAACAGGAATAATGTGGAATCTTTTATATAAATTATTTAAATGTAAATTATCTTTGTTATCACCTCTTTTTGTTTGAAACAACATTATTCTTATAATGATTGAATCATAGAATCCCTACAGTGCAGATGAGGCCATTCAGTCCATCGGGTCTGCACTTACTCTCTGACAGGGTATCTTACCCAGACCCTCTCTCCTGCCCTACGCCCGTAACCCCACACATTTCCCATGGCTAATCCATCTAACCTACACATATTGGGACACTAAGGGACAATTTAGCATGGCTAACCTGCACATCTTTGGAGAGTGGGAGGAAACTGGAGCACCCGGAGGCAACCCACATAGACATGGGGAGAATGTGGAAACCACACACAGACAGACATTCAAGGCCAGAATTGAACCCATGTCTCTGGAGCTATGAGGCAGCAATGCTAACTACTGTTCCACCATGCCGCCAGAATGAGATTTTTAATATAAAAGGTGTGCTTCTAAGTTATCTATCATTGGCCATTGTGGAACTTTGCTCTTATTTACTCAAAAGCTGTTGTATTGAACTCATAAAGTTTCCAGGAACTAATCAATACTGAGTGAAAGTGTGCATTGGGTAACAGAGGCTGAACATGGTTCATTCTCTGCCCAGCTGAAATCTATAGCCCGGGATATATAAACATATCTTGAATGTATGAATTTCTAGCAGAACATTGAAAAATATATATACCATAAGGGAGATTTAAAGGCAATTTTTATAGCTCTTTCAAGTATATGGATTTTCTGGAAAATTTGAATTCAATTCAAGGAGAACAGCAAAATCCCAATAGGGATTAACAATTGATGTTCTGGTTGTAGCAGAAAACCTGGCCTCAAGCTGATAGCTGATTCTTGTGCTTTCTGTGCTCATAGTATCCCAGGCTTACAAACTCGAATGAATTAAAATAAGAATTAAAATAACTCTTTGAGGAAAGGGTTACTGGTGACCATCAGTGCACAGGGCAGGTGTAGCTGCAGATGTCATCTGCCAGTGATGAAGTTGTAAGCTAGAGTCAGGAAAAGCTGGATAAGACAAGAGAGCTGCAGGAAGCAAAAGAACAAAAGAAAGTCCCCCCCAAAAAACAGGAAGCGGGAACAAAAATAATGTTTCTGGAAGACAGTTAAATTAAAGGGGCAAAGAAAAGAAGTTGAATAAGGTCCTGTACGGGAGAATCATGTAAGAAGCACAGTAAGTACTCTGAATTAAAGAGACAGCTACAGGAACCAGATTTAAAGTTTGTTGGGTAAGACGTCAGACTTCCGAGGTAAATCAAACATTTGGTGACATCTAATATAGTCTGTGAAGCAGTGGTGTTTGTTGGCGTGGCTGGGTACCTGAGAGATTGCGTGGAAGCGTGGATGCATGTCACAATACAAAGCAGAGGAATACTGAAAGGAAAGATTGAAATCCTGGAAGTGGATCCTTGGTGAAGGCATCTGAGAGAAAACGTTGTTTGGGAGATGATTCTAAGTGTGCCCTTCGAGAGCGAACTTTGGAGATCCTTGTGTGAAGTCAGAGTTCCATTGTGACTAGTTGGCTAATAGTATGACAAGCATCTGGAGGGATTGGATGAGAAATCCACAGGAGTTGTATTGAGTTGCATCTGTTATCAGGTTTCAGAGTTTAGTGTGCTGGACCACAGTTGTGCTATTGGTTTACATGGACTGTGTGCTTACTGAGAACATTAGAGTATAAGTTGTATTTTGTAATTTGGATTATCCTTATAAATCTGTGTACATCTGTGAAGATATACCATTTAGAAAGATGCGGATTAATCCGAGATAGTCAGCACGGATTCGTGAAGGGCAAGTCGTGCCTCACAAATTTGATAGAATTTTTTGAGGAGGTAACTAAGTGTGTTGATGAAGGTAGGGCAGTTGATGTCATATACATGGATTTTAGTAAGGCGTTTGATAAGGTCCCCCATGGTCGGCTTATGATGAAAGTGAGGAGGTGTGGGATAGAGGGAAAGTTGGCCGATTGGATAGGCAACTGGCTGTCTGACCGAAGACAGAGGGTGGTGGTCGATGGAAAATTTTCGGATTGGAGGCAGGTTGCTAGCGGTGTGCCGCAGGGATCAGTGCTTGGTCCTCTGCTCTTTGTGATTTTTATTAATGACTTAGAGGAGGGGGCTGAAGGGTGGATCAGTAAATTTGCTGATGACACCAAGATTGGTGGAGTAGTGGATGAGGTGGAGGGCTGTTGTAGGCTGCAAAGAGACATAGATAGGATGCAAAGCTGGGCTGAAAAATGGCAAATGGAGTTTAACCCTGATAAATGTGAGGTGATTCATTTTGGTAGGACAAATTTAAATGTGGATTACAGGGTCAAAGGTAGGGTTCTGAAGACTGTGGAGGAACAGAGAGATCTTGGGGTCCATATCCACAGATCTCTAAAGGTTGCCACTCAAGTGGATAGAGCTGTGAAGAAGGCCTGTAGTGTGTTAGCTTTTATTAACAGGGGGTTGGAGTTTAAGAGCCGTGGGGTTATGCTGCAACTGTACAGGACCTTGGTGAGACCACATTTGGAATATTGTGTGCAGTTCTGGTCACCTCACTATAGGAAGGATGTGGAAGCGCTGGAAGGAGTGCAGAGGAGATTTACCAGGATGCTGCCTGGTTTGGAGGGTCGGTCATATGAGGAAAGGTTGAGGGAGCTAGGGCTATTCTCTCTGGAGCGGAGGAGGCTGAGGGGAGACTTAATAGAGGTGTATAAAATGATGAAGGGGATAGATAGAGTGAACGTTCAAAGACTATTTCCTCGGGTGGATGGAGCTATTACAAGGGGGCATAACTATAGGGTTCGTGGTGGGAGATACAGGACGGATATCAGAGGTAGGTTCTTTACGCAGAGAGTGGTTGGGGTGTGGAATGGACTGCCTGCAGTGATAGTGGAGTCAGACACTTTAGAAACATTTAAGCGGTTATTGGATAGGCACATGGAGCACACCAGGATGATAGGGAGTGGGATAGCTTGATCTTGGTTTCAGATAAAGCTCGGCACAACATCGTAGGCCGAAGGGCCTGTTCTGTGCTGTACTGTTCTATGTTCTATGTTCTATATAGATGGGATAAAGCAGTAGTGTGTTATTGCTAATCTTTTCTTGTTGAATAAATGTTTTATTCTTTTGTTAAACATTAATTGGCAGTCCCGAGCCTCTGTTCCACTACATCTCTAAACAACAACATAAAGTTATGATCGATCAAGTCGAGTTACGTTCTGGGACCTGACCATCAAGTAATAACATCAGCTGGGATTGTAACAGGAAACATTTGCACGCAATTGTCCAGAAGCACCAATTTCCACTGGAAATTGTACTGAACTGGGAACTGAAAAAGCGATTTAAATCGCTAACTTTGGATGGTTCCACCAGGGTTACACCAAAAGTTACTCAGAAACTGGGGCAGCACAGTGGTGAGCACTGCTGCCTCACAGCTCCAATGACCTGGGTTCAATTCCGGCCTCGGGTCACTGTCTGTGTGGAGTTTGCACTTTCTCTTGTGTCTGCGTGGGTTTTCTCCGGGTGCTCCGGATTCCTCCCACACTCCTAAGATGTGCAGGTTAAGTTGATTGGCCATGCTAAATTGACCCTAGTGTCAGGGGATTAGCAGGGTAAATATGTGGGGTTACAGGGAAGAGGTCCAACATCTGGTGATGTGGAGTGCTGGAAACAACCTGGCCCTCAACAATAAGAAGACCAAAGAACTCATTGTGGATTTTAGGAAGTCCAGAGGCAGGACTCACCCACATTTACATCAATGGGGTAGAGGTGGAAAGGATTTGCAGCTTCAAATTCCTGGGCGTCCACATCATGGCGGACCTCTCATTGTCCCTCAACTCCTCCTCCCTAGTGAAGAAGGCTCAGCAGCACCTATGCTTCCTGAGGAGGCTAAAGATGCCAACCTGTCCCCCCAGCTTTTCTCAAACTTCTACGGGTGCACAACAGAGAGCATCGCGTCGAACTGCATCACGGTGTGGTATGGCAGTTGCTCCATTTCCATAAAACCATAGAACCATAGAAAATTACAGCTCAGAAACATGCCTTTTAGCCCTTCTTGTCTGTGCCGAACCATTTTTTGCCTGGTCCCACTGACCTGCACTTGGACCATATCCCTCCACACCCCTCTCATCCATGAACCCGTCCAAGTTTTTCTTAAATGTTAAAAGTGCATTTACCGCTTTATCTGGCAGCTCATTCCACACTCCCACCACTCTCTGCGTGAAGAAGCCCCCCCTAATATTCCCTTTAAACTTTTCTCCTTTTACCCTTAACCCATGCCCTCTGGTTTTTTTCTCCCCTAGCCTCAGCGGAAAAAGCCTGCTTGCATTCACTCTATCTATACCCATCAAAATCTTATACACCTCTATCAAATCTCCCCTCAATCTTCTACGCTCCAGGGACTAAAGTCCCAACCTATTCAATCTCTCTCTGTAACTCAGCTTCTCAAGTCCCGGCAACATCCTTGTGATCCTTCTCTGCACTCTCTCAACCTTATTTACATACATTTCTAACCAGAAAGCTCTGCAACGGGTAGTCAAAACTGCCCAATACATCATCGGCACCCAGCTACCAGTCATCCAGGACAATTATCACAAACGCTGTCTGCAGAGATCTCTCAGCATTACTAGAAATCCCACCCACCCCAGCCATGGACTGTTTGCCCCCCCCCCCCCCACCCCCCCGCCCCCGCCCCCCCCCCACCCACCCCACCCCACCCCCCCCACCACCCCACCCCCCCCCACCCACCCCACCCCCCCCCCACCCACCCCACCCCACCCCCCCCCCCCACCCACCCCACCCCCCCCCCACCCCACCCCCCCCCACCCCCCCACCCCACCCCCCCCCACCCCCCCACCACCCCACCCCCCACCCACCCCACCCCCCCCCACCCCCCCACCACCCCACCCCCCCCCACCCACCCCACCCCCCCACCCACCCCCCACCCACCCCACCCCCCCCCACCCACCCCACCCACCCCACCCCCCCCCACCCACCCCACCCCCCCCCACCCACCCCACCCCCCCCCACCCACCCCACCCCCCCCCACCCACCCCACCCCCCCCCACCACCCACCCCACCCCCCCCCACCACCCACCCCACCCCCCCCCACCACCCCACCGCCAGCCATCTGGGAGGTGCTACAGATGGATTTGAGCCCGTACAACCAGGCTCAGCAACTGCTTCTTCCCCAGAGCTGTTACCCAGCTGAATTCCCTTCTTTAGCATATTCCCAGGTGATGGGTATTGTGTAACATGCATATATACACTTAGTGACTATTGGCACTATTTTATAATGACTACTTGCATTTGCTTTTTTCTTTGTATCCTGGGAGCCTGCAAGCTGACTTTTCATTGTATTTGTATTTGTGCACTATACAATGACAATAGAATTGAATAGAATTGAATTGAATTGAGGAGAATGCTGATTTCATCCTGGTGCTGCCATCTTGGAACTCAATGCTCCAGCTAATGTTCTCCCTTCAGTTTGAACAGTTGACTGCACATTCAGTAGCAGGGAGCACCAGCCATGAGTCTTACCAACAACTTTCAGACCAAATGGTGTCCTGCTGATTGATTGCTACTGGCTATTGCTGTGATTGTTAGTTTCTAGAGCTGTTGAAAGTTGCTAATGTCCACAGGGAGTGCCCAGCTTTGGAGAATAGCAAAACACTCACTCCTTAGATGAAATCCAGAGAGAATTTTAGAATAAATGTTGGTGGAGTATTGATAGAATCTTGAAGAAGAGTCCCAGAAAGTCTCCTTATGTGTTTGAAAAGTCCTGTTCAAATGCAGTGTATTGTTGATCTCCAGTAGCACCAGTCGAGCAGGTTGAGCACGGGCTTAAATAGTTTTTGAAATCTTGAATGACGTGTTTATTCTTCTTCAGCTTGTCAGTGTTTGGGGAGGTCATTACTTGTGGTGCTATCCACCAAAATGCCACAAAGCATCTTTAATGAGCACTAACAGGCATTGTAATTGTCAATTAGTCCCTTGACGACCCTTTGAACAGTTATTCCTGGCTTGACCTTCAACTCCTTGACAAGATGGTTACTTTCACTAAACTAAAGTTAAATCCCTGTTGCCACGTAACATCCCACCCTAGCTACCATGGAGGCATTTTAATTCTTAAAGTGTCAGGGGAAATCGCATCTTAAGCCTTTTACCTGTTTTATTTCAGCATGTATATTCCGCAGAGCAGCAATCATTGTCAGATTGTTACTCCACTGTGGCACGGTGGCACAGCAGCACAATGGTTAGCACTACTGCCTCACAGCTTCAGGGACCTGGGTTCTGTCTGTGTGGAGTCTGCACGTTCTCCCCAAGTCTGCGTGGGTTTCCTCTGGGTGCTCCGGTTTCCTCCCACAGTCCAAAGATGTATGAGTTATGTGCATTGGCCATGCCAAATTGCTCCTTAGTGTCCCAGGATGTGTAAGTTAGAGGGATTAGCAGGGTTTAGGGCCTAGGTAGGATTGTTGTTGGTGTAGACTTGATGGGCCGAATGGCCTCCTTCTGCACTGTAGAGATTCTATGATTCCCATGCCTACTCCTTGGTATTTAAAGCCTGGTTTCTCCAGAACTGTGGAGTGCAGTCTCCCTCGAAGAACTCCATTTCAGCACTGTAGCATTAGTGAAGGGGAAGACAGTCCAGTGTGAATGTTAATGAATGGGTGAATGAATGAGTAGGGTGGGTGAGGTAATTAGATAAATGGGTATGGGATAGGGTGGCAGGCAGCAGATGGGTAGGGTAGATCAGGGCGCATTTGATTCAGTTTGGGAAAGGCAGCCAGGTTGGAGGCTAGTCGAGTGATTGGGGGGTGGGAGGGTTCAAGTGGGATAGTTGGGTGGTCATGAGATAATTGGATGAGGTCAGGTCGGGAGGTTGAAGGACAATTTGGTAGGTCGGGGGGTGGAGCTGGGGAGTTGGAGGATTTCAGTATAAGTGGCTGAGGGTCTGTTTTGTGGTTATCCAGGAGTACTGGGAAGACTAGGTTTTAATATGTCTGACGTATCCTGCGTAACTACTCCAGTAAGTACCATGGAACTACCTGTCCAAAATCACTGGGCGGAATTTTCCTGTCTAGCCTGCCACGGGAATCGTAGCGACAGGACACAGACCATGCAAAGGTCCATCTACTTCGGGCGGAATTTTCCGGCCTTGGAGCGAGCGCAGCCGGAAAATCCCGGCTTCAGGCTCTAACTCAGAGTTGGAGACTTTTTCAGAGTGACCCATGGAACAGGGGAACTACCCATTGGAAATTCAAACTCCCAGGGCAATTCACACGGGAGTCAGAACATCGGGATTTCTGGAAGACTCACAGAATCTGAGAATCACAGAATCCTACAGGAGGCCATTTGGCCCATCGAGTCTGCACTGACCACAATCCCACCCAGCTCTTACCCTAGCTGACACTAGGGAGCAATTTAGCTTGGCCAATCAACCTAACCCACACATCCTTGGACTGTGGGAGGAAACTAGAGCACCCGGAGGAAACCCACACAGACACGGGGAGAACGTTCACACAGACAGTGACCCAAGGCCGGGATTGAACCCAGGTCCCTGGTGCTGTGAGACACCAGTGCTAACCACTGTGCCATCGTGCCACCCAACAGCAGTCCAACACATGGACATCCGGTCTCTAACAATTCAGAGACTGAAATATCGGCATCACATTAGATTCTAGCCAGGATTTCCCAATCTTATTGGCCCTGCCACCGCTGCCAGTGAGAACAGAGAATTTGGTGCTCAGCCAAAACTCCATTCACTGCAGCGGGACCGGAGAATCCCAGCCACAGATGAGGTCGGAGAATTCCGACCTCTGTGTTTTTAACATATGACACATATAAATCACACATGTTTAGGTTAGGGACCTTAATACATAATCAGCTCACCTTTCTGGAAATTAGATTAAGCATGAAATCACCCAACTTTAAAGACAGAAATGGCCAAATCAAACTCGTGATGAGGCAGTGGGATGCAGCTGACAAATGATACTTTAGTTTCAGGCAATCTGCTTCAAGGCTGAGAAACAAAGCTCAGAGAGTCTGGACATTGATAAAAAAGGTCTACACATTCCACAGTCTGGAACAATGGAGATAAAAGACAGGCAGCTGTGGGCTACCCACTCGAGCATACATGATTAGCTTGCTGCAAGGCAGAGTGTTAAAAACTTTGAGACAAGTCTCACCCATTTTCTTTTATGCCATTATTCAAACAATGTGATGTGGCTGCACAATAAATGGTTTAGTTACAACCATGTTTAGTGTTAGCTTCAAATTTTCTTACAAGTAGGAGCGGCATGGTGGCACAGTGGTTAGCACTGCTGCCTCACAGCACCAGGGACCTGGATTCGATTCCCGGCTTGGGTCACTGTGCGGAATCTGCACATTCTCCCCCTGTCTTCTTGGGTTTCCCCGGGTGCTCCGGTTTCCTCCCACAGTCCGAAAGATTTGCTGGTTAGGTGCACTGGCCATGTTAAATTCTCCCTCTGTGTACCCGGACAGCCGCCGGAGTGTGGCGACTCAGGGATTTTCACAGTAACTTCATTGCAGTGTTAATGTAAGCCTACTTGTGATATTAATGAATAAACTTTAAAACACGGTTGAAAAATTCATCTGGAGACTTTGAAAGGTCATCAGGGAAATGGCAAAAGGTTTAAGGAGTGAACTCCAGATGGTTAGACTGACATAGCTGAAAGCTCTTTCACCAGAAAATGACAGTCATCTGCTCATAATACATAACACTGCTCGAGTCATTGAATAACGTATTAACAGCCTCTTTGAGTGACGTTAATGTACTTTTAAGATTTTTTAAAAATCATATTCTCTGAAGCTATCCCAGCTTCAGTTTTTTCATAATGTTGCTGAGCTGGCTGTTAGAAGTCCTTTTATTGCTGCTTCAATGGCTTAAATGGGGCTTTGTTTATTTTTGCTGTGGGCCTCAGGTACTTTCTGGAATGAGTTTTGTGACCCTGCATTGTTAGGGGGAAGAATGATTGACAGATCGGGTGACAGGAATTCTTTCATTTTCAGTTTTGAGCTGCTCTTTAGTTTCGAAGGGGGTGACCATCAGGCTGGAAAGCAGCGTTTCTCTCTGCTCTGACAAAGGGTTACCTTGACTCAAAACGTCGGCTTTATTCTCTCCCCACAGATGCTGTCAGGTTTTCCAACATTTTCTGTTAGTGTTTCTCTCTCCCTGGTTTTGGAAATTCTGCTGTTAGCTGAAAGCAAGGTTCCTCGCCTTCCTGGAGTAAAACAATCTGCTGTTGGTGGTTGGCCTGACTAGAGTCTCTCTCCTTGGTGCTTTGGAAAGTGTTCTGACTCCAAGCTTGTCTGTGTGTTCATCCAGAGAGCTGCAGCGGTCAACCAATTGGACCAGTGATGGCCAGAGGGTGTGCTCACAGTCTAATTGAGTGGCAGGTGGGCTAACAAAAGGCCCTGCAACACTGAAGGTGCTGCAGCCTACTGTTTCAGGTGAAGCTAGTTGCCCCGACCAGTTGTCCTGACCGACATTGTGGAAGGGAAACACCTCCTGTGGCCACACTGTGGGTGGAAGGGATCAGTTGCGGGGAGGGGGAGGGGGGACAGCTCAAAGTGACCACCCCATCACTCCCTCCCAGTCTTCCCTCCAGTCTGCCACCAGCCCACCCTCTGCCGTGGGGATTCCGTAGACCAGTTAGAAAATTCCACTTAGCCTCTGATCAATGTCCTTAATTGGTCTCTTAAATGATTTAACAAGCTATTGACAACTCGTGTGCAAGATATTATTCTGTGCCTGATCAGACCTCCAAAAAGAATGGCCCTGAGACAGGAAACTGGCATGGCAGCCAACATTGGGAGGTATCGTCATGGAGCACCTCTGTTTCTGCCCCGAAATCAGGGCCAAAAAGCTGACCTAGGTGTCTGTGCTTTTGGAACTTATTTGCGATTCACAGAGGGGCGGCACGATGGCACAGTGGTTAGCACTCCTACCTCACAGCACCAGGGACCTGGGTTTGATTCCCGGCTTGGGTCACTGTCTGTGCAGAGTCTGCACATTCTCCCCGTGTCTGCGTGGGTTTCCTCCGGGTGCTCTGGTTTCCTCCCACAGTGTGAAAACCTTGCTGGTTAGGTGCATTGGCCGTGCTAATTTGTCCCCAACACGTGCTGGATTGTGGTGACTAGGGGATTTTCACAGTAACTTCATTGCACTGTTAATGTAAGCCAACTCGTGACACTAATAAATAAATGGAAACTTTAATTAAAGGAAAAAAAATGGCAGTTGAAATTAATATAGAAAAATATGCGGTCAAAATTTTTTGGAACAAGAATAAAGAATTCTAAACAATACATCTGTCAATACAATGAGGCGCAAAGGAATCTTGGTGCATTATTCCTTATAGAGAGTGGGTCGATAAGACGGTAAATGGGATGTTGGGATTTAGACTGGAACTGAATTTCTAAACAATAATAGAAAGACCTTGTATTTACGGCATCTGTCATGTGCTGAGAGCAAGTCAATTATTTGTGAATTGTTTTTATTGTAATGGAGGCAAACACAACAGCTAATTACGCACAGCAAGTTTCCGCAAATAACAAAGTGACCAGTTAATCTGTTTTGGTGCTGTTGGACACCCCATTGATATTCTGTCCCTTCTTGTGTAAAATCGTACACTCTGTTACACTTCCAACATGGATATGATACTCTGCAATTTATAGTCAGGTTGCTTCCTGCATCAGGAGGTAACAACATATTTTACCAAAGTATTGTTGAGGATTATCCATTTAAATTAGAACAGGATTTATATCGTGTCTATTCCAGTGGGATGCATGTTTTCGCTTGACAACATGAGTAGAACGGATGGGAAAGATGCGGTTTAAGTGGCAGGATGGGTAAAAAAACTGAAAACCTGGGTTCAGATTGAGCAGACTCAGGGGAGTAATGGATCAACAGCACAAAATTGCTCATAATTCAATCTTAAATTGTCAGTCCTACTCAAGAGGAACCATTATATGCTTGATGTGAAAAATGGAAATGTCACACTGGGAGCGCACAGACTGGTCTCCCGAGGCTGGGTTTAAAGCATATGTGTAAAGAAGCGTTGTCCTGAATCTTACAATGATACATTCCTTTGTTTTGGGACCATTTGATACTGTGAACAAGCACAAAAGGTTTTTTTAAAATTTAAATGATAAGTCTCCTCCTGATCCACAAAAGTATATATTCTAATAACTATATTTGTGCTTCACACTCAGTCTAATGTAACATAAACTTCATTGGAATCTGGTCAAAGCACCACGAGACTTGCATTTTATTTGTTAATCTATTGGGGACAATCTGATTAAACTCATGCATTCACAGAAACCTTTCCATTTTCAACGCATTGATTTCACTGCATAACAATGAGGAGAATTTTGCAATGAGCAGAAAATCTGCTTCCTTGGATTCATGCCAAACACTGAAGATGAAATTTATCCCATTGTCTCCATTCTAGGGCGACATGGTGGCACAGTGGTTAGCACTGCTGCCTCATCGCACCAGCGAGCTGGGTTCAATTCTGGCCTCAGGTGACTATCTGTGTGGAGTTTGCAAGTACTCCCCATTTTGCGTGGGTTTTCTCCAGGTGCTCCGGTTTCCTCCCGCACTCCAAAGATGTGCAGGTTAGATTAATTGACTGTGCTCAATTGCCCCTCAGTGTCAGCTGGATTAGTGGGGTAAATATGTGGGGTTACAAAAATACGGCATGGGTGGGATTGTTGTTGGTGCAGTCTCGATGGGCTGAATGGCCTTCTTCTGCACTGTAGGGATTCTATCCAGCCAGCATTTTAATTAAGGCCAGGGAAACCTCCACATGGTAAATATAGATGGAAGGGTCCCTGTTGTGAATTGGGAGCCTTGCTCACTGGGAAGACATATCAGTGATGCGCGATTAATTCACTCGGGAGGCTGGATCGTACCCGGGAAATAAAGGCTTTTATTAGCAACAAGAATAGAGCACACTGCTTAACAATACAATCCCAGACTAAAGGGTCACTAGGAAGTGCAGTGACCTTTATACTCCTATAGGAAGGCGGAGCCAACCGGAGTGTACCACCGAACAATGCCAACAGGTGGAACACCCCAACCCTAACCCCAACAGTAACAAGAGTAACATATGTACAAGTACCCATAGTGATAACCGTCTATGGTTCAGTACCCATAGTGGTAACCATCTATGGTTCACCACAATCAGCAAACTGCTGCTCCCGTGATCTTTGGCCTAAAAGGAATTGAAAATCATTTGCCCACAATTTTCTGATATGCCTTCCTACAAGGTATGGTTTCCATCAGAAGACAATCAGTTATCTAGTGTCCTTCCTTATCTACGGTAATAGTGTACAACTTCTTTCCATCCTGTGGTGCTTCGAAGAAGTCCTCATTTCACAAATGACTCAACATTTGACTCAATTCCAATCAGTCTCTGCAACAGCAGGAACAAACATTGGGAAATATTTTTTTTTCGGACAGCGATTTGGAAAACGGTTTTATCCTGATTACCAGATTCATGAAATAGCAGACAGTGAAATTTCAAGATAGTGGCTGGGAAGAGTATGTGATAGAAGGCCCTGGATTGTCCTTAAAGACACTCCGCAGGCCACTCAGAAACAAGTTTTGAAAATACAAGTTAGTAAAGAGTTTTTGTGGGGTCAGGCGATGGCCTAGTGGTATTATCGCTAGACTATTAATCCAGAAACTCAGCTAATGTTCTGGGGACCCGGGTTTGAATCCTACCATGGCAGGTGGTGGAGTTTGAATTCAATAGCAAAAATCTGGAATTAAAAATCTTTTGGTGATCATGAAACCATTGTCGATTATCAGGAAAAAACCCATCTGGTTCACTAATGTCCTTTAGGGAAGGAAGTCTGCCATCCTTACCTGGTCTGACCTACACGTGACTCCAGAGCCACAGCAATGTGGTTGACTCTCAACACCTCACTGAAATGGCTGAGCAAGCCATTCAGTTCAAGGGCAACTAGGGATGGGCAATAAATGCTGGCCAGCCAGCAACGCTCATGTCTCACGAATGCGTAAAAACGGAGGACTTACAGAAAATTGACCCCACAGTGAAACTGATCACTTCATGTGAATTCCCCCCCCCCCCCCCCCCACTCTCCAACTCCCACATATTTAACATTCTACTTGCTGCCTTTCATGGTGTTGTTGCTGGGATTCCCCACCCCGTTTGATCTGTGAGCTGTTCTCAATGTGCTTTCTAACAGAATGGTAATAAGGCACAACCATATAAATTGTTCAGGCCTCAGCCCATTTTATTGAGTGGACAACAGCCCTGATAGAAATTCCACCCAATTAAGAGGAAAGTCAAACTTTGCAGAAAATCAGTAATACAATCAGGAAAATAATAATCACTAACTATTTGGCGCTAGTAGCAGGGAGCTATCAACAGGGCTAAATGAAGAGGATTGGCATGGTGGTAGTACCAACCTGCCAATTGACAATCACCCTCTACTGTAGCACCGTTGTGTCAGAATAAGGTAAACAAAAGCTGGTATTTTCTCTGCCATGTCAAATAGTTTCAGATATTTGAAATTGCAGTAGTACCCAAAGTTCTGGCATCAGCAGGATTGGACTGCAGTTAGACAATGTACCATAAAAAGCCATTATACACTTAGGCGCGCACACGCACCCACACGCATACGCACACACACGCATACAAAAAATAAACACAGGCTGTTTGGCTGAACAGAAAAAAGCTTATTCTTAAGCACTTAATTTTCTCCATCACACACAAAAAGAAATTTCATGTGACAGATAGTGGTAGTTTTACCAGTGGCATGAGTGATGAATTGATCCACGTTGGAGGACTCTGCAGTTTTATAAAATCCTTTATGTGTGGAACTGGAGTTCACCTTCCCCACCGCACCATTATAGACTATCAATAGAATCATATTACTCAATATCATACAATGTATTGAAGTGTGTCAGGAACAGCAGCTTCCTCCTGTACCCCAGCCTTGCCTGTTCTGGGTTTGAATTCCCCGGCTCTCAGCTTTTGAAATTTGCCTGTCTCTGTTCAGAACAGTGTCAGGTTAAAGATAACCTGCTCAGAGAGCTGCACCTAGTTTGCTGAAACACCCATGTTAGCCATCAGCGACATGGGCCCAAAATCTCGACAGAGTCGGAAAGTGAGAAACATACCGGCAAGATCTTCCTTTCTAATTTTCCATGCCCTTCGCCGTAATGTTGCTCCCACCCTTACAATAAATTTTCATATATTTTAAATATAATTCATGAGCTTCCCTGCAATATGTTCCCACCCCCCCACCCCCGCAACTGAATATTCATACTTCACTGACATAAGGTTTACAACAGGTTTTTAAACATTTGAATCAGTCGCGGAGAACAAGCCGGTGGCACAAAGGTAAGTATGGCCCCAGCGGGGGGAGAGAGACATGCCCGGACACTGCCCTTGTGCCAACCTGGGCAGTGCCAGGATAGCAGTTGTTGCGAAGTTGAATTTGTAAAGATGTAAAGAATGCAAAGATGCTAGAGGTAAAAAACATTGCGTGGTCCCTTTAAAAGCTGGTTTTGGTGTGAGTGCTTGGAGGTTTAAAATGCAAAATACACACAGAGTCCAAGCTGAAACATCTGTATCCAAGGCCAGACAACAGGGTTGCCTTGGTAACAAGCTTCAGGCATTTGAATGTTTGAATTTTGCCCAATCAATTTAAAGCAGGCATTCAGCTACCAAGAACCTATAAGATTTGACTTTGATGTCATTGACAACTGCAGACCAATCCTATTGTAGGAAAATTGATAGGTCATCACAGGTATAAAAGAGAGTGCAAGAGGGAAAAACAGGAATTAGCAACTGCCACCTCTCTAGACTCAAGAGGAAGAGAGCAGCTCTCCGCCCTGTCAGCTTTATATATCTCTTAAGAGAATGCACCATGTAACCGGCGAAAGGTACCAAATCAAAAATAACTTACAGAGAAATCAACTGAGAAACTCCAGAAAGTTCCGAAAGACACAAAACTTGGTTGCACATTTTTTTGAGAGTGTCTAAATTCTATTTTTTCTGTTAATGAATGGGCATTGTATTTATTAGAACAGCATTCCAGTAGAATCTTACTTTATTCGGTATGTTACTTTTTTAGTTAAAGTTCCCTGTAGTTAAATAAATAAATTGTTAAGTGTTCATCTTAAAGTGAGTGTCAAATATTTGTTAGTTAACTACTAAACCTTACTGAAGGAAGTTCACCTTCCCACACACTTTTAACAGATTTTGAGGCGAGGTATTCCTCTTTGGGGGATTTGGCGTTACTTTTTTAGGGGGCCAACCTCTGCATCGTAACACAGTACCGGGGCGGGTCCACTGGAGAGCCCTTCGTGGGGGAGGGTTGCTCTCATGTGTGTGTGGGGGTGGGAGGGTTGACCCAATGCCTGGGTAATGTTGAGGTGAAGGGGGATCCCCGATGCTTGAATGGGGAAGGGGACAATTGCCCCAATACCTCTGCGGGGGAAGGGGCTTTGCCCCAATGACTGTGTTGGCGAGGGGGAGGGGTGGGACTGGCTCGATGCCTGTGGAGGAGTCCCCCATGTCCATGGGGAGATTGGGGGGGAACTCTAATCGGGGAACCCTTGAAGGATTGCACCCTGATTTCTGTGAAGCTGGCTCTATCAGGCCTTGCCCCACCAGAGTGATGGTGGAAACCACGCTCCCAGATTCTCTGTACTCAGAGTGCATGGTAAGCTGCTCGCCTGTTTCCTCACTGAAACCGACACTGAAGAAATACCTGAAGATTCTGCCCTCCAGTTTAGAATTGGAAAATATGCAACCTTCCATTAGCCAGTCAAGGGATGGAATTCTCCCAGCCCGCTCACGGTTGCTTTGGTGGTGGACGGGAGCTGGAGGATCTGGCGGGAGCCAAAAAGTTGGTAATCCGCCAGCGTAAAATCACATTGCAATTCTCTCAATGGCGGGTTAATGGCGGGTATATCTTCCTGCTGACAGGTGGCGCAAATTGTATTCATTTGCATCACATGAATACTCATTAAAAAGCTGCCCACCAGCATCCTGTCAGGCCTTCCAATCTTGCGTCACACCAGAATTAATCTAAAACCCGATTGCTGAAGAGTGATGTGCATAAGGGTTTCTCAGTTCGCCAGTGACCTTGGGGTGAGTGCGACAAAACCTTTCTGCCAGAGTACAGGTCCTGATGTGCTGTACACCACTCTGCTGAGGCGGACCGGTTCCTGCCCTTCACCTCCGTGCTGAGCTGGTCCTCATGGACAGCACTGCGCTGCTGGAGACCTGGACCCACCTGTGTCAATGGGTCAGATCAGTACAGCACTGGGGTTATGGAGTATGGGGGTTCGCCTTCTCCCTGAGGCTGTTAGCCTCTGCCCTGTGGGCTGCTGGCATTGTGCATGGTCTGGTGAAGACAGGTAGGCTGCAGAGAGTGATGTGAGTGTGCTAGGCCGGTGTTTAAATATAGCGCCGGGACCTTCGAACCCCAGCAGCTGATAGTGAGCAGACAAATCGGCAGCCAGCCGGCCAGGGGGTTCAGAGGGGATCTCACCTGTGCATAATGAATGAGGTTCCAAGTGCAGAATCTGGTGCAGGATCACACCTTTCTGGTCAGCAGGACTGGCACTGCCAGGACTGCTCGCCATCACACTTAGGGTGGGATCTTCCAGCCGCGCTCGCCCCAAAACCAGAAATTCTCCCCCCCGAGGTCAACGGACCTTTGCATGGTCCATCCCCAGCCGCTATGATTCCCGTGATGGACGGGATGGGAAAATTCCCCCCCCCCCCCCTTACTCTCAAAAACCGGTATTCCGCACCAGTTGTGGAAAAGCAGCCCTATATTGGCAGGGCTGAATGGGAACAATTCATGCCAGAATATAAATTCCAATATTTAATACAAGTGAAAAACTTTAAGCGCATTCTATTTACATATTTAATCGCCAGAAATTTACAATGCAAAGCTTTTCTTTTGTGTCTTGCTGACACCTAAGGCTGTAATATTATTGAATTAATGAAAGAATTACCAGTTTTGCTGGTATTTAGTATCCCTTGTGACTCAATTCCCATTTATATCCTTCACATCTCCTAAAAACATGATTAAAAACGCCACCAGATGTCCATCATCACTTTAGCAGTTTCTTTAAATAGCTGTCCAATGGGATAACGCCATTTGGTACCTAGTTTATATAACTAACAGAGAGACGCAGCCCGTGCAGCCTGCCCTCTGACCTCCCAGAGCATTTCTCATTGCTTGAATCGAGATTAGTTTGTGTGGGCAAACGGAAAGAAATCAATACTTATTCAGGTGTCCTCGTTCAACCTTGACAATCTGACAATTACTCTCTGCTGACATGGCTTTTATGTGCAACTAAGTAGGAGCTTTGAGAATGCTCGGTGAGGGAAGTGCCTGGGTGCAGACAAAAATGGGCAGGGTCACAGAGCATATCTGCACAGGAATCTGCCTGATTTTTCTTTTCATGGTATTGGACAGATTATTTTGCAGCCAGGCCCTCTGAACTGCTCAATTATCCGATATTAGCCACGCCAGCTAATGTATTGCATGATACATCTGGACGCAGACCCAGGAACAACCCCCTCTGACTGTTTCAGTGGGAATGAAAGGACAATTAGACTATCGGTTTAAAATTCCACCTGATGTTCCTCCCTGCTTTTACGAAGACAGATTGAACAGAATGCAGCTGTAATGCAATTTAAGGTGTTTTTATTAATACAGATATTGTAATGTTTCACTGTGCCAATAATTAATTTAACATTTACAATCAGACCCGGTAGACCTTTTCTAATGATGCCCTTGAGAACTACTCGGCAAACATTAAAACAATGGACGATCAGAAAGGGCATTTTATTGTTTATTTTCTCTAAGTCTTTGGAGGAGTTTCTGTACCATATGTCACCAAAATGAAACAATATTTGGTTTAATTTATTCCTAGAATATTTTTGAGTTGAAATATCTTGCAGTTTTTCAACCATTATTGCGTGTAAACTATTTAGCAAATGGAGTTATTTAGCAAATGGAGTTAAAAGACATACATATTTTTCAAGTTAATGTGAAAGATCAGAAATTCACTTCCATCCTGGTACACAGTTGGAGTGAACTCTGAGTGAAAATCAAATCTTTAATTGAAAGCAATGTGAACTGAGCATTAACAGCCTATTTGTAAAGATTCTATTTTGGTCTACCTTGAACTACTTCAAGGACTTGGTGTTTTATGAATGCTGGCTTACAAACATTTCGTAGAATCCCTACAGTGCAGAAGAAGACCATTTGGTCCATCGGGTCTGCACTGACTCTTACCCAAGCCCTATCCCCGGGACCCCACTGCCGGAATTGTATAGCACTGCCCGCCACAAAATCAGAGTGGGCGAGGGACGGACAACGAAAATGTCTGTTGACCTTGGGCAGGAATTTCCGGTCTCGCTCGAACCCCCTATATTTATCCTGATAATCCCCCTAACCTATACATATTTGGGACACTAAGGGGCAATTTAACATGGCCAAACAACCTGACCTGCACATCTTTGGACATCCATTTACATTGCAGACAAAGGGAGTTTACACAAATGGATTAAACACTTGCTCACCGGACAGTATAATTTAAAGGCCAAAATTTGGCTAAACCTGTCTTTGAAAAAAATGTGATTCATATGTGAACATCCCCATTTCTTTTTATATGCCTATCTTCAGCTTTTACATTTGACCATTTGTATACTGCCCTTAAGATAGTCCACCTGGAGACACAATGGCAGGGTGAAGTTTGTAAAATTGTATTTTTAAGTATGTTAGGTCTTAAAATTTGGGGTCTGCCAAAAGCATTGCAGGATGGGACTTCAAGCCACTAATGTTCCCTGGAACTGACCGTGCCTCAAATGACAAGGGAATCTGCTGCATTTCTGCAGACAGGAGACACCCACTTGAGCTATTTAAGCGGTAGAACTGCTAAAGCCAAGCACCAGGATTTAATGGGCAGAAGTGGTGACCATTACCACCATTCTCACAGTGCCAGACAGTGTGATTCAATTCTGGCCTCAGGTGACTGTCTTCTCCCCGTGCCTGTGTGGGCTTCCTCCGGGTGTCTCAGTTTCCTCCCAAAGTCCAAAGATGTGCAGGTTAGGTGCATTGGCCATGCTAAATTGCCCCTTAGTGTCAAAAGGTGTGCAGGCGAGATGGATTAGCCATGAGAAATGTCAAAGAGTCGGTGCAGAGTCAATGGGCCAAATGGCCTCCTTCTGCACTGTAGGGATTCTATGATTCTAAGAACATCCTTCCCATTTGTGTAGATTTATTTCCATTTGCTGAAATATCTGGGGATTTGGGTAAGCCACAGTGCTTGCACACAATCCAAGACTGCCCTCAGAAATGCCCCAAAGCTGACAGTAGGCTTGTGAGGGTTTGAGGCTGAAGACTTTGCTCCCTCATCACAATCTGTTGCACAACTTACACACGATACAAAATCTAGCAGCGACTCCAGCATATTATTTTCCCTTGTTCTTTATTTGTCATCTAATCTTTGGATTGACAAGATGGGAACAAGGGACAGGGGTGAATCAAGATGTTTCTGTCCTCCATGTTGGTTTAATGAGCAATAGTTCTTGAGAAATTATGTTAGACATTTCAAAACTGTTCACAGTGACTTGCAGTTTCCTCATTACCAACAACAACGTTTCAGAAAAGTCTGTCAAGGATTTGACCAGGATTTTCCAGCCCCCTCAAGGTGTGTTTCCTGGTGGCGGAGGTGGCTCGCCATTGGCTGCCGGAGGGATCTTCCAGTCCTGCCGATATCTACAGTGTTTTGTATGACTCGCCCACCCCACCATCGGGGAACCCGCCATGACTGTGTGACTGGAAGATTCTGCCAGTGGGAAGGGTTGGAAAATCCTGCCCTTTATTACTGTTTACTTTGAAGTTCACATTCTGTTTTATGCTGTGCTGTTTTATTTCCTTTGATAATGCAATGGTTAACACAAATATGCAAAATGTACTTGCTTTTTTTAATGCACACAAAGGACTGTATCTGGATAAATGGTTACTGAACTAAACACAACCATATATAAATGTATAACTCATCCTAGTAGTAATAGCATCTTTATAATGATCTTTTAAAGATGTTGTTTAAATTTGTTGTGTTTTCATGGTGGGTGATAATTTAAATGTTTGTCCCGAGCTGCTTTGTTCACTTGTTCTATTTCAAAAAGAAGTCATAGAATCATACAGTGCAGGAGGAGGCCATTTGGCCCATTGAGTCTGTACCGACCACAATCTCACCCAGGCCCTACCCCCATAACCCCATGTATTTACCCTAGCTAGTCCCCCTGACATTCGGGGGCAATTTAGCATGGCCAATTCACCTAACCCATGCATCTTTGGACTGCAGGAGGAAACCAGAGCACCCAGAGGAAACCCACGCAGACACAGGGAGAAAGTCCAATCTCCACACAGACAATGACCCGAGCTGGGAATTGAACCCGGGTCCCTGGCGCTGTGAGGCAGCAGTGCTAACCACTGTGCCACCGTATATTTGTGGTAGAATTTGCCTAACATATTTGCAAATATATTTTATAAATTTAACGTTGCCATTGCATCTCCAGCCAGGATACTGGACCTTAATGGAAAGGTCCAAGGAAGGTCTCAGAATTTGGGAGCAGACTTTGGGTTGGTGCACACCTCTAGCACATTGACCTTTCATGATACAAGCTTTATAACTACCATCGTTAGGAAGAATTTCAAATATCTACCTCTTATGGATTAACATATATTGCAATACATTATTGTGCTTGGTATGCTCCATATTACGGAGTATTAGTTTCTAAAGTGATATCACCACTCACGTGCTAAAATGCTATGGTCATTTGAAAGAGAGAAAGGAGATCAATTTTCAGTCGAAAACCATGCAATCAGTGTCTGAAGTATAGGTTAGCATTTTATAAATTGAAACCAGACTAACAGCTCGTTGAATCTATTTACGGTGTCTGAAATATTTTCCTCATATATTGCAAGAAGCAATATTACTTGTTTTTGACATGACAACTTTAAAAGATGTATGGAGTAGGTTTAATTTTAAATGCAGTTACTGTTGTATTTCAAATTGATTATCAATCTGGCAGACTGCAAGCCTTGAATTACTCATCTGAAACAAAGATTATCCAAAGAAATGATAGTATTGTGCCTTTTCACCAGCCTTATAATGGGATGATAAAACAATGTAGTTATACTTCTCAAGGGATTTGATTCTGAATTGAACGTATATTAGCCGAATGAGCCAGAGTCTGCATTGGGTCACTTTATAAAGAAGAGTGACACTGGTCCAGTCATACAACAACAGTGCAGGAATTCACCATGGCTCCTTAGGCAGCACATTCCAAACCCATGGCCACTACCATCCAGAAGGACAAGGGCAGCAGAAACCTGGGAACACCACCACATGGAAGTTCCCCTCTCCAAGTCACTCACCATCCTGACTTGGAAATATATCACCA
Source organism: Mustelus asterias (assembly GCF_964213995.1). Taxonomy (NCBI): domain Eukaryota; kingdom Metazoa; phylum Chordata; class Chondrichthyes; order Carcharhiniformes; family Triakidae; genus Mustelus; species Mustelus asterias. The sequence goes on along the minus strand of NC_135811.1, from coordinate 40,079,823 downwards.
TCCCTTCACTGTCACTGGGTCAAAATCCTGAAACTTCCTCCCCCCAACAGCACTGTGGGCGTACCGATACCTCAGGGATTGCAGCAGTTCAAGAAGGCAACTTGAATACTAGCCTAGCCAGTGACGCATATATCCCGTAAATGAAAACAAAATGAATGAAAAAAACTAACAACTTAATTTATATATAACATCTTTAATGTAATAAAATGTTCCATGGCACTTTGCAGAAGCATTATGGAACAAATATGACATTGAGCCACACTGTCAACATCCCTGGGATTACCATTGACCAGAAACTCAACTGGACTCACCACATAAACACAGTGGCTACAAGAGCAGGTCAGAGGCTAGGAATACTGCAGCAAGTAACTCACCTCCTGAATCCCCAAAGCCTATCCAGCATCTACAAGGCACAAGTTAGGAGTGTGATGGAATACTCTCCACTTGCCTGGATGGGTACAGCTCCAACAACACTCAAGAAGCTTGACACCATCCAGGACAAAGCAGGCCACTTGATTGGCATCACATCCACAAACGTCCACTCCCTCCACCACCAATGCACAGTTGCAGCAGTGTGTACAATCTACAAGATGCACTGCAGCAGTTCACCAAAGATCCTTAGATAGCACCTTTCAAACCCACGACCACTTCCATCTAGAAGGACAAGGGCAGCAGATACATCGGAACACCACCACCTGCAAGTTCCCCTCCAAGCCACCCACCATTTTGACTTGGAAATATATCGCCGTTTCTTCACAGTCGCTGGGTCAAAATCCTGGAATTCCTCCCTAATGGCATTGTGGGTCAACCCACAGAACATGGACTGCAGCGATTCAAGAAGGCAGTTCACCAGTATGTTCTCAAGGGCAACTAGGGATGGGCAATAAATGCTGGCCAGCCAGTGACACCCATATCCCATAAATGAATTTTAAAAAAGGAGATATTAGGACAGATGAGCAAAAGCTTGGGCAAAGAGGTAGGTGTCTTAAAGGAGAAAAGTGAGGTGAAAGAGGTGGGGAGGATGTTCCAGAGCTAAGGGCCTTCAGCCTCTCTCCCTCTCGTGATAAGGAAGAACTGTAGAAAAAGAGATAATCAGCCATGGATATCTAAGGAAATAGAGGAGGGTATCAAATTGAAAGAAAATACATACAAAGTGGCAAAGATTACAGGGAAACTAGAGGATTGGGAAATCTTTAAAAGTCAACAGAAAGCCACGAAAAAAGCTATAAAGAAAGGTAAGATGGATTATGAGAGTAAATTAGCTCAGAATATAAAAACAGATAGCAAACGTTTCTACAAATATATAAAACGAAAACGAGTGGCTAAAGTAAACATTGGTCCTTTAGAGGATGAGAAGGGGGATGTAATAACTTCAAATGAGGAAATGGCTGAGGCATTGAACAGGTATTTTGTGTCGGTCTTCACAGTGGAAGACACAAATAACATGCCAAAAATTGATGACAGGAAGGCTGTGGTGGGTGAGGACCTAGAAACTATTATCACGAAAGAGGCAGTGTTGGGCAAGCTAATGGGGCTAAAGGTAAACAAGTCACCTGGCCCTGATGGAATGCATCCCAGGGTGCTAAAAGAAATGGCGGGGGAAATAGCAAATGCACTTGTGTAATTTACCAAAATTCGCTGAACTCTGGGGTGGTTCCCGCAGATTGGAAAATAGCAAATGTGACATCATTGTTTAAAAAAGGAGGTAGACAAAAGACGGGTAACTACAGGCCGGTTAGCTTAACTTCTACAGTAGGGAAAATGCTTGAATCTATCATCAAGAAAGAAATAGCAAGACTTCTGGGTATAAATTGTCCTATTGGGAAGACGCAGCATGGGTCCATGAAGGGCAGGTCATGTTTAACTAATTTGGTGGAATGCTTTGAGAACATTACATGTGCAGTGGACAATGAGGAACCTGTGGATGTGGTGTATCTGGATTTCCAGAAGGCATTTGACAAGGTGCCGCACCAAAGGCTGCTGCATTAGATAAAGGTGCACAGTGTTACGGGTAATATATTAGCATGGATAGAGGATTGGCTAACGAACAGAAAGCAAAGAGTGGGGGTAAATGGGTGTTTTTCTGGTTGGCGATCAGTGACCAGTGGTGTGCCTCAGGGATCAGTGTTGGGACTGTAATTGTATACGATTTACATAGTTGACTTGGAGTTGGGGACCAAGTGTAGGGTGTCAAAATTCGCAGATGACATTAAGATGGGTGGCAGAGCAAAGTGTGCAGAGGATGCTGAAATTGTGCAAAGGGATATAGATAGTCTAAGTGAGTGGGCGAGGGTCTGGCAGATGGAGTACAATGTTGGTAAATGTGGGGTCATCCATTTTGGTAGGAATAATAGCAAAATGGACTATTATTTAAAGGTAAAAAATTGCAGCATGCTGCTGTGCAGAGGGACCTGGGTGTCCTTGTGCAAGAATCACAGGGAGTTGGTTTGCAGGTGCAGCAGGTAATTAAGAAGGCAAATGGAATTTTGTCCTTCATTGCTAGAAGGATGGAGTTTAAAAACAGGGAGGTTATGTTGCAGCTGTATAAGGTGCAGGTGAGGCCATACCTGGAGTACTGTGTACAGTTTTGGTCTCCCTACTTGAAAAATGATATACTGGCACTAGAGGGGGTGCAGAGGAGATTCACTAGGTTGATTCCAAGGTTGAGAGGGTTGGCTTATGAGGAGAGACTGACTAGACTGGGGCTATACTCATTGGAATTCAGAAGAATGAGGGGAGATCTTATAGAAACATATAAGATTATGAAGGGAATAAATAAGATAGAAGCAGGGAAGTTGTTTTCACTGGTGGGTGAAAGTAGAACTAGGGGGCATGGCCTCAAAATAAGGGGGAGCAGATTTAGGACTGAGTTGAGACGGAACTTCTTCACACAAAGGGTTGTGGATCTGTGGAGTTCTCTGCCCAGTGAAGCAGTTGAAGCTCCCTCATTGAATGTTTTTAAGGCAAGGATAGATGAATTTTTGAACAGTCAAGGAATTAAGGGTCATGGTGAGCGGGCGGGTAAGTGGAACTCAGTCCATGAAAAGATCAGCCATGATCTTATTGAATAGCAGAGCAGGCTCGAAGGGCCAGATGGACCACTCCTGCTCCTAGTTCTTATGTTCTTGTATTCTCTCACACCCCCATCAGCACACTCCCCCCTCAGACCCCCACTCGTACTTCAATCCTCAGGCCCTCCCGCTCAGCCCTTCCGCCTCAAACCCCTCACTCAGCCCCCTTCCTCACTGACCCTCCACTCAACTCCTTTCCTTCCTCAGACTCCCCACGTAGCTGCCCTCCCCCTCAGACTCCCACTCAGGCTCCTCTTCAGGCAACGTGCCTTGGCAGTGGCAATAGTGCACTGCCCTCTGGCACTCTGGCATTGATACCCTGGCCTGGTGCCTCGGGTCCAGGGGGGGCCAAAAACGTAAGTCCAGTGGCCCTCTTCCGCTGCCAGACTGCAGAGGAAGGGTCCCTCAAGGATCCTGGTGGTTGGTTGGGCTCAGGCTGGGGGCAAAGGGTTGACCTTGCCACACTCACATGGGAGTCTCATGGCTGGACTGCTCCCATCAGCCCTGGCAGACCTGAAGATCATCCCTGGCATGGTGATTTCAGACAACCTTGTGATTAACATCTGTTTCCCTGCCTGACAGCTGTGCAAATTCTGAAGTGGCCAGGTCACTTTAATCTCCATGCCCTCCCCGTCACCTGGCAGACTTTTAAATCATCGCAGAACTCCATTCTGCAGCAAGGATTTCCCTTTCTCCCTGTTAGAACCTGCAGATGTGAGCAGATCCCTTTGTAGTCCACTGACAGAGAGGAGATGTGAATTTAATGTGGGGAAGGGGTGTTGCATTCTCCACAGCTGTGCACTCAACCCCAATGTATTCACAGAGCATTGATTTGAATTCTCTGAGTTTTCCTATTAAGCTGAAACCTTTGAAACCCTCTCTGTTGAATTGAACACCTTCGACCCCTGTCAATTTCAAACTACAGTGTTTTGAGAGAGGCCATTGACAGCTGTGTTTATTCACATTTCCCTTCATGCCTGAATGCATCTCAAGTACCTTCATTGTTCCTAACCGCAATGTTTAAATAGACTCTAAACCTGTTTGACGGCTGTGGTTTCTTCAAAGGGAATAAGGGGCCTGAGGGGAAAGGGGAGGGGATTGTGTCGGGTCACCTTCATGCCTCTGAGGTGCGGGACAGTGACCCGTTATTTGAGTGGCGAGGGGTTTGTGGTCAGTGGGTGGGTCTCATTTCATTTTGTGGGGGATGGGGAGCCTGCTCTGACCACGGAGGGTGGGCCATCCTTTAAAAAGGGTGCCCTGATCTCTGAACAGTGGGGCTTACCAGCGGCTATTGTGAGATGGCCTCATTTGCATCTTTCAGGTGGGTGAATCTCACCTGACAGGCGTTGTTAGCGCCGGTGGGAACCATCTGATTTTCCTGCTGGCATGGGCATTTTGTTCCAATTTGGGTGAATTGCGACCGTTCTCTTTGGTCATCTCCTGTCCAGGCTACAAAGCCAAGTCATTCCAACTTTTCCTTATAGCTCAGACTCCTAGCAGGGAGGATCAACTTTCTTCTCCATTGTTTGAATTTCCCCTTTGTCTCTCTGTGACCAGTGTTCTAATCAGACAATTGTCAAAATGTGGTCTGATTAGAACACTGTGCAATAGAATACAGTCTCCTCACTACCTCCTCTGAGTTACAGCCTCTTGTTTTGTATAGAGACTTTATTGATTGCATCTCTGTGTTGGACATGGTTAGCATTCAGTCTATCAGATTCCTATGTTACTTTTAACCTCATTAGTTACTTCAACACCATTCAGGGAGTTCTTGTGTTACCTATTTGTGCAAAACTTTGTATTTGTTTAAATTAAATATCATCTATCTTTGTTCTGCTCATGGACATATTTTGTTTATCCCGTCTTGTCATTTCTGAACTACCTCAGAAAGACAAGACAAGACAGACAAAACTTAGCACTTTTGTGGCTAAACCTCTTCAGCTATCACCTGAAAATTTGAGCATGTTACATCGAGTTTCTGAATCCAGGTTAATTGTGGAAGTTAGACATAGTAGTGGTTCCAACTGAACCCTGGGTTGTCACACTCAGTTAGCCACCAACCTCAAAATAACTCTTTCTAACTAGTGCTCACTGCGTCACTTTTTAATTTATTCCCTCCATAGCTGTTAATTTAAATAAAAGCCTCTTGTGTGGAACTTTGCCAATTGTCTTTTAGAAGTCGAGGTACACCATACTGTGCAATTTCGATAAAAGATATCTGCCTGAAACATTAACCAGTTTCCGGCCTTTCAGGTGGTGATAGATCTGGTTTTCATACTTAACATTTTCTGTTTCTCTGCATTTTCTTTTGCTTTTATAACAAATAAAGAATTGCAGTTTCTTCAAAATAATTTAAGAGAAGGATAGCTGTCTGTTTGTTAATTACAGTAAAAACGTTTTTGAAAATTAAGTAAAATGAACCTAAGTACTGTCCAAAAAAAAATCCTCGGGGAAACTTTTCTTTGCTTGGTATTGGTAATGAAACCAGAAACATTTTCTTTATATTCGTGTATGATTTTATTACAAATAACAAATAGAGGCTTTCTCCCATCAGTACTAACTCACACTGTGGCAGGAATACAAATTTACCTCAATGGCCAATATATTGGAGCAAAACTGATAATCTACATGAAAACACTCGCAGCATAGACAATGGCCTTCAGCCTTTCACTTACTGAACTAGAAAATAACAACTCGTTAAAGTTGAATGAGATATGAGAGATTTATATCGATTGCTGATGATATTAATCTATATAGTTAGGTGATGAGTACAAGACATTGAGAGCATACAAAGGGGATAGAAACCAGTTAAGTGCATAAGCTAAGCAACAACAAAATGTAAGTAATCAAAAGGTCAGGAAACTTTTGTGGAAATTAGAGCACGTGCAGAAGGATACATGATTGGCAAACCCCCTGCCCCCTAAACTTTTGGGCATGATTGTTATCTATGCACTGTATCCGGTTAATGCACGGCTGATACCATTGGCACTAACCTTGTACCAGGATGAATCTCTTGCATTTTTGTCTAAGGTGTCACAGTTCTTTCTCACCCTTAAATAGATCAGTAATGAGGGCACATCCAGAACATTGCAAGCAGTTTCAGGCACCTTTCTGATATGAACAAAAAGTCTGAGGCACTGCAAAATATGTAGCAAAATGTGGAATAATAATTCTGGAATTTGGGACACAACGGCAGGGCGAGACTTACAGTACGGAATTTTAGTCCCTTGTGAAATGATTCTAAATGAATGCTCCACTGCTTAATATTTGAAAAGCAGAATCATTCAAAAGGACAGATGTTCATTCTCTGAAGAATTAGAGAAAGCTGCCTATAGAGAAACTGCCACAATTTGTTTCTAAATGCATGCAAATTCCCAGAAGCACTTAATCATATAAATAGTTAGCCAACTCTGTAAAATAATGGTAGCAATCTATTAATAATATAAAAGGCGGAGACGATTTAAACTTTAAGAGCTACATTTTGGTTTAAATGGGGATCGCCATTGACCAGAAACTGAACTGGACGAGCTGTATAAATACTGTGGCTACACGAGTAGGTCAGACACTGTAAATTCTGCAGCGAGTAACTCACCCCCTGACTCCACAAAGCCTGTGAACCATCCACAAAGCACAATTCAGGAGTGCAATGGAATTCTCCCCCCTTGCCAGGATGCATGCTTCAACAACACTGGAGAAGCTCGACACTATGCAGGGCAAAGCAGTTCACTTGCTTAATATCCCTCCACCATCTTAAGCATTCAGTCCCTCCACCACCAGTGCACTACTAAAGCATCAGTGTGTACTATGTACAAAGATTCACTGCAACAACTTGCCAAGTCTCCTGGTGTACAGCATATCTCCAAGTCTACAGTATCCTGGGCTAATAAGGGCATAGAGTACAACAACTTAATATTTATAAGTTACTAGTTCAGCCTCAGCTGAAGTATTGCGTTCAGTTCTGGACATCACACTTCAGGAAAAATGTGAAGACATCAGAGAGGGTGCAGAAAGGATTCACAAGAACGATTCCAGCGATGAGGAACTTCTGTTATGAAGATATTTTGGAGAATTTAGGACTATTTTCCTTTTTTGGAAGGAAGGTTGAGAGGAGATTTGATTGAGGTATTGAAGATTATGAGGGGCCTGTACAAAATAGCTATGGATCGACTGTTCCCATTTGTGAAAGGATTGAGGGCAAGAAGACTCAGATTTAAAGTAATTTGTAAAAGAAGCAAAAGGGATATGAGGGGAAACTTTTCTATGCAGCGAGTGATTAGGGTTTGGAATGCACTGCCTGAGTGTGTTGTGGAAGCAGATTCTTTTCAAGCATTCAAAAGCATTCAAGCATTATTTGAAAAGGAAGAATGTGCAAGGTTACGGGGAGAAGGCAGAGGAGTGGCACTAGGTGTGTTGCTCATTCAGAGAGCCAGTGCAGGCGCAATAAGGTAACTAACTTCTGCACTGTAACAATTCTGAGATTTGGTGTGAAGCCACCTTCTTGAACTGGTGCAGTCCATCTAGTGTAGGTACACCCACAGTGCTGTTCAGAACTCCCTTCCGCACAGCACTGAGGGTGTACCTACACTTGAGAGACTGCACCAGTTCAAGAAGGTGGCTCAATTGCACTTTCTCAAGGACAATATGGGTTGGCTGGCCTTTCCAATGATGTTAACAACCTGTGAATGAATTTAAAAGTTAAATTCTAAATCTCATTAGGGGATATGGAGCAAAAATAATGTTCCTGCCCACAGGATGGAGAACCAGTGGCAAATCTACATCACTTCGGTGGGGGAGGCCCAACCAAATTTAGTGCCTATCAGGCACTTAATGATCAGCAGGGATTTAGGGCCCTGATGGATTAAATCCTGCCTGTCCAGAGCTACTGGCTAATTAGAGGCCAGCATCTCTCCATCGCCAGCAGCACCACGAGGTACGATGGCTGTAGCCAGACTGCCAGTGCTGCACAGACTTCACCACAGCTCACTGTTGGATCCCTGGACTCAGGTGAATGGGGGCAGGATAAGGATTGTGAGGTGGGGGGGTTGCTGGAGAGGTCAGGGTAAGCGGCGATCCGGAGGCAAGAGCTGTGTTGTGGCTTTCTGCAGCACTCACCTTCCTTCTGTTGGACCCCTCAATTGGGCACCTTGCGTCTGACAACAAGCCACACCTCAGCAGGCTGCTGACAAGCCCAGCAGAATTTGCCGAGTGGCCTTCAGGAAGCACGGGAAAGCAAGGATCTCCCATTTAATCCATGGGCCACCGTTAATTCCCAGCGGGGCTCAATGATAAACTGTGTAATAATGATCCCGCTGCCAGGGAGAAAATTTCTCATGTTGGCCCCTTCTCACTTCTGATTTAATCAAGGGGGGTTTACCGATTGCTGGGAAACAGACACACAGCCTTTCCTGTAATGGATCGCCGGCTATGTTTCCCAGCGCGAAGGGCTGGGTTAAATTCCGCCCATTGGGCCAGATGACCAAAAGCCCGGAGATTTTAAGGAGGGAATTGCAGAATTTGGGCCTAGGCAGCTGAAAGCATGATGCTTAATGGTGGAATGATTAGAATGTTCAAGAGGCCCGGATTGAAGGAACGCAATGATCTCAGAGGTTGGAGTGAAAATTGCATTTCCACTTTATAAATTGGAGCGATTACTTTATTCACAGCTGGTGTGCTATTTATTTTTCCACCTGGGATGGTTAATTTTCATGGTTAATAATCAGGCTGGGTCTTGAAGTAGCAGTGTTCATTTTAAATGCAGCCTTTCTCACAGATACATCACAGAAGCTAAAGCAATGATGAAAGCTGAAATGTTTAGGAGCATTTTCTGAGAGGAAACATGGTACATTCCGAATGCCAGAATAAATTCAACCCAAAAAGTGCTGACTGCACACCATGGGGGTGGAATTTTCTGATTGTTTTTTCAAAGTGTTTGCTCGGGCAGGAAAAGCGAAGGGCAGCCCGAAGGCTTCCGTGCTGGGTTTTCCCGTCGTATTTTCAAACACTCTGCGTGGAATTTTACAAGATTTTTTTTCTAAAAATGGCATGAAAATGGGAGAGTTCCAGATCCATTTTTTGGGCCTATTTTTAGGCCCCCACCAGACCCACTTTGGCTGCAAAATTTTGACTGAGCCTGTTGCTCGCTGCAGAAGCCTGTGGGCGGGGCTTAACATTCTCCAAAAGCCTGTAGAGGGAGGTAGTGCGCGTGTGCAGGCCTCTGATGCTGCACATGCGCATTAACAGTAGCAGGGGTCTGACAGACAAAGAGAGAGCTGTCAGGCCCCTGCTACTGCAGGCAGCCTGAAGCAACTCTTTTCCCTGCAATCGCAGGGGTCCGCGGCCAGAGATGCAGCCCCCGCCAACTCCTCTCCCCCCCCACCCCCCCACCACCCAGACAATCACGGACCCCCTCCCTCTCCTACAAATCGCAGCCCCAGTGCCCTCCCCCTCCCCACACTGATTGCTGCAGAGTGGCATCGGGCCCCCTCACCCTCCCCCCATGATCGCGATCCCACTGCCCTATCTCCACCAGTCGCTGCAGAGTGGCAATGGGCTGCTTCCCCCATTAGCCCTGACCCCACTGGCTCCCCCCCCACTGGCCCCACCCTGGTGGCCCTTGTCCCTGTTGGCCCCAGCCCGACACTGCCCGGTGGGCATTGCCCAGTGGGCATTAGCCATGTGCCAGGCTGGCATTACCAAGGTGTCAAAGTGGCACTGCCAGTCTGGCACTGCCCCAGGGGCACCCCCCCCTTGCCCTTGGCTCCCCCGGGGGGCCTCAATGACCTCCGGTTCCACCGGCGAGGCCAAGTCGACTGCTCCCTGTTCATGGGGAGTATGTCTATTCCTCGCCAGCGAGAACCTTTCCAGGCGAAGCCATAAAGGCAGGCGAGCTTGGACGACTGAGCACCGGACTCGGTAATCACATTGACATGATTATTTCAATAAATTAATCTGTATCTCGCTCATTTCCGGCAAGAGGTTGACCGCGCCGGATCCAACTGTCATAAAATGGCACCGGTCACAAAATCTGGCACCAATCGCGCTAAACACTTTACGCCACACTTTACTCCTGAAAATACAGCCCTTTGTGAGGAAAATGGAAGGGGCGGTTCCCACCATGTCATGCTATGCCAGCAACTTAGGCTTTTGAAAGATTGTTTAAAAAGTTTTTAAAATTCAAAATCAAAACACAACTCTAAGGAATTCCATCCCCACCCCCTCACGGAACACTCCCCCTTGACACTGCCCTGACACTTCCCTCTGGCACTGCCTTCTGCCCACTGGGAGCTGTACTCACCTGTGCGCCTCCAGTCACTTCTGTTTACCAGGTGCACATTGTGGGAACCTGTTGTGATTCACACCAAGGTGAATGGACAATGTGACACTGGGAGACTGTCAGGCATAAAGGCCTGATAAATAGATGAAAATTTTGCAATAGGAGTTACGACGTTTGAAGTTAGGATTCTCATAACACCATTTGCAGGGGCAGGGGACAATTGAGCGGGAAATCCCACCAGCGTGAAAGCCATTTTATTTCTCCCCCTTCGATTTTCCACCCCCACCGTCATTCCCGTCCGCTGCAGAAAGGAGCGGAAAATCCCCCATGTTATAGATTCATGAAAAACAGAGGCTCTTTGCTGACTCAATGCATCAATGTTTTCTAGATGTCATTTTTTTTAAATTGGGGAAATTCTGACTGTGGAATCACAGTTACATTTGATGACATTAAGTCTGGAAATTGTGTTAATAAAAAGAATAGGTGAAGAAAACAGAATGAAGGCATGCAGCAGCTGTATCCTCTCCTCCCTGTTTGGAAATAGACAATTTTAACCCTGTTGGTGAATAATCATTTTATGATCAAATTAAGTGTTCTGAATATGGAGTATGATTGCTCTATTTGGCAAGTCTCGTGCTATAATGTAATGACACACTCAGCGCATTCATTTAGACTACAATGGAGCCTCCCACTAATCAGTCATACTACCTCTATATTCAAAGCAAGCAAAATTCGGTGCCTTCTTCAAGCTCGTGCGTAATCACAGGAAGTAAATTCCCACATAAATATATCGCATTAAAGGTTTTCAGTTACCAACTCGCCCTGTAGCAAATCTTCTTCAAGATGTCTATATAGAAAATAAATCCCACAGCATAATTGTTTTCACACAAGATTTGCATGAAGCGATTTACAATTATGTTAACGCAGCTTTGTCAGGGCAGGGATTAGAATGCAGTGAAGAGCTTTCACTCCTTTGTGGAGTGGCATTGGTTGCAGTTTGCTTGTGTGTCTAATGGCAACGGGATAGGCCTTGGAGCAGCCTCTCATTTCTCCCTATCATGTACATTCTCACTAATAATGACATTAATCATGCACAAATCGTTCACAATTAAGCCAGTTCGCTCTCGACCTTCAAACCCATGAAGAGGAAAATGGCTTTTAAGGTTTTAATTTTACCATCATCCCGATTATTGCCCTGGGAATAATTTTGCAAAGACGGAGGGCCCATTGCTGGCACTTTATTAAAATAAATTGATAGCAATTAATTGTACTTTTGTCAATTTTTCTTTTGCAAATGGAGATTTCTGTGCTGAAATATTCCACCTCAAATCTTAAAAATGCTTGTAAACCTTTAGGCAGTTATGCATTATTAATGACCACCATGTTTCAGGACTAGAAGAGACTTACGGTTTAAAACAGAACATTAACAGCCTCCAGCTTGTGTGGTTCAATGGGCAATGATCCAGCATTTTTTACTTACTTGAAGGAAAAAAGGTTAGAGCTGCTGAAACTATAGAGGGCTAGGATATCTGAACACGTGCCAAATTAACCTGCGTCTAGTTCCATTCCCACACAGGAGAACAATATCCTCACTGCATTCTAATCACTGCCCTGAAGAAACTGTGTTAGCATAGTCGTAAATAGTTTGATACAAATCTGTGTGGACATAATGATTATGTTGTGGGATTCAGTTTGTATCACATCACTTTGGGAAAATATGTGTGTTACATCCCAACAATTTCAGTGAGCACTCATATTGGACATATGTCACGCAAACCTGGCAAGGAACTGTCTGGCTGTGAATGCTACAGAGTTTGACTGACAGCTCAGTTGACCAATCCTCCGGTAAAGAGAGTGACAAGAGTCGGAAAACAAGCATTGGTCATCATGTTCAACAAAAGAGCAAATATATAGAGGTGCCAACTAGAGAGGATGCGATATTGGATCTCCTATTGGGAAATGAGTTAGGGCAGGTGATGGATGTGAGTGTGAGGGAACACTTTGGATCCAGTGATCATAATGCCATTAGTTTCAACCTGATCGTGGATAAGGATAGATCTGATCCTCGGGTTGAAGTTCTGAACTGGAAAAAGGCCAAATTTGATGAAATGAGAAGGGATCTGGGAAGTGTGGATTGGCACAGGCTGTTCTCTGGTAAGGATTTAAATGGAAAGTGGGAGGCCTTCAAAGGAGAAATTTTGAGAGTGCAGAGTTTGTATGTTCCTGTCAGGATTAAAGGCAAAGTAAATAGGAATAAGGAACCTTGGTTCTCGAGGGAGATTGTAACACTGATTAAGAGGAAGAGAGAGTTGAATGAAATGTACAGGCAGCAAGGAACAGATCAGATGCTCGAGGAGTATAAAAAGTGCAAGAAGCTACTTAAGAGGGAAATCAGGAGGGCTAAAAGAAGACATGAGGTTGCTTTGGCAGACAGAGTGAAGGAAAATCCAAAGAGCTTCTATAGGTATGTTAGGAGCAAAAGGATAGTGAGGGATAAAATTGGTCCTCTTGAAGACCAGAGTGGTAGACTGTGTATGGAACCAAAAGAGATGGGGGAGATACTAAATGGTTTTTTTGCATCCGTATTTACTGAGGAAACGGGCATGGAGTCTACGGAAATAGGGCAAACTGGTAGGGAGGCCATGGAACCTTTACAGATTAAAGGGGAGGAGGTGCTCACTGTCTTGAGGCAAATCAGAGTGGATAAATCCCCAGGACCGGACAGGGTATTCCCACGGACCTTGGGGGAAGCTAGTGTTGAACTTGCAGGGGCCCTGGCAGACATATTTAAAATGTCAGTATTCACGGGGGAGGTGCCGGATGATTGGAGGGTGGCTCATGTTGTTCCGTTGTTTAAAAAAGGTTCCAAAAGAAATCTGGGAAATTATCGGCCAGTAAGTTTGACGTCGGTGGTGGGCAAGTTATTGGAAGGTGTGATAAGGGATAAGATCTACAAATATTTGGATAGACAGGGACTTATTAGGGAGAGTCAACATGGCTTTGTGCGTGGTAGGTCATGTTTGACCAATCTATTAGAGTTTTTCGAGGAGGTTACCAGGAAAGTGGATGAAGGGAAGGCGGTGGATGTTGTCTACCTGGATTTCAGCAAGGCCTTTGACAAGGTCCCTCATGGGAGGTTAGTTAGGAAGGTTCAGTCGCTAGGTATACATGGGGAGGTAGTAAATTGGATAAGACACTGGCTCAATGGAAGAACTGACGAAGGAGCATTGCTCCGAAAGCTTATGGTATTTGCTACCAAATAAACCTGTTGGACTTTAACCTGGTGTTGTGAGACTTCTTTCAATGGAAGAAGCCAGAGAGTTGTTGTGGAGGATTGCTTCTCTGAGTGGAGGCCTGTGACTAGTGGTGTGCCGCAGGGATCGGTGTTGGGTCCATTGTTGTTTGTCATCTATATCAATGATCTGGATGATAATGTGGTCAATTGGATCAGCAAGTTTGCTGATGATACAAAGATTGGAGGTGTAGTGGACAGTGAGGAAGGTTTTCAAAGCTTGCAGAGGGATTTGGACCAACTAGAAAAATGGGCTGAAAAATGGCAAATGGAATTTAATGCAGACAAGTGTGAGATATTGCACTTTGGAAGGACAAATCAAAGTAGAACGTACAGGGTAAATGGTAGGACTCTGAAGAGTGCAGTTGAACAGAGGGATCTGGGAATACAGGTACAGAATTCCCTAAAAGTGACGTCACAGGTGGATAGGGTCGTAAAGAGTACATTGGCCTTTATAAATCGGAGTATCGAGTATAAAAGTTGGAGTGTTATGGTAAGGTTATATAAGGCATTGGTGAGGCCGAATTTGGAGTATTGTGTACAGTTTTGATCACCTAGTTACAGGAAGGATGTAAATAAGATTGAAAGAGTGCAGAGAAGGTTCACAAGGATGTTGCCGGGACTTGAGAAGCTGAGTTACAGAGAGAGATTGAATAGGTTGGGACTTTATTCCCTGGAGCATAGAAGATTGAGGGGAGATTTGATAGAGGTGTATAAGATTTTGATGGGTATAGATAGAGTGAATGCAAGCAGGCTTTTTCCGCTGAGGCTAGGGGAGAAAAAAACCAGAGGGCATGGGTTAAGGGTGAAAGGAGTAAAGTTTAAAGGGAATATTAGGGGGGGCTTCTTCACGCAGAGAGTGGTGGGAGTGTGGAATGAGCTGCCAGATAAAGTGGTAAATGCGGGGTCACTTTTAACATTTAAGAAAAACTTGGACGGGTTCATGGATGAGAGGGGTGTGGAGGGATATGGTCCAAGTGCAGGTCAGTGGGACTAGGCATAAAATGGTTCGGCACAGACAAGAAGGGCCAAAAGGCCTGTTTCTGAGCTGTAATTTTCTATGGTTCTATGGTTCTAAGTATTTGGCCTAAGTACATCCAGTTTGAACCTGGAGTACTATGTACAGTTTTGGTCTCCTTACCTGAGAAAAGATATACTGGCACCGGAGGGGGTGCAGAGGAGATTCACTAGGTTGATTCCGGAGTTGAGAGGGTTGGCTTATGAGGAGAGACTGAGTAGACTGGGACTATACTCATTGGAATTAAGAAGAATGAGGGGAGATCTTATAGAAACATATAGGATTATGAAGGGAATAGATAAGACAGAAGCAGGGAAGTTGTTTCCACTGGCAAGTGAAACTAGAACTGGGGGGCATGGCCTGAAAATAAGGGGAAGCAGATTTAGGACTGAGTTGAGGAGGAACTTCTTCACACAAAGGGTTGTGAATCTGTGGAATTCCCTGCCCAGTGAAGCAGTTGAGGCTACCTCATTGAATGTTTTTAAGGCAGGATAGATAAATTTTTGAACAGTAAAGGAATTAAGGGCTATGGTGAGTGGGCGGGTAGGTGGAGCTGAGTCCACGAAAAGATCAGCCATGATCTTATTGAATGGTGGAGCAGGCTCAAGGGGCCAGATGGCCCACTCCTGCTCCCAGTTCTTATGTTCTTCTGAACATGCAGGCAAGCCAGGTCTCAAGAATGTAGATACTTGTTTTAAGTTTAAAGCCAGCTTGCTATAATTGCCTGGGTTCAAAGAGTGCATTTTATCTGTTAACAAGGACTATAAGCCATACTCCCTTACACTTTAATGCAAGAAATAAATTGAAGTAAAGTGAGATTCACAAAAATATTACTCTGTTCATTCACTTATAGTATGAAAAATAGATAGTCCATTGATGGCTTGGTTTCACTGATGTGTTGTCAGATCATAGAATCATAGATTCCCTACAGTGCAAGGATGCCAGTGTTGACCTTGGTGCATTGGGATGCCAGTGATATCAGCTCAGATTGAATGCAGATAGATTCCCCCCTTGTCCATTGCAATCCGAGAAATGAACCAGACATCCACTCCTGATGTTTCCATCATTGTCACTGCAGCCCCATCTTTTGGGACCGAGTGCGGAGCCTCGTCGCTTGACTTGTCCTCTGATGCTGGTGACCTCTGATGTCGCGGCCCCCCGCCTGTTATGGAGCTGATTATGCACTGTGCTCACCAGACCCTGATCCCGAGCCTGCTCTGGAACTAATGCATCAAGAACTAGATTCCACCAAGGTGTGTGCCTCTTTGTTGGTGAAGGGTGAGTACTGTGATGGGCGTACTGCAGTTGTGTCCTCTGGTTCCTCATCCAAGGTATCCTTGGGGTGAGAGATGAGGGTTTGTGGATGTCCTCAGGAGCTTTCCAAAGGTGCCTGTGAAAGAAATTAAAGATTATTGAAGCATGCGTGGGCGATGAGAGGAGCTATGAACAGAATGAGGATGCAAGCTCCAGAGAAGTTGAGGCCAGATGAAGATGTAATGGTATATGTGCGAGTGAGTGGTGGGGCGAGATTTAATGGCCTCGCTCAAGCGGAAATTCCTGCCCGAGGTCAACGGAGATTTTCGTTGTTGGACCCTCCCCTGCTCCAATTCCATGGCGGGCGAGGTGGTAGAGTTCCGGCCATGATGTCCCTTGAGCCGATGGTAAGTGAGATGTCAGTGAATGTGTGAGCATGTTGATGGTTGACTTATCCTCACGGCATGGATGAGATCATTTGTCCTCTTCCTGCACCAGGTGGCTGACCTCTTCTGCATGGTCTTGGCACTGTCTTCTGCTATTACCGACTTCCAAGCCAGACTGGTGGATCCCCTGTGGCCAGGCAGGGGATAAAAGACATCACGGCATGCCTTGACTGCACCCAACTGGCACGCCATTGAGGTGTCACTGAATTCTGTCTTCTTAGGTTTTGGGGCTACCTCTGTAGCTGCCCTGGGCTGCACAGATTAACAAAACTATGGAGGGGTGTCTTTTAAATATGGTGTCCAGAGTGAGGGCGCAGTGAGTTCACAGTGGGGATGAGGTGGCTACCCACCAGCGATACTGCATGTGTGCATAATTAATGAGGTGGGAGGCGGACAATATGCCACAAAAACCACTTTGGTAGCCAGCGGATAAAACACTGTTTTTCACATTGGCTCCCACACTTAGTGCAATGGGGAGATAGCCCGCCCCATGGACTATGATAGTAAATGGCAAGATATTGGGGGCTAGAGGTGAAATTCTAATCATAAGGGACATAATCACTTACAAAAGTGATTGGTGATATTGACCCAAGAGAATATACAGTGCAGACCCAATATTTGTGACAACGATACATACTTAGCAGAGTACTAACATCAAATATGCTGAACCATTGACCAACATGTTGCTGGTCAGAAGCTAGTCAACCTAAGTAATGTTATTAAAAATTTACATTTATTGTGCGAACAAGTTGGGGTGGCATGGTGGCTCATTGCTTAGCACTGCTGTCTCACAGCGCTGGGGGTCCAGGTTAAATTCCGGCCTTGGGTGACTGTCTGTGTGCAACTTGCACGTTCTCCCCATGTCTGCGTGGGTTTCCTCCGGGTGCTCCGGTTTCCCCCCACAGTCTAAGGATGTGCAGGTTAGGTGAATTGGCCGTGCTAAATTGCCCCTCAGTGTCCCAAGATGTACAGGTTAGGGGGAATTAGTAGGGTAAATTCGTGGAGTTACGGAGTAAAATACTCTGTCGGAGAATCGGTGTAGACTTGATGGGCTGAATGGCCTCCGAATGGCACTGTAGGTATTCTTTGAAATGAGATCGTTGTCCTGTACAAGTGAATATGACTTATAGCAACTCTGACAATAAATATTGAAAAATGGAATAAAGGAGACTATAAGATTGTTTTATAGAAAATTAAATGATGCATTTCTTGGCAGGGGCAACAGTGAAATGTCTCCAGAAGTGGCAGTGGATAATAGTTGACAAGAAGCAATTGAAGCTTCTTGTTTCGAAATCTAGAGTACTGTAGAAAATTCATTATTGCTTTAAGAAATGGAGCTTGTGAAAGCAGAGAACAAACGTGATTAGCATTGGAAAATCTCTGCTCCATCACCCCATGCACAGGGATATGTTTCCCAATGCATTTCATTTTCTGGACTATAGAGCCTGTACATTAACCATTTGTCTTGTTTTTAAATACATTTATAAATTTGATGTAATATTAACCCACTGTCCATAACATCAAGTATAATTAACCTGCCAATAATTAGCTTCTAAGTATCAATGGGCATTTTTTTTTCCATAATCATTTTCTTTTAAAGTTTATTTATTAGTCACAAGTAAGGCTTACATTGACACCGCAATGAAGTTACTAATTCCCCTAGTTGCCACACTCCGGCGCCTGTTCGTGTCAATGCACCTAACCAGCATGTCTTTTGGACTGTGAGAGGAAACCGGAGCACCTGGAGGAAACCCACGTAGACACGGGAGAACGTGCAAACTCCACACAGACATTGACCCAAGCCAGGAATCGAAGCCGGGTTCCTGGCGCTGTGAGGCAGCAGTGCTAACCACTGTGCCACCAAGTAAATTAATCATTGATTCCCTTCATTATTAAAAAACTCTTAATTCATGGAGACTCCGTACCAATTGCTGAAAATATTTGTGTTATCACAAATTATTCTTCCTCATCTAGCCCTCAGAACCCATGAATGTATCAGTGGTGGACGAAAGATGACGAAAATAACAATGAGACATCTGGAGAAGTTCACAGTTCCCGTCTGGAAACCGAGATATCTGCTTTTCAGTGCGAGTTTTAACAATGGGCGGCGGATTTAACACTTTTGAAATGATCTTCACAGTGCTTGTGCTGAATAGTATATGTGTGAGTTAAAATGCCGACTAAAAATACTCAGGGAGACAATAGTTGCTATGCAGCTGCTGGGTCCTTCATTTCCCTAATTATCTTGACCATGAAGAAGGGCACTAAGACACTCAAAAATCCCATGACACTATGTCATCTTGTATCACTCAAAAATGGATAATATACATAAATATACAAAATTGGGAAACATTGATGATTGGACATCTCTCTACAGCTCCAGGGACCCGGATTTGATTCCTCACTTGGGTCACGGTCTGTGCGGAGTGTGCACAGTCCAAAAGATGTGCTGGTTAGGTGCATTGGCCATGCTAAATTCTCCCTCGGTGTACCCGAACAGGCACTGGAATGTGGCGACCAGGGGATTTTCACAGTAACTTTATTGCAGTGTTAATGTAAGCCGACTTGTGACACTGATAAATAAACTTTAAAAATTAATCTGTTCATTGTCATAGTCAGAAACTAACAACACCCTCTTGCAAACATGAGTTGTTGCCATTCAGGTAGGTATTCCTTAAGTTTTCTGCAGGAAAATCCACAGAGGCCATAGTGGCAGTAATTAGTTGCAGTCACTAATATGCAATTAGTTTCAAAGTATGTCCTTGCTGAGAATACTTGTAATGGATCCTTCCAAATTTGGAAGCCAATTCAATGCAAATTCTATAAATAAGTTTTTTTAAATGTTCAAATTTAGTGGATTTTTCAACCATCATTCTTTTCTTTATTTAATTCACCACTATCCCTTATGCAGCACCTTCCAAACCCAATTCTAGCACTTCTATCTAGAAGGACAAGGGTAGCAGATACCTGGAAATATCACCACATGGAAGTTCCCCTCCAAGTCATTCGCTATCCTGACTTGGAAATATACTTCTGATCCTTCACTATTGTTGGGTCAAAATCCTGGAATTCCCTCCCTAACAGCACTGTGGGTGTACTTACACCTCAGGAACCACAGCAGTTTAAGAAGGCAGCTCACCACCATCTTCTGAAGGGCAATTAGGGATGGGCAATAAATGCTGACCTAGCCATTGACACCCACATCTTATGAATGATTTGTTTTTTTAATTTGTTTAAGCCAGTTGACTTTCCATGATGTTGATCATTGAATGTAGAAAATAAATATTTGTTTCTTGGCTTCTTTGCTTATCTGCCTCTATTTTTCAAATCCTTCCATGGCTGCACCCCACCCAATTTCTATACTTTACTTCAAACCTACAGCCCCCCAACGCCTCTGGCACTCTGACAATTCTGGCTTCTCCAGTATTCCCAATGTCAGTCACTCCTCCATTCACAACCATGCCTTCAACTACCTGGGCCCCAAGCTCTGGAATTCCCTCCCCATACCTCTTCTAGATGCTCATTAAAATCTTTGATCAAATGTTTGGGCATCTGGCCTAATATCTCCTTATGGCTCAATGTCAAATGTAGTTCCATAGTGTCCCTGTAAAGCACCTCGTGGCGCTTTATTGCGTTCAAATGCAAGTTGTTGTTGATGTAATTCTTTGTGTTTCTAGCTCTGTGCCTTTTACTTTACCTTCAGATATTTCTGTCTTTAACTACATAGCTTGAGATGCTGGGGTCATTTTTTTGTCATCTCTGCTTGAGCAGTAAATCTGGTGGTGAGGGTAACCTGTTTGAAACTGGTTAAATTGACTAAGTAGCTCAAACAGATCTTAGTGCATGTGGCTGGAATAAAGTCCTTCGATTTACCTGTAAAATTGTGCAGACAGTTTGAATAATTGATTTTTGCCACCTTGCTTTTCTGCATTCTCATTTTGTGCATAGAGACTGCTAAACTAGAAAATAGGCCTGGACTTTTGCCCTTGTATTGGGTGCGCACGGCTGAGAGAATTCTTGCGGGAGGGAAGCAAAAATTGGAGTCGGAGTGGGTGAACCTGGAAGCTGTGTGAGGTCGGAAGCCAGGCATGTCTCAAGGCACATATAAAAAACGAACCTAGAAAAGTCCCTTTTGAGAATGTTGTCCATGGTGAGATCCCTGCACTGTATTTCAGTGGAGATGTCACTGATGTATTAAATGAGTGGGAACTCTGTAAACATTGTCCAACTGTTAGCTGACCTTGGAACAGATGGCCCTTTATGGTCTTTCCCTAAGAAAAAACTGTCACTGTTACTGTTTATTAGCAGTGTATTGTACTGAAGCACTGAACTCATGAGGTGGGGTTTTCCGACCCCACTCGCCCCAAACCGAAAAATCCCATCCGAAGTCAATGCACCTTTCCATGGTCCACCTCCTCAATCCCCCCCCCCACTTCCCCCCACCCGCTATGATTCCTGTGGCGGGTGGGATGGGAAAATTCCCCTCATGGAGTGGATTCACAAGTCACAGCCATGGGGATGTCATCATCTCTCCTGGACTTTGCAATAGTGCAGTTAGCTGCCATGCCTCAGTGAATGAATGGTGAAAATATCCGCATTATCATATCCGCTTGCCCTCTTGCCACCCTACTGTGCCCACACCGTTCAGCCTACCAGGTCCCTCATAGCTGTCGTGGCATAACAG
The DNA here is from genome assembly GCF_964213995.1 of Mustelus asterias. Taxonomy (NCBI): domain Eukaryota; kingdom Metazoa; phylum Chordata; class Chondrichthyes; order Carcharhiniformes; family Triakidae; genus Mustelus; species Mustelus asterias. The sequence goes on along the minus strand of NC_135811.1, from coordinate 40,058,785 downwards.
TGTGACTAAGTGGGAGGAAACCAGTAGGAATGCCAATGATTGCGGAGCACCGTATATTACCTTGGAATGATAGCTGCAACATCCATGGCACCATGCATTTGTGCAGAGCCATTCTCTCCACCACACCTTAACAGTACTCAGTGTTGATTGGTTGAAAATGGTTAGTGCCTGTAAGGACACACAAGAGAATGGGAACATTGTCTTCTGAATAGCTCACAACCCTTTGTGACTTATATTTGTATTGTTAAAATGTCACACAGAGGAGACACTGGGGAAGGGATGGGTCCAACTGCCCCACGCTTCTCAGATCAGGAGCTGCAAGTTATAAACAAAGAGATCCTGAGGAGGAAAGTATTCCTGTATCCTGCTGGCCTGCGTAACCCACCAGCCATCACAAAGTTGGCCTGGGTTCAAATTTTAGCTGCGGTGAGATGAGCAGGAAATCACAAGTGATCAAGGATACAGTGTCGCAAAAGGTTCAATGACCTGCTGAGATCCAGCAAGGTGAGTAGCTTGGCTCAACCTCAAAGCTGAGTTGTGAGACTTGGCACATACGTCTCCTACCTCATTGAGGCTTGTAAGTTTAAGCCACTTCTTTAGATGTACACAGAATAGATGTGAATGAGCTCTGTGATGCATAGGCGCAGTAAAGAGAAATATCTTCTGCATTCACTATTTGTTAGGCTAACACAAGATCATCTTGTTGTTGGAGTCAAAGAGGATGGACAGCACCAAGGTGATGACATGAACTGTGTCGATCAACCAGGCTAAAACCGATTGACTCAGTGGAGCAGATAGCCAGGGTGCCTGTGCAGCTGTCTGTTGATTATGATGAATCGCCAGTAGCAGGTGATAAAGGCAGGGGTAAAAAAATGTACTTTGGGACATGGTGGTAAGGGTAAAGGTCATTCTGTCAGAGAGTGTAAGGGTGGGACAAAACAGAAAATGCTGGAAAACCTCAGCAGGTCTGACAGCATCTGTGGAGAGGGAATTGAGCTATCATTTCGAGTCTGGATGACCCTTTGTTTGAGCCACACTCGAAACGCTAGCTCTATTCTCTCTCCACAGATGCTTTTTCTTTAAAGTGTATTTATTAGTGTCACAAGTAGGCTTACATTAACACTGCAATGAAGTTACTGTGAAAATCCCCTTGTCACCACACTCCAGCGCCTGTTTGGGGTACACTGAGGGAGAATTTAGCATGGCCAATGCACCTAACCAGCACATCTTTCAGACTGTGGGAGGAAACCGGAGCGCCCGGAGGAAACCCATGTTGACACAGGGAGAACATGCAGACTCCGCACAGACAGTCACCCAAGCTAGGAATCAAACCAGGGTCCCTGTGAGGCAGCAGTGCTAACCACTGTGCCACCATTATTTGTTAGACCTGCTGAGATTTTCCAGCATTTCTGCTTTTGTTTCAGATTCCAGCATCCGCAGTAAATTGTCTTTATCTTAGGTAACGATGGGGTACTTCATAAGGGCCATGTGAGCATGCTTAAAGGAAGTGGTGTGCATGCTTTCACAGTGTGAAGGGCCATACCTAAATAACTCCTTTTGTGATTCATAGACTCTGCTCACTCACTTCTCCTGGGCCGGATCACCCCTCGGGCATCAAGTGGAGGAAGAGGTGTTTGAGGAGGCAGCGTCACACCTGACTATTCGCAATCCACAAACTCAGATACAAGCTCATTGGAGGGCTGTAGTATGTGTGGAGAGTTGGTAGCAGAGGGTAAAATTCACCACACCAGAGTGCAGTAAGAGGTGTCAGGGTCAGAGACATCTGTGTACAGTTCCCCTCAGAGGAGGGAGGAAAGTCACAATGATGCTCCAATGGGCAGGAACATAGAGCTTCAGGAGTTATTACATGGGGCATTGTGTTTGAACAATGAACAGCATACCTGTAGACATCTGGCGGAGTTCCCTCAGGTAGCGGGGGCTCTAGGGCTGCAAATGCAGGAGTCCATTGCTGTCACAAGCTCAACATTGTCCTGCGAATCAACCACAGGAGCTCCAACAATGAGAGATTGGCCACTCTTATGGACAGACACATGCAGCAAGACTCAGAGTGGATGCCAGAGCAATGCCTCAGCCATGACAAGTTGCAAGCCTCCTGCTGTAGCCTGCATCAGTCACTCAGAGAATAAGCACTGACATCCATGAGGACCTGTGTACCCTTAACAGGATAATGGCTTTGCTCGCACAGTTGTTGCTGGATTGGACAACTGCCGTCCACCAGCATCCAATCCCATCATCCCCATCTGAAAGCCAACCCAGGGCTGTGGAGAACAATGAGGAGGGTGAGGGACCTGGCCCATAACTTCCTGGCTCTCCAGCATCAGCTATGGAGGTCGCACCAAAGATACACTGAGGAATCCCTCTCAGAGTGCCCAGGTAAGGGTTTACCCAACAATTGTCCAGAAGCGCTAACTTCCTCTGGATAATTACCCTGCACCGGGCTCTAATTGGACAGGAAACTCATTTCCATACCAGTTAAGGGCTTACCCAGCTGGAAATCTGAACGTTTATCTGTTTCTCACCAGAAAGTTGATTGTCCTCCCCGTGCCTTTGCCCATCCCCGTTTTCCTACACAGAGCTACCCCCAGTGGCTGCAGTATGTCTGCTTGAAGGCTGCTACTCTCAGATGGTCTTGAAGAATTACCTCGAGGAGCCCTGGGCAGAGAAGGTCTGGCTTTGGACTGTACCTCCTCAGCACGGGGCCAGCAATCTGGGCTGGCTGGCTGACAGGCAACCCTAAGGGCACTGGCGGAGTGCCAGTGGTGGAAGGTGGAATGCTGTCATGCTGAAAGAACAGCCGGTTTTGTGCTCCACAAAGACACTTGACACTCCCCCAGGGCAGTGCCTCAGCCACTCAAGTGGTCTGCTGGAGGGCAGGGCCTGCTGTGAGACCCTGCAAGCCTCTTTGAATGTTCAAATTCACAGCCGTAACGATAGCAACCTGAGCTTGTGTGAGCTTCCATACCAGCACCTAGATGCTTGGCTTTTCTTTATGCTGCAATGGAGGCTGAGATATCGACCATCAGCTGCCCCGTCACAGTTGCATCCACAAGTGTGTTGAAGGAATTGGCCATTACTTCCACACTAGCAAAAATGGGCTCTAAGCTTTGCGTAATGCCATGTGCCAAGTTGGTGCTGACTGCTCTATGCCCCTTGACAGTTAGTGCAGACTTGCTAGAGAGGTGATGGCCTAATGGTATTATCACTGGACTATTAACCCAGAAACCCAACTAATGTTCTGGGGACCCGGGTTCGAATCCCACCAAGGCAGATGTGGAACTTGAATTTAGAAGTAACTGGAATTAAGATTCTAATGATAACCATGAAACCATTGTCAATTGTCGGAAAAACCCATCTGGTTCACTAATGTCCTTTAGGGAAGGAAATCTACCGTCCTTACCTGGTCTGGCCTACATGAGACTCCAAAGCCACAGCAACATGATTAACTCTTAACTGCCCGCCAAGGGCACCTAAGGATGGGCAATAAATGCTGGCCAGCCAGTGACGCCCATGTCCCACAAAGGAATTTTAAAAAAGGTTGGCCAATGCATCAAGCATTTCGTGATGCACACTCTTCAGCTGTTTTTTTTGCCCCATTGAGGTCCTCACCTGTTTCTTCTGCAGCAGAATGATCTGATATCTCTGGTGAGCTGGCATTTCTGCCAACTTTAAGAGGGACAGGCTGACTTTAAGTAATGAAGAATAGTTCAGGTAGTTCTGGCCTCACACAAACCTAGCTGGGCCCCGTGGCCCCCTGCAGAAAGATGCAGCCACTCAGCCGTGCATGGTGCTGCCTGCATGCATCCATCCTGCAACTTGCATGTTGTTTGCCTGCTGCTTACATCACAGGCAATGGATGCGGCACTGGATCCTTGATCTCTTGTGATCTCCTGTTTGTACTCATCACAGCCAAAATTTAATCCAGTCCTTCTTTGTGACAGCTGATAGATTATGCAGGCCAGCAGGGTGCAGGAATACTTTCCTCCTCAGGATCTAAATGATTAAAGCATGCAGGTCCTGATCTAAGAATCGTGGGGCAGCTGGACCCATCCTTTCCCCAGTGTCTCTTCTGTACGACATTCTAGCAATACAAATACAAAGAGCATTGTGAGCCATTCAGATTACAATGCTCTCATTCACTTTTGTGTCCTTACAGGCACTAATCATGTTCAACATATCATCATTGTGATACCAACTCCCATTTTTGCCCGATTTTGTAGCTTGGAAATGTTATTGTCTGTGTGGCTGTATGAATTCAGTAGAGTTCATGGAGCAAGAAGTTCCCAATAGATGATCAACATCTCTTAAAAGCAGCTTAAAACTCCATAAAATAGATTGATTATGCATCAAAACAAACAGCTTGCCGACTCATTTTGTATCAAAAATTCTGCTATTTGTTGAAGATATATATTAATTTTATTACTTTAAATCTGTTCGCAACACTGAAAATCTAGAACACTCTGAATAGCTGTCCGTGCACCTATTTGCATTTCCTTAAACTATTAGTTCTCTGCATAATGTAGCAGAATCTTGACTGAAGAAGTTTTGCGATTGTATGAAGAGTAGGCCACTTTAGACATTACCCACTTGATTGATTCAATCGCTTCAATTCTTTATTATTCACATTTCCAAATTACAAGTGGATCACTTCCAGCTGCTGGCTTCTATTTTCCAATTCCCTACCATCAAACGTAACTAATTCATCGTGTCCATTATTACGGAGCTTTCAATTGTGTGTGCTTCAGAATTGAGCCAACCTAAATTAGCAAGTATTGAATCACTAAGTGGGTTGATAAAGGACTTTGAGAATAAGCAATCAAATATAAAGGATCTTCCAAAAAGTGTTTCTCAATGGAATGGGATTCAAATGGGATAATTATACTACACCAACTTTAATTAAATCCCAAAACGAGAGAACAAATCCGACATGTCTCATTGGATGTGTGAGATTAGGACGCTGGTTTAATGGTTTAAATCCCGCTTGCTTAAATTCAGGAACATTTATTCACTTAACAGAAATTAGAATTTAAAACCAAATCAAATTTTGTACCCAAAGAAACTCAGATGCAGCAGTACAGAAAAATATATCAATATTTTGCACACCACAATTAATTTCATATCTATGTTGACCTGGTACTTAAATTACAGCATATATTCTCCTTGCATATTTTGTTAACAATTTTTTCTTGGTGAAATGTTCTGTGTATGAACTGTTAACTGGGCAGAATTTTCCAAAAAGTGGCAAAGTGTCATTTTGGTGTGAAAATCAGTATGATTCCCATCGGCCCCAGTGCCGCGATTCAGATTCCAACTTTCAGGCACTTGGAAGAATTTTCTTTTTCCCCGTGTGAAAAATGCTCCGTGGACCATCTATGCACTTCAATGAAGGGGACCTTTCAATAGTTCCACAGCAGTTTAGTTTATTTATCAGTGTCACAAGTAGGCTTACATTAACACTGCAATTAAGTTACTATGAAAATCCCCTAGTCGCCACACTCTGGTGCCTTTTAGGGTACACTGTGGGAGAATTTAGCACCTAACCAGCATGTCTTTCGCACTTTGGGAAGAAACCAGAGCATCCGGAGGAAACTCAAGCAGACACGGGGAGAACGTGCAAACTCCAAACAGTGACTCAAGCTGGGAATCAAACCTGGGTCCCTGGCGCTGTGAGGCAGCAGCGCTAACTACTGTGCCACCCCAGCACTTGCTGTCATTCAATCCAGGAGGGTGCAGCCAGGAAACCAGCTCCTCGATTCACACAGGGATCCTCACCTGTATACCAGATGCTGTGGAGGAGAGGCGGGCTACAATATACCCTTGGGCTAGCAGGAGGCCCCGCCTGAGAGACAGTGGCAGCACTGGTCAGGGGCAGCAGCCTGACCAAGAGTACGGGGGTGCAATGCCCCAAGAAGATGAACGACCTATTCTGTTCAGCCAGGGTAACTGCCCTGTGTCCTCTTTGCATTCCATGTTGCCATCAACTCTGGAATGTCACCTCGATCCTACATGCCATCACCTCGCAGGGCCCCAGCACTCCAGCTCCCATGAGCTCCCTCACACCTCCTGGCACTCAGAACCCCTTCCTGCATATATGCAGTGTCCATACATACCAGGTATCATTGATATCTGGCCCACCAGGCGGCCAGCTCACATCATCCCCAGTTGTGTTCCTGCAGGAGAAACTTGCCCACAACCACCCTGAGCAAGGGTAGACAGGCGGTGGAATACCTCAGCTGAGACTCCTTTAGAGGAGCGAGTCCTGGAGCTTACTGGGGCGGAGGAGGAGTGAACCTGTGTTGAGAGTGAGGCAGGCTTGTGCTGAGAGTGAGGCGGGCCTGCACTCAGAGTGAGGCGGGCCTGCGCTCAGAGTGAGGCGGGCCTGCGCTCAGAGTGAGGCGGGCCTGCGCTCAGAGTGAGGCGGGCCTGCGCTCAGAGTGAGGCGGGCCTGCACTCAGAGTGAGGCGGGCCTGCACTCAGAGTGAGGCGGGCCTGCGCTGAGAGTGAGGTGGGCCTGCGCTGAGAGTGAGGCGGGCCTGCGCTGAGAGTGAGGCGGGCCTGCGCTGAGAGTGAGGTGGGCCTGTGCTGAGATTGACGTGGGCCTGTGCTGAGAGTGAGGCGATCCTGTGCTCAGAGTGAGGCGGGCCTATGCTGAGATTGAGGCGGGCCTGTGCTGAGAGTGAGGCGGGCCTGTGCTGAGAGTGAGGCGGGCCTGTGTTGAGAGTGAGGTGGGCTTGTGTTGAGAGTGAGGCGGGCTTGTGTTGAGAGTGAGGCAGGCCTGCGAGAGAACAGTGAGGAGCCAATATGCCTTCATCCAGGTGACTGAACTCAAGTGAGTTCTGTGTAGTCCAAACCCTTGAGCAGATCATGTACCAATACCATCTTTCTTATCTTGTAGGAACATCACCCAAACAGCCTGACACATCCACCAGCAGTGTCCCACTGCCCATCCTTGACACCACCTTGAAGGAGATCTCAGAGGAGTACATGGATGAAGCATCATGGCTATCGCCCGCACCATCCATCATCACAGAGACACAGACCTCAGTGGGCGGCCGTAGCAGGCAGGCTTCTGGATCACTATCTGGTGAGCACCACAGAGCTTCTGAGGCACATCAGGTGGAGGCAGGAATGCCCGAGTTGGAGGACTGCTGGATCCCAGGACTTACCTGTGCCCAGCCAGGTGCCCTGCCTCTGGACGCATTCATCCCTCAGCTGCTGGAGATGCAAAGGCAGAGCCAAGATTACCAGGAGGGTATGTCAGTGAAACTCTTGTGACTGCAAGACCAAGCGAACACTGCAAGGATGGCGTCCACAGTGGAAAGCCCGGGGCTCGTGGTCAGAGCCATGATGGGTGAACTCCAAAGCATGGCTCAGTCCCTGAGAACCATGACTGAGGGCTTCAACTGTGTAGTTCAGACAATGGAGGGCCTCCAGGAGTGGCAGTGACTGCTGATGATGAGGCTTCTGGAGCTCACTCCAGTTGCCCCTCCATCCCATGGAGTAAACCGGGGACCCTCAAGCACCCAGAGGGAAGAAGATCCACTGGAGCATATCCCGCGGCCTTCCACCCAGGAGATGGTGGGAGTGACCAGTCAACCTGAATCCTCTCTTCCTAAACCAACCATCAGCCCCATCCTGGAAACCCCCTTTCCCTAGACACCCCTGAGACTCACCCACCCATCTCCAGAGCTGGACAAGTGGCCTCTGTCCCCTTGTACTCCCTGGTACTCAGTGGAGACAGTGGTGCTGACCTCCTACCATCCTCTCAGAGGTCATAGCGCCTAGTTCCATTTTGAAAACGCAGCGATAATTCGCGCTGGTGTGGGGTCAGGCCTTGGGGGTGGGAAGATTCGATGAAGGCTGAAGATGAGACGGGTAACCACGCTGAGTACATGGTAATAGATACAAATCAGGTTCCTGCTCTTCCTGGGTATGAACATGACCGCATCCTCAGGAAGGGCCTGGGAAGATTGTGATTGGAAATCTCGCTGGCGCAAATCCCATTTTGTGTCTCCCATGAGCTTTAGCAGCCATGACAGGATTCGCGGCCATGGCTAACATGGCCACTAAAGGCCATCCTCTGTTCTTTCCAGAAATTATGTCTGGCCTATTCAGTTTTTTAATGTTTTCAAATTTTGTTTCAGATTTACAATATCTGCATTTCTTTTTAAATTTACCCAACTATGATTTTTTCATTGCTGACACAAATAGAAAATGTACTCCACATCGATATAAAGGACTAATTGACTAATGTTAATGCAATTTGGACATCTAAGTTACAGCGACAAATCGCTCTGCTTGCTACTCTGACTCTAGTCATTAGGTAACAGCTTGATTAATGTGCCCGCTGTATCTCAGACCTTATCATATCCATTTGAAGTTGTTTATATTGTCCCCCAGCTTGTCTGGGTCTTGTTAAGGTGATGACCTTAACAGGTGTCTTGCATGATCATAGAAACATAGAAAATAGGAACAGGAGGAGACCATTTGGACTTTGAGCTTGCTCTGCCATTTAGTATGAGCACGGCTGATCATCCAACTCAATAGCCTGATCCCACTTTCCCCCCAATATCCTTTGATCCCCTTCGCCTCAAGTGCTATATCTAACTGCTTCTTGAAAACATACAATGTTTTGGCTTCAACTACTTTCTGTGATAGCAAATTCCACAGGCTGACCACACTCTGGATGAAGAAATGTCTCTTCATCTCAGTCTTAAATGATCTACCCTGTATCCTCAGACTGTGACCCCTGGTTCTGGACGCTCTCACCATCGGGGAATATCCTTCTTGCATCTATCCTATCTAGTCCTGTTTGAATTTTATAGGTTTCTATGAAATCTCCCCTCAAACTTCTGAACTCCAGTGGATATAATCCGAACTGACTCAATTTCTCCTCATACGTCAGTCCTGCCCCATCCCAGGAATCAACCTGGTAAACCTTCATTGCACTCCGTCTAGAGCAACAACATCTTTCCTCAGATAAAGATGGTATATGAGGACATCCATGTTTCATTGCACAGTCTCCTCTCCTACTTTATGCCCATTCAAACAGTAACCTGTCTTCCCGTTCTTGCTACCGAAGTGGATAACCTCACATTTATCCAAATTATGCTTCATCTGCCATTCATTTGACCACTCACCTAACTTGCCCAAGTCACACTGAACTATCTCTGCATCCTCCTCATAGCTCACCCTCCCACTCAGCTTTCTGTCAACAGAAAAGAAGTGTTTCTACTACATTTGGTTATGTACAAAATTCTTTGTTATTATGGCGTGAGGGCCTGTATATGACCTCACTGCCACGTTTGTACATTTGTGAACAAAGTAATAGGATGAAAATAAAGGGAAAAAAGAAACACAAATTTTATTGCTGGAGATCTTCCGACTCTGATTTGCAAACAGACCTCATTGTAAGTGACCAGTGCTCTCCCTGGAAACAGCAGGGACCTAATTAAATGGGGATGGCCTAGTGGTATAATCGCTAGATTATTAATCCAGAAACACAGTTAACGTTCTGGGGACCCAGGTTCGAATCCAGCCACAGCAGATGATGGAATTTGAATTCAATTAAAAATATTTGGAATTAAAAATCTACTGACAATCATGAAACCATTGTCAATTGGCAAAAAAACCCATCTGGTTCACGAATGTCTTTTAGGGAAGGGAATCTGCCATCCTTACCTGGTCTGGCCTACATTTGACTCCAGAGCCACAGCAATGTGGTTGACTCTCAACTGCCCTCGGACATCTAGGGATGGACAATAATTGCTGGCCGACCAGCGACGCCCATGTCCCTTGAATGAATTAAGAATATTCACCTCTTCATGTGCTGTACTTAAATAATCGCAACCACCAAAATTAATTGGCCATCCTGCCAATATCACTGGTTAGATTCAGCAACCCCACCCATTGCTTGCCTCACGCCACAGTATTGTTACTTGAATGCAGTGTGTTAGTCCATAAACTGAGGACAGATAGCTTCAACACTGCTTAAGTGGACAACATTTCCAGCACAGCACAAAAACACATTTCTTCAATATCATTAAGCTTGCAAGCTCCCTCCCATTATTGAAAATATAATAAATGCCACGCAGTTATTCCTGGTAATCGCCAGTAAGACACTCATTCATTAATCTGTGGTAATGGATATCACATTGTTGATAGTCTGTTGTCAGCATCACCCTGCACAAAGAACAGTAGGAAAGGATTGCTAGCTGTTGTCAATGCAAGCTTAACCAAAGATCAATAAAAAAACCCACATAAAATGTAAATGTAGATGGTAGTCAGTGCCAAATGTGAGATGATCTCATCTGAGCAAAAATATTAAAATACAGCTTTGCTCCTACTCTGAGGAATTCAAGATTCTATATTTAACCTCCTAATAAATATGGAAAAAGAAAATGGCTCCTTCTGTTCAATAAAATTTAGATGCACTGCATTTTCAGACTGCATTTGAAAATGGTACTCTCAACATTTAACTACATTTAGAGAAATTCAACAATTGCCAAACGTTGTGTTCTGCAAACTTCACAAGCGGTTTTGTCTCAAGATACCATGTGATATTACAGGAAAGGTTGACTTGGAATCATAGAATGGTTACAGCTCAGAAGGAGACCATTCAGCCCATTGCCTCCATGCCAGTTCTCTTCAAGAACAACTCACCTAGGCCCACTCAACCACTTTTTCCCCATTGACCTGCAATTTTTTTTCTCTCCAGGTAATTATCCGACTGTCTTTTGAAAGCCTTGACAAAAGTTGCCTCCTCCAGTCTCAGGCAGTGCATTCAAGATCCGAACCACTCGTGTAAAGAAATACGTTTTTCCCCATCTGCTGCTATTTCTTCTTTTGCCAATCACCTTAAATAGGCACCTGCTGGTTCTTGATTCTTTCGCCGACTGGAACAATTTCTCCCTATCTCCCTTGTCCAGATCCCTCATAAATGTGAACATCGCTATCCGCTCTCCGTTTAATCTTCTTTTCTTCGAGGCCCAGCTTCTCCCATCTATCCACCTCAAAATGATGCTGTGAAAAATGAAAGAGCGGTGTACTTGCATTCCTACAGCAACTTTTACGACCTCGGGATGCACCAAAGTGCTTTGGAGCTCGTAAAGTAGCTTTGAAGCGTTGTATTGCAGGAAACACAACTGTCAATTATTGCTCCGCAAACTACTCCAAACATCAATGAGATATATGGCCAAAATATTGCTTTAGCGTTGTTAGTTGAGGATTAAATTTTGCCCATGATAACGGATGAATCCTGCTCCTCCTTCTCTAATAGTCTGATGGATTTTTTTGCTGAGAGAGAAGATGGATCTCAGTTTAATAACTCACTTTACTACTATATTTTGTATCAAATCCCTACTTAAATGGGGCAATTAACCCATTTAAAACAAATGAGTCAACAGCCCTGTTAGAATATCGGACAAACATGTCAAATACAAGTGCGTTAAACATTCGTGCATTAATACTGCATAGCATTAATTCCATTATATCATTCAATGATAATTGTATAACTGTGTTTTGCAAGTGTCCAGCATCCATCGTTATCTTACCTCTTACAATGCACAAAAGAAATCGTCATATAACCAGATTATATTTGAATTTTCCCAAATTTCAGGATGTAAACCTTGTCTAGTCAGTTGAAAATATTGTAAAGTAAGGATGCCAAAGCTTTTTAACTTCATGCTGGGCTTGAAGACCTATGGAGCCTCAGGGAACTGCAGTACATTTTATGAACACACTTAAAAGCAGGGAGTGAGAAAGCAAAACGATGGAGTTAGAGAGGGAATTACAATGATTAAGCATAGACAGCAATGACCTCCGCTCCCGATGATGGAACAATGGCAAGTTTTGGTAATGGAGGGGAGCAGGAGATACACACAAAGCCAAAGCTGGGAAAATGGAGGGATGCAAACCGGACATGAGAACAGAGGTAGGGTGGGGTCAAGAAGGAAAAATGCATTAAGATGTATTGAGCTATGAATATTTAAAGTAGGTCGATGAGACTAACATTCAAAAGGGCTGAGAACAAAACGGTGTGAAGAATTTTGCAAGTGCTGATTCTTGTGAAGATTGAAAGGGCTAAACTTAATCTGAAGGAGCACAAGCAAAGATGTTGGTGCTGGAGAGAATGAGAATTTTCTGGAAGTGGCAGCCAGCTTTGGGTCAAGTGAGACAGCAAGGCTGTAGGCTATCTGGAGTAGCTTTAACAAGTGATCAGGGAGAAAGTCTATGTAGAATTTGGATAGAACCACCCCCCCCCCGCCCCCCCCCAGCAACCCCCCAGCCCCCTTCATAGGTGAGTTTGGAGGCAAGAGTGGACCATTTGATTGGGTAGGACAGGGTGGGCTAGGGACCCTGATAACAACATTGTGGCCTCATAGAATCCCTACTGTGCAGAAGGAGGCCATTTGGCCCATCGGGTCTGCACCAAATCTCCAACAGAGCATTCTACCCAAACCCTATCCCCGTAACCTCACGTATTTGCCCTGCTAATCCTCTAAACTGCACATCTTGGGCCACTAAGCAGCAATTTAGCATAGCTAATCCACCTAACCTGCACATCTTTGGACTGTGGGAGGAAACCGGAGCACCCGGAGGAAACCCATGCAGACACAGGGAGACCTGCACTCTGTATCTGCTGAACGGCACTTCAAACACACATTAAATAAAGAATGATTGGTGGCAGAAGGCTGGCCTTTCTAAGACACTTGTCTATGATCCCTTCCCTGCAATTCACATCCCACAAACACACACCGCTATCTGGCAATCCAGCACGGGTGTAATAATGGCACTGGCCACAGCCCCTGGTGGGACTGCCAGTACTATAGAGTTACTAGCCTCCAATTGGCCAGTAATGGGATTTCTGCCCATTGGTAGAAGAAAGGTTTTTAACCAAACTCAGTTGATTCCTGTGCCCAATTGAAGTGAGGAGAGACATGGCGATATAGGCCAGAATTTTACCATCCCGCCCACCACAGGAATCAGAGCGGGCGAGGGGCAGACAATGGAAAGGTCCATTGATCTTGGGTGGGATTTTACGGTTTCGGAACGAGCGAGGCCATAAACTCCAGCCCACGGAGAGAAATAAAGAGAACGAGAGAGAGAGAAAGAGAGAGACTGCAGAGGAAAGAAGCTAGTGTGTTGAAAATCCATCCCAACTGGCCAGATTCTGGAAAAATCAAATGCTGTGATTTTGCACTCGTGTTCCCCACGAGTACAAATGGCAATGTGGGCACAAAAAACCCCCTAAGACTCGGAAAACGAGAATTTTGCTGGTGAGATCTCACTTTCCGATTCTCCCTGCACCACCACTCCCCACCCCCATCCCCACCCCCAGTAACATGACAGGATTTCCATCCTCATTTCAATAAACTAAAATACAATTAGTGGGTACCTCCCCATAACATCCCCCCCACATTTGGAACTCCCCTCTCATTCATGTGACATCATGTCACTGAGGTTTACAACTGCGTTTTTAAAATGTGAACCACACAAAGGGAACCCAAACAAAGGTAAATATTGCCCCGGGGGGGAAAGGGAAATGCCTGGGCAGTAACCTCGCACTGCCCCCTGATACTGCACCCTGGCACTGCCCACTGGCATCCTGGCACTGCCCACTGGCATCCTGGCACTGCCCACTGGAACTTTCCCCTGGCACTGCCCATTGGCACTTCCCTGGCATTGCCCATTGGCATCCTGGAACTTTCCACTGGCACTGCTCTTTTTCTGGCCCTTTTCTGGCCTTACAGAATGGGCCACACCTCCAGATCTTTTCTGCACAGGGTACTGGGTTATCTGGAAAGAAAAGCCGACTGTGCAACCAGTGAGCTGCACGCCAGCTAAGTATGGGGCTTTGCACATTCAGCAACCTCCACCACCAGGGAGCATGTCACATGAGATTGCCATTGGCAACACCAGGAAGATTGAAAATATTGGCGATGTTTTCATTCAATTTCATATTGTGCAGATATCGCTCTCTCTCTCTCTGTTTCTGACTGTTGAAGCAAGGCAAGTCAGCCAAGCCACAGCTGAAAAGGAAATAGGGTCACTTCTCTGCCAAGCTGCAGAAAACTGAAATCTCAAAACTGACCATTCATCTGCTGAAGGCAGTACAGCCTGAATCACAAATCACAACAGCCACAATGTTTCACCATCTACACCGCACAGACATGTCAAGGGCTGTTTTGTGTACTTTTTCTTACTTACATACTTTCGACTCAATTCTCATTTCTAATCTGTATGAATGTATATGCATGTATTTTACAATTTTCTTGTGTGTAATAGTTAATAAGCTCACCCTTTCTTTAACACAAGAAAGCCTGCTTAAATTGCTTGCTTTTAAAATATAAATATTGGGACTGGGGAAAGGCATCTGCAAAGGGAGGGATTTTATTTTATATTAATCTTGTTGCGACCAAGTGAGGCAGTTGAATAAAGAAGGAGGAACCATTTCATCCCTCCTCACCACTTTGGTATAACAATTTGGGGGTATCACAGCCAGATCTTAACAAATTGAGGATTTTCATCGGGGTTAACAAATCTGGGGAACCTGCCTGGGGATCGACTGTAACATAAGAACATAAGAACTAGGAGCAGGAGTGGGCCATCTGGCCCCTCGAGCCTGCTCTGCCATTCAATAAGATCATGGCTGATCTTTTCGTGGACTCAGCTCCATTTATCTGCCGGCTCACCATAACCTTTAATTCCTTTGCTGTTCAAAAATGTATCTATCTTTGCCTTAAAAACATTCAATGAGGTAGCCTCAACAGTTTCACTGGGCAGGGAATTCCACAGATTCACAACCCTTTGTGTGAAGAATTTCCTCCTCAACTCAGTCCTAAATCTGCTCCCCCTTATTTTGAGGCCATGCCCCCTAGTTCTAGTTTCACCCGCCAGTAGAAACAGCTTCCCTGCTTCCATCTTATCTATTCCCTTCGTAATCTTATATGTTTCTATAAGATCTCCCCTCATTCTTCTGAATTCCAATGAGTATAGCCCCAATCGACTCAGTCTCTCCTCATAAGCCAACCTTCTCAACCCCGGAATCAACCTAGTGAATCTCCTCTGCACCCCCTCCAGTGCCAGTGTATCCTTTCTCAAGTAAGGAGGCCAAAACTGTACACAGTACTCCAGGTGTGGCCTCACCAGCACCTTATACAGCTGCAACATAACCTCACTGTTTTTAAATTCCACCCCTCTAGCAATGAAGAGCAAAATTCCATTTACCTTCTTAACTGTACAAAACACCAAAAATACCTCGAATTGCAGCAACATCCAGACGAAATAAAGGAACAACTAAACCAAAACTAATTGATGATCCCTTTCAATAATCCTAGTGATTGGTCCTTTATGCCATTTAATGTCATGTTTGGCTATGCAAGGTTAAGAAAGGGCATAGACTGAAGATTGGAGCTCCAAACTAACAATACTGTCATAGAGTCAGAGGGTGGGATTTTCCGGCCGCGCTCGCCCCAATCCGGAAAATCCCACCCAAGGTCAACAGCCCTTTGCATGGTCCGCCTCTCGCCTGCTACAATTGTCGTGGTGGGCAGGACGGGAAAATTCCACCCATAGTGTCATAGAGATATACAGCACAGAAACAGGCCCTTTGGCCCAACATGACCATGCCGACCAGGTCATTGAGTGTCTTTAAGACAAAGATAGATAGGTTCTTGATTAATAAGGGGATCAGGGGTTATGGGGAAAAGGCAGAATGGGGATGAGAAAAATATCAGCCATGATTCAATGGTGGAGCAGACTCGCTGGGCTGAGTGGCCTAATTCTGCTCCTATGTCTTATGGTCTTATGATTTCCTAAACTGAACCAACCCCATTTGCCTGTGTTTGGCCCATATCCCTCTAAATCTTTCCTACCCAATGTACCTGTCCAAATGTCTTTTAAATGTTGTAATTGCACTGGCCTTTACCACCTCCTCTGGCAGCTCATTTCATACACGCACCACCCTCTGTGTGAAAAAGTTGCCCCTCGGGTCCCTTTATGATGTTAGAGTACCTTTAACAGATGTTTTTTTAAAATCATGCTCACAGCCTTATCTGATGTCATGGTTGCCAGTCTGTCCAGAGATATCCTTTTATTGTTCCTTATGTGGCTTAAATGGGGCTGTTTATTTTTACTCTGGGTTGTTTTATGGCCCTGCATTGTTCGGAGGAACATTGTGGGTTCTGGTCAGGTTTTTCTTTCTTCCTAAAAGGGTTCATTCTCTGTTTTTGGCTGGCAACAATGTTTAGTTTAGAAGGGAGTGGACATCGACTGAAGGCAGTCTCACTCTCTCTCTCTCTTTCTCCCTGGGTTTTGGAAGCTCGACTGGTTCTTGCCTTCCTGGAATAGAAAATCTGCTGTTGGTGGCTTGATCAGAGAGTCTCCCTGGCCTAGGAAGCTGTTCTGACTTCAAACTGTTCTGAGCGTTTCATGAGGACTGCAGCATTCATCCAAAGGACTCAGTTCCAATATCACATGAGCATCAGTCTTTGCTGTGTTAAACTTGTGAAAAGGGTTTTGTCTAAAGGAAGTGTGGATTTGATCAGAACATCTTAGATATATTTGTTAAGGGTTATACATTATCATGGTTGTTTTGTTTTGTTTGTAATTGATAAAAGTTATTGCTAATTTTCTTTCTATACATGTTAACTATATTCGTTTGGTAAAAGCTCCTTAGTGGTTTTCTTTAATCATACCTGAGGTGAACCATATCATGCTTATCCTAACCAAATTCAAGATGCAAAACTTATGATCCAGGCGGGCTCCATACAACATTGTGGAGTTTCTGACCTGAACAATAATAATTGGGGGTTCTCTTGCAGGATTAAAATCTTTATTTCTTGATTGATTTGGGAATATTGAACTCAAAGACAGCATAATGGTGTTTCCTTTTCAGGTGTTATATTCAGGTTTAAATAGGGAGTGCCTTGTGGAATAATGGCTTTTTCAGAGGCTCAGAAGTTCCTGGGGGTGGAGGAAGTGACGCAAGATGACAAAAACAAAGCTTTTGGAATTGGCAAAAACATTGCAGTTGGCATTCCATGACACAATGTAAGGAAAGGGGAGATAATTGTGGTGATAACTCAGCATTTAAAATTGCCAGAAACACAGTCAGAATCATTGGAAATGGCTAGAATTCAATTACAAATGAAACAGCTTAAACATGCAAAAGAATTAAAGCAGCTGGAATTTGAAATAAAGGAGAGAGAATAGCGAAAGCCAAAGAAAGGGATGCAATTGCAGCCGAAAAAGCAAGAGAAAGGAGGGAACAAAAAGCAAAAGAACTGAAACAGCTTGAATTACCAGAAAAAGAAATGAAACTGCTTGAATTGCAGGCAAGGGAAAAAGAAAAGGAAAGGATAACCCAATGGAAGAAAAAGAGAGAGAATTTGAACTTCGGAAACTGGTGATAAAAAGTGAATGTCTGCTAAAATTGGAGGAGGTAAAGAGAAAAGTACAGCTTGAGGTTAGTGATGAAGGTAGTGAAAGGGAGCAAGAGTTTCATATTCAAAGGCTTGGTGGGGATCTATTTAAATATGTCCAAGCATTGCCAATGTTTGATGAAAAGGATGTAGAAGCTTTTTTCATTTCATTTGAGAAAGTGGCTAAACAAATGAAATGGCCACAGACCATGTGGGTATTACTGATTCAAACAAAGTTGATAAGTGGAGCTAATGAAGTGTTTGCATCACTATGCTCCAGGGAAAAAAGTCCCAACCTATCCAGCCTCTCCTTATAATTCAAACCTTCCTGTCCCGGTAACATGCTTGTTAATCTTTTTTGCACGCTTCCCAGTTTAATAACATCCTTCCTATAGCAGTACAAATGAGAACTGTACGCTATACTCCAAACGTGGCCTTATCAAAGTCTTGTACAGTGTGTGTTGATTGATGTCATGATCTGCTTGCCCTGCATACTGCTGGCAATAATTAGATGGGCACAAAAATATCATTACGAGTACGGGGTCCAGGGCACTTCGCATCAAGAGTGTGCCCATGTGCTAGCGGTGCCAGTTTCAATGCTAAGGGTACCCATGGCACACAAAGAACAAGGATTCCTGTGCCTAATTCCAACTCCAATGTTGTAGAAGATGTGGCTGGAGAAGTCTCAGTTCTTTGTACAGTCTGAGAAGCTGAGAGGTCTTCAGTCGGGAGTAATGGGAGAGGTGAGACTGACGATGTGAAACAATGGTGAGTTCGCGACTTTGAACAAATGGGGAAATTGGTATATAGGAAATTGGCAGTTGAATGGAAAAGAGTGGTTAAGGTTAGGTGTTTTTTGAGGACGGAATTGTTAACTGATTGGAAGAAAATCCTGGGGGGAACGAGCTATTTAAAGGATAGCAGCTGCATCTAAGCAAATTACATATCACAGGTGATTGATTCTGTTCAGTGAGCTGTTACAGCACTGTCCTTTCATTGTATTCCTTCAGCTATCATTTCAGTCAAACAAAATTAATCAGCTTTCACCCATAGGATTCTTGGAGGAGGGACTTAACAATTGAATATATTTTTAGTCTTACACTGCTTGTAATAATTAAGAACCCCTCCCATCCCTTTGGCAAATGGAGCCATACCAGAAATACAAAGATGATCCATCAAGTTAAACATGAATTCTTTTAAGCCATGCTTATTATTCGAAAGTGCAAAATCTCTTGACTCATGGGATCATTTTGGAATGATAATATGATTTGATTTATTATTGTCACATGTACTGGGATACAGTGAAAATTATTGATTCTTGTTGGCTATACAGGCAAAACATGCCATTCATAGAGTATTTAGGGGAGAAGGACAGAAGAGGGTGCAGAATATAATGCTGCAGTTACAAATAGGGTGAAGAGAAAGATCAGTTTAACATATGATAAGACCATTCGAAACTCTGATGATAGCAGGGAAGAAGTTGTTCTTTTGATTTGATTTATTATTGTCACGTGTATTAGCATACAGTGAAAAGTATTGTTTCTTGCATGCTATACAGACAGAGCATACTGTTCATAGAAAAGGAAGCGAGAGAGTGCAGAACGTAGTGTTACAGTCATAGCTATGGTGTAGAGAAAGATCAACTTAATGCAAGGTAGGTCCATTCAAAAGTCTGACGGCAACAGGGAAGAAGCTGTTCTTGAGTCGGTTGATACGTATCTCTTTCCTGATGGAAGAAGGTAGAAAAGAGAATGTCTGGGCTGCGTGGGGTGTTTGATTATGCTGGCTGCTTTCCCAAGGCAACGGGATGTGTAGACGGAGTCAGTGGATGGGAGGTTGGTTTGTGTGCTCCACTCCCCTAACTGTGGTGTGTTTTGTGTCATTAATACTTTATGATTAGGCGGACCGCATTAACATGTCGGAGGTTCTCTTAAATTTCACTGACGTTTCCCAAGTAAGGTGAGACAGTTATGGAGAAAGGGATTTCTTTATGGCTCGTGACCTCGTAACTTAGGAGTTCTGTTAAATGATGCACGCCAAAGCAATGTAAGTTGCCTTTTCTCTTCCCAGATGTTGACTGTGTATTTCTAGTATGTTCGGTTTTTAGTCTAGATTGCCATCATTTGCAATAATTGCTCTATATTTGTACATGGGGATACCTAGCTTCTTGTTTGTGTCCTTTTCTCCATTTATCATGAGCAACTGTCATTTTTCAGTCAGTTTTCAGGGGGATTAATAAGTCACATAAGTCAGGATTTCAGTTCCTGCAGATCTATCTATTTGGTAGATATTAAGACTTCTGTTCTGTGCCATTCGAGATCAACAAAATTGTCGGTAATATTTAGTAACAGTAAAGCTTCAGGGCATTCAATAAATTTGAAGTTATTGAAATGTGATTGAAAAGCAAGGATGACTTGCAGATTTGTCTATTTCCTACTTTTTGTTTCCAATATCTCAACTTGACTCAACTGTGCCCATCCCTTTCAACAAAACTGTGGCCTGGATTTTTGGCATTGTTGCCCATCGGGTGTGCGCACTCAGCAGCCGCGAAAGCGAGTGTGAAATGTATTCCCGACCCCCGGAGGGCAACTTCATGCTGGCTGGCCAATTAACGGCCATCTAATATGAGGTGTGCTCTGCGAAAGACTGAGTGCTGTCGGGGAGGGCAAAAAGAGGGCAGGCACTGAGAATAGGGAGGGTGCGGGCTGACGCTTCCAATGTGCTTCCTCAGGGGTAGCCGCTACAGAGCTGCTGACCTGTTAAAGAAAGGTCAACAGAGCATCAATGCCACAAGTCCCTAGGCAGCACACTCATACACAGACCTCAATCCCCAGACACATTTGTCCATTTCACTTGAACCCTGACTTTCATCCCGCCTTGGATCGAGGTTGCAGGTTAAACGTAAAGACCCCCTGGCCAATCGGCCTGCCCGCCAACCCTAAAGGTAGGTGGGCAACATAAAATCCCAGTCAATTGCTGTTCAATTCAAATTGGCTTCTTGATTGTTGAGGCAGGGAGTGCGCTTCCAGCTTGTGAGTGTGCCCGCCAACCAAATTATTGCACGAGGGAGCCCGACGTCTTCTCGCGCTCTTTTATGTGCTTCTGGGTCAGGCATGAGCCCAAATTTTATTCTGGCCTGTGATACAAGTGTACAGAGGAACAAAATGCCTGATGTATGGGCATATGAGGACTCTGGGTCTGTACTTGATGGAGTTTAAAAAGATGGGGGGGTGGGGATTCTCATTGAAACTTATAGGAGACTGAAATGCCTGGATAGAGTGGATGTGGAGAAGATGTTTCCATTAGTAGGAGAGACTAGAATCCGAGGGTACAGCCTCAGGGTAAAGGGACGAATCTTAGAACCAAAATGAGGAAGAATTTCTTCAGCCAGAGGGTGGAATATCTATGGAATTTATTGCCACAGAAGGCTGTGGAGACCAGGTTATTGAGTGCATTTATGGCAGAAATTGTTAAGTTCTTGATTTATAAAGGGATCAAAGGTTACAAGGAAAAAGCAGGGGAATAGAGTTGAGAAATACATCAGACAGGATTGAGTAGGTGGAGCAGACTCGATGGGCCGAATAGCCCAATTCTGCTCCTATATCTTATGGAGTTATAGCTTCACAAAATAAAAATGTTGGCATTTATGCCTTCTGAGTTTATTTAGTGCATCCTAACATGCAAAAGCCGATCTCAAGATTCAGAACTCAAAACAGCAAAGGGGGACCGTCTTCCTAATGGCTTTATTTCATTCCAGTTAGACTGCTGGGAGGGGTCCCATTTTCCTTAGTTTATTGAGAGTCATGCAATTCTTGGAAGTTTGGTAATGAAGTATGTGTATGAGTGAATTCTATATCCAAATCTTTGGTCAGTTACGGATGAGAATTCATCTAATTCTTACTCTTGTAGTTGGGATATGTTGCGTGCTCAATCTCTGTGAGGTGATTACTTCTAATGGTTTTGGATTCTAACTCCATTCATGCACCAGTATTGAAAGCTAGCAGCAAAATGAACCCAAGCGGCAATCCATAGAGAATAACATCCAAAACTATTCTATTCAACCTTGTATTTCTAGTTTCTGAAAGCCATTAGTTGTCTGGGACTACATTTTCTTCTTTTATCATGTTAATTTCTAACTGCAAACAAAACAGTAAGGGTGCGTGATGTTGAAATGGTGTTTCTGAGTGTGTGATTTTGTTAGTGAGAATTTTAAAAGGGCAGCAACAGCCGTGTAATGATAAATTTTATCACATCTCAATCAGCTAAAAACCCACTTGGTCAAATATCAATGTTTATCATGCAGCCATGGTGTTTGCTAATTGTGTAGATATTGGTGCAATGGATTTAGTGACGAGTGCTGCGGCTTCTCTTGGGACTTCTTTACTCCACCAAGGTCACTTCTGCAGAGGTTTGGCACTGGTACCACACCGGATTCTCTGTCCGCGCCCACAGCTGGGATTCTCCAGTCTGGCTGTCGTGAATGGCGATTTGGCTGAGCGCCAAATTCTCTGTTCACGCTACAGCGGCAGCGGGGCGTGAAAGGCTGGAGAATTCAGGCCACCATTTACCGATTGCCAGTGAAGTAAATGAGGCGGATCAGGAGAATCATTGAGGAATTTCACAGAGGAGGTCATGCCCAGGTTGGTAATCAATATTACTGAACACCCACATTCTGTTTACATGTTCAAGGGAGTGGTGATTGAGTAAATGGTGCCGAAATTGGATAGCCCCAAAAATGGATGGGAGAATCACAATGAGTGATTTGCCTGTGCCAGTTCAGTGTATAGCAGGCAGTGCACCAACCTCATATTGCCTGCTCATTATAATGATTGCTGCTTGGCAACTAGTGCTAACCATGTTATTCATTGGCTGCATACACCAGAGGGAGTCCGTATTGTTACTTGGTAGCATTACTTAGAGTTAAACCTAGCTTGCAGTACTTAAAACTAGCCTGCACTGGACCTTCTGGAGGTACTGAGGTCACTGGGAATAGCATTGCGCAACAATCAATAGCATGGGAGAGAGCAATGATGCTGCCCTGGTGTCTTAATGGACAGAATCTTACCTGATTTATTTCAAAGTGTCAGGCTCAGACTGAACCTGGCATGTCGCTCTCCAGACCAGTTTTCACTCCAGATCTTCAGCCTCTTAGAGTGAGAATAATGAGTGGCTGGTGTTCGCACCATCACTCTGGCAGGGTGGGGCCTAATAGAGCTGGCAAAATTGGCTCCACACAGATCAGGGCACCTCTTTATAGGGTGCCCCGATTTGCATTGAAATAAATATCCCCTCTCCCCCCAACACCCCCCCTCCCCCCCGCCCCCCAAATGGAGGAAATGGGGATTTCCATTACCCTCCCATCCCAGCACAATCTTCAGGGGGCTGTTCCACCCCCCCGCTCCCCCCAACCACTGGAGAAGTATTGCCAGCATAACCCCCCCCCATTACTACCTGAGCTCCCCCAACCCCCACACAATGCCTGCAAGTTCCCCCCCTCACTGAAAGCTCTCCTGCCTCCACCACAGATAACTGCTAATTGCCCTTCCAACTCCATGGGGCTCCAAGGAGGGCCTGCCCCTGGCACTGCCCTTGCACAGTTTGGCATTGCTAGACTGGCACTGAATCTGGCAGTACCAACCTGTCATGATGTGGAGATGCCGGCGTTGGACTGGGGTAAACACAGTAAGAGTTTTCATAGAAGAATCATAGAAACCCTACAGTGCAGAAGGAGGTCATTCGGCCCATCGAGTCTGCACCGACCACAATCACACCCCACATATTTACCCGCTAATCCCTCTAACCTACGCATCCCAGGACTCTAAGGGGCAATTTTTAACCTGGCCAATCAACCTAACCCGCACATCTTTGGACTGTGGGAGGAAACCGGAGCACCCGGAGGAAACCCACGCAGACACGAGGAGAATGTGCAAACTCCACACAGACAGTGACCCGAGCCGGGAATCGAACCCGGGACCCTGGAGCTGTGAAGCAGCAGTGCTAACCACTGTGCTACCGTGCCGCCCACGCCAACACCAGCTTACAGTGAGCGAGGTTAAAGTTCAACAGGTTTATTTGGTAGCAAATGTCCTGTGTACCATGACCCATGTACCATGTGCCATGTACTATGTCCCGAGGCATGGTACATTGGGGAAACCATGCAGACGCTACGACAACGGATGAATGAACACCGCTCGACAATGACCAGGCAAGACTGTTCTCTTCCTGTGGGGGAGCACTTCAGCGGTCACGGGCATTCAGCCTCTGATCTTTGGGTAAGCGTTCTCCAAGGCGGCCTTCACGACACACGACAGCGCAGAGTCGCTGAGCAGAAACTGATAGCCAAGTTCTGCACACATGAGGACGGCCTAAACCGAGATGTTGGGTTTATGTCACACTATCATTAACCCCCACAGCTTGCCTCCTGGACTTGCAAAATCTCGCTAGCTGTCCTGTCTGGAGACAATACACATCTCTTTAACCTGTGCTTAGTGCTCCCTCCACTCACATTGTCTGTATCTTTAAGACCTGGTTGGCTGTAGAGATTCGTATTCTAATCAGTATTCTGTAACTTGATTTTGTGTGTCTGTGCCCTGTTTGAGAGCAGATTTCCATTCCATCTGACGAAGGAGCAGCGCTCCGAAAGCTAATGGCATTTGCTACCAAATAAACCTGTTGAACTTTAACCTGGTGTTGTTAAAATTCTTACTGTGTGTACCAACCTGTGCCAGGGCAGTGCCAGGGGGCCAGTGGCCAGGCTTTCCCCTCTGCACCTGGTGTCTATTCTTACCTTTGCACGCTGGGAGGGATCCCCTTGACAGAATCTGATTTTTAAAAAGCTGTTGTACCGCTTGCCGACGTGACATCACATTGGCAAGGTCTGCATGTTCAGTGAGAGGGGAATCATGTGGCGGGAGGGGGGGGGGGGCTGAATAATAATATTAATAGTTTTATAAATCTATTAATATGAGGATCTCACCCTTTGTCACATCACCAGCGAGGGCCAGGGAAAATTGGGAAATGCGATTCTCTCTGGATTTTCCACCTGCATCGCCGTTCTCTCTGACGGTGAACATGGGCTGATAATCACCCCTCCCCTTGTGTCCACGCAGGGGCAGGAGGCTCTTTAAGCATATGAAGCAGTGGGAACAGTGACCCTTGGTCAGAACAGGCCAGAAATGTTGGCCGGAATTCTACCGGCCCGCCCGCCCCGGGAATCGGAGTGGACAAGGGGCGGAGCATGGGAAGATCCGCTGACCTTGGGCGGGATGTTACAGTTTCGGAACGAGCGAGGCTGTAATATTAACTCTATTTTTTCACTCTCCACAGATGTTTGAATACTTACAGCATTTTCTGTCTATATTACAGATTTCCAACATCCTCAGAATTTTGCCTTTTCTGCTTCCTTCACAACTTATTGGTTGGCTTAGCTAAATTTTTGATAATACACAACCCTGAAGGACTGAATCAATCTGGATCCTTTTAACACAGAAAGGTTTCTGTAATAACCAGTAGCAAATGTCCATCTAAGCACACAATGTTCTGTAAAGCATTGATTTTTATTGTTGGAGTACACAAATGTTTTCTGAGATTCAGAAAGACAAAGGGGAAAAAAATGACTTATCCTTCCTACAATAAGGAAGGACATTTCTGATAATGCACTAAAGCAGTTCTGGAATTATTTCAAAATAGATTTTTGTAAATCCTATTTCTCTCTTCCATTGTTAATGCAAACATTAAATAATTTGTTCATTTTTCGATCTCTTGCTATTGTTATTAAACAACCAAGTGTATGGGTTCTAGAACTGTAGTCTGCTGTGGAGACATTGCGGCAAGTCACATTAGCTTAACATCCATAATGTAGCAAAATATCCCAAGCTGCGTCCCAAATCAGAGTCAGACTGAAGGACTTAGCTGGGGGAGATAAGGCAGCGTTAAAGTGAAAGGCTTTCAAACCATACAATCGTTACAGTGTAGAAGGAAGCCGTCCGGCCCATCGAGTCTGCACCGACTCTCCAAAAGAGCATCCCACACAGGCTCTCCGCCCTATCTCCATAGCCCATGCATTTACCATGACTAATCCAGCTCATCTGCACATTTCTGAACACTAAGGAGCAATTTAACCCCTTAGTGGCCAATCCACCTGACCCCACGTCTTTGGGCTGTGGGAAGAACACAGTAAGAAGGCTCCCAACATCAGGTTAAAGTCCAACAGGTTTATTTGGTAGCAAATACCATAAGCTTTCGGAGCACTGCTCCTTCGTCAGAAGGCGTGGAAATGTGCTCTCAAACAGTGCAAACAGACAAAATCCAATTTTGACAAAATCCGATTTTGTCGGTTTGCACTGTTTGAGAGCACATTTCCACTCCATCTGACGAAGGAGCAGTGCTCCGAAAGCTTATGGTATTTGCTACCAAATAAACCTGTTGGACTTTAACCTGGTGTTGTGAGACTTCTTACTGTGTTCACCCCAGTCCAAGCCGGCATCTCCACATCATGACTACCTGGGGAAGAAACCAGACGAAACCCATGCAGACACCGGGAAAACATACAAACTCCGCACAGAAAGTCACCCATGGCCAGATTCGAACCTGGGTCCCTGGCACTGTGAGACAGCAGGGCTAACCACTGTGCCACCGTGCTGCCCCGAATTGCCGCACTGGAAGGTGGCAGGAGGTGTAACAAAGCACAGGGATGTAGGGGAAGTTTTCAAGAGTGTGGGAGTAAAATGGCCAAAGACTACCCACCAATTGAGAGAGAGAGCAAAGGCCAATGAACTAGACATAAGAGTAAAGTATGGATTCTGGAATGAAAGTGGTTGCCAAATATAGCACTGAGTGTGGACATGAAAAGATTTAGAAAGTCTTTGTAGGACCAGATTTTGTGGGAGTAGGACATCTTGTGATGGATGTAACTATTAGTTAGATTTGCAATTGTACATAAAAGTTTTGAAAATTTTACGCAAAAAGTTGTTGCAGGTGGAAGGTGGTAATGAAATGGTGTGAGTGCAGGGGGCTTCTGGGGCCTTGATGAACTGTGAGACAATTTGTATATCACCTCAACCAAAAAACTTAACAGGATTGAGAAATAAACAGCAGAAGCTTTGAGGCAGGTGAATTAAAGTAGGTGAATTCAGTGTCAAGTCAGATATAGAAAAACAAAATAAAGAAAGAGAAAGCAAGTTTGGATTGAGAGAGAGAGAAAACTGAAAAAGTAGGTGAAGAAAATGAAATTTGAAATTTGACATTTTTAAAATGTTCTAAAACTATAAATAAATTGAAGGAATAAGTTGCACACTTTCTGGGCAAGGGAAGTTGATTGTCAGTCATTAACAATTATCACGTTGTTGCACAGATAATTACTTAGCTTGTTTACCGAGCTGAGTTTAATGGACAATAAATATGCAAATACAACATCCTGTTTGTAATTGTCACCAATTATATATGTGACTGTTTCCTCTCAGCAATCAGAATAGGGACAGATTTGAAAGGATTATGAAAGTGGTTGCGTTCAACTCGACACTGCAGAGCTGCAACCACCGAGTATGAATATGTCATACGTGTAGTAAGTGAATAGGATGCATGATTTTTGCCATTTCTCACTTTTCATGGGCAATGGTGCAAATGGATTTCAATGCATCAATATGGAGTGCCCTGCTAGAACATGGTACACCCACAGGCTTGGGAAATAGGTGAACTTCTGAGAGAGCCAGATTTCTATAGGATTGCAACATGTATGCAACCAAAATGCCATTAAGATGCAGTAAGATAACGCTGTTAGATGTGATAAGTGTAAGCATTCTTACAATGGATACCTTGCATGGTTCAATAAATTTCCCTTTAAGAGTTACTGCCATCAGCTGCCCACTTCTCAACTTGTCCAAGATTGGTGTCAGATCTGGAGACCAGGTCTAGACTTGATTCTAGGGACCTCAAGGGTGGCACGGTGGCACAGCGGTTAGCACTCCTGCCTCACAGTGCCAGGGGCCCGGGTTCAATTTCCAGCTTGGGTCATTGTCTGTGCGGAGTCTGCATGTCCTCCCTGTGTCTGCGTGGGTTTCTTCCTGGTGCTCCGGTTTCCTCCCACAGTCCGAAAAACATGCTGGTTAAGTGCATTGGCCATGCTAAATTCTCCCTCAGTGTACCCTAACAGGCGCCGGAGTGTGGCAACTAGGGGATTCCCACGGTAACTCCATTGCAGTTTAATGTAAGCCTACTTAAGTTTATTTTATCAGTTACAAGTAAGACTTACATTAACACTGCAATTAAGTTACTGTGAAATTCGCCTAGTCGCCACACTCTGGCACCTGTTTGGATCACTGCACCTAACCAGCACGTCTTTCAGACTGTGGGAGGAAAGTGGAGCACCCGGAGGAAACCCACACAGACACAGGGAGAATGTGCGAACTCCACACAGACAGTGACCCAAGCCGGGAATCAAACCCGGGTCCCTGGTGCTGTGAGGCAGCAGTGCTAACCACTGTGCCACCGTGCCGCCGCAACTTGTGACAATAATAAATAAACTTAAAACTTAAACAAGGATTGAAGAGAGTGTGGAGCAAAGGGATCGGAAAGATGGCACTCCATGGTGTAGGGCAGGTGCACTGGTCTGCATTCTTTAAATCTGGGGTTGAGAATAGCACTCCTGTTCCTCCAGACTCCACATTCACTACATGTTAGTTACAGGAGTCCAATGGTCTGAGTTCACTGAATGCAGCTGGCACAAGCATCAGATGCCTCCATGTAAACCAGAATTGAAGTTGTGCCTCAGACAGGTGTAGTCCCTTATTTGCAAAGGCAATAAGAACTAGCACCAGCTTCAGGTGTGGGTTCTGATGCCTATTTTTGTTCCTTTGTCCATATGGTAGATGATGCACTTCCAGCTGTAGATAGGCACGTGCTTCCTCTCTACCATATTCAGAGCATATTGTCGAAATCTTGTTGGCGTTTATGCAGTAGGATCTTACAGTCCAGCCAATGGCTCACATCAACCGCGCGTTTCCCAGCAGCAAGGGGTGCATTCAACGGGAAGCCCCATTGACAATTTCAGGACCATAAGATCCTGCCGCCAACAAGCAGTGCACCACCTCACTCCACCGTGAATCACACTGCGGAGGTGGGGGGAAAGTTCCACCCTATAGGTATGCTAGCACCTAAAACAATGGGTGCTGTTTAGCCACAGACACAGGCTGAATGTTTTACTGCCAGCAGCTATTGAGACAGAGACTGGAGCATAAGTCAAGGCATAATTGGAGAAGTAGTTGAAAGGGAAAAAGCAAAACTATTGGCTTTGGGCAAATAGTTCTGGCTGAATGCTTCACATCAGTGTCAAGACAATGGGCCAAAGCACCTCCTTCTGTGCTGTAATTACTGTGACTTTATGATGATGCAGCAGTCAAAATTAACGTACTTTGACCGGAATATACAGCAGCTATAAAATGCTTGCTATCACAAACTCAGATCAAATCAAGTACGTTTATTCTGTGATAAATAAGATTATTGCAAGCACAGACTATAATGTTGCCCCATTTCACACCAGCATTCATCAGCTGCTGACTCTCCTATCAAGAGTTAACCCACTCAGTGCTCAGCATTGTAAGCTCTTCTCAAAAATTCTGTTGCGGATGTTTTGGAAAGTGACCCTTCCTTGAAAAATCACCATTTTTCAATTAGTTTAAATAAAACTATCATGTTAACTGCTGAGTTGCTTTGCAGACATATACAGGTGTCCAGTCACTATGTTGTTACATTACTGCAACTTGACATTCTTCGACCAGGATAAAACATATGGGTGGTCTTCAACTATAAAACGAATAGAAATGGTGAGAGTGACTTTAAATACCAATGATGCAGTCAGCCCCGGTGCTAGCAAATGGACAAAAATGTAGGTGATATTATGAATCAAACAACTCATGAGGCATTTACTGGGATGCATGAATATAATGGGGGCGATTTTGGGCCTGTGTCAGCCTTGAAAGTGAAGGGCAACTCGGGCCCAAAATCTTGAGAGTGGGAAAACGAGATTCTCACTGTGTTCATGAGTGATGGCGCGGGCGCCGGGGTGGGGGGGGGCGGGGGGGGGGGGGGGGGGGGGGGGTGGTGTGATTGCAGTTTTCCCTTATGAAGGGCACCCTTATCTCTGTGGAGCCAGCATTACCAGTTCTATCAGAACCTGCCCCACCAGTCTGATGGCAGAAACTACACTCCGAGGTTCTCTGTGCACAAAGTGCCAGAGAATCTGGGAAGAAAACTCAGCTGGAGAGCCACATGCTGGTTTTCTCACCCCAGTGTGCCCAGAGTGCAAAATTCCGCCCAGTATGAGTGAATGAAGTGAGGTGAACAAAGGACCATCTGCAGCTGAAGGCTGTGAGATGTAAGGGAATCTCAATTATATCCCTGGGCATCAACTAAAGTTTTTACAGTTTATTTATTAGTGTTACAAGTAGGGTTACACTAACACTGCAATGAAGTTATTGTGAAAATCCCCTAGTCGCCACACTCCAGCATCTGTTCGGATACACTGAAGGTGAATTTACCATGGCCAATGCACCTTACCAGCAGGAAACCGAAGCACTCAGAGAAAGCCCACGCAGACACTGGGAGAATGTGCAGACTCCACACAGTGACCCAGGCCAGGAATCAAACCAGGTCCCTGGCACTGTGAGGCAGTAGTGCTAACCACTGTGCCACCCTGCCCATACTTCGCTGAATAAAAAACAGTGATTTCACAATGTACTCTGTTATTATCGTCCAGTAAGTCTGGGGAACAGGAGACATTCTGTGAGTTGTGAATCAGCATAACTTGCTGGCTGGTTCACACCGCCTCACTGTTTTTCTTGAACAGATGACAGCTCATCCTCAATCCTGCGATTATTTGGAAGAACTTGCTGGATGTCCAAATTCAGCTCAAATTAAATTGCTGCAGAAGGTTACAGCTGATACTTATCAGAGTCAGCATTCATTAAACTGCACAATGAAATGCCAAACAATCTCTCCAGCTCAAAAAGGGAACTATACAGATGATTGAGTTTCATTTATTTCTCTTGTTAGTTCCACATCTTTTTTTTTAACTTTTCAAATATACATCCAATTTTCTTTTGAAAGTTAAGAACATGCGGCCAGCGATGGGCCCTTGAACCTGTTCTGCCATTCAGTGAGATTATGGATGGTCTCTGACCTAACTCCTTGTACCACCTTTGCACCATTATCCCTTAATACCTCTGGTTAACCGAAATCTCTCAATCTCTATTTCAAAATGAACAATTGACCCAGCATTTGCATGAGCGACTCTTTACAAACCAATGCTGTCTCTTTCCGGCTAGCTGAGAAGTTACAAGGTGCTTAGTCACTCTATCTTTAACTATGGATGTTTGAAATTCCTGTTGGCAGATGTTATGATAATTGGTCTATAATCCCGTGGTTTCCCGCTCTCACTTTTCTTAAATTGCAGAGTGACATGTGTAATGATGGAATTTAATGGAATGGTTCCCCAGTCAAACATTGGAGACCATCATTAGGCTGTCCACAATGTTAACACCTATAACCTTTATTTCCCTGGGATGGTCATGGGGACTTGCCACTCTAAATCTGCCTTTCGGAAAGAGCATTCGAGATAATTTTTTTAAAAATCAGAAATGGAAATGTGGCCGAAATCCACTTAGAATATTTAAATGAAACTCAGCCTGGAAGTTTTGCTGGGTTTATCACAGCTTCAGACATACTTCCAGAGATGATTCTGCCTGAAAGGGAAATTTTAACCATTATTAATTGTTTAACAAGCCAAATGAAAGCACTGCTGAGACTTACTAATAATGAGAACAAGACCATCTACTATGACTTAAAATTAAAGAAAATTTTCTTTAAACCCATTAAAGCAAAGTTCAGATGGTAGATCGTCCTCTTCCTCTCCGGAAAGCATTTGATCCTTACTTGGGGGTATGGTACTGGTTACCCTCCAGTACCTCCACTAAACTGAACGTTGGTATAACAATTGATTGTGGACTGCATTGCGGCCGAGCCCCATCTGTTCTCAAATGATATTCACACACATGCACTTCCAGCAAGAGTCACTGTGTAACAATTGGTAGGGGAACCCTGGGTGAAAAGCTTCTCCATAGCAGTGGGTGGCGGGCAGGAAGGGTGGAGAGAGAATGACCTTAACTACAGAACCATTGGCAGAGGCAATGGGATGCAACTTCCTCTATGCATAAAATTACTCTGTATTAAGTGTAAATTATTCTGAACAAACAAATAAGGAGTGACTTTGAGCCCACTCTCTCGGTCTGTGGGATAGGCAGTGGGGGCTCATGATTCGGCAAAAGCCGGATTTCCATTTCTCCTCACCCCTCGCCTGTGATGTAATCTAGCTCACGCCCATAATGGACGGGAATCTGATTTCAATATATTTAAATAAATTTGAATATAATTACACACACCCCTCACCAGGTCTTCCCCTTCATTAAATGTTTGTACCTCGTCGACGTGACATCATGTCAACGAGGTTTACCACATGTTCACCCAGATGTGTCCCCGGGAGCGCAAAGGTGAGTATAGCCCCTGGGGAAAGGGACATGACCAGGCACTGTCCCCAGCACAGGTTGGTACTGCCAGTTTGGCGTCATGTCAGCAGGGTTTACAACAGTTTTGGAAAACGGGGAACTGGCGGCCAGAACTTGCTGGGAGCACACTTTTAGGCACAGCCCCCAAGAGGTCAAGAGTCATACCCGGACAGTTCCCCAATCTCTCAGATGCCAAGATTGCTGGTGGAGCGGGCTCATTCTGAACATTTTTTTTCTAAATGTTTGAAAATAAGGTAGGAAAAACCAGCAAGGCAGCTGCAGACTGCCCTCTGCTTTTTCCACCCAAGACAACACTTGGGGAAAAAAATTGAAAAATTCCACCCTTCCTTTTTACCCAAATTAAGTTAAAGAAATTTTTGGATCATTGAAGACATAATGGCCCCTTTGATGTTGGGCACCCCAGTGTCCTGCTTTTCAACAGGAACGAGGTAACAATGAGAACAAAGTTACAGAAATAAATTTACTGCCAATATCCAGTCAGATGCCGGGCATCAGATTTGCAATTCCCAAGAAGGCGTCGGTTTAGGTAGTCAGCACTCATGCCAGAAACAGGCAAAAGCTCATTTATCATTGCAGATGGTGGTGCTATTCTATTGTTGGGAGCCTCTAGGTGTGTAAGCTGTCTATCCCAACACTGGATGGATCGTTTCAAACAGTATGTCCCTTCAGCTGTCTGCAACAGGCAGGGAGTGCTGATCATGCACAACTAGTCTGTGCTTGAAAATTCAGACCATAATGTCCAACATTAGATATGAATCCATGATTGGACAGCACTTACAGAACAATCTGGATTGTGCTAAGAATTACACTAACAGCCAATTTAAAATTGGGCTTGCATTTACGCTTGCTAGAAGCTGCGTAAATTCATATGCAGGTCCCTGTCCTCTGCAGGAAGGAAGAACAAGTCCAGGCATTGCACCTTTTTCAATTAAACAGAAGAATGGGGGAACAACTGTTCCCTGGCACATTCTCCATGGCAATATCTGAGCCAATCAGAGTGCACTTGTCAATCAATCTTTTCTCATGCCATATAAATTGTTGCTCCCTCTAAGATTTGGCGTTCCTACATCTGTCATCGTACAAGATAAAAAGCCTTTTTTCATCAATATTCAAATTATTTATTTGTTTTTGTTTAGCAACAATACACCAATATACCCCCACCCGCCCCCTCCCCCAACAGTAATATCTTCTGACACTTGCAGTATAGGTACAACTCTCCCCTCTAATCTCTTGCTACGGACCTGGATAGCCTGTAAGGTTTCCTATGCTCTCTCAAAATGTTGAGCTGCTTATAAGACTTGGAACCTGCTGGATGTTCACCAGTTGAGTAAAAAAAAGATAAAATGGTTGGGGCCTGGTACTAGTGACATCAAGCAGCCATTGCACCCAATAGTAGCACAATGATTAGCTCTGCTGACTCACAACGCCAGGGACCCGGGTTCGATTCCTGGCTTGGGTCACTGTGTGGAGTCTGTACGTTCTCCCGTGTCTGTGAGTTTCCTTCGGGTGCTCCGGTTTCCTCCCACAGTCCGAAAGGCGTGCGCGTTAGGTGCATTGTCCATGCTTAATTCTCCCTCAGTGTACCCAAACAGGCGCCAGAGTGAGGCGACTAGGGATTTTCACAGGAACCCCATTACAGTGTTAATATAAACTTATATGTGACACTAATAAATAAGCTTAAAGTTAAACAATGAATACATAAGATGAAATCTGATCCCAATGTCAAACAGGGCAGTTGGGGAGGCAGACAATCATCACGTGAGGAAATGGAATATAAGGCTGAGTGTTATCAGCATATATGTGGAACTTAATCACAAAATCACTAGGTAATTAAGGATGAGAAAGTTTATTCCTCCTAATCTTAATTCATCTATTCAGATGATGCCTTCAAGAGGAAACATATAGACAAAGAAGAGAGTTGAGGTTTGACCTGATATGAAACTAATGATAGCCAGAGGTATGAGGGGCACAGTTTAAGGATTTGTAATGACATTGTGGGGAGAGGTAAAAGCAGAATCAGGACAGCCATGCCAAAAAATGGGTATTTGGGATGAGCTATTGAAGAAGAATAAAGTGACCAATTGTGTTGAAGGCAATGGAAAGTCCAGGGGGGAAGAGGAACAGCTAAACCACATTCATATGTTCCCTGGTATACAATTTCTGTCTTGGTTGAGAGCAATATCTATGAGTGAAACAGAAACCAGGTGCTGGGATTCTCCGATCTCGCCCGCATCTGGAATTCTCCTGTCCCACTGCAGTGAATGGAGATTTTGCTGAGTGCCAAATTCTCCTTTCTCGCTGGCAATGGCAGCGGGGCGTGAACACCCGGAGAATTCCAGCCCAAGTCGCTGGAGCTGAGTCAGATTTGGGAGGAGAAATTGACATGAAGCCATAAAGTAAGCACTCCAGAAATTTAGAAAGGAACAAAAGAATGGAGATTGGGAGTAAGTAATATCAGAATGTGTAAGCGATATCAAAAAGGCATCTTAATATTGTAATATAATCTCACAATTTGCGTGACGTTCTTTGTTACTGAAATTATTTGATGTTTGAACTGCTTTGCTAGATCACGGTCTTGTACTATTCCCGATGTCCGCTTTATTTATAATACATCGGAGCTCTGCCATTTTCCTGAATCAGTCCTTAAATTGAGTCCTTCCTGATATAACATTAGGCTTAATCATGTGACATAAGCAGGGCCAGACTGGCCTTCACTGCTTGAATGAGATCTCTTTGGGGACAAAAAAGGAACAGTGAACTGAAAATGGGGAACAGTGAAAAGAAACTGGGGGTGAAACTGATTTGTGCCAATGGGGTGAACTGGGTTTTAGTGAATCAGAAGAAAATTTGTAATTATTCCAGATTCTCTTTCTACGGAAGTACACAGAACAAGAATTCAAACTATTTTATAGACTCACTATTCTAGTCTCACCATTGCTTTCAATGGTTCAAGGAAATGGAAAGTAAAACTGGCTCAGTGGTAGGTTTACACAGTACAACGCCAACAGCACAGGTTCAATCCTCATACTGGTTGAGATACTGGTTCTTGCAGGCACCCTCCTTACCTTTCCCAATAGTGATATCTTGGGATAATCTGTGATTTGCAACCCACTGCAGCAGAAGGTGAAAGCACCCTGTAACAGTCAACCACTGCAACGGCCACTGCTTCAGGTATCTTGGATCCTCCTGCTTCTGGGATTACATGAAAGCAGCTAAGAGAGTGGGGGCAGCAGTATGCAACCTTCTCCAATTATAATCGCATTTGTTAGAGTAGATATAGCTGTGAAAAAAAGTGTGACCTTTGAAATCACTTTCAGCTTGGACATATTCAAACAGTGAGAAGTCTAGCACTGTTGTACCCACCCATTATAGAACCTGTCTGATTTTCAATCCATTAGCTAGGTTTTATAATAAGTGGGTGATCCACTCCAACAGATTATCGCCCACACAGAGATAATTTACTCTCTCATTTTTGATAAATAGTTTGAGCTTCACTCTTATGGCAGTATTTCAACAGCATGATACTGATTTGAAACTAATACCAAACTGGGTGCATCCTACATTAAAGAGAGAATACTACAGTGGTGACTATACTGTTGCCCCTCCCTTTCCATAGTCAAATTCTTCCATTACTCCAGGAGAATTATGGAAATCCCAACCTCCACAGAGTACTCTCCATCCTCATGTAATCTCTCACAGTCTCCCTCAAACCTCATAGGCCATCCCTAGATCATCCCTATGATAGTTATGACTGCATTACACTGTAGAGCTTTGACTTATCTCTCCCCCAATCCTCAGTAGTTCCAATTTCTTTATGTAACATACCATCTTCCCATTCAACCCAAGACAAAGAATGACATTTCCATGGCCAAATGTTTGCTAACACTGTCAACAGCTTGATAACCTCAGACACATTTCCCTTCTACTTAATGAATCACTGCATTCCTTCCTGCTCAAAGTTACCAAAACATTTTGCATGACTGTGAATACAGCACCTTATATCTTTTTGTCATCCTCAAACTTTCCACACACTTTCTCCACCACCTCACCTCTATTATCCATCTTAGTGGCCATATGTGCAAAGGGCAGCACGGTGGCACAGTGGTTAGCACTGCTGTCTCCCGGTGCCAGGGACCCAGGTTCAATTCCGACCTCGGTTCACTGTCTGTGTGGAGTTTGCATTTTCTCCCCGTGTCTGCGTTGGTTTCCTCCCACACTCCAAAGATGTGTGGGTTAGGTTGATTGGCCATGCTAAATGACACCCTAGTGTCAGGGGGATTAGAAGGTAAATGAGGGTTACAGGAATAGGGCCTGAGTGGGATTGTGGCCGGTACAGACTTGATGCACTGAATGGCCTCCTTATGTACTGCAGTGATTCTGTGAATTCCATTCTTACATGTTCCAACATATCTAATGTTTCCACAAAGCTTCTCCTCCCATACTCACACTATCATCTCCAGTCTTTCCTGTTTTAATCTTTGGCCTTTTCCTATTTCTTCTCCATGTTCTTCATTC
This sequence comes from Mustelus asterias, assembly GCF_964213995.1. Taxonomy (NCBI): domain Eukaryota; kingdom Metazoa; phylum Chordata; class Chondrichthyes; order Carcharhiniformes; family Triakidae; genus Mustelus; species Mustelus asterias. The sequence continues at coordinate 40,022,253 of NC_135811.1, read as the reverse complement.
AACAACTGTCCCTCTGCTCCCTAATTGCTTGACGAATAACAAGTCGTGGAATAAACTCAACATTTTTCAGTTTATGTTAAAAAAAACTAAAAGTGTCTTGTTTGGTGCTACAAGAACATTTCATGCCTTCGCATTCGATCCTATCTCCCTTCCCAGATGACTGCTTGCAATAACTCAGGAAGGCCGACTGGAAAGGAACAGTATTTATTGTTAAACCCAAAATAAAGCCACTACTCTGTGGCGTGCAGACATTATTTCCCACTAGGACAACAGTTCTGCAGACCCTTCTGTTGTCTGCTTTAGAAAGGGCTGAGCTGAAGAGTTCCACCTGGACAGGCAATTGTCTGTCACTAAGGGAACTCGGATTCAATGAGCTCCAAAGGGAGAACAGTTAGAGATTCCCTATGGAACTCATGGGGTTTATCACACTGCTCATACAAAACCTGATGGTGCAAACCCTCGGTGACATGTCTGAACCTGAACTGAGCTTCAAACCCCTCACTTCAAATCTCGCCTTGAGCGAGGTAACTGCGGTCACAAGTCTCCCAAACGCTTATTTTTAGCATAATCAGCTCCGCGTTGGAGATTCGCACTGGTAAGTACCCCAAATAACGGGTGGGAAATACTCATTTTCCAATACCTTCCTCAGAAGTCTCCTCAACTTCCACCAATATAAACTCTAATTCACTCAGAACTCATCACCTACATTCTACCTTGCACAAGTCGCACTCATTATGCTGATCTACATGGGTTCCCTATCCCGACTTGAAAATCATTGTCCTCATGTACAAACCCGCCGTGCTTCTGCAATATTCTCTAACTTTAATTCAATTCTTCAAACTCTGGTCCAATATCTGTTTAGTGATCCCGTTTTTACGCCAACAGTTGCAGGGTCTTCAGCCACGTTCAGCCTCCCAGTCTGGTACTCTCTTTCCACACCCCTCCACCTTGTTTCATATTTTCTTTCCAATCTTGAAAATCTTCTTTAAAACTGATCTCTTTATGTCATTTTCCCCTATCTTAATTTCCATCCTGTTTAGGTCTGAGCTCCAATTATGAAGTGTTCTCGCACGTTTTGCTCCATTGATGGTTCTACAAGCGTGAACTATTGTTGCTTACATTATGCTAAGGCTATGATGACCTCAGGGGCTTTCTCTTTAAGTAAGTTGGTTATTTTCCTGTGGTAACATTTTATAACTATTTAAATTGATTAGGAATACCTAAAGTCAGATTTACCCTCCCAATGAATCCCCTGGCAGACGCTCGACATGACTCCCCTGTCATAACCCCTTGCGTGACCCACCCTTGCACGCTCCCCCTTTGGGCAGGCCCCCCTTGCATAATTAACTCCTTGCAGAGCCTTGTATGAGCATCTCCACTTGCAGAGAGCCCCCCTGCATAAGCCCCCATCATCGTGCAAACCCACCCCGTCAAAGACTCAACCCCACTGAGGTCCCACCCTCACTCAGGCCCTATCCCCACTGAGGTCCCACACCCTTGGCACATTTATGATGCCCAACTGGGCACTACCAGGGTCGGTAAGAAGGTCATGATGTGGAGATGCCAGCGTTGGACTGGGGTAAGCACAGTAAGAAGTCTCACAACACCAGGTTAAAGTCCAACAGGTTTATTTGGTAGCAAATACCATAAGCTTTCGGAGCGCTGCCCCTTCGTCAGATGGAGTGGATATCTGTTCTCCAACAGTGCACAGAGACACAGAAAGACACTTCTTACTGTGCTTACCCCAGTCCAACGCCGGCATCTCCACATCATCACTACCAGGGTGCCAGCTGGGTACAGCCAGCTAGCACTCCCTAATGGGCACTGCCTGACCATGTCCCTGACCACTCAGGAGCTTCAATGGCCTCCGATTCCCCCAGCATGACCATGGTGCCTGATCCCTGCTACAGTGGGTGATTACAGCAGTGATTCTCGTAGGCTTGACGTCGTGCCAGCGAGGGGGGAAGCATCCGGGAGGGCAGAAGCAGCCGTCCCCCTCAAGTTGAGTAACCTACATTTAAATATAGTCAATTCTATGTGAATAAGCTTCGCCCCCTTTCTGGGTGCAAAGCTGTTCTCACTGACAAACCAGGCTGGGAAGATAGCAATCGAATTTGCGTCCTGTGCGAATTGGATTTTTGGTCTTTCACGCCACTCTCCTGTCTCGCCACGTTGATCATCCAGTAAGTCGAGCGAGTAAGATCATGCAAGAGGAATAGAATACAAAAATTGGGATGTTTTGGCAGTTGCGCAGGCTGTTGGTGAGACCTCATCTAGAGTACAGTATGCAGTTTAGGTCACCTTTCTTAAGAAAGGATTTAAATGCATTAGAAGCCGTTCAGAGAGGCTTCACTAGACTGTTACCTGGGAAGGGGTAGGGGATAAACTTATAAGGAAAGGTTGGATAGGTTGGGCCTGTATCTATTGGAATTTAGAAGATTGAGAGGTGATCTCATTGAAACATTTAAGAGCCTGAGGGGATTTGACAGGGTGGATGCTGAAATAATGTTTCCCCATTGGGAGAGACTAGAACCAGGGGACACAATTTAAAAATAAGGGGTCTCTCATTTAAGACAGAGATTAGAATATCTTTTTTTCTCTCAGAGGGTCGTGAATCTTTGGAACACTCTTCCCCAGAGAGCGATGGAGGTTGGGTCAATGAATATTTTTAAGGCAGTGGTAGATAGATTCTTGCCTAACAAGGGAATCAGAGGAATGTGGAGTTGAGGCCACAATCAGATCAGCCATGATCTTATTGAATGACAGAGGTTTGAGGGACAAATGGCCTACTCCTGGTCCTAATTTGTATGCTTGTGTGTGAGAGTTAATGAAGAGTGAAATACATAAGACAAATACCCAGAAGATTTATTTGGTCAGGTTGTCAGATGACCATTTCTGAAGGCATTTTTTTCTGCAAGAAACATTAATAATTCGGTCTTATACAGCAAACTGACACAATAACATTTTTTTAACATTATTACTAAAACAGAGCTGAGGTAGTATTTCACAATTTGCAACATTTCTAATCTTGTAAAACTTATATTTGTGCATTGGTACAAGACAATAGCATGTGGATAAAAATTGTGCCTTTTCTGCATCTAATCTTGTAGATATGCCACATGTAACACTAAATTGCATGTTATATACATTTGCAAAACTGAGGCATGGTTCAAGAAATAAAAAAAGCCTGTATTCATTTCATCCAGTACATGCACAACAGAGTTCTGTTTAATGAAACTGATGCTTAAACTAATGCTTATTTGTCTTTTCTGAAAATTAAGCAAAAATGTTAAAATTTCACAGGATTTGTGCCACATTTAGACGGTTATATTCAGCATGCAATTAGCTCTGTTGAAGCACACTAAATATGAAATTTCTGAACTGTATAATATGGTTGCTTATGGCTGGTAAATTGAGCAGATTTTTCAACACCGCATTGTGTAGATGATCAAAACAAAACAGGATATAGCCCTCAAAAATTCATATCACAGTGGCTTAAATTTGCAAGTGCAATCTCATTTTATCATTCTGTACTCCAGCACAGCAACAGGGAAATCCAGTGCTCTACCTAATGCAACGTATACACGGCGTACAGATATCCAGCAATGCTTCAGCAGTAGTGTGAGAAAGAAGCTGATTGAATTCATCGCTGCCACAAAAAGCCAATTTGCAAAGCCAGGATGATACTTGACAATGCAGATTTTACGCCAGGCATTGTTTTATTTACAGCAATTTCCCCCTCATTATTTGTCCTAGCTTTTAGCATTTCAAGTTAAATAAATCCCAACATTGTTGCCACGGATACAATAAGGACGTTTGAAACAATCCAAGTATGCCCCGAGGAAATCTCGTGGAAAATGTGGAAGCAACAAATATAACCTGTAGCTTCTTCTGTGCCCTGTTAACTTCTACCTGGGCCTCATATTGCAGACTAGATGCCATATTATGCTGACTGTGCAGGCAACCATGGTGCTGCCACTTAGCTTTCCTGGAATTCAGCATTTTTAATAATACACTCGTCTTCGAAGGTATCAATTCTTACTTAGCATGTTGTGTAGTCATGTGTCAACTGCAATTATGTTACTGCCAACCAAATGTTAGCTTTGATTTGTTTTGCTTGACATCCTTCAACAAACATTAATATGAACGTAAGGCTCACAGTTACATCTCTATGAAGGCCTTGTTACAAACAAGTATTATAGTGGTGGTACAATAATCCTGTTCTTCATCACTGTTCTGGAAAACAGATGCCTGTTAGATCTTGAGAATATTTGTAGAACCTTTAACTCCCTCCTGCCCTATCCCCAAGTTAGGCAACTACTGTGTTTGATTAATTTAACATTTAGAGAGCATCTAGCTGAATTTCACAATCCCTGCAGAAGGACCAACCTTTTCCTTTAAGTAAGTTAGCTATTTGCTTGTGGTATTTTCTAACAATTTAAATTTAGTGGGGTTTAAATTTATCGAGTTTATATTCTGAAAGTCAGATTTACTAATATTGTCTGTGTGAATTAGTGAGGAGGGAAATGCATAAGACAAATATCCAGAAGATGTATTTGTTTAGATTGTCAATATGACCCTTCCGGAAAGCTTACTTTAGGGAGAAAACATGCATCTCCTACCACAATTTTATGCAAGACTTGATGCACCTGCAGCAGTCATAAAATAAGATGACTTCTCTGTTAGTGCCAATAAATAAATACATTGATTCCAACAGAGTTAATGAGCAAAAGAGTGAGAAGATTCAGGCCACATAGACATTGTACCCCAGGACCATATGAATTGTCCCCTGCATAATGAAATAGCAGCAAAAAAATATCTAATTCAATTACAATGATCAGATAAAATGATATCAGATATCCTCGTTGAAAATAGATGCATGACTATATTCTGATGAACCAGGACAGATTTGAGTGATCCAGCAGATTCCTAATGTCCCACCTCTAAAGGCTGCAGTCTGCATATTAAACAGTAACCAGGCGCCAGGCCTTTACATCGATTAGGATACAGTGAGTTTAGTGAGATTGAATGAAATTTACAGCTTCACTGAAAGGGGATATTCCATTTCAAATTTAAGATTTAACATTTCACCAAGCAATAGCCCAGTTATAAATTTAACAGACGTTAATGATAAGGTTGAAGAGCATCTGTCAATATCAAATGACATGTTTATAAAATAATTATTCCGCTTTATTTTTTTCCTTATGTGTAATGTTAATTTCAAATAGGCCTACTTCCTTTTTGGCTTTCCTTCAAGGCATTGCAGTTTCTTCTACACTGGTATAAGTAAGCAACACAGTACATCCGATACATAACGTAGCCTGTAGCTTGTAGCATGCAAGGTGAAACACCTTCAGTGCAAAATGAAATCACTAACCTTAAATGCATATTCCAAAGTACAGTGCACAAACTGCTGTACATGGGAGCATTATAACATTTGAGGAGGTGCAATTTGATGGTATGCATTGCTGTCTATCCTCCCAAACTGTGGGTTGATTTTTTTTCTCCTCACAAACACATTTAAACGTATTTTGCCATGCACGCAGGAAAGCATTAACCAAATAAAATGATCCGTCCTGATGCTGCAGGAATGTAATTCAGGCCCTCCTCAGCCTCTCTAATAAAAGAAAATACTGAAGACTATTAATGATTCATTAAAAAAAAATCCCCTCTGTGCATAACTGAAAATGATTCAAACAAGATATCTGCTTACCATGTGCACACACCCCCCAAGTAAAGAATCGGGCCAGCAGAGAGAGAGAGACTGAGGACGTATTTCAGACAAGCTGCAGCTTCCCAACGATTCACTCACAGCCTTGCTCCCTCCTGGGAGAATGAGCTCATTCCAAGCCTCCAACAGCCGCCCCTCAGCCATTGCAGTGTCACTGCAGATCGTCTACCCAGTGCAGGCACGTCACCAAGGAAGAGCAGCTATAAAGCCAACCCATACCAACCCTTTAACAAATCTATCAGCTGAATGGGATATCTCGTATTTAGTCTATCACCGGTCAAAAATAAAATAGAAAAGAGCACTTGCAATAGATTGAAACTGGGATTTGAAAATTGCCACTGCAGTCAAAAATCATCCCAAGATCCTAAAATCTTTAAGGTATTTTAATCTACTTGAGAGCAGGCTGGAACAAATTAGAAGGTTACCATGGCATTCTGGTTTCATTCACACAATATTATCTTTTCTGAGGCAGGATTACATACATGCACAATAGCAGGATGTTGCAGTGTGCTGCAGATTGTCTTGCATTCACCAGCAACCTTTCAGAGAAGCCACAGCAAATTTCTCATGTCTAGCATGACCCCCTTCGGATGCTTCCACACATAATGGTGCAGAATAGGGGTGCAGACAGGTCATCAGTGATAAGATTGTAATTATGAATGCTCACAATGTAATTAGTTAATTAAGTGAAAATTATACACGTTGCTTCCAAACTGATATAAATGGCAATGGGATTGGGGAAGCAATGATCCAAACATTGCTGTTTCTCCAAAATGATTTCTAAAATAAATCATTACAGTCAATCACTGCAAAATAAAACTAATGCCTCAATGTAGCATATGTAATTTTATCACAAAAAATTATTGTTTATGCCTGTACACTTATCCTGTAAGGATTAAATAGCACTGATTTAGTTATTCACACATGATTCAACAGTGTCTGACTATACACAGCTGACATTAACTGAGAATACATGGATGGTGTCATATTTACGTCAAACTGCAAAAGCAGAATCATTCAAAACCTTGGCTGTTAGAGGTTTGGTATCAGAGGGATCATTTTGTTTTCAATTGATGAAACTCTAAACTCCAAAACCAAATGCTAATCCTGAAAATGCAGACCAATGTACATACAGACTTCCTCTTTCTAAATCTTGAGGCATTAAGACACGCACACCAACACATGCATTACTGAGGCATGGCTGCAAGACGGCCAGGATTGTGAGCTAAATATATTGGGCTATAAGGTCTGCAAGAAAGATAGGAAAAATGTTAAGGAGGAGAGATAGGCCGGAATTCTCTGATGTCATACACCCTGCCACTGCTGCAAGTGAGAATGGAGAATTTGGCATTCAGCCAAATCAAGTTCACAGCAGCGGGACTGGAGAATCCCAAACGTGGACAAGGTTCACGGCCATAGTTTAGTTGATTAAAGATGAATTCACTTTGACGATAAGAGAGAGAATGGAGATCTAAGCAGGCAGTGGAGATTTTATGGGTGGCATTAAGAAAATAAAAGAAGAATTAGGATTGTAGTGAGGTTTGGGTATAAATTCCCTGGTAGCAGTTGTAAAGTAGCAGGTTGTATAATTGCTGAGATGAGACAAGCATTTAGCAAAGGAAGATTGGTTTGAATGGGGTATTTTAACTTGCATATTGATTGCAGTAAGCAAACTGGTATATATCAGACAGGCAGTGAGTTTATTTGTTTATTTGGATAGTTTTCTTCAATAATATGTCTTAGAGCCAACAAGGGGTGTGCCATTTAGTAATTACAGTAATTTTTAGTCAGATGTAGAATTATATAATCATAGAATCCCTACAGTGCAGAAGGAGGGCGTTTGGCCCATCGAGTCTGCACCGAACACAATCCACCCAGGCCCTATCCCACTAACGTCATGTATTTACCCTGCTAGTCCCCCTGACACTATGGGGCAATTTACCATGGCCAATCAAACTAACCCGCACATCGTTGGACTGTGGGAGGAAACTGGAGCACCCAGAGGAAACCCACGCAGACATGGGGAGAACGTGCAAACTCCACACACATAGTCACCCGAGGCCAGAATTGAACCCGGATCCCTGATGCTGAGAGGCAGCAGTGCTAACCACTGTGCCACCGTGGCGTCCCACAACGTAAGAATGGGTAATGAACCAGGTTTAGTTAACAGCCTAATATGTGAATATTTATCTAATAGTGATAATAACATGATTATGTTCAGTTCTAGAAAGGACAAATGCAATGCAGCTATTAGTTTCTAGATTTAGTAAGAAGTCTCACAACACCAGGTTAAAGTCCAACAGGTTTATTTGGAATCACGAGCTTTCAGAGTGCTGCTCCTTCCTCAGGTGATGTGCCCACCCCATTCCAACGCCAGCATCTCCACATCAGTTCTAGATTTAGATAAAGCTGACTTCAATGTGATGAAACCGATGATGCCCACAGCAACTTCGGCAAATCTGTGAATGAGGCCAATGACAGACTAGTGGGAGGTGTCCAAAGAGGAATGTAATATGATACAGAACAGATTTATGCCACAAAGGGACAGATTCTCCGACCGCACCCGCAGCTGGGATTCTCCGGTCCTGGTGCAATAAATTGAGATTATTAGATTATTTTGAACTACCTTTGTTTCCTGAGAGTCATTATTTAAATGGTTGAGGAAGATGTCAGTATGCCAATCATTCCAAGCAAACTAATACTGAATCAGGGACCAAAAATAATTAATGTAAGCAGAAAAACAGTAATGAAGATATTAATGACACTAAAGAGTGACATATATCCTGGATGAGATGGCTTCCATTCCAATGATTTAGGGATGTAGGTGGGAACATTGCTGATGTCCAAACCACAATTTTCCAAAGTTCTCTCAATTTGAGGACTGTTTCATTACATTGGAAAATTCCACAAGTATCTCCGCTAATTGAGAAAGTTGAGAGGTAGTAACCAGGGAATTATAAAATTACCTCCAAAATATTGATATTTGCAATAGTGTGACAACCCAATTAGTTGTCCTACATCTCCCCTAACTACATCAAGCATCACACAGGACTGATGCAGGAGGAGGAGGACAGTTCCTCAGAGGAGGCCACTAACATTGAGCAAGAATTGCCACACAACCCTCCACCAGTTCATGATACACGCACCTCAGTGGGGACTCCAGAACAAGCAGCTGGGTTGTCACATTATTGCAAATATCCAGTTCACGGTCCTTGTCAATATTTTAGATATTTTCTTTCTGTTTTGGGAAGGTTAAAGTTTTAAAGGTAAAGTAATGAAAATGCTGGGCTTCAAGCTGGGATCTTACGGCCGTTCATGTCGGTGGGATTTTCTGACCCCACTGCAATGAACGGAGATTTGGCTGGGCGCCAAATTCTCTGTCCTCGCTGCAGCGGCAGTCAGGCATGAACGGCTTGTAGATCGTGCCCTTCGAGATTGATAGAATAACTAAGGAGATGACAGTTCAAATGGTGACCAATAATTGTTTAATAAAGTCAGAAAGAGAGGGGGAGCTATAAAACAGCATGTGGGCTTACTTAGCTAAAGAACTGGAGGCTTGGCACTGGATTCTCTAACCTTGCCTGCAGCTGGGATTCTCCGGTCCTGCTGCAGTGAATAGAGATTTGGTTGTGCGCCAAATTCTTCGTTCTTGCTTGCAGCAGTGGCGGAACAAATGAGTTTGGAGAATTCAGGCCTTGATGTCTGCACACCTTTTAAGTGCATTCTAGATCTATGTTTTTGTTTGGGAGCTAGAACTAAACAATTTTAAAAGCATTTTTTGAACACCGAAAGGTTGTAACACCCATCAGCTCAAAGAAGAAATTGTAAATAGGGGATAATTGATCTGAAAGTCAGTTTAAGCGTACCCAAAACAGTTTACTTCATCATGGAGATAAGTGGAGCTTAGGGAAGTTCTCCGGTTTCAATTTATCTGGTGTTTGCTGGGAGAGATTTAGTTGTATTTTGGAACTGGTGTGCACATCAAAGATAGCCAAAGTCAAAAATAGTTAGGTAAATCTGCGCTCTAAGCAGAGTGAAAAAAATCAACTCATCATGCGGAATGAAACTGATGTGCACACCTTAAATCTCACTGGGAGAAGATAGCCAAAGTAAAAAAATTCTAAGTCCAGAATGAGCATGAAAACAGGAGAGTGTCAGATATAATTTGGGTGAACGCAAATCTGGTAGCATATGCACTGAGGGCATAAACAAAATCCCAAAATTGGATTTATGCCAGTAGGGGGAGTGGGCGGGCCTTAAATAGCCAGAAATCTGGCTGATAGCAGCAGAGGGCACCATTGTACATGTACAGGTCTCTCTGCTCTAAGCAGCAAATAGGCCTGTCACAAAGCCTCCGTGACCTAAACATGGCACACACCACCCCCCACCCCACCCCCACCCCCCACCCCGCTCCCCCCCACCCCCCCGGGCCACCGTAGGGCCCCATGGCCAATTGTAAGCCACCCTGGCCGGACCGATTGACACCCCCCCCTCGGGATATACCGATAAATCTTCACTTTTCACCCCCCCACTGGACTGATCGGCTCCTTTCCCCCTCTCCCCACTCTGGTCAGACTAATCGACACCCACACCCCACCCCACCCACTGATCGCATCTGCAGAGTGGCAGTGGTCCCCCCTCCCCCCTTCTGATCGCAACTGCAGGGTGGCAGTGGACCCCTCCTCCCCCAGCATTGATTGGAACTCCAGAGCTAGCAGTGGCCCCCCCAACCATCCCACCGATTGCAACTGCAGAATGGTAGCAGTTCCACCTTCCTCCCTTTCCCGATTGGCCCACCTCCAATCTGGTCCTGCTGCCCAGTAGGCCCTGCCTGATCAGGACCCTTCCCCTTGGCACTCCTAGTGGCCAGTGGACAGTGCCAGGGTGCCTGGTGGGCAGTGCCAGGGTGCCAGGCTGGTCGTGCCAGATGGCACTGCCCAAGGGGCAACCCCCTTTCCCGCGACCTCCCAGGAGGGCCTCAATGGCCTCCAATTCTAGCGGCGAGTCCATCATGTCTGGTCCCCATTCCTGGGGACAAGCTGTGATTCTCACCAAGGCCGCACAGGCAAGTGAGCCCAGACGATTGAGTCCCAGTCCTGTTAATTCTATTGAAATTACATTTAAGTTAAATTTACATAATTTATTCAGCCTCACGCTGGAAATGGGAGCGAGGCTGATTTCGCCAGATATCCGGTGCCGGTAAAGATTGCGAGAGGTGAGAAATCAGAAGTGAATCTGATTTCTCGGCTCTCTCGCCATCTTACCAGTTCACCCCGCCCATCGGTCGGCGGGGCGTGATGGCAAGCTCACCCCCATAGTTAGCTAAATTGGGAGTCTAGGCAGAGTAAAAAATCTAAGCTCACTATGTGGAATCCTGGTGTGGCTTAATCTCAATTTGAATTTTGTGAGGAAGAGAGGAGTGAAGATTGCCAAGCTTGAAACGAGTGGAAGAATCTACAGTGGGCCTCACAGTCTCTTGTGCCAATGAATGCAGCAAACAGATTAGATTGGAAGCATTGGAAAAGTAACCAGAACTGAGGCATCAACCGTCAAGAGATAGTAAATGAAAATTTTACCTCAGAGAATCACTGGAGCTGAGGGGAATAAAGATAGTTTTCAGGGGACTGCAGCATACTTATGGTTCTTCCCTATAGAAGTAAATACCTTTCAGATTAACATACGAGAGAATTCTTGGGATAAGTAAGAAGTAAAGCTAAGGGATTGGAATATGTGCACACATGCTACAATATTAACTTAATCATATCTGTTGTTTAATTGTTCCAGATACAATAAAGTTTGTGTTTTGTTTTTAAAAAATGAAATCTTGTGGTATGGTTCTATCGGTTGAAACAAGGTGTTTAGATTTCTCTTTAAACCTTAACAGTCCCTAACCAGATCGTAACAACAGGATGAGTCACACATGACAAATGAACAGTAGCCAGTACTGGAGAGAAGGACAGCAGTGGAGATGTCCTGCCAAAATACACAGGGCCCTCAAAGCTCTGCCCAGCTGGATGCAAATGCTGAACATCTGGATGAAGAGAACTATTCCAGAGCAGCAAAAACAAAGTGAAGTTCTATCAGCATTTTCAGGTGGCCTATTCGTGACTGGAGAGAGATTGGAGGAACCCGCCTCTACCATTTGCACCATGGCCTCTCAGGCATTTGCAATTTTGTCCATCTCCATGGAAAGAGTGGATGTCTGCATGAAGCGCCAGACATGGCAGGCAGCCAAGTGCATAGTGACAGTGACACTGTGCACTCAATCTTGTCTTAGCCATTCACTGCCTCGGTGAAGAGCAGTAAGGTGCCTTCAGCATTTGGCTAGCAGGAAGGTGTGGATAGACCATGAGAATTAAGAAGGAATAGGGGACCCGGATTGGGAGCTCTGCTATAAGCATTCCACCGTTATTCTGGACACCCTCGTTGGTGCATACGGAAAGACATCGCCCCTTCGAGACAGGCACATAAATTGCATCTTCAGTGTCCCAGTGGCTTGCTCAATTGGTGTCAGTTTGTACCTTTGCCATGAATCCTATTGGCATTTTTCTTGCTGCTGGTGCTGTTGATGGTGCTAATCCATTTTTGCCTTATCAGCGGTTCAATTTAGAACTGCATAAACAGCCGTGCAGCTGAGAAGACTGATGGCTGGGAAGTGCTGAGCAAAGTCAAGAAAGTCTAGGGTCACAGAAATGACCAAAGTCTAGGAAATTACTTCTACAACAGTGAAAGCAGACTTGGGATGCACTTTAGCAAAGAAGTAACTGTCAGATCTCAGTATATAAAGGCTTTTTAGCCTGTTAATTGCTCAGTCCCATCAACCCACTCTTTCTTTTTGCCTTATAAAACCAGATGAGTTTCAGACATCCCACACAACTTGTGCTCTGGCAGTTAAAGCCAAAACCCAAGGTTAAGGTTTCAGTTAATTGCCTTTTAGCGTATGTTACTCAAAGGCCTACCACGGAGGTTGCACATATGTTATCGAGCATGCAGGATTATATGTGGTACTCGGCACATCCCTATGAGCTTCCTGACACAATCTCCCACATGCAGCTACACCTGCCCACCCTGACAGATGAATCTTCATCCCAAAGAGGCAGAGATAAAAGTCTGACTGAGCGGCAGAGAAGAAAAGGAGGCAGGAAAATAAAGAAGAAAAAGAAGCAAAATATGATTTTTTAAATATAATCTGTAGCAAACATTTACTACGGACTCAATAGTTTAAATCATTCCACCTTTTTGGGATAGAAGGATTTATCAGCAATTCATGAATGGCTATCACATCATTAAAGGGGTACAGATGCTGTTAATTATGAGCCCTAACTTTCTACAGCAAATCCAACAAATTCTTAAAAATAATATAGAGTGGAATCTCTTCCCCCGCCTCTCCCCCCATCCAGTGACAGGAATCATGATGGGCAGGGCCACAAGATTTGGCATCAGTCAAAAAATCATTTTCCCATTGTTGGGAAATTTGTTTGGTATCTTGTTCTCCTGATTTCCGTGACAGGTTAATGGCGGGTCAACTTTTGTGCTGCCTATGTCAGGAACTCAATTTGCATCTCATGAATGCTCCTCAAAAGGCTAATAGACCCTTCAGATTTTCGCCCTGCCAGCAGAAATTTAAACCGTTCTGTTCCACGACTCTACATAAGTGGCATATACCCAACAAGAGAGACTTCCTGGACTTACCAGACACTCAATGCTGCTTTCCCCATTGTTGCAAAGGGGGTGCAAGGTACAAATATCATTAGAAGGCACAAAGGGGGGGCTTGAGATCCTGAAGTGGGGGCGAAAGGGAGGATTGAAAGACATAACATGGGAGGTGGGAAGCGTGGAATGCAGGAACTGGGGTTGGAAGGCACAAAGTCGGGGGCGGGTGAAAGGTTGTAAGGTGGGGGAATACAAGGTGCAAAATGGGGTTAGAAGGCTTAAAGGTGATGGGGACGGAGGAGCTGTGTTTGGGGGGGGGGTGGTGGTTGGAGTCCCAGAGCAGGCTGGAAGGCTGGAAGGGGAATGTTGGAAAGCACAAAGTGGGGGTGGGGTGCATGGAATGTTGGAGAGGGGTGGAATGCTGGAAGAGGGATTGGAAGGCAAGAAGAGGGGGTGGAAGGTTGGGGTGGGGTTAGAGGCTGGGTGAGGGATGGAGTATCTGGGGAAAGGATGCTCAGTGATTTAGAGGGCAGGGTTGAGATCTTGTTGGTTGATGCTCTGCTGCTTGCTTCACACAAGTGACATCATGCCTTTAGACTATATGGATGGAATTTTCCATTCAGAGACTTAAGTGCAGTGGCCGGAGCAGAGATCAGATTGACTTCCGATGGAGGAGCCCAGCACATCAGTGCAAAAGATAAGACTGAAGCATTTGCAACAATCATCAGCCAGATGTGTTGAGTGGATGGCCTAAAGATGTGCAGGTTAAGTTGATTGGCCATGCTAAATTGACCCTCGTGTCAGGGGGTATAGCAGGGTAAATATATGGGGTTGTGGGAATAGGGCCTGGGTGGGATTGTGCTTGATGCAGACTCGATGGGCTGAATGGCCTCCTTCTGCACTGTAGGGAATCTATGATCTTAACCTCCTCCGGAGGTCCCCAACGTCACTGAAGCCAATCTTCAGCTAATTTTTCGATTCACTCCATGTGGCATCATGAAATAGCTGAAAACACTGGATACAACAAATCCCAAGGACCCTGACAATATTCTGGCAATAATGCTGAAGAATTGTGTTCTGGAACTTGCTGTGCTTTGAGCCAAGATGTTCCAGTATAACTACAATGCTGGCATCTACCCGACAATGTGGAAAATTGCCCAGGTATGTCCTGTACACATAAAGCAGGACAAATCCAACATGGCTAATTGGTTACTGCCCCAACAGTCTACTCAATAAAGTGATGGAAGAGGTCATCAACAGTGTTACCAAGTGTTACTCGCTTTGTAATAACCTGCTCACTGACACTCAGGTTGGCTTCCCCTAAAATTATGGGGTTAATGATTAAAATAAATCACTATAATTTTAAATGGACTTAAAGTGTTATTATAATAGTTACTGAGTCAATTCCATATATTCCGTATCACTTACTGTTCGTGAACTGACAGAGATTCCTGGTTACTCTTGTACAAAGGACATTTTTCTATTTTCTAAATTTATTTTCAGTTTTTCTGGCTTTTTTTCTTTTCTTAGCACTTTTCTTCGCTCAAGGGTGAATCAGAAATTATCAGCATCCAGTTGAGTCTGTGGCATGTTTACAGAACTACATTGAAATTACACGATGGATAAATACTGTCAGTACACCAGTCCATGTTCATATTTATCCTTCATGCAAGCAGTAGTTTGAATCCCAATTGTGTGCCATGTTCCCAGACTTTTTTATCCCCTTAAAGGAAGAACTTGATTACGTATAGCATCTTTCATGACCTCAGGAAATCCCAAAGTGCTTTACAGCCAATTAAACACATTTTTGAAGTGTATGCTGGAATGTTCCGACTGTTCTCACTGGCAGGATCTTCTGGTCCCGCCCCCCCCGCCTTGGATTTCCTGGGGGCGGGATTGCTTAGAATGGAAATATCCATCGACAGCAGCAGGATGAGAAGATCCAGCTACTGGCCAATGGTGGGTCACCTCCGCTGTGGCGAAACACACCACGAGGGTGCAGTGGGGTGTGAAAATCCCGCCCATAGTCTCCGTCATAAGATAGGAAAGTAATGCTTTCCACCATCTCACAACCCCTCTGTAAGATTAATTACCTGGTTTTCCATTGTGAATCTCCTATATCCTGTATTTATATCCCTTCACCTCAGACATCATTGACATGGTTGTACCAATAGCATTTGAGGTGGTGCTTCTAATGTTTCATGATCCTGAACTCTATAATCAGAATGCTCTTCCACATCACCCAGCATAATTATTCCCTTTTTAACCAAATTGCACCGCCTTCCATTTATTAACATTTAATTCCACTTCTTTTTTGCCCATTTCATCATCTTTTCAGTACAATAATATAAACCCCCAGATCCCTCTGCTCTTTTACAACACCAAGCTTACTGTCTCATCCCATTCAAAGTAAGATTTTCTTTTAACCAAAACGAACTGGCTCACGTTAACTGATATTGAATTCCATCTGCTAGTATTCAAGCAATTCCTGAACAATTCCCAGCAAGGCACCACTAACTAGTTCCAAGCAGTCCGAGAAATTGTTTCCCATTCTCTGTTTCCTCCATTTTAGTCAGCTCTTAGATTTCTACCCTCCCATTATTTCCATCCCCCTTAATATTCACCAATGGCTTTCCATGTGGTGCCTTATCGAAAGCTTTCTCCATCCACCTGTTCAAAGAGCTCCATCAGCTTTCTCAAGCACTGCCTTTCTTTCAGATAATCACACTGGTTGCTTTTCATGATTGTCATCTCACCTCAATGCTTAATAAGTTCACTTTTAACGAAAGATTCCAAAATTTTCCTGACCATTTGTGTTAGTATAATTATCTAGGTTTGTTCCGTCTCCCTTTTTTGAAATGGGAATTGCACTGGCCACCTTTCAGTCTTTTGGAACACACCCATTCTATCCAGAACCCTGAAGTATAAGTGATAATTTGGATTTCCAATGGCAATGGGGCAACAGTTTGATCAAGCTGCCTGACCTCAGCAAGGAGAGTACTGAACTATCTCGGCGGTTGAGCTCTTGACCGTAGGGATTCTGCACTTCAGCCTAATGTGCCCACAAAAGTCAAGTACACCTCGCATTGTTCCCACAAGAGGCAACAGCAAATGTTTTGCTACAGCGTTCTGACCAGGAATAGATGTACTGCATAACTTATCTGAAAAGAGAGAAAATTAGATAAAAAGGGACGAAGTTGTAGAACAACTAAATCTCACCCATAACGGTGGCACAGTGGTTAACATTGCTGCCTCACAGTGCCAGGGACCCGGTTCAATTCCGGCCTCGATGACTATCTGTGTGGAGTTTGCACATTCTCCCAATGTCTGCGTGGGTTTCCTCTGGGTGCTCTGGTTCCCTCCAAAGTTGTGTGGGTTAGGGTTGATTGGCCATGCTAAATTTCCCTTTAGTGTTGGGGGGGGTGTGGTTAGCAGGATAAATACTTGGGCCTGGGTGGGATTGTTGTTGTTGCAAGCTTGATGGGCTAAATGGCCACCTTTTGTACTGTAGGGATTCTATGAAAATTCTTCTATCGATATACATGCAGATCAGTTCGGATCACAAATAACTTCATAAATGATATATAAATTTATGTGATTGTTATGGGATATAATCCTTTTAAGCAAATAATTAATTTTTTTGCTGGCTTTGAACTGGATGTGTGCAAGTTTAAACACATCAGCTCCTGCGCATTTCTGAAATGTATTGCCGCCAATTATGCACCTATTGTGTTGCAGTATCTGCACAAGTGGCGACACTTTTTTGAAGGTTCGGGGTAATTGGAACCTGTAACTGTCGAATATTTAGCGACAGAATTTAACTCCAATTGCTACATTTTCATTGCTTGTTTTGTTATTCAGTATGACTATTGTCAGTCACATTCATCAGCACACATTCTTCTCCAACTGAATGGACATGACAGGGGAGACAAGACATCTTAGCGGGGGCTGTGCATGCCACTGTCTCATCAATAAATATGAAGACTGATTTAAGTGTAGCAGGCTGGCTTGGAGTAGATTTACTGTGCTCATGCAAGACATGCTATTCTTGAGGCCTAGCCTAGAACTAACACACATCATTCATCTAAGGCCAGGAAATAAGAGCTACAGACAAGCAAGGATTTGAAAAAAGCCTCTGGGTTTATAATTAATTGCTCAACTACCTAAGCTACTGAGTTATACAGGATCAGTAATTTCAAATTCTCTTTTTTATGTATGATCATAAGCTAGCACAACCAACAAACATGAGTTAATAAGAGTGCTGCTTACATTTTTAGCAACTGACCTTTATTGGAGATGGGCTTACAATGGTACACCCATGTTCTGTGGCATTTTTGTAAATGTTATTCTGGGTGAAAATGGAGGTAGAATCATAGAATCCCTGCAATGCAGAAGGAGGCCATTCGGCCCATCGAGTCTGCACTGACCACAATCCCATCCAGGCCCTATTCCTGTAACCCCACATATTTACCCTGCTAATCTCCTAACACTAGGGTCAATGTCGTCTTGTGAAGCAGTGAGTAGCATCCCTGCCTCTGAGCCAGAAGCTCTGGGTTCGAGTCCCACCCCAGGACTGGATGGCGTTCATAACGCAGCCAAACAGATTGAACTGCAAAATCCCTCCAATACACTCCAATCGCAGGTGGTAAGAACGGGAGAGATTCCAGGTCAGCCATGCTTGATGCGAGTGGCACCTCTCAAGCAAGAACCCTCTATGGCAAAAAAAAAATGACAGGCTAGCAACCCATTCCTGAAAAACTAGCCCATGGAAACAGACAAGTCTGCCTTGTGCACCATTATGTGCTTGAAGAGAAACGACAACAAACAATTCTGAACACGATAAAACACCCATTTTATTGCAGCCTGGTTATTATTTACCAACCTCAGTTTTCATTAATTGTTAGAAAGTTAAGAGATTTCTGCTGGTGGAGACCTTTTAACCCTCACCTGTTTGCAATGAAATATGGTGGCGTCCATTGAAGCTGCAGAGCAAATCATTAGTGGAGGAAACATACTCACCAATAGAGTAAAGAAGGCCCTGAAGAAAGGTCATCCCTGATGAATTCAGTTGTTGCTAATAATTAGAGAGAGAGGGAGAGAGTACGAGCCATGGGCATGAGTAAATGTATTAAAAATAATTTGGGTAGCAAATCAGCAGTTACAATGGGAATTCACAACAACTCACTTTGCTGGATCCTTCCTGTGTCTGTTCCTCCTCCTTTCTTCAGCAGAACTGTATGCAGCATACAGTAGACAATGTTATTTTCACATGGACCAATATTTTTCTTCCTGGCTCACCTTTCTTGAGTGAGTCAAACTCCTGATCTCAAAATGGCTTTTGGCTACTTTTCATACCGGTGACTCCCATAAAGCATTTGGCAATGTTCCACGTGAGAGACTGTTAACTAAAATTAAAGCTTGTGGAATTGACCTGGTTAGGAAATTTGCTAGGTGATGGAAGATAGTGTGGCTTTGACCCTTTCCTGCTGGCAGTTTTGAAGGCCTGGCCCCCCACTTTCCCACCCGCCCTGACCTGTCTGAGCAGTCGAGCATCCCATTCATCTATTGAGGCCCTTAAGTGACAATTAATGGTCATTTAAGTGCCCCCTTCCACTCCCACTGCTATTTTACACATAGCAGGGAGGGTCACATGCCAAGCAAGTAGCTCAGCAGCTTTTACTCAGCAGGTTGGTGTCGTTCAAGACGGGGTACCCTCTTTGAAAGTCCCCCGTGCCCGTCGGAGATACCCGCTCCAGAGTCAAACCTGTCATCAACTCTCCCCCACAGCTTTGCAATCTGGCCTCCGATTAGATTGCAAATCCGTTTCTGAATGGTGGAACAGTCTCAAGGGGCTGAGTGGCCTACTCCTGTTCCTATGTTCCTGAGTCATTTATTTGTTTCCTTTATTTCTGGCTGCTGTTGCTTCCATGTCCTAGCAGTTGGTATCATAGTCAAATGATGCCCCGTATATTCCATATTGGGGATAAGTCATGTCTACATCAAAGAATTATTATTGTAGTTTAGAATAGAATCCCTACAGTACAGAAGGAGGACATTCAGCCCATTGAGTCTACACCGACAACAATCCCACCCAGGCCCTATCCCTTAACCCCACATTTTTACCCTGCTACTCCCCCTGATACTAAGGGGCAATTTAGCGTGACCAATCCACCTAACCTGCACATCTTTGGACTGTGGGAGGAAACCGAAGCACCCAGAGGAAACCCACGCAGACAGAGGGAGAACGTACAAACTCCACACAAACAGTGACCCGAGGAATTTAAACCGGGTTCCTGGCGCTGTGAGGCAGCAGTGGTAACCATGTTTCCATCTTGTAGAATTCAACAGCTTAGAGACCGAGAGTGATTTTAACTTTGCTTCTAGGCCAGCGAAGCGCTGCTACTCATCCATTGTACAATGTAATATTCATTTGGATTGAAATCAATGGAAATAAAATCAGGAGAGTTCTATATAATAGGCTGGCAATAGCTGCAGCACTTCACTGTCCAAGTGGTGAAGTGCTGACTCTGCCATGTTCATCAGCTGGACAACAGCCATATAACCAAATGTATGGTAAACTGGCCACTGCATCACAACCTGCTGGGTGTCCATGATTTCACTACAAGGACACCTTCAGGCAGGATAAGAATATGGCAGGTACTGAGACCAGCAACTGGGAGACAGTCACTGACACCTGTGACCTATGAAGGCTGACTGCTTGGAGGGACATGGGAAGAGATGAACAGAAAGTACAACTGCATCTTCTCAGCCCGCTCCCTTCCTCTATAGCATCTATGGCAGGCCCGGTGGCACAGTGGTTAGCACTGCTGCCTCACAGTGCCAGGGACCCAGGTTCAATTCCAGCCTTGGGTGACTGTGTGGAGTTTGCACATCCTCCCCATGTTTGCGTGGGTTTCCTTTGGGTGCTCCGGTTTCCTCCCACAGTCCAAAGATGTGCAGGTTAGATGGATTGGCAATGCTAAACTGCCCCTTAGTGTCCTAAGAAGTGTAGATTTGGGAGATTAATGGGCTAAGTACTTGGGGCTACGGGCCTGGGTCAGATGCTCTGTCGGAGAGTAGATGAAGACTTGATGGCCCAAATGGCCTCTTTCTGCTCTGTAAGGATTCTATAATTCTATAGGATTCTTAAGGGGCTTGACAGGGTAAATGCTGAGTAGATGTTTCCCCTCATGGGAGAGTCTAGGACCAGAGGACATAGTCTCAGGATAAGGGGGCCCCAATTTAAGACTGAGATGAAGAGGAATTTCTTCTCTTAGAGATTTGTGAGTCTTTCGAACTCCTTGCCACCCAGAGCTGTGAGGACAGAGTCCTTGTGTATACTTAAGGCTGAGATAGATAAATTTTTGATCAGTAAGTGTTCCGGGGAAAGGGTAGGAAAGTAGACATTAAGACCCAAGCCAGAAACTCCAAGGTGTTTTATGAAGTTAGCCTAGACCGTAAGTGTTTGCATTTGAATTTGCACAGGTGAGCTTAAGATGTATCACTCCAAATATGATTCAAGTGACCAACTAGGAAGCTTTTATCAAACAAAGTTTATTTAAGAACACCGTGAAAATATAACAAAAAGAAATTAGCATAACTTTTACCCATTACAAGATTTAAACATAACGCCGTATAAAACTTAACAGCTAGCTATCTATGTTGTTCCAAGTCAAACACCATCCCACAGGCAGACACCCCTCTTCAGACTTGGCACAGAAATAAGTATGCTCACATGATGCGGGGTTTTCAACTTTTTAATACGTCTTGTGACTTGGTCCTTTGAATGTTGGATCAATTCTCTGAAGGTTCCCAGTCTTGGAACTTCCAGCAAGCCTCTGGAGAGAGAGACAGAGAGATACTGGGCCTGATTTTACCATCGCATTGCACCTGTTTTCGGGCACGAAAACTTGGTAAAGTCAGACAAGAGGCAAGTAGCACGATCCGTGCCCACCTCCATGCCGGTTCCCCCTTTGCCAAGGCCGAAAATGGCCGTGATCGGGATTGTGCCCAAAACAGGCGCAACAGCCAGTTAAATACATTTGCATGTATTTAAATTGACTTAATGGGCTGCACGCCCAACTTTACCAGCATTTCCCCTTTTACCACCGTGTTCGCTCATCCAGAATTGGCGCAAAACAGATATGCTCCATACAAGTCCAATTCAGGTGCTCCAGTTAGTGAGGAGATAAGTGCCGAGCGTCCAAAGGCTCTTTGCTTGAGATTGGTGGAGTGGGGGGAGGGGGGTCCGCTGCCATGCTGCCTGAGATCAGTGGAAGGGAAGGGGGGTCTGCTGTCACTTTGCCTGAGATCAGTGGAGATGAAAGGAGGTCCGTTGCCACTCTGCTTGATATCAGTGGGGGAAGGGGGGTCCGCTGCCACTCTGCCTGAGATTAGTGGAGGGGAAGGGGGGTCCGCTGCCACTCTGCCTGAGATTAGTGGAGGGGAAGGGGGGTCCGCTGCCACTCTGCCTGAGATTAGTGGAGGGGAAGGGGGGTCCACTGCCACCCTGTCTGTTATCAGTGGGGGAGGAAGGGGGTCTGCTGCCACTCTGCCTGAGATCGGTGGGGGGGGAAAGGAGAGAGGGGCCCACGATCAGTCTGGGTGGCAGAGGGAGTGGGGGGATAAGGGGGTCAGTAATGTTGTGGGGGTGGGGCAATGTCTGTGGGGGCCAGAGGGAGGCATTATCTGGCCCGGGAGTGATGTGGCAGGGGAGCAGCACTCTATCATTTTTTTTGCGCATGGGCAGTTGGAGGCACCGATCGGAGCTGCAGGGTTTCGGGCATATTAAGCCCCGCCCACAGGCTTCTGCAGTGCGATTCAGAACATTGATATTTTTTCAGGCAGGGTGCGAATGGGGGCGCCTCAGAATGGGTCTAAAAGTCGGATCTGAAACACTCCCAGTTTCAAGTCCACCCAGAACTTAGAATCAAACTGGTAAAATAGGGCCCACTGTCTTCCAACAGCTTCTAACAGCAACTTAACAGAAACTAAAAACTTGGACTTTTCTGTAGTTTAATAACTGTCCCCAGGCATATATCACATGACCTATCAATCATCCCAAATCAAACTCCAAGCGACCATAAAACCCCAGAACACTGCAGTAGGTCCAGATTAAAATCACCATGATATCAATTATACTGCCTCAGCAGCAATTAAGGACACCGGTCACAGACATCACGGTGCCGACAACTTCCAGGGCCTGCTTGAAACATCCGGCAAAGGAACATGATTAAAATACATTTCTTAAAGTTACAATATCACCCCAATGTGAGGAATGTCAGATCAGCCATTATCCTATTGAGTAGAGGAGAAGGCTTGAGGGGCCAAGCAGCCTGCTCCCGTTCCAATTTCTTATGGTCTTATGGGGGGCAGTTTTGAGCCTGCACTCTCTGTCTGCTGGAATGGCAGTGCATCTCAAAAACCAAGCAGCACGATTCACGCCAGTGAGTTTCTGAGTTCCAATCTTACCGGCCCCCTCCTCGGCAGAGAGGCACGAAACACCTGGCAGAACCGCAGAAAGCTCATTTAATACATGTCATTAGTGAGCACTCTCTCCAGGACATCCCACCGTCACCAGATATTCAGCATTTACAACAGGTCTACATAAGCCTGAACCTGGCACCTTCACCTCTGAGGGGGGTTTCAGAGGAGAGCGTTCAGGCAGCCAGCACCCTCCATGGTGCGCACTGCTCAGGGGGCACCGGACAGGACTCGAGGGACACAGATAGTCAGTGGGTAGGGGGCCCAGGATCGTCATTTCGGGAAAAGGGGTCGGGTGGGGTCACTTGCAGGCCTTACTTTCCCTTCATGTCAGCGTGCCCCTTGCCTTAAAGGGGTTGTGAAGGCTGGTATGCAGGCAGTGCTTCTCATGCCCTTCTTCCTGGTTCCTGTCCATATCGCAGCTAATGAGCCTTAGTGGGGGCTGGCACAAGCCTGGGAGGGACACAGCACTGCTGTTCTCACACTCCACAGGGATGAGGTGCCAGGTGAGCGCAGTGGTTTCCCCCAAGCTTGGTGGCATGAACAGACAGGGTGGAGGCTCTGTGAGTGAATAAAGTGAATTTAATGCCAAACGCTCAAAACAAAATGGTGACTTATAGGCATATAGGTGACTAATGCCTATATTCACCCGTAACCACTAAGTGTCTCCGGTTTCTTAATCTTCCTGACTCTCCTATTATATCTAAATGTATCCCCGGGTTCCACAACTGAGGTTGAGGCGGCCTGCTGACTTCCATACCCTTTTGCCTGAGATGACCTTTGCAGGCATCCCTTGGGGGGCTGGGCTTGAGGGTCCAGGCCTGCTTTCAGGCAGCACGGATGTTTGACTGCTTCCCTCCTCAGTGTCAGGGTCTGAAGGTGCATCGTTCACAGGAAGGGGAGTGTCAGATGGGCTGGAGATGCCCAGGGTCCCCTGGCTGCAGGGACCTGGGCTGTACTCCAACCGAGCCCCAGGGCAAGGGGTTCAGCAGAGACCTGTGCTCCAGCATTCCTTTGAGTGCTAGTTCCCTGGGACATCTCTGCCACAACTTACTGTGGATGTTCAGCTGTGAGGTGCTCACCAGTGTGTGATCCATAAGCCTGTCTACTTCGCGAACGCACTGAGGTGTGAGTATCTGTGCTGGTGCCGGGTGTGGGTGACAGCTGTGACACTGCTCCAGTGGTGGGGTTGGAGAAGTCCCCCTCTGAGCTGCTGGAGTCTGGTGGGTCCAAGGGCATGAGGATTGTCGGCCTGCAAGAGAATGGAGATGGCATCAGTGCATTACAGGGGATGTGGTGGGAACATTGAATACTCATATGAGACTTGAGGAATGACAGCATATCTGTTGAGGATTCTCACGTTTCTCTGCTGACCCCACTTCACCAGCAGTGCAAGCACGCTCTTCCTCCTCTCTGGCCAGCTCGAGGGCTCGCTCCTCAAAATGTGTGAGGGTTCTCAGCTCGGGCATCACTCCAGCTGGCTGTGCCCACTCACACTTGTCGTGATTGAGTTTGCCTTGCAATGAGACAGAGAGGGAGGGTGTAGGTGGGAGTGTTAACATTTAAGATGGTGATGAGTGTGGCAGGCGTGGGGGGCTTGATTGGGAGCTGGAGTGTGAGGAGCATAGTAGCTATTGCGGGGGACATGGTAACTCGGGGAGGGATTGCCGGAACCTCGTGCTGCTGTTGGCAAAGGCCAAGGTGGCTGAGTGAGAGAAAGGGTTGGGGGTGTGAGGGACGTGCGAGGAGGTCCAGTGGGAGACTGGGGGCAGTTCAATTACCCTGGTTGAGCGAAGAAGATCATTCCACTTGTTCTGATACTGATGTCCCATCCTTTTCTGCAGTGCACTGGCACTGACTAGGGCTGTGACTGCATCCCAGATGGGGATGGTCATCCTGCTGGAAGGCCATCTCCTGGGGTAGGGGGTAGAGTGTGTCCTGCCATTGAGCAGTCTGATGCGGGCCCCCTTTGAAAAGCTTGGTGTGGGCTCCCTGGCTGCCATCCCCTGCAGTCATTGTGGAACCAGGACTGGGGAGCCGTTTATAAGAAGCTCCCCAATGCTTGCAGCAATTAAGTCAGTATGCGGAGAGTGAATCAGGGGGACGTGCCACTGAAATGGCGGGAAACTCATGGGAATAAAAATTGACACTAATGAGCCGTAAGATTCGGATCCTAAACATGGCAACACTGTCGACGGGAAACACTCAATTTTTCGCAACAGAACCAACACTGCCATTTTTTGGTAAGATTTTGCCCATGGTCATTGCAGTAAATGAGGCAGAGAATGGCATATCTGAATAGTGCTCCTGAACCACATTAGGCAATGTCAAGACAGAATTGATCATCATGGTGCAAACCATCACATGATGTGATAACATATATAATAGAATCACTTTACAACACGTGACTGGGAGTACAATCCTTCCTATTTATTCGGAATTATGTAAGGATCCAGACTGTGTTCATAGCAGAAGGTTGGTTCTGCTTTTGCAACATTACTTAATTTAGTGTTCCAGTATTGTTACATATAATGATGCAATTAACCATAAAAAACACATTCTTGTATAATTATGCAAAATTAAGCTTACACTCTTGGCAGCAAGCAGGGCTGTAAAACTAAAGACAAATAAAGTCAAAGTGGCAATTACTCGAATACAATGCTTAATTGCCCAACTTGTAGAGATAAAGTTACAGGAACCAGGGAATTTAGCAGACCAGTTTCGCTTTTCTCCTGGATGTCTTGGTACTAAAGCCACTCTCACTCATAACAATAAACTTCAGTTGATTCGAAGAGATGAAATTAATTTCCTCTGGTATATGTACACAGATATTTTACAAAACGTAATAAGCAAAATTTGCAATTTAGAATGTAATTCAGATACACAGTAATTTCATTTTTCCATGTTTTCGCAGAGGTTGACAGAATAAGAAATTATGTACTCAATACCAAATCAGAGGCAGATCCAGAATCCTTATTGAATTAATCCATTCAAAGTTGAATCTATATTCAGGTTAGGAATGTTGTATGCAGTGTTGATACAGATGGTATGCTAACCTGTTGCAGTGTTTTGACAGGAGATGTCTGCCATACAGTGTTAAGATGATGACACCTACAGCTTTGCCAGTATAATCGTGTAAAACCTTTTATTTAAGCAGCTGGTACCTGCAGTTTCCCAATTCAATCCAACAAATCTTTTATACTTATCATTGTAAGAAGTCTCACAACACCAGGTTGAAGTCCAACATGTTTATTTGGAATCACAAGCTTTCGGAGCATTGCTCCTTCATCAGGTGAGTCACACACCTGAGGAAGGAGCAGTGCTCCCAAAGCTTGTGATTCCAAATAAATCTGTTGGGCTTTAACCTGGTGTTGTGAGACTTCTTACTGTGCCCACCCCAGTCCAATGCCAGCATCTCCACATCATACATATCATTGTTAAGTTGATAATTGAACTGTCACAAAATGTTGTTTTGTCTGTTTAAATAAAATGCCCTGTTTCCAATATAGAGTCTGTTGTGCCAAATTCTTAAAGACTCAAGGAAAGGACTAATCATTAAACATTACTTGCACTCTAATGTAATTTTAAGTTCTGACGAAAGGTCATCGACCTGACATATTAATTATGTTTCTGTCTCCGTAGTTGCTGCCTGACCGACAGAGCGGTTCCACGTTTTTGTTTCAGATTTCCAGCATCCAAAATATTCTGCTTTGCGATGGGTTTGCTTTGATTTTTTTTAGCACCGGGATTCTCCGATCTCATTTGCCCTGCCACAGCTGCCAGCGGGAATGGAGAGTTTGTCGCTTAGCCAAAATTTCACTCAGTGCAGCGGGACTGGAGAATCCCAGCCGCGTGGCGAGGTTGGAGAATTCCGGCCACGAGGTTGTTTTCTGTAGGGGCAACAGACAAGGGTTAGATTTGTATCAACAGGCCAGTTTTTAAGTTATTTTCCTCAGTAGCATTGCTTCTGCTGCTGCTCCATCTAGTGGCAATCATTGCCATTCGATGTACACACTGTGAGAGAAAAGCAGAGGTTTGTGCTCTTCCAAGGTCACAAAAGTAGGAATTTGGGACTTATTCCCTCTTGAAGTGTGTGGTACAAAATTAGAGTAGAGGATATGTTTGCTGATGCACTTTGACCTCAATTCCGAGTTCACAGAAATTGCTTTTTCCGTCTAATTCAGCAGTTTTATTTTCCTCGTGAGAGTTTTGTAAAATACCAGCTTCTGTTTCTTTTTGGAACGCAACTGTGATTTTATATTCTTTTATTTTCTATCAAGATGCAATGGGAGAACTGGACTTGGAACTCAACTTGGACAGGGCAGCTGAGTTTAGGATGAGCTGAAGATTATTGAAGGCAGGAGGAGAATGAGCCAGGCAAGATAGTGCAGTCTGAAAGTAATGAGAGAATGAAGATTTCAGCATTAGATAGGCTGAGACTGATCAGCAATACTGTACCCTCAAAGCCTGATCACCTGTAGCTCCAATCCTCTACAGTATTCTCTCTGTAGCTCCTCCCTCTTTATATCCCTGCCCCTCTCTGCAACTCCGCCGTTATCTGTACTGTAGCCCCTCCCTCTTAATGTCCTGTCCTTTCTGTAATCCTGCCCTTATCTGTAGCATAGTCCCTCCCTCTCTATAGCCCTGCCTTTCTCTTTTGCCCTTCCCCTCTCTACAAGCCTGTCCCCCTCTGTAACCCAGCCCTTATCTGTTGCTTAGCACCTCCCTCTCCATTGCCTTGACCCTCTCTACAACCCTGCCCCCCTCTGTATCAATGCCTTTATCTTTAGCATTGACCCTCCCTTTGGAGCCCTACCCCTCTCTGTAGCATTATGCTCTCTATATAGCTCCACCCCTATCTGCATTTCCATCCCGCTCGAGAGCCCTGCCCCTCTCTGTAACCCCACCCTTATCTGTAGCATAGCCCCTCCCCCTCTCCTGCCCCTCTCTGTAGCACCATGTTCTCTATATTGCTTCACCCCTGCCTGTAGCCTCATGCTCTCTGTATAGCCCCACCATGTCTGTATCTCCCCTCTATGTAGCCACACCCTCCATGAACATATGCATTAGAGGTAGGAGTAGGAAATTCAGCCTTTTGAGCCTGCTTAGCCACTCAATATGATCATGGCTAATCTGATTGTGGCCTCAACACATTCCCTCCCTCCCCGGATAATACTTAATTCCATTGTTAGTCAAGAATCTATCCACCACTATCTTAAAGATATTCAGTGACCCTGCTTCCACTGCTCTCTGGAAAAGAGAGTTCCAGAGACACTTTAAGGGAAACAAAAATCTCCTCATCTCCATCTTAAATAGGAGACCTCTAGTATTTAAATTGTGTCCGCTAGTCCTATTCTCTCCCACAAGGAGAAAAATCCTTTCAGCATCAACCCTGTCACGTTCCCTCAGAATCTCATATGTTTCAATAAGGTCGCCTCTCATCTAAACTTCAATGGATACAGGCACAGCTTGTCTAACCTTTCCTCATCTGATAACCCTCCCACCCCAGTGAACCTTCACTGAACACATCTATATCCTTTCTCAAATAAGGAGACCAAAACTGTACACAGTTAAAACCCGAAGTAACTAGCACAAGACATCCCTACTTTCATATTCCATTTCCCTTGCAATGAGCAACAACATTGCATTTACCTTCCTATTACTTGTTGCACCTGCTTGCTAATTTTTTTGTGATTCTTGTACAATGATTCCCAAATCCCTCTCTACCTCACAGTTCTGTAATCTCTCTCCATTTAAATAATATTCAGCTTTTCTAGTCTTCCTGCCAGAATGGATATTTTCACATTTTCCCATATTATATTCAGGATCTTTGAAAAAACAAACCTTTGCACAATCACTAAATTTATCTAAATCCTTTTGTAGACTCTCTAGCTGGAATTTTACCGCCCTGTCCGCCATGGGAATCAAAGCGGGCAAGGGGCGGACAATGGGAAGGTCCGTTGACCTCGGGTAGGATTTTACGATTTCGGAATGAGCAAGGCCATAAAATCCCACCCTCTATGTCCTCTTCCCAATTTACACTCCTGCCTATCTTTGTATCATCAGCAAATTTTGCAACCATACATTTGGTCCTTTCAGCCAAGTCATTGATATAAATTAATGTAAATAGTTGATCCCCGACACTGATCCTTGTGGCACTCCAATAATCAATCACATCCTGTCAACTGGAAAATAACCTGTTTATGCCTACTCCGTCTCCTGTTAGCTAACCGATTCTTTATCCACGCTGATCTGTTACCCCCTATACCCTGTGCTCTTATTTTGCCTTTGATGTGGGTGGGAGTGAGAGTGGGAGAAGTGGCAGAATGAGGTAAGGGTTGGGGTGGGAAGAGAGGAACTGTCAATTTGAGAGAGAGGGTAGAGGGTATGTGTTTATGTGTGTGTGTGTAAAAGATACAGATGTGAGTGTGTGCATAAGAGAGATAGGTAAGGGTTTTTGTGCATAAGAGCGAGAGATGAGTGTCCCTGTGTGTAAGAGAGAGAAGTGAGTGTCTCTGTGTGTAAGAGAGGGGTGAGTGAGTGTGTAAGAAAGAGAGAGATGAGTGAGTGTGTAAGAAAGAGAGAGGTGAGTGTGTTTAAGAGAGAGATAGGTAAGTGTCTTTGTGCGTAATAGAGAGAGGTGAGTGTCTCTCTGCGTAAGAGAAAGAGGTGTGTGTGTCTGTGTGTAAGAGAGAGATGAGTGTTTGTGTGAGAGACAGAGGTGAGTGAGTGTGTAAGAGAGAAACCTTAGTGTCTGTGCGTGTAAGAGAGAGGTGAGTGTGTGTGTCAGAGAGTGATGTTTGTATGTGTAAGAGAGGTGAGTGTCGCCATGTGAGAGAGAGAGGTACGTGTGTATGAGTGTAAGGGAGAGACAAGTGAGGGCATAAGTGTATACATGGTGAGAGTGAGAGTGTGTGTGAGTGAGAGAGGTGAGAGTGTGTGTGAGAGATGAGAGTGTGAGTGTGTATGTGTGTGTGTGAGACAGAGAGAGAAGGACGTGAGTTTGTTAGAGAGTGAATGTGTGTAAGTGTGAGAGGCCAGTCTGTGTGTGCGTAAGAAAGAGGTGACTGTGTGTGTAAGAGAGAGAAGCGAGTGTGTGAGCTTAAGAGAGAGGTGTGTGTGTGAATGTAACAGAGAGAGAGGTGAGTGCGTGTATGAGAGAGAGGTGATTCCATGTGCGTAAGAGAGAGCAGAGCGAGTGTCTGTATGCACAGAGAGAAGGGTGAGTGTCCATTTGTGTAAAAAAGAGAGGTGAGAGTGAGTGTGTATGTGTTAGAGCAAGAGGTGTGTGTGTTTTATTTAATTTGACCATCTGCCGAGGCCAGGGCTTGAACCCAGGTCCCTAGGCCTGAATGTCCAGTGACAATACCATTGTTCCACTAACTCCCCTGCAGTCTTTGTTTATGTGTGTGCAAACAGGTGAGTGTGTGTGTGCAATTGTATGAGAGGTGAGAGAATGTGTCAGAGAGCGACGTGAGTGTGTGAGAGAGTGTGCGTATTTCTTGAGAGGTGAGTGTAGGCGAAAGAGATGTGAGAGTGAATGTTTATGTGTGTGTGAGAGAGAGTGTGTGCGTGTGTCTGATATGAGAGTCAAGCTCTTCTGCATCACTCCTAATATTAAGTGAGTTTGTACACGAAAGAAACAGCACACTCTTTCCAATAAATTGACAAAAAGATTTTTAAGTGCTTTTGTATGTTTGCATCTATTGTGCAAAACAATTATTTTTTTGTGGATAACTCTTAAATACAATGACCTTGTTTCTCAGGGGTTCCATCTGCACTTTTGGCAGGTCAGAAGTGTTCCACAGTTGGTAAGGTTTAGGAAATTCTGCTTTCGAGTCTTTCTTTCTCACTCGAATGTATCTATGCTGAATATTCTGTCTCTTCTTAAATGTCTGCCCCTGCATCTCCATTGACCTATACCTTAACCTAAATTCCCATTTCAATTTAGCCATCTGTGTCTTCATGCCCTCATAATGGACCCTATTTAACTTTAAAACACTAGTCTCAGATCCACTCTTCTCTCCCTCAATCAGAATGTGAAATTCAATCATATTATGGTCATTGCTAGATAGGGGCATCATAGAACATAGAACATAGAACATTACAGCGCAGAACAGGCCCTTCGGCCCACGATGTTGCACCGACCAGTAAAAAAAAAAACTGTGACCCTCCAACCTAAACCAATTTCTTTTCGTCCATGAACCTATCTACGGATCTCTTAAACGCCCCCAAACTAGGCGCATTTACTACTGATGCTGGCAGGGCATTCCAATCCCTCACCACCCTCTGGGTAAAGAACCTACCCCTGACATCGGTTCTATAACTACCCCCCCTCAATTTAAAGCCATGCCCCCTCGTGCTGGATTTCTCCATCAGAGGAAAAGGGCTATCACTATCCACCCTATCTAAACCTCTAATCATCTTATATGTTTCAATAAGATCCCCTCTTAGCCGCCGCCTTTCCAGCGAAAACAATCCCAAATCCCTCAGCCTCTCCTCATAGGATCTCCCCTCCATACCAGGCAACATCCTGGTAAACCTCCTCTGCACCCTCTCCAAAGCCTCCACATCCTTCCTGTAATGTGGGGACCAGAACTGCACACAGTACTCCAAGTGCGGCCGCACCAGAGTTGTGTACAGTTGCAACATAACGCTACGACTCCTAAATTCAATCCCCCTACCAATAAACGCCAAGACACCATATGCCTTCTTAACAACCTTATCTACTTGATTCCCAACTTTCAGGGATCTATGCACACATACACCTAGATCCCTCTGCTCCTCCACACTATTCAAAGTCCTCCCGTTAGCCCTATACTCAACACATCTGTTATTCCTACCAAAGTGAATTACCTCACACTTCTCCGCATTAAACTCCATCCGCCACCTCTCGGCCCAACTTTGCAACCTGTCTAAGTCTTCCTGCAAACTACGACACCCTTCCTCACTGTCTACCACACCACCGACTTTGGTGTCATCAGCAAATTTGCTAATCCACCCAACTATACCCTCATCCAGATCATTAATAAATATTACAAACAGCAGTGGCCCCAAAACAGATCCTATGAGGAGAGGCTGAGGGATTTGGGATTGTTTTCGCTGGAAAGGCGAAAGTTTATGTGTGGCCCCAGGGTGAGGGTTATGTAACTTCATAACTCTATGAAGTTATTAATTAATCCTGACTTATTACCAGATCTAGTATAGCCTGCTCTCTGATTGGCTCCAGAAAGTGATGCTCGATGAAATTGTCCTGAAAACACTCTGTGAACTGAGCACCCAGGCTACCTTTGCCAGTCTGATTCGTCCAATCTATAAATAAATTTTAAAATCACCCATGATTATTGCTGTAACATTTTCATGAGCCTCCATATTTCTTCCTGTATATTCCATCATACAGTAAGGTTACAGTTTGTAAATTAAGATGTCACTCGTGGGCCTACAAATGAACCATACATCTGACTCCTTATCTTTACTATTTCTCATCTCTACTCAATTCTATATTCTATATCCTGAACTTCAGAACTGAGGTCATGTCTCTCTACTGGAACACTGTTATTCTAAAATTGATGTGGAGATGCCGGTGTTGGACTGGGGTAAGCACAGTAAGAAGTCTCACAACACCAGGTTAAAGTCCAACAGGTTTATTTGGTAGCAAATACCGTAAGCTTTTGGAGCGCTGCCCCTTCGTCAGATGGAGTGAAAATCTGTTCTCCAACACTGCACAGAGACACAACATCAAGTTACAGAATACTAATTAGAATGCAAATCTCTACAGCCAGCCAGGTCTTAAAGGTACAGATAATGTGGGTGGAGGGAACATTAAACACAGGTTAAAGAGATGTGTATTGTCTCCAGACAGAACAGCTAGTAAGATTCTGCAAGATCAGGAGGCAAGCTGTGGGGGTTACTGATAATGTGACATAAATCCAACATCCCGGTTTAGGCCGTCCTCATGTGTGTGGAACTTGGCTATCAGTTTCTGCTCAGCGACTCTGCGCTGTCGTGTGTCGTGAAGGCCGCCTTGGAGAACGCTTACCTGAAGATCCAAGGCTGAATGCCCGTGACTGCTGAAGTGCTCTCCACAGGAAGAGAACAGTCTTGCCTGGTGATTGTCGAGCGGTGTTCATTCATCTGTTGTCGTAGCGTCTGCATGGTTTCCCCAATGTACCATGCCTCGGGACATCCTTTCCTGCAGCGTATCAGGTAGACAACGTTGGCCGAGTTGCAAGAGTATGTACCGTGTACCTGGTAGATGGTGTTCTCACGTGAGATTATGGCATCCGTGTCGATGATCCGGCACGTCTTGCAGAGGTTGCTGTGGCAGGGTTGTGTGGTGTCATGGTCACTGTTCTCCTGAAGGCTGGGTAGTTTGCTGCGGACAATGGTCTGTTTGAGGTTGCGTGGTTGTTTGAAGGCAAGAAGTGGGGGTTCTAAAATTAACAGAGCTACACCTCCACCTTTCCTAACCTATCCTTCCTAAATATCATAGACCTTGAATATTCAGGTCCCAGTCTTTATACTTCCACCCCTTTATAGCTCTGCCCCTCCTTAGCACTGCCCTCTCTGTAGCTGACACACTCTGTAGCCTCACCTTTGTGTAGCTGACACTCTCTGTAATTTCAACCTTATTATCCTGTCCCTCTCTGTAGACCATGCCTCTCTATAGCCCTACACTCTTTGCACCTATGTCCCTCTCGATTGCACCATCTCTCTGTAGATCCTCCTTGTCAATGCTCTCTTCCATTCTCTGTTCCCCTGAAGTTATTCATGAGGCCCCGCCTTCTCAACCTTGCCCCTCGCCTGAGGTGTGGTGATCCTCAAGTTAAATCACCACCAGTCATCTCTCCCCCTCAAAGGGAACAACCGATGGTCATCTAGGACTATGGTGACTTTATCTTTTACCCAGCCCCTCTATGTGTGCCCCCATGATAGCCCTGACATCCTCTGTCTGTAGCCCCTCCCTCACTATAGCTCCACCCTCTCTGTGTCCCCTCACTGTCCTGCCTGTGCAGCCCCCCTGAAGCCCCACCTCATTCTCTCTGGCCCCACCCCACTGTACCAGAAGCCCCACCCCACTCTCTAGCCCCTCCCCATTCGCCCCACACTCCCTGGACCCAACCCACTCCCTCTGGCCCCGCCCTGCTCTCCCTGGCGCCGCCCCACTCTCCCTGGCCCCGCCCCACACTCCCTGGTCCCGCCCTGCTCCCACTGACCCCTCCCCCATCTCCCTGGTCCCGCCCCACTCTCCCTGGACCCATCCTATTCTCCTTTGCCGAGCCCTGCTTCCCCTGACCCCGCCCCTCTCTTTAGCCCCGCCCAATCCCCCTGGCTCCACCCGCACTCCCTCTGTAACTCCGCCCCCCTCTCCGTGGACGCCCCCCCCCATCACTGCCGGAAGTTGCGTGCGGGGCTCGGGTGGTTCTTTCCGGTGCGTGCCGATTGGCGGCTCGGGGACGGATCGCGGAGGTTTGTTTACATCGGCAGCGTCGAGCTTTCCAGAAGCGGCGCCATGAGCGAACGGCCCAGCGTTCAGGAGGAGAGTCTGCAGGGTAGGTGCACCCGGGCCAAGGGGCCGAGGAAGTGGATCAGCTTCACCCGGGGCCGAACCCACAGTGCTCGGGGCCTGATTTCACCCCGGGGCCGGATCCTCACCCCGGGGCCGGATCCTCACCCCGGGGTCTGATTCCCCCCTTCACCCCGGGGCCGGATCCACACCCCGGGGTCTGATTTCACCCCAGGTCTGATTCCCCCCTTCACCCCAGGGTCTGATTCCCCCCTTCACCCCAGGGTCTGATTCCCCCCTTCACCCCAGGGTCTGATTCCCCCCCCTTCACCCCGGGGCCTGATCCCCCCCTTCACCCCGGGGCCTGATCCCCCCCTTCACCCCGGGGCCTGATTCCCCCCCTCACCCTGGGGCCTGATTCCCCCCCTTACCCTGGGGCCTGATTCCCCCTTTCATCCCGGCGTCTGATCCCTCCCCCCCCCCCTTCACCCCGGGGTCTGATTCCCCCCCCCCCCCCCCCCCCCGCTTCACCCCGGGGTCTGATTCACCCCCTTCACCCCAGGGTCTGATTTCACCCTGGGGTCTGATCCCCCCCCCCGCTTCACCCCGGGGTCTGATTCACCCCCTTCACCCCAGGGTCTGATTTCACCCTGGGGTCTGATCCCCCCCCCCCCCCCCGCTTCACCCCGGGGTCTGATTCCCCCCTTCACCCTGGGGTCTGATTTCCCCCTTTCACCCTGGGGTCTGATTCCCCCCTTTCACCTCGGGGTCTGATCCCCCCCCCCGCTTCACCCCGGGGTCTGATTTTCCCCTTTCACCCCAGGGTCTGATCCCCCCCCCCCCCCTTCACCCCGGGGTCTGATCCGCCCTTCGCCCCGGAGTCTGATCCTCAGCCCAAGCCGAACTCTTCCCTCACCCCGGGGTCTGATCCGCTTCTCCCCTCCAGCCCCGGTATCTGTCTGTTTGTTGGGGAGTCTCTCTCTTCTCAGTCTCTTTACCAGTGGGTGAGTTTTGATGATCTGTGATTTATTGAAGCCTGGTTTCATGATCCTCGAGCTAAGCCTCAATAATCCCCTTTCCTCCCAAAGCAGATTAGTGATGGCAAGGAGCAGTGCTGCAGTAACAGAAACAAAATCACCATGGCATGCAAGCAGATCCAGTTACACCTCTTTCTCTCTTCACCTGCACAATGTATTCTACAAACATAGTCAGCATTTACTGTCTGCGATAAATCCTGATAATAGACTTAAGTTAACCCTGCATATCCTCGGTGTACCTTTAGATTAGTTACTACTGTCACAGATAGCTTACATGAACATTGCAATGAAGTTACTGTGAAAACATGGAACTCTGTTACAAATGACATCTAGTTCTTCACTGACAAAAGCTGCAATGATATGAGCTGCCTATTTATTTTGTTGACAGCTGTTGTGAATTTTCCCCCTTTATTGGGATGGTTCACCTTCTCAGTTGATGTGCTTTTCAGTAACCATTTGAATATGTCATTCTACCTCTCTCCATGTGGAAAAAAACAAAAACGGCAAGACCAAAATGTTCCTTTTTTTTGGCTTCTTCCAGGTATAATGTGCTAGATTTTCCGCTCACCTCCTGCCCCATTGATTGGGGCAAAGCACTACTTAATTCTACTTACAAAGGACTTGAGCTCCTGATCTCAGATGATCTTCCGGTATCAGGATTATGAGATTTTGGAGGTAGGCACCCCAGTTTCTAAGTGACTTGTGCCATACTGGGGCAACATCTTCCTATGATAGGCTTCTAAAGCTTGCTCACCTTTGCCTGCTTGACTCCTGGGCCTGACAGGAATCTCCCACATTTTGCTGGATTGAACTATGCACGGTCTTATCCTTAGTCCACTCCACAGCACCTCTGACTTTACCAAATGCATGCTCAGGTGTTGTCCAGCAGATGATAATGAGTCACAAAGATTTCTCATTGGATGGTGCAATAGCACATCCCAGCCTTCTCACCATTGCAATTGTGTGAAGAACATGCCAGTCTGAATGAGCAAGACATAGAGTTTGAAAAGCACCTGTGTGTTCCCTTTCAGGAACACACTCAGCAATTTTCTCAGCCTTTACCTGCACCCCTGCTCCACCCCTACCTACACTTCTTGGGCAATAGACAAATCGTCTTATCATCACCCAAACGCCATTACACCTATTTGGCTGTGTCTTTACTGCTATGCTGTACCTTGGCGCCTTGCTGTATCCACATGCCAGGAGGCGATTTCGACTGTGGATGTACCTTGCTCCGACTGTGCTTGTTTCTTGCGCCATGATTAATTCTGGATATGTAAATTACATGCTTCTGTGAGAACTATGTGATCTTGTATGGATATTGATTTGAAACAAGGCACATAATCTTTGCAGATGATAATAGAAACAAAGTAAATAGAACATAATTACTTACATAGTCTTGTTTAGTAAAGCATTACTTAAAAAGATGATTAATTGTAACTGCAGGAACTGCCAGAGTTATGTTACACCTAAGGAGTAATTTTAGAAAATTACTCTTCCAGTGTTCACCTGCCAAGACCACTTATTGGGAATTTTGCCGTCCTCTTCCTCCTCCAAGATTTTTAATCATTAATTTTAATGCACTGATCCCTTTGATTAGGCTGAATACCAACAGACAAATTTTGTAATATTACCTCTGGTACAAACTTTTGAATGGATCTCATTGGGAGGATTGCATACCAGTTGGCTTTTAAGCACTCAGGAATCAACATGACTCTCAAGTCAGAGTTTTATTTTTGTAATAATACACACAGGAAACTGCTTTGTGGCAAATTCACCTGGAGCTGACAGACTAACTACAACCATAGAACCATAGAAAATTACAGCTCAGAAACAGGCCTTTTGGCCCTTCTTGTCTGTGCCGAACCATTTTATGCCTAGTCCCACTGACCTGCACTTGGACCATATCCCTCCACACCCCTCTCATCCATGAACCCGTCCAAGTTTTTCTTAAATGTTAAAAGTGACCCCGCATTTACCACTTTATCCGGCAGCTCATTCCACACTCCCACCACTCTCTGCGTGAAGAAGCCCCCCCTAATATTCCCTTTAAACTTTTCTCCTTTCACCCTTAACCCATGCCCTCTGGTTTTTTTCTCCCCTAGCCTCAGCGGAAAAAGCCTGCTTGCATTCACTTATCTATACCCATCAAAATCTTATACACCTCTATCAAATCTCCCCTCAATCTTCTACGCTCCAGGGAATAAAGTCCCAACCTATTCAATCTCTCTCTGTAACTCAGCTTCTCAAGTCCCGGCAACATCCTTGTGAACCTTCTCTGCACTCTTTCAATCTTATTTACATCCTTCCTGTAACTAGGTGACCAAAACTGTACACAATACTCCAAATTCGGCCTCACCAATGCCTTATATAACCTTACCATAACACTCCAACTTTTATACTCGATACTCCGATTTATAAAGGCCAATGTACCAAAGGCACTCTTTACGACCCTATCCACCTGTGACGTCACTTTTAGGGAATTCTGTACCTGTATTCCCAGATCCCTCTGTTCAACTGCAGTTTGAGATCATCACCTGATGACAACATTGTCTGTTATTTCTGTGTATGCCCATTCTTTTTATTAATGGGATTAAATTCCAAAAAACAATTTCTTCTCAGGATTAAGAAACAAGCCATTTGTTTTTTCTGTTGTACTCATTCCTCCTAACCGCCCCACTTTACGATCTTGTTTATGGCCCGATATTGCAACATTAACATTTGGAGCAGTGTTTTAAAACCTTCATTCTGCTAAAACACAGACTAGTTCATTTGTGTTTGTATCCTTCTGTTTGGTTAGATAAGGAGATTTGTTTAATTGTTTGGAGAATTAAAATCAATTTTTCTCAGGTATACTGTGTTTTGCTGTATGTGGAAAATGCTCAGTACTGTAGATTATTGGGTATATATTTATTAATGTTTGTGTGCATTTCAGTTTGGATATACTTGCTTGTGTGACTGTTGGAAGGCAAAAATTGTATATTAGTCCTTCTGTATAAAATTTTGGATTCTCCCTCTAAGACCTCATTTAATTGAAATTGCATTGAAACAAGACTGTCTGTCCTGGTGTGGTCATTCTGACTCTTAAATCAATTCCTCTTTTTGTTGTATCACCCAGTAGGCTGAACAGTTCCTTGATTTAAACAGTGATTTAAACTTGCAAATGGTGGAGTATGTAATGGATGGTCACTTCAACCATATCTTGCCAACTTTTAGTGTCAGAATGTTGAGCTCTGTGTGCTGTACTGTCGCATAGAGTCATAGAGGTTTACAGCATGGAAACAGGCCCTTTGGCCCAACTTGTCCATGCCGCCTTTTTTTTTAAACCCCTAAACTAATCCCAATTGTCTGCATTTGACCCATAATCCCCCTATACACATCTTACCCATGTAACTGTCTAAATGCTTGTTAAAAGACAAAATTGTACCTGCCTCTACTACTACCTCTGGCAGCTTGTTCCAGACACTCACCCCCCTCTGTGTGAAAAAATTGCCCCTCTGGACACTTTTGTATTTCTCCCCTCTCATCTTAAACCTATGCCCTCTAGTTTTAGACTCCCCTATCTTTGGAAAAAGATATTGACTATCTAGCTGATCTATGTCCCTCATTATTTGTAGGCCTCTATATGATCACCCCTCAGCCTTCTACGCTCCAGAGAAAAATGTCCCAGTCGCATAATCCCATTTAGAGAAAGATGGTGGTTGGAATGGAGGATGGTGGCACAGCAATTAATGCTGTGGAAGATGCCTTTATTATCAGAAGCAAATGTTAGCAGCTTGCCTTGGATTAAGGTTAGGACATGAAATAGAGTAAAGGTGAGGCAAGTTTACCACTCCTCAACCCCAGAAGTGCACATTGAGAATTTTCATAATTTTCTAATAACAGAAAATTGAAGGGAATGTGGCTGCACTTTCCCAGTAAGTGTCACTAGTATATGAAGCTCGGTACCAGAGCGCATGTTCAGAAAATTAAAAGGCGAAACTAAATTGGTATTACCAACCGTAAGAGTTGTCTTTTTTATTTATTCACAGAATGTGGATTTCACTGGCATTAATTGCCCCATGAAACTGAGTAGCCATTTCACAGGGCAGTTAAGAGTCACTTGTAGACCTGTCCAAATAAGGACAGCAAACCTCCTTTCCTAAAGGACATTAGTGATCCAGATAGATTTTTACATCAATGGTTTCATG
This sequence comes from Mustelus asterias, assembly GCF_964213995.1. NCBI lineage: Eukaryota > Metazoa > Chordata > Chondrichthyes > Carcharhiniformes > Triakidae > Mustelus > Mustelus asterias. The sequence continues at coordinate 39,982,653 of NC_135811.1, read as the reverse complement.
GTCACCATTACTGAGACTAGCTTTATTTTCCAGATTTATTAACTGAATTCAAATTTCACCAGCTGCCAAGGTGGGATTTGAACCCGTGACCTTAGTATATTAGTCTAGGTCTCTGGATAACTAGTCCAATGATATTACCTCAACGCCACCATCTCTTTATAGTTTAGAACATCTGTTTATTAATGGCAACTTGGATTTGATGGAAACTTTTATTGCTTGCAATTTTTTATAGCCTGCACACTAAAAGGGAACAACTCTTCGAGTGATGCATTCAGTGTGCTATACTGGGTCAATAGAGGAATGGAAATAGCCTCTTTAGTAATTGTGTGTGAAAGGCTTACCTTCATTACTGTTTCCATAGGGGTGCATGCCGGAGAAGGGAGAACTGCTTAGACAGAATACATATTACATAACTTGTATGGACTGCTAAATCACAGATCAACATGTCTGGGCACGTTAAATGGAAAAAATTTGGACTGTAATCTGGAAAAAAGGGGCTGTAACAGTAGTGCAGTTAGGCAAAACAGTGTGACAGCTGCTTTATTTGAGATGAAGGACCTATGTACATTAAGTTAATGATTACACTGTACTTGTAGAGCAGTTTTTCAAAAAGGTCCAGGCAGAAACAGTTCAGAAGGAAGTGCATTATACTGTCTTCTGCAGGAGTTAGTTTTTTTATTTTTTATATAATAATTGCATTGATATGCACCCAGCCTATTTCCTTGGACCTCCTTCATCTAAATCATCTGCAGAAATGTAGGAGATGATAAATTTAGTGTATATGTCCTGGGCACTGAATTAGGTTAGGCTGTATTTTGCTCAAACAATCCAGATACGAAGTGCTGTATTCAATTTTACAATTTCACACTCGAGCTAGTGCCCAGTCTTACTCTCTTGTAGCTGAACATGATATTAAAATCTTCTCCCCCATCCACCCCTCACAAGGGTTATTTAAAGGGATCATTGTGGGTTATTGTAGGAGTTTTTCAGAGACCTATGTATTTTGCTGGCTTCATACAGGAGATTTCTCTTTATTAACACAGCTCAGCAAATACAAAGAACTCGCCGGAGACAGTAATTCTGGTTTGAAGATGTACTTTATGCCAAGGTCTGGTTCCACCATGGAGGGAGAGCACTTTGAGACAGCTCAAATTACTCTAATTATATTATCAAGGTGTTCTGCAATTATACTTTTTCAGAAATCATCTGCCCGCCTATTCTGTCCACCTTAATAGGATGGACCAATCATGTTAATATTATTTACCGTGGCAAATTACATCCTACTCTCTAGCAGCATGAGAATTCATTGGTCCATAGAATCCGGAAGCTCCTGCCCACCTGTCTCTTAGCAACTTCAATTATGTACGTTATAGAGTTCAAACGTACCTTTCCCACTGTCGCTCAATTACATAGGTCGTAGAGTTCAAAAGTTCCCGCTCTCACTGTCTGCCAAGCATTTCTTATCAGTAGATTCATGTTAGTCCTGGGAACTTGTAACCTATACTGATAAAAACTATGCTCTGTGGCTGTATTGTTCTTAAAGAATGTGGTTCATCTCACTTAGCTTTCATTCCATTATGTCTTGGGGCAGTCTGTATTTGGCCAAGGTGTTCAGAATATTTCAAAAATACATATTTAAAATCTCTAACAGTGCTTATATGTGTTTCAATGCAACAGTACCTCTGTATTTTCAGGTCTTTATACTTTTTCTGTGTTATATTTATTTCTAAATCATTCTACTTATTAGTCTTTTAGTATCACGTTATCCTAATTTCCTCTAACAGTTATGTATGGGATTTTTTTTCAGGCAGCAGTTGTACGTCTTTTTGAGTTTTCCTATACTTAATAAAGTTTAGTTAAATCTACAGAATTGGTCAGGCTGGTACTAAAGTACTTCTCTGTTCATTTAAAAACGGCTGCTGAACAACTTGCTTCTAGACATGGGTGGCCTGACAGAACTTCCTCTGGAAAGTGAACATGACTGGAAGAATGAAAAGCAGATACGTAGAGCGGGTCAGATTGCTAGAGAAAGGAGGATGAAGTGGAGAAGGGTTATCAGAAGTAGCCATAACCTCGAAGGGTCTTTAGGAAGTAATTTTCTTATCTCATCTAAGTGAGGACCAATGTTTGTGAGGTTTTCACTTCCTAAAAAGGTCATAACTGAAATTTACCAACTGCAATAACCAGAAGGACTATTTCAAAAAAGAGCTCAGCAGCATGACTGTCAACTTTTATGCATCTGACTCCTTTCAGAATGCTGCTGGCAGTTAAGCAATATCTCACAGTTTGCACTGCACTGCTGTGTAAGGGACATCACTGAGCCTTTCCATACAATGAGAAACAGTTTAGAACAAAGAAAATTACAGCACAGGAACAGGCCCTTCGGCCCTCCAAGCCTGCACCGACCATGCTGCCCACTCTATTCCCATCCTATTCATGTCCTTGTCACGACGCCCCTTAAAAGTCACTACCGTATCCGCTTCCACTACCTCCCCCGGCAACGAGTTCCAGGCACTCACTACTCTCTGTGTAAAACATCTGCCTCGTACATCTCCTTTAAACCTTGCCCCTCGCACCTTAAACCTATGCCCCCTAATAATTGACTCTTTCACCCTGGGAAAAAGCTTCTGACTATCCACTCTGTCCATGCCTCTCATAATCTTGTAGACTTCTATCAGGTCTCCCCTCAACCTCCGTCACTCCAGTGAGAACAAACCAAGTTTCTCCAACCTCTTCTCATAGCTAATGCCCTCCATACCAGGCAACATCCTGGTAAATTTTTTCTGTACCCTCTCCAAAGCTTCACATCCTTCTGGTAGTGTGGCGACCGGAATTGAACACTATATTCCAAGTGCGGCCTAACTAAGGTTCTATAAAGTTGCAACATGACTTGCCAATTTTTAAACTCAATGCCCCGGCCGATGAAGGCAAGCATGCCGTATGCCTTCTTGACTACCTTCTCCACCTGCATTGCCACTTTCAGTGATCTGTGTGCCTGTACACCCAGGTCCCTTTGCCTATCAATACTCTTAAGGGTTCTGCCATTTACTGTATATTTCCTACCTGTATTAGACCTTCCAAAATGCATTACCTCACATTTGTCCGGAAATTTGTCACATTTAATCTCATTCCCTCTTGCTAGAGATGCATAGGTTTTCCAAGCAGAAAGATTTGCATGGATTGAAAACCTCCTCATGGTGTAGGATAGCATTCCTTACTTCACTTTGCCTTATGTGTGCTTTATGTGAACTCAGCCATTTTCATGAGCTGAAAAGGATTGCACTTCCTCATTGTGCAGCTTGTGTGTGACCACAGACATTGGAATATGCAACTGAGGAGTGCCTTATCCTGGCAGCTGTCATGTTTCCTTCATTTTGTGCAGTCCTCAGTGCCATTAGTGTTTGATCACCACGGTAAGATAAAGGTTGGCATGACAACCTTGGAGTGACAAGGCTTATATATTCATAACGTGGCTTATGATTATGGTCCGGAACCACACATGCACAGCAGCCCCACAGTTTGAGTGATACTGCAGATAATATTAGAGAACACACCATAGGCATCCTCAGTTAATGCTTCTGCAGCCTGAACCTCCCCAGAATGATCCCAATAACCCCAACCACATTTCTCAATTTATCAATCAATGGTCCATTAATGGTTCATTATCTTTCCTCTAACACTGATTGTCACATTGTCCTCTTTCTACTGTGATGCTTTGGAACAGTGGTAACCAAAGCCACAATGGCAATGGTCTGAGCTGCCAAGGCAGCTTTGATCGAAGTTGTTTGGGATGGAAAGGAAGGTATGATTTTGAGTATCGAGTGCTGTACCGTGATTGGTTCTACACTGGAGGTGATTATCCATTCCATTATTAGAAAAGTTGAACTGCAAACTGTGGCACAAAGTCCTGTGTATAAATTGATTCTGGACTTTTCCCTGCTTCTTGTTATCATGGGAACAGGTATTGCTGAAGCCATCACCACTGACAGAGCTGGATAGATCAGTGATGACCGTATTTGCAGAGTTCATCTTCCTCCTGTCACCCCTCATTTCAAAATCTCTTCTACCTCATAAGCTGCAGATGGTGGAATCATGCAGATGGAGGAATCATTCTTGTTATCATGCATAGGCTCTCTGGCCTGCATCGCACTGCATCACGCATTTGAGTATTTACACCTATTGACTTTCTTATGTAGCCTGACTCAACAAATCCTTAACAGTCCCTCTGCCGAAACAAGAATAGCAAGTGTTCCTTCAGCAAGCTGGCACCTGCACTGTGACTTATCCTCCCAACCTGACTCTTCCACATTTGTACCTGGTGTGTTGCCATTTTCAGATCTCGCCTTTATTCTAGCTTTTAAATATGCACAGAGACAGTCTCTTCATTGGTAGCTGCAAGTACAGGGTCCATCTCTTCACTGTGTTTTTCTTCTTCCTTCTCTGACTGCAAAGGTCCCAATTCTTGGTTATCAGAAATGAAAAAAAAGTACCTGCATTGGATTTTTGGTGAGGAGAGAGGAAAAATAAGAAGTGCATGATTCCACCATCTGCAGCTTGTGAGGTAGAAGAGATTTTGAAATGAGGGGTGACAGGAGGAAGATGAACTCTGCAAATACGGTCATCACTGATCTATCCAGCTCTGTCAGTGGTGATGGCTTCAGCCATACCTGTTCCCATGATGGCCAGCAGTGTTTCCTCAATCAAGGTTAAAACATGTGGAAGTCCCTGTTCTCCTCCAGTTCTTTCCTGCTGCCTTTGGTTCTCCTGCAAGAAAGGGAAAAGTGTGCCAATGAGTGTCCTGCTGTATATTTGGGGAATGTGGCTGCTGTGGTTGAATAGCTGCGCGTGTGTGTAAATTGTAAGTTGTGGGTGTGATACTTGCAACAGTGTTAATTGCATGAAGGTGAGGTAAAACACATGAATTAAAGGGTTGAGTACAATCATAGAATCATCTCTCTGACAGAGTACCTTACCCAGATCCTCTCCCCTGCCCTATTCCTGTAACCCCACACGTTAACCATGGCTAATCCATCTAACCTACACATCTTAAGTCACCTGGGGCAATTTAGCATCACCAATCCACCTAACCTGCACATCTTTGGACTGTAGAAGGAAACTGGAGCACCCAGAGGAAACCCATGCAGACATGGGGAGAAGGTGCAAACTCCATACAGATGGTCATCCGAGGCTGGAATTAAACCCGGGTCCCTGGCGCTAATTGAAAGTGATTGTTAATAGATGAGGTGATGAGGATTTAGAGAATTGAGAAGTGGTTGAGGATAGTGGTAAAGTGGTTAGGAAATGCCATGTAATGATAAACTCACTCACTTTAGCAATGTGCATGAATTTGATAAATTTCTTCCAGTATTGACTCCACGATCTTGGAGCAACATTCCTGGCATTGATCGCTGCCACAGCTTCTCCCAGCTCTTTCCTGAACATATGTCTGATGGGCTTACCACTCCCCCTCAGATACATGATATCTCTCCTTAAACCACACCTTGCACCAAAACCTCTCGTACATTGTCCAAAAGCTTGGGTGTACGCTCTCTCGTATGCTTGGCTGTTGTTCAAAGTATCACAGCCCACATTCACTTACCAAAAACTCACACTTCAAAGGCTTTTTCCAGGCTTTAAGAGGGGCTAACTACTTGCAATATTATATCCCTGCTGATGTGTGTAGCCAATGAACAGTGTGGCTAGCAGTAACTCCATGCAGCAACCATTTGAAATAGCAAGCTGCATTAATTTATCATGCTGTCTGCAATGTTAGGAATAGTCATACTGCAATCCCTATACCCATTTTCAGGGAGACATGGTTAACCACTTTTAGAAATACTAATATTTCAGCTAAACTGTATTCCAATGTACAATAAGCTACTGTCTTGTAACTTGCATCTTAAGCTACTGGACTGTATTACATTTCCTATATGTTTCAGTTGAGTAGCTTAATTATGTAAGTGTAAATAAAGATAAAATCTGTTTATAGCAGCAACAGTTAACCTTAAAAACCTTTCAAAGATAATCAAGTTCCATTTGTAATCAAAAGCCCCATCTCCAAACCAGGTTATCCTGCTGTTATTATGAAATTGCTGCCTTATTGAAATATGATTACTCCTTTTCCATTCTTCAGCCCATAAGAAGCAGTGATATGTGCCTGGCAGCGGAATAGGTCTGGATTTTATGGCTGTACGCCGGGCGTTATTTTTGGCAGGAAGGAGCATTTAAAGTATGAGGAGAGCCCACCAACTTCACACCCACCCCAAGCTGTCTCCCGGTAGGTGGGTGGGTGCCGAATTCGGGAGCCCGCCTGCCATTTTAAAATAAATAATCAAGTGTTGTTTCAGCTTTTAAATAAGTCAATTGACCTGAATAATATATTGCTCACGCCATTGTACGGTTGACATAGGTGGGAATGAGCTGACCGTTCTTTAAACACAAGTTTTTGATCTTTGAATTGATTTATTATTGTCACATGTATTGGGATACAGTGAAAAGTATTGTTGTGAGCTGTACAGACAAAATATACCACTCATAAGGTGTATAGGGGAGAAGGTAAGTAAAGGGCACAGAATATATTGTTGCAGTTACTGATAGGATGAAGAGAAAGATTGGCTTAATGTGTAATAGGACCATTCAAAAGCCTGATGACAGCAGGGAAGAAACTTCTTGAGTCAGTTGGTATGTGTTTTAAGACCTCTATATCTTTTTCCTGATGGAAGAAGTTGGAAGAGAGTATGTCTGGGATGCGTGGAGCCTTTGATTATGCTGGCTGCTTTCCCGAAGCAGCAGGAAGCGTAGACGGAGTCAATAGATGGGAGGCTGGTTTGCAGGATGGACTGGGCTATGTTCACAATCCTTCGTAGTTTCTTATGGTCTTGGTCAGAGCAGGAGCCATACCAAGCTGATCCTGGTCTTGATTTTATTTAATTTCTTGTTATTATAGTTTTAATTTAATTCCTGACCCTAATATTATTTATTTCTGCAGTTCTATTGACTTCATTTGATTTCTGCTCCTCAATATTATATTATGCGTATTATTATGTCACTTGATATTATTTATTTATGTTATGACTATTGTTTTATTTTAATCATTGATTCCAATACTATTCAATTCACAGATTCTCTGGTATATCTACTGACCCACCTGCTCAATTCTGATTTGCTTAATTAACTAACTTTGTTGGTCTAAACTTTTATATTCTGCTCCTCACTTAGTAATGCCTTCATCCATCTTCTACATATTGTTGAAGATCATTTATAACATTTCCGCTTTCTTTAAGGGTCATGCTCACTTCTGCACACTTCACACATTTTAGCATATCCTTTAACTCACTTTAAGCATTGCTTATGGAAGATCAGTTGTCCATTCATTTTCTAAATATAAAAGTTTAAACTTTAATGCTTACTCATCAAGTTTCAGACATGGCAAACTGTTGGATGCAAATTACTGTTTCCAATGCCAGCATCCCCACATCTGAAGGTAATAAAGGCATTCGTTTGAACCATCCAACAAATGATACAGCAAAAAAAACATTGATGAGTTATAATGTCCAATGGTAAATGGCTGTGATGTCTGGACTGTGATAGATAAACAAAAATCATGTATCCAGCATGCATTTGTCAGATTTCAGACATTGCACTTCGCAGTATCAAAAAAAATAGAGAAAAGCAATTATTTTATGCTGTTTTTTTTCCTGAGCTGGTGCTAAAATTTATAAGCACATGGTCGAGGTGGCATTATGCAACATTTTCATGTTTTTCTGGGAAATATGGATGTTTGAATGGGTTTTTCGGCCTTTTCTCCCAAAGCTTAAACACGTTTCGGAACTCAGGAAGTTACACTTGAACGGTTGGTTACTTTTCTAACTTATCTTGGCCTGAGTACAGACAATTGTTTTGTCAACAATATGTTTTATTTAATTTTACCACTAAAATGTTTGTTTAAGCACTTATCAATTTTAATTTAATCTAAATTTATCTAAATATAACTTGTGCTACGGCTTACATGACACATGACTCTTTTTGAGTTATCAGTGTGACTCATTCAAATATAGGAGGCAGATTTTTATTTTCCTGTGTCTGGGTATTGTGGATTATTTAATGCAGCACATAGGAAATAAATGGTACCTCATGTGCAAGGGACAACCCAAATTTTCATCCTTATAAAATAACAGGTTGAAAAATTGAGCACGCTGACTAATGGGTGTTTATTTCACCCCATTTTCCTCGATTCACTGCATGTAGAAGATTCGCTATATATTTTGGCGCAGGAACAAAAAACTCTGTTCCGAGTGCTTCCCCCATAACTGTTTAATAAATTAATGGAGTACAATGACTAGTAATATTCTACCATCAGTGATAATAGACCATAATTGGCGAATAGGTGGTAACATTACACACCTGGAGACCAAAGTTTTTTTATTTTTTCCATAGGATGTAAGTGTTGGTGGCAAGGCCAACATTTGTTGTCTATCCCCAATTGCACTTGAGAAGGTGGTGGTGAGCTGCATTCTTAAACCGCTGCAGTGTTTTGGACGGAGGTACACCCACAGTGCTGTTAGGAAGTGAGTTCCAGCATTTTGATCCAGCAACAGTGAGGGAATGGTGGTATGGTTCCGACTCAGGATGGTGTGCAACTTGGTGGGGAACTTGCAGGTTGTGATGTTCCAATGCATCTGCTGCTCTTGTCCTTCTAAGCAGTAGCGGTTGCAAGTTTGAAAGGAGCTATTGAAGCAGGTTCGAAGAGTTTTCTGCAGTGCACCTTGTAGATGGTACACACTGCTGCTACTGTGCGTCAGTGATGGATGGAGTGACTGTTTAAGGTGGTGGATGGGGTGTCAATCATGTAGACTGTTTTGTCCTGGATGGTATCAAACTTCTTGAGTGTTGTTCGACCTGCAGTTATCCAGGCAAGTAGAGAGTATTTAATCCTATTCCAGACTTGTGCCTTATAGGTGGTGGACTAGTAATTAGTAACAAATATTGCAGATGCTGGAAATCTGAACTAAAACCAGAAGAATTCTGGAAACAACAACAAGTCAAGCAGCATCTGTGGAGAGAAACAGAATTGATGTTCCAAGTCAATGACCTTTTTTGAGTACTGGACGATGCTAACTATGATCAGCTCTTTGAGCAAGTATAGTCAGGGAAAAGGGAATAGGGTCTGTGGTAGGGTGACGGACATGAATAATTGGCCACAAGAAAGCATGGGTGCACCTGGTAAGATTATACTGCTGTCAGAATAATGTTAATTCTCTACATTTAATTTTTAGACAGCATGTTCACTGTGTATCAATAAAACATTGCAGTTGTAACGCAAGTTGAATATAATTGTGATATAAAATGATACCTGCTGAATAAATTATGAATTCTGATCAGAGGAGAGTGGCCAACTTTTGACTAAAGGCACTAATGTGTGTGTTTGACCTTGGGCTGTTCAGACGCACAGTACAATCACAGGCTGTCCTATTCCAATGATCATGTTAGGCTTGCAGTGGCATTCTAAAGAGGCACAAGTGGTGCATCACTCCTTATTTCCACACTTTGATGTTTATAAATATCATCGAAATGACAGTGGCATCAGCTGGCTGTCCTCTGATTGGATGGTTTGATGTAAATAAGCACTGAACTCTCGCTTGTATGTAACTATCACATGCGTTTGACAGGGTACATACCAGGAAGCACAATGTACTTACAAAACAGGAGGGGGTTGTGTGTCAGCTGGTAAACGGTGATTTTCCATAAATCTGGTTCAGGGAAAAACTAGTATTTTAAAAATAGCATCATTGTATCAGGAACTCTGAGTACAAGGGTTTACCAATCAGCATTTACTTAATGTGTTTCTAATTAGTGAGAGATGTTTTCAAAAATGGCTCCTTACTGGTGGTACCTTAATTTGCAGCTATTTATCCGATTGTTGGAAGTATAATCCTTGAAACACTGGCCCCGATTTTAAGTTGGCAATGTGCATTGGAAAAGTGGAAGTTGTGTGCTTGTCGGTGGCTTCATAACTCAGTCACATTGTTATCGCTTTTCTTCTGGGTTTCATGTCCAATTAATGGCAGTAGGTGTGATGTGGGCCTGCATAACACAATCTCAATTCCAGGGACACTCCAAACATACAAATTGAAAGAGTTAGAGTTTGGTGTCAGAGAACTGCAGTTTCAGAATGAAGTTCAGATGGGCAAACACTGCATCCCATTTCACTGATACCTCCCTGAATGTGCTGCTGGAAAATAATGAGATTCTCTTCTCCAGCAGTAGGGGAAGGAAACCTGCAGCTGAGACCAAGAAGATCAGCACTGCTGCCTCACAGTGCCAGTGACCCGGGTTCAGTTCCAGCCTTGGATGACTGTCCATGTGGAGTTTGCACATTCTTCCCATGTCTGCATGGGTTTCCACCTGATGCTTCGTTTTCCTCCCAGTCCAGAGATGTGCAGGTTGGGTGGATTGCCCGTGCTAAATTGCCCTTAGTGTCTCAAGATGCATAGGTTAGGATGGATCAGCCGTGGTAAATGTGTGAAGTTTTTGGGATAGGGTTGGGGAAAGGGTTAAGATGCTGTCTGTAAGAGAGTCGGTGCAGACTTGATCGGCTGAAAGGCCTCCTTCTGCACTGTAGGATTCTATGATGATGAATGTCACAAAGGAGATGCAGTGCTGCACTTCTAGGTTCAATGCAGAAAGTGATTTAACGACTGTACCAGGTCAAAAAAGATGAGTACAGTGGCATTTCATCTACATCTGGCTTTGTGCATCACTCCAGCCCCCTCACTCTGCATAACCTACTCCCATTGCATACCCAGTTACCTTGTGGTGGACCCATCTTTCACTTTAAACGCAGTTCCTGACATCTACATCTATCCATCCAGCAATTTTACTCACCCTTACCTTTATATTGTCATACTTCTCCCTCATAAAGACCAAATGTGCTGCATCCATTGAATAAACACATACCAATATTTGAATATCCTGGGCAAGTTTGGGTGCCAACCTGCTTGCCACGTCAGTTTGGCCTCACTGGACTGCACTGATCTGCACTAAAATGTTCTCCAGTGCATTGGTAGCAATGAACTGTGACCTGGTCCTGATAAGGGTCATGGAAGGGGAGAGTCCATTCAAATGCTTTCATTTCTCACCCTGAGTCCTTCTCTCAGTTGGCTGCCCACATGCTGTCTAATTTCCTGATGGCCAGGTCTGCCTTTGCACAGGAGTAGGTAGAGCAATCTTTAGTGGGGCTCTCACCCAGTGAGCGTCAGCTACCAGTGCCTCAGCAGTCAGAACATGGCTTAAACAGCTTGCTTCGAGCTCTGCTGAAGCTACACAGCTTACACACCCAGGAGTAGCAGAGAAAGGAAGAACAAGGATTTGTCTGGCATAAAGGTAGGCATATGGGTGTCTGAGAAAATGTGGTTTTGATAAGTTTTTGTTCTTTATTTAGTTCACAAAAATATTATTCTCTTTCATCATTTTTCTATCGTGTACATTTTTCAGTGTGGAGTGATAGTTGACCTTCTAACTTGTTTGAAGATGAATGTTTTGATGGGGACCAAAGGGGGAACCTTCAGGGGGTGCTTGCTTGTAGGACTGTTTGTGACAGTGGCATTGAGGACATGTGTAAAAGTGGTCGGTGTATTTCATAGAACCCCTACAGTGCAGATGGAGGCCATTCGGCCCTTTGAGTCTTCACCAACCACTACCCCACCCAGCCCCCATTCCCGTAACCCCACACATTAACCCTGCTAATCCCCCTGACACTAGGGTCAATTTAGCAAGGCCAATCAACCTAACCCGCACATCTTTGGACTGTGGGAGGAAACCTGGAGCACCCGGAGGAAACCCACGCAGATATGGGGAGAATGTGCAAACTCCAGGCTGGAATTGAACCCAGGTCCCTGGCACTGTGAGGCAGCAGTGCTAACCACTGTGCCACCGTGCCACCCGTATTTTCTGACCACTGCTGCAACCTAAGTGAATCATGCATTAATGACGGTATCTCGGGCAGCAATGTGAGTAGCTGGAGGTCTCTTCTCTGATCCTGTTGCTTCCTCCTCACCCTCTGAATTTTCTGAGCTCCTCACTTTGTCCTGTAGGTCCAAGCCTCGCTGTTGCACAGTCTGTTAGCACACCACAATTCTGATGACTCTGGCAGGTGCTACTGATGGGTACCTCCAGAGCTGTTGAAACACCGGAACAGCATTGACAATGTGCTGATGGCCTGCTCAAGCACACATCTGGTGGTGATATGTCATTCATTTTAACACTGTTGAGCTTCAGTGCTGGACTTTCTGATGGGTGTCATAAACCAAGTTTCCAGTTGGTATCCTTTGTCGTCTCTCAACCATCTCATAAGTCTACTTCCAGGTACAACAGATGAGGGAGCTTCAGATGAAAGCATCATGATGGCTGCCTGGGTATCTTGTGCACACCTACATAACAATCTTTTTGCAGTTGCACACACTGATGGGTTGGAAGCCGCTATGGTTGACAAATATTCCTGGTTGTTCTGGGGTTCTGGAATGCTTTCAGTGTGCAGCCAATGGCACCTTGTACCTGTAGGAAGCCAGTCAGAGCCACAGTGAGCTCACTCATTCCAACTGGTATCATCATAAGTGAAGTTGGCATTATTTCCAGTCCTGGCAAAGAAACCAGCTGTCAGTTCTTATTTATGTGGGTGGCTGACTGGGAGATCATGGATTTATCAGAGTTCTGAAAGTGTCTGGAGGCAACAGAATGGAGGGCGGTGGTGCCTTCTAACACCACTGGTAATATGTGGTCACCAAGTCCAGCAGGCAGCAGCTGATGTTTCTTATTACCTGATGTGACATCCTGAGCTTTCTGATACATGAGTGATCAAACGTGATAGAAACTGAGGGGGGCGATACTTCCATTCCGACCTGCTAATTCTTTGGTGGGTCGAGCTGGGAGATTCACGTATGCGCCAATTCGTGGGATTAGCGCATGTATTCCCTACACACATGCATCTCCCACCACTGGATCTCTGGCACGGTTGGGACCATACAGGAAACCTGCAAGAACACCAGGTAAGTAATTTTAATCTATTTTTAATGTGATTTGAATGTAATTATCAGATCCGGAACTGAATTCTCTAGGCCCAATGGTATTTCCCATCACGCCAGTACAAATTCACTCCAGCGGGGATTAGAGTAGCTCCCCACTTTTGGGGAGCTAGTGGGAGACCCGCTGGAGTGAAGGGGGCAATTGGGACCCCCCAGGGGGTCAGGAGGTGGGGGAGTGGTGCCTCCTGGGCATGGGCACCCTGGCAGTGCCAGCTTGTGCCCAAGGGGCAAAGTGCCCATGCCCGGGGGGCACCTTGGCACTTCCCACTGGACATCAGGCAGTGCCAAGGGGGTGGGGCCTAGGGGGCAGAGCCCAGGGAGCGGCATCAGGTGGGGACAGGGCCTTGGGGCGATCGGTGGGGGGTCCCGCTGCCACTCTTCAGTCAGGATAGATCGAGGCTGGAGGGAGGCCAGTGATCGGGGTGGGCTGGTGTGCTGGCGGGGGGGAGGGCGGTGCTGGAGATCAGGGCGCTTCAGGACGGGAGGGGGTTCGGGGGTCGGGGCTGACTCGAGGATGGTTGTGGGGGCCGCGATCGGGCTGTGGAGGGGTGCTGGAGAGGCAGCAGTGTGGGATCCCGGGCTGGCCAGCGATTGAACTGGCCAGCAAATGGAAGGCTGACAGATCAGGGCCACTGCACATGCGCAGAGACCTGGAACTGTCAGACTTTGGCGTGAATGGACCCCACCCCCTGAGCTTTTAATGATATTCCCGATTGTGACCTCTGCACTGCACAGAGTTTGGAAGATTCAAGTCTGAAGTTGCACTGAAAAAACAATCGTGATTTGCATCATTTTTCCCGCGAATTCAACACTTAGAACTTTTTGGGAGAATCGCCCTTGAGTCTTGTCCAAGACCCTGATTCAAGAGTTGTGCCTCTCTGCTGCCCGCTTATCTAGTGTGTAGCTGCAGGTGTATGAGCAGCAGCTGCAGTATTGTTGCTGGTCACCCTGGTCCTCATCCTAAGGCAGCAAAAAAGGCAGCACTCACCCTGATGTGATAGAGCAACTACTGAAGTGTAGAAAGTGACACCTCAGCAAAAGCACTGTGATCAAACCATTCCCACTAGCAAATAAGAAAGCAGTTATGAATACTTATTTGCATATTTCCAAGAGATTGATTCGGCCACTCCATTGTTATTGCGTACTGGCTTTGCTTTCACAAGTGAACTTCAGGAATCCTGGAAAACATGTGCATCTGAATTAAAGTCAAATGCGTGTTTGAACTATTAATATACGTTGTGTCAAAAAATTTCCATTGTGGGACCAGGAACAGCAGTATTCAGTCCAGGCCTCACAAAGAATGTTGCAGCCTCTCTTGCCCTATTTTCTAACCCCCACCCTCTAACATTTATCTGAACGCTGTGGACACACATGGGTATTAAGTTGGAGAGTCAAATTTATTGATGGCTCCGCAGCTGTACTCTCTGTAAACTGTGTAGCAGCACAGAAATCCTTGTGATGGCCGGGCCCAAGTCAGCCCATTTCAATTAGCACATCAGCTGCACAAAAAACTAAAGAGGTTCAATTTTTAAATAAATCTCTTGCATGCTCAAAAAACATTAGAGGGAACCTTGCTCAGCAATTAAAATTACCGGGTCCTCCTGATGCATCAGGTGGGAGGAATAGAGATTTGACAAAGTGGTTTCCTGTGAGAAATACACTCCCATGTTAATCCCTATGTAAAATTCTATGTAGTGCATTCACCAAAGATCAATTGGATAAGCTTTCCTGTTCTTTAAGTTTTCATTCTTTTTTGCCAAAGCTGCACACTTGGATGCTAATGTGCACTTAATCATAGAATCACAGAATTGCTACAACAGAAAAGGAGGCCATTCAACCTATCGTGTCTGTGCTGGATCTACGAATAAACAACTCATCTAGTGCCACTCCTCCTGCCTTCCTGCAACCCTGCGTATTCTTCCTTTTCAGATAGTGATCCTCTTGTATGCCTTGATTGAATCATTTTTGTTATTCGTTTATGGGATGTGGGCATGATTGACTAAGCCAGTATTTATTGCCCATGCCTAATTTCCCTTGAGAAGGTGGTGGTGAGCTGCCTTGAACCGCTGCAGTCCATGTGGTGTAGGTACACCCACAATGCTGATCGGGAGGGAGTTCCAGGATTTTGACTCACAGCTGTGAGAGAATGAAGATGCATTTCCAAGTCAGGTTGGTGAGTAACTTGGAAGGGAACTTCCAAGTGGTGTGGTTCCCATGACCCTTGTCCTTCTAAATAATAGTGATTGTGGGTTTGGAAGATGCTGTCTAAGGAGCCGTGGCAAGTTCCTGCAGTACACCGTGAAGATGGTACACACTGCTGCCACTGTGCATCGGTGATAGAGGAAGTGAATGTGGATGGTGCAAATCAAGCAGGCATGCTGTCGACCTTCTTGAGTGTTGTTGGATCTGCACTCATCCAGGCAAGCGGAGAGTATTCCATCACACTTGTGCCTTGCAGATTATGGACCAGCTTTGGGGAAATCAGGTGGTGAGTTACTCACCATAGGATTCCTAGCCTCTGACCTGTTGTTATAGCCACATTATTGATATGACTAGTTCAGTTAAGTTTCTGGTCAATGGTAATCCCAGGATGTTGAAACTGGAGGATTCAGTGAAGATATTGCCACTGAATGTCATGGGGCAATAGTTAGATTCTCTCTCCTTGGAGATGGTCGTTGCTTGGCATTTGTGTTATCTGAATGTTACTTGCCATTTGTCAGGCCAGGCCTGGATATTGTCTGGATCTGCTGCATTTGAATATGGACTGCTTCAGTATCTGAGGAGTCATGAATGGTGCTGAACATTGTGCAATCAACAGTGAACATTACCACTTATGCCCTAATGATGGAAGAAAGGCCTTGATGAAGCAGCTGAAGATGGTTGGGCCTCGGACACTACCCTGAGGAACTCCTGCAGTGATGTACTAGAGCTGAGATGACTGACCTCCAACAACCATAACTATCTTCTTTTGTGCTAGGTATGACTCCAACCAGCAAAGTGTTTTCCCCTGATTCCTATTGACTCTAGTTTGGCCAGAGTTCCTTGATGCCATACTCGGTCAAATGCTGCCTTGATATTAAGGACACACCTAGAATACTAAAGTAAAGTAAGGCTTACATTATCACTGCAATGAAGTTACCACACTCTAGCGCTTGTTCGGGTCAATGCACATAACCAGCACATCTTTCAGACTGTGGGAAGAAACCGGAGCACCTGGAGGAAACCCACGCAGTCACAGGGAGAACGTGCAAACTCCACACAGACAGTGACCCAAGCCGGGAATCGAACCTGGGACCTTGGCGCTGTGAGGCAGCAGTGCTAACCACTGTGCCACCATGGGTTTTGGTCCCTTTATGGAAAAATATACTGGCATTGGAGGCAGTCCAGAGAAGGTTCACAAGGTTGATCCTGGCTATGAGGAGAGATTGAGTAGATTGGGCGTGTACTGACGGGAGTTTAAAAGCATGAGAGCTGACCTTATTGAGACGTATAGGATTCTCAGAGAGCTTGACAGGGTAGATGCTGAAAGGTTGTTTCCCCTTGTGGGAGAGTTTAGGACCAGAGGGCATAATCTCAGAGTAAGGGGTCACCCATTTAAGTCAGAGATGAGGAGGAATTTCTTCTGAGGATAGTGAATCTGTGGAATTCTTTGCCACAGAGGGCTGTAGAGGCTGGGTTACTAAGTTTGTTTAAGGCTGAGATAGACAGATTTTTAATCAGTAAAGGAATCAAGGGCCATGGGGATAAGGCAGGAAGGTGGAGTTGAGGATTATCAGATCGGTCATGATCTCATTGAATGGTGGAGTAGACACAATGGGCTGAATGGCCTACTTCTGCCCCGACATCTTATGGGCAGTCAATCTCGCCGCACCTCTGGAATTCAGCTCTTTTGTCCATGTTTGAACCAAAGCTGTAATGAGGTCAGGAGCTAATTGACTCTGCGGAACCCAAACAGAGCATTGGTGAGCAGGTTATTGCTAAGCGAGTGCTGTTCGATAGCACTGTTAATAACCCCTTCCATCACTTTACTAATGATCGAGGGTAGACTGATGAGGCAGTAATTGACTGGGTTGGATTTGTCCTGATTTCTGTGCACAGTACACACCTAGGCAATTTTCCACATGTTGGATATATGCCAGTGTTGTATCTGCCTTCACCAGGCAGTGCATTCCAGATCCTCACCATTCACTGCATGAGCACATTTTTCCTCATGTCTCCATTGTGGTGTATTTCTATCATTTTAAACACTTTACAGTGTGCCTGCCCCATGGAAAAATGTCTTATATGCCTTCTGTTTCTGGTGGAAATTGTTTGGAAATAGTAGGATCGTAAGAACCTTCCCCCTATTCTGCTCGAGTTGTTCTGGAAAGTGAGTGAAATTTGAACTGCAAACCTTGCTTGCACAGGGCTTCTTTCCTATTTTTAATGGATAATTCTCAAGTAACCACCTCTCTGTAGCACTAGGTGGCATGCTTGTTATACAGAAGGAAATATTGAAAACATTTCCTTTTTTTTGTCGAATAGATTTTTTGTGATTATAGAATCATAGGATTGTACAGTGCAGGAGGAGGCCATTTGGCCCATCGAGCCTGCACTGACCCCAAGCCCTATCCCCATAATTTCATGCATTTATCCTAGCGAGTCCCCTGACACTAAGGGACAATTTAGTATGGCCAATCCACTTAACCTGCACATTTTTGGATCAATTAGCCCAAAGTGCATCACAGATTTTCCGTTAATCTGGTAAGGATTCTTCCCTCACAACATGAATTTATAAGAACATGTAAAAATGAAATAATGGCTCAATGTACTTACTATATAGCAATTTTACATTTCAATTCAGCCAATGATTTTGTTTGAAAGTGCAATCGTGTTGTAGTGCAGCAGTCAGTTTGCACCAGGAAGCCTGTTCTGGTGGTGTTGATTAATGAATTAATGTTTGTCAGAAACTAAGAGCAATCCCAGCAAGCTGCAGGTGCTGGTGTGTAAGCCATATATCAACGCTGAAGCAGAGAAGTGTTTCCAGCATTTTCTGCCTTTTAGTTCAAATTGCCACCATCTGAAATATTCCTCTTTATTTTACTTCCAAATATTTTAACATTTCTGATCACTCCCTCTGCAGGCTGTCCAAAGCTTTGAAACCTCTTACTGTCTGCAGGACCCAAATTGAATATGATGCTGTCACGTACAGAGTACCAGAGGCGGATTTAACAATATTTGTCAGATATAGATGTTTTGTGCAAACAAGCAGTTCTTTAGACTGAGTGTCCACACATTCACATTTTGTTATGGGAAGCTTCAGGAATTCAAATTTCCCATCTGTCACTGGATTACCATGAAATGCACTTCCTCTGATGGTAGACACACAGTCTTAGAATTGGCGATGTGATGCAAGCACTTTTCTTTACTCGCTAGAGAATGTTAACTTTTTCCTTTCACAAGTTTGCTCTATCAAAAGAGTTCCCGCTCAAATCTTTCTTTCCAAATACTTTAAATGTTCTTCCACACTCCACTGCTCTGATGTCCAAGCTTTGGCTCAGAGCAGCAGTGTGTGGAAATTTTTACCTAATTTGGAACTCTTCCTTTCACTCCACCTTTAACACAGTCTGAGTGAATAGATTTGTTATTGTCGAGACAGAGAACAAAAGAGTAATCTCGCAGTCCGAAGGGTTCATTTTCTCCCAGTGGGAAATTGATGGGATCAGAACAACTTCAACGGTGTCAAACTAATTGGTTGTTAAGTAGGTGTCCAATCTAATTTGATCAATTGCCTGCTGGATGGTTTAGGCTATTATAGCCCCATGAGATTTTATGAATGTGATATAAAAAGGAGTAGCAGCAGGGTGAAGAGAAGTGGGTTGTTGGAAGTTTTGGTGATGAACAATTGACCAGGTCACCTGGAATAGTCTCATTAATGGAGTTCACTCAACTTGAGCAAGACAAGGATTGCATAGTTCCCCTTTATCTCTCAGCCCCTTCCAGTGGGGTTGTGAATTTCCAAGTAGCATCTCAAAGCTATAAAGCTATTAAGATTCAAAATATCTTCATTAGGCTACTTGAATGCATCCCCAGGACTAAAGGAACAGAATAGCAGGAATCCTAAACACATAAAACACAATTAATTTTAAAAGAAATTCAGTCTTTGGACCAGATGCTATCTAACAGGTGCAAAGTAGCTGGTTTTCAAATAAAACAAAACAGTAACCCAAGAATCCTTTTTTAAAGAAGCACGGATAGCGATTTCATTCTGTTCATGACTGAAGGCCTTTAGGCCACAAATTAGCATTGTTTTCTCTTCCTAATCTCTTTTTTCCCCTCCTGAGGGCATTAACTTTTTATTGGGTTTGGCTCTGTGAGCACAAAGACACTTGATTACAGGAACCCAACTTGTATAAGGTCATTGCAGTATCACTTGCACACTGCAAGCAAATGTGATGTGATTAAACCTCCAGGAATACAACCAGTTCATAACTCTGCATCCAACAGTGAAACATTTCTTTAGTACTGAAGTGAATTATCTGTCCAGATATTCACATTCATGGCTATATCTTTAAGTCATATCCTTCAAAATTACGCATATAACCAATGAAGCAAGGTGGCAGGAATATCTTAGCCCGATATGCATTATTAAATCTATAGCAACACAACTATACGGTTTTGGATTGTGAGGTTTTAAATACATTTTTAAGCATGTCTTTCTCAATTGGAGTGTATAATGACTGAGTGTCTTAGATCCATTTTTAAGGAGTGGATTCTAATAAAAGTTACCTTGTCATAGCCATAAGCTAGAATCCAAATAAGTCTGCAACATTGAACTGTATCAAATTTAATACATCTTCCTTCACTTGTATGTGTTGTGATCAAAAATTATCTGCATGTAGAAAGAGTGAAAATTTCATATTCATTAATGGTTCATGGCTGCAGTTGATGATTTTTGCATTAGGGGTATAGGAAAATAGGTTATCTGTTTCTACTGTTTATGGTACACTTTGAGTTCAATGAACTGGTGTGCCTTCTGTTAAAGAATGTCAGTTATATCACAAAGAAAAGGTTCACCTGATATCTGTCAAGACTCTTGAGTTTCTGGAAGCTATGAGTAGCATAGCATCTCAGTGGAGTTGTTACCTTGATTTACCATCGACAGTGCTGTCAGCCTTATTTTAGCTTGCAGATCATAATCTATAGTGCTACAACTTTGCACGATAACTTGGTTCAACATGAATCTCTTTGATAAGCTCTAGTTAGATAGTCCGTGAACGAATCAGCTTAAACCGGTGTAGATGTTAGGCACAGTGCTGCATACCTGTACCCGCACTGCTCCCTTTCTGTAGTCTCCAATTGCTCCTCTCCTTTACAATTGGGGTCCTGAATCCCTTGCTTAGTAGTGAATGTACGCAGCAAATAGCAGTGCTAGGATGCACTACTCTGTGAAACTGGTAAATGCTATTACGTAAAATTAGATGTGCCTCAAACTAATCCATGTACCCAAAACAAAGGAGGGTAATTGAGACTTTTAAGGATCCTTTGTTTCAAACAAATACACACTGAAGCTTCATTCATTTGCTTGTGTTGCTCCTTTGCTCATAGATTTGATTCTTTAATAATTTAAACACCCTTTTATCATTTAGATAGCAAAGCCCCATTTGGTACATAGAAAGTCTTTGTATGCCTTCCATTGCCGTCAAATTAAAGGCAAAATGAACGAATATCAGCAATTGTGTAGTTAAGAGTAATGAGTTAATTGCATTGATAAAATAGAAAACTTGATGCTTTTAGATACATGATACAGAAGAAGACACTGATGATATTTGATAGGACTATTTGTAGCATGTTGGCTCCCAGCAGAAAGTTATCAGGTATTTAGACCTCTGTGCTGAGCATGTATAACAAAGTGGCATTTTATCCAATCCATTTTGAGCTGCTATTCCATTGATTAAGCACAAGTCATGGCTAGCTATAAGGACTTTGTACAAAATCTGAGATCCCTCATATTACCTTGGAAATAGGCACTGTACTTCAAATAGAGTGGTCTGTTAAAAATTGACGGTCATTTTTCATATGTGCACATACAAATAAAGAAAATAGTTCAATTAATATTACATCAATTTACAACAATATTTTAATGAATATGAATTTAATGAATAAGAATTTCAAAAGCTGTGGCCAGCTGGAGAGAAACACCACTGTGTTCTGTCTCTCAAAAGTTGCTGCTGACATTTCAATCCAGGAAGGGTGAGTAGTTCTGTCCACCTTAGTTATGTTGCTCTTGATGCGTGGGGCTATCACATAAAATGCTTCCAATGTGCCTAGTAAGACCATCATCTGCAGATCCTGTTCTAGGCTTTCAGTGGAGCTTCTAATAAATGGCAATGGCAATTGACCCCAAATTACCGTTGGAAGAGAGGTTACTAGGTATTTTTTAATGAAAAAAAACCTTTTTGTTTGGTCAGCCTTGGACTACCACTTTCAGAGTGACATCGCGCTGTGCCAATGCAAATATTTGGCAATGTTGCAGTATAGAACTCTACAAGTTCGGGCCATCTGTCCCAATATTGAAATGATCCACAGAATTTGGGTTGGGCAACTAACATTCCATTAACGTTTTGATTATTTTCAGTACCTGTTCATGACATTTTAATGATGTGTGTGCCTGGGTCACCCAAACCTTTCTGGACCTCCACTGTTTCTAGTTTTTCACCACTTTTTTATGTGCAAAGTTGGATGACCTTACGTCAATCTACCAATATCTGTAATTTTAACATCCATCTACACTGCTTTCAGTGCCAACAATCATTGTGTAGTTGATAAATTTGGATATGGGACTTTCTCTCACATCAGCTAAGTAATTAACAAATATCGCAAACATTTGAGGTCCCAACACAGAGCCTGTGGAACACTACTAATCATATCCTTCCAACTAGAACATCTGCCCATTATTCCTACTGTGTCTCCTGATGCTCAGTCAATTTCCTTAATCAGGTCAATAATTTACCTTCAGTTCTAAAAGCTTAAACTTTGGGGCCAGAGGCCAGAACTTAATTCCTTGGGGGGCCCCATCAGATTTGGGGCACCCTTCCCTTGGGTCTGGGAGCTCCAGGTCTCTACCCTCCTCCCCCCACCCCTGGCCTATCCCAACACCAAGATTGAACCCCTGATGACTCTCTTGGTATCCCCTACCCTCCTGCCCCTCGGACCCCTGGACCTTAACTTGAAGTGCAGTCTCAGGGCTTAGGCTCAGGCACAACATTGTAGCACCTCTTTTGACTCTGTGCCTGGAGGGGCTGGAGATCTGTTGGCCAGTCTGATCAGCTAACAGCTTTCCAAAGCGAGACCTCTATCCAATGGCAGACAGAAGTTCCGCCTGCTGCCAATAAATGCGTAATTGAGCATAAAATAGCAGCAGGCTGTTAGAGTTGACGGAGATGCGTTCCGAATCGACACGCAAGATGGCAGATTAACATGGCCATTTTGTAAATTCAGGTCGGGGTGAGGAAATAGCCCCAGCCTGGCCACCAGGTTACCAGCTTTTACTAGGCTGCCTGGACAGTAGTCTCTCTGACCACAGGAAAAATCCCAGTGGCAGCAGAAGACCCTGAAACAGCTACTAGTTTGCCATTTAAGAGCCATCCCTATAAATACCTGTAGTGTTAGGCAGACTATAAGCCCAACGGATCTGCCATGGCATCCAATTGTACACCCCTGTCTGCCATCCCACTCTGGGGAGCCATCAAATTCAGCCCCTCATTTTTGTCCTCAATAAGTTCTTCCCCTCCCTACCCTACCGTTCTCTCTCTGCTTTTAAAAAAATGCACAGCACTTTATGAAGAGAAGAATTCATCTTGAAGGGAATTTCAAAATCAGATTTCTTCACCAGTTTGTGCATTGGTGATTTACATAATGATTTTAGTGCAGGTAAAGTAGAGAACAGGCTTTATTATTGATTTAGACAATTTTCTTTCGATGTAGTTTAATAAGCTGGATTTATTATGTTCTTTGCATAACCAAGCTTGTTACCAAGGAACAAACTGTACAAATGTGTGTGTGTATAGTGGTTTGCTGCTTTGCTGAGCAATGTTTGCAACCAACAGTTACCGTTTTCAAGTAATAGTGAGCTGGGGGAGTTGGAGAGAGTTACGGCTTATTTTCTGGGAATCAAGACATTCAAACAGGCCTCCAGGCTACAAAAAGATGCTTGTGCAGTGAATAAAAATGGTTTTGCTGTCACACTTACTCAGATTCATATAAAAATGTGAAAAAAACAGCACATCAGCAATTAGCTGCATGCCCTGTGTGAGGCTACGTATTATACAATAATCAAAAGAGACTGAAACCAAGAAAGGCAATATGTCCAATTAACGCAATCTGAAATGGGGGAACAGTTGTTTACCTTGTCTTTCATTACCATTGATTGCTAATGTTTGTGATGAGATCGTTCCTCCCCCCCCCCCCCCCCCCCCCCCCGCCCCCGCCCCCATATAGCTATACGCTGAATGACCAGATTTGACCAGTGAAATCCTGTTACATGCCATAGCTTATGCATGTCATGGATGTAACAGGATATGTACATCATTGTTGATTTCCTAAAGCGTGAAAGTGGAATTTGCCAGCAACAGCAGACATATACCAGGTTACTGTGGGATGTTGCTTAATTCCAGACTTATGCGAGGATTTGACAATATTTTACTTTTAATCCACTCAGGATCTTGGGTAGAGTTGCACTACAGTAACAATGGGAGCAGCGCACAAAATGGAGGACAGGAGCAGGTTCCAGCACCCACTTCCATTCTCAATGGGGAAATGGAAAAAATACTCCTAGATGCTCAACATGAATCAGGCCGAACCAGCTCCAGAGGAAGTTCTCACTGTGACAGGTATATGCAACACGTAATTTTGCTGCAAAGATTAACCATAAATATGTTTAGTTTGTGTTTTTAAACAGTTATGATTGCAGATGGAATATCCTATAAACTTTGCAGAGACAGGATTGGTGTTAAAGCACACTGACTGCAACAGGAAGGATGGGACTCTCAGCGTCCAGTCAAATCAGCCCTTTTCACAATATAATTTTCTGTAACTTAAAACATCTTCTCTGTGCAACATGTTAACAATGTTACAATTCTGATTTGAGAGCCTGAGGCATACACTAAATGTCGTAACTTTGGTCTCTGCTGACCATATGTTCGATGATACTAGGATCAAAAGTCTTGTATCTGGCTCGTAGCCTATAAAAATTGTGGTTAGTAAGTTAACAGTCATGTCCTTATTTTGGCTAACCTCATATTCAATCAATAAAATGTTATCAAATCAAAACTGTTCATTCTCAACTGTCAAGGGATAGGAACCTCAAATGTGGCTCTTTAATTGATTGCTTGCAGGGTGATAGTTCTATAGATCCATAGTTTTGCAAAATCGTTTGAAGCTGCTATTGAATTCCTTACACATCTGAAGATACACCAGCTCAAGTAATACTTAACTTAGGAAATTCATTATCAACTCCAGATAACTTGCTTTTTCATATTTATAAGAGTAGATTTTGCACAGGTTGCTTAAGTCTGACACCCTCATAAACCAGCAAGGTTAATACTTGCTGATTTTCAGGTACACTAATCTCCCAGGATCAGGTGTGTACATAATGTGTAGAGATATGTTTGGTAGAATTGATAAGAAATTCAGAAAAGGGCAAGGCAATTTAGGCATATTGTGCTTCCAGGCGTAGCTCAAGCTCAAAGTTCCTCGATCTTTTAGGCCATATATTTGTTGTGCGAGTCTTTGGGTACAAATATGCAGGAATCCCAAGCATGGTAGGTGACATAATGACAAATGTAATAACTCCAGCTCTGCTCATTTCCTTGCCTGCCTTTTTTTCCCTTCTACCATTGTAATTGGAATACTTGAAAACCAGTCTAAATTATTCGTTTTGACTCGTGCCATAAAACTCTGCACTCTTTTTGAAATTTTATACTGTAAAAACTCAATTTCTATATTCTCTCGTTTGCCGCTCTTCTTGGGCCAGTCTCAAGAGCCTCTTAGAAGATTGTGTTTGTTGAGAATGTAGCTAAGATAAATTACATCGAATTACATTGAATCTACAGCTTAGAAGCAGATCATTTAGCCCAACCAATGTCAATATTCATGTGCCACTTGAGCCTCTTCCCATCCTTTCTTATCTAACTCTATCAACATAATCCTCAATTCCCTTCTCTCTCAAATCATTTATTTAGATTGTAAATAATTGAGGCCCCACCATTGATCCCCATGGCACTCCATTATTTACAACCCAAAAATTTCCCTTTTATCCTTACACTCTGCTTTCTGTTATCTAACCAATCCTCTCCCCACTATAAAATGTTTCCCCCTACACCATGAGCTCTTATTTTGTTTAATAACGTTACTGAAGTAGAAAAAACCCTGGTTCCTTATGCTATGGCTTTATTGACCTGAGTCACAACTTAGTGATTTATTCATTTGTACTCCTAGATCCCTTTGCATTTAGGTTCTTATTTTTTCATGTAATGTGTGAAATCCTAATTTTCCTTAATAAAATGTAATACCTCACACTTAGCTATGTTGAAATTAATTTGCCAACTGTATGCCCATTATTTAAGATTATTAATGCCTTCATGTAAGTTGGTGCAGTCTTCTTGAGTTTTGACTATCCCTCCCAATTTTTTGTCATTCTGCAAATGTAGCTATAGTGTTTATGATTCCAAAATCTAAATCATTAATATAAAATGTCAATAACAATGGTCCTTGCACAGCTCCTTGTGAGACTTGACTTCCTTTCATCTACTGCTCTAAATAGATATCCTTCATCACTATTTTCTGCTTGCTGCCTTTTGGCCAGTATGCAGCTAATCATTATGTTACTTGTATTCTGACTCCTCCTATTGTAATCTTATTGGCTGAACTGTTATTTGGTACTTTATTAAAGTCCATTTTGAAATCTAGATATATTACATCTACTACAATACCCTTCTCTATCCTCTCCAATACGTCTTCAAAGAATTCAATGAGATTAATCAAGCAGGACTTTTTGTTAAAAGCCATGCTGACTTCATTATTATATTTTTGGTTTCTAAATCTTTTCCTATTTCCTCCTTTAGTAGACATTCCATTGTTTTTTATTAATCAGGGTTAAGCGAACTGGTCTATAGTTCTCTCAAGTTTTATCGCCCTTCTTAAAGATTGGCTATTTGACAGTCTTTCGGTACTAACCTTTTTCTATTGAATAATTAAACCTGTAATCATATCTCAGCTAGCCCTTCCCTGCATTCTTTTGCAATACAGTTTATTTGGACCAGA
The DNA here is from genome assembly GCF_964213995.1 of Mustelus asterias. NCBI lineage: Eukaryota > Metazoa > Chordata > Chondrichthyes > Carcharhiniformes > Triakidae > Mustelus > Mustelus asterias. Next base: position 39,956,272 of record NC_135811.1, on the reverse strand, counting down.
GGTTTTATAAATACTGAAGCACAGTAATTATTTGATATTATTGCAACTTTCAATTTTTATCCATGTACCCTGTAGAATAAGTTACTATCTTATTTTACATTCACTGATCATTTAATTTCATAATACCTGTCTGCCTCACTAAATATTTTTTCTGCTTTTTCTGCTCATCTTTTATATTCACCAATGCCTTGCAACCTCTTCTGTCTGTGTACATAATGTATGTTCCTTTTCTTCCTATATTTTTTCTGTTTGTCTTCACTTATTCATAATGTTTCATTAGTGTTTAGTTTGTTCTTGTTTTTTAGCAGAATATGTTTTCCCTGAACTCTGTTGGACACTGTTTTAAATGTTTTGCATTGTTGTTCTTCATCACTGTTTTCCAGTGGCAGTGTCCATTTTGTTCTCTCTCTCAAAACCAGTTTTTCTCCAATCTACTACCATGGTCTTTTTCATGTTTAAAAGCTTCACAGTTATATTCCTAAACTGCACGCTATTATGGTCACTATTGCCTAGATATTCCTTATACTTCCCTTATCTGCTCTGTTCATTCCCCATTAATAGATCCAGTCGTGAATTCTCCTTTATTGGCTTCTTGCACACAGGAAATCAAACACACATCGTACGAACTACAATCTCTTATCCCCATTATTTCCCTCTTCTGCCCAATTAATTTCAGGACAGTTGAAATCCTTAATTTTTTTGTTTTGTTTGTTACTCATTGGCATATTTCATCCTCCATCTCTCTTAAACTTTGAGATCTTTGTAGACTATCCCAATTAGTGTGTGACTGATCCTTTTTTTATTTTTGTCCGTATGGGTTCCATTTTTTATTTGCTGACAGCTGTGTTACTTTCTTTACTGACAACAGTAAGAAGAGCTACTTTACCTCCTCCCTTTTTGTTCAGCTATTTGTTCTTGGAAAGTACTTTGAGGTGAGCAATGCTAAGATATCTAGTATAGCAAAAATCTTGCCTAAAAGAGGGAGTTTCCCAAAACAGCTTCATGTGGAACTGTGGAATAGTCAGCAGATGGATAGTAATTACAGTATATGGTAGGAAGATATTTAATTGAGACCCACTTAATGGACAATTAATTTATCATCTCTAGTTTCTCACAAATGCTTAGCATTGGAAACATTTTGTGATCTTTGTGAGAGAAACCTTTGAAAATTGGGTATTGGACACCAGCAGGCTGCAAGGGAGGTCCTAAGCCCTGGTTAGCAAGAGCTTATGCTTTTGTGATAAGTAAAGGGCACACTAAAGTGGGCTTGTGTGCCTGTGTTCTTTACACCTCCTGTGAAAGTACATTATAAAATAATGATTTTACAAAGTGACTCTCATCATACTCAGTAGGCAAAACCCACAGAACACAGAAATAAAACAGCTTAGAAAATGAACCAGATAATGTCTGGTATTGTGATTGAAAGAGTATGTATGCATCTGACAGAGGCCTGAATTTTCATTCCCGGGTTGGGAGCACAGAGTCGGGAGAATTCCCAATTGAACCCAATTCATGAAAAACTCCCCCCAACATGGATCGAGTTTCTGGTGGGGTGGGTGATGGGGGGGGAGGGGTGTGGAGCTGCAGGAGGTAATGTGAAAGCCACTGATCTCCGGAACAATTCAGAGCCGGTACAGGGGCTGCCACGTGTGCCAGTGGGCTTGGTAAACTGGGACTTTGGGTGTGATCTAACCGGCTCACTGCGCTGGTCGATCGGCACGGCGAGCCAGTAAGATTGCATGAGAGGTGAAAAATCTGGTTCACACCCGGTTTCTCTCCCCATGTAATCATACCCGCCCTGTTTTGCAGGTGAGATCGGCCACGCAAAGCCGATTTAAATATTAATGACATGTTTTCAGCATCGTCTGGGCTCACTTGTATTTACCCCCTCGCCGGTCAGTTCTCTCATCGGCGAGAATCACAGCTGGTCTCCACCAGCGAAAACCAGATGTATGGCCTTGCTGGAGGGGTGGGAGTTCACTGAAGCCCCGGGTGGTCAGGGGCAGGGCCTTGTCGGCCTCTGTGAACTTTAGCCTCTCTCCTGATTGGTCTACAAGTCATGCTTTGGAAATTCCACTGGCCAAATTGGATCTGACTAAAGATTGCTGTACTTGTGCAGTTGTCTCCGTGAACTACGGGTGTGCAAATTGCATCCTGTCCCTTTTCCTACCTCTGTGAAAATGGTGGGGGCAGGGTTCAGAGGTGGGACTTTAGGAATCAGGCTTCCAGTCCCATTTTCTCTACAACAGAGAGCCTCTCCTTCTGTACAACATTCAGGCTGGAAACCTGGCCAAGTTAATTCTTTACTATTTTTTCATGTTTTTTAATTTTTAATTTGCCGACTATATCAATTTTCCTAGTAAAAGCTATTACAGTTTCTTCATCCACACTGTTTCTTATAACACATTCCAGCTTTGAAATTTGGCCCTAGCACCACTTATACCAGTACTATGTAAGCCCTTAATTCAAAACGTTTCTGGCACAATGCGCCCTAACTGAGAGGGCAATAACATGGACATGAGATGCGTTCAGTGGAAGCTTGCAGAGCAGGCTCTTAAGGAAAGTTGTATTGCGAGTGAGACATTGCCAATGGTTTGAGTCGGCCTCCCCCTGCCTGGATGTCCAGCTGAAGGATCATTGGATCAATGCATCTCTCGCTTCCCTACCTCCCTGAATGTTTATATTGTCCGCCTCAAAGTCCTCACCCTGTGTGATCCCAGGCTCATCTTCCAATCACTGCAGTCACCTTCTCTGGCTTGTGGTCCTGCCTTGCTCTCCTCAGCCCCTGCTGAATCCCCTATTGTCAAAGCTAGATTGTGCAGGGCACAGCACGCAGCCACTACGAGGGAGATACGCTCTGGTGGGTGTTGCAGTGATCAATCGGGTCGGTCAAGGCATCGCAAGTGCATCTTAAGTAGTCCGACAGTCCTCTCCACCTCTAATCTTGTGGATGCATTATTCCTTTTATCTCTCTCTTCTGCCTCAGTTCTTGGGTGGCAGAGTAGGGCCATCAGCCACCTCTTCATGGGATAGCCCTGGTCACCCAGGAGCCATCGATTCAATCTTGTAGGAGCCACAAACAGTTTTGGAATCTGAGTGTGCCGCAAGATGTTTGAATCATGTGAGTTCCCTGGATAACAGGTATTTACTTGCAGAATCTGTGTCCTGTGGTCACAATTTACATATTCATTGAGTGGTATCCCTTCCTGTTGATGAAAGTCATTGGTTCTCCTGCTGGCACCCTGATGGCCACATGTGTGCAGTCTATAGCACCCTGGATGTGGGAAAACGCAGCCCATCACTGCGATCTCTCTTGCTCTCTCTGCCTGGCTGCCCTCGTCTGTCTGGTAGTTGATGAAAGTACATGCGTGTCTGAAGATGACATCGGTCACTATCTTGACACACTCTATGTGGCTGAATGAGAGTCGCTGCACAAATCCCCCACTGAGCCCTGAAATGAACGTGAAGCGTAAAAGTTGAATGTCAATGTGACCTTCAATGCCACTGGCATAGGGTAAACCTCCCCACCCACCTCCATAGTTGGAGGCGATTTTGGGACCATCATGTTGCAAATTGATGTCACTGTGTCCCTGATGAGGTGAAGCCTCATACGACACTGGATGTCAGACATTTGGAAGTAGTTGACGCACTGCCAGTAGATTCTAGCTTTTGGGTAGTGGCGACTTTGGCATCCCCTCCCGTCTCGGCCTCCCTGCTGGCACTACGCCAACTGAGCCCATGCCTCTCCTCATACCGGTCTCTGCCTGGGATGCTGCCTGCACATAACTTGCCTCGTCTCCCTCCTGCCCCTCTCTTCCTCTTCAGAGGGAGTCCCACCAGCAGAGTACACTATCCCCTTGGGTTCAGATACAGAGGACTAGTGCCTTGAAAATAATGGAACGCTGTCTTCCAATCCTCAAGTAAACATTCCAGGGAAGTTCTGAAATGCTGGGAGTCACGCTTCAAATGCTAATCTATAACTAGGAAACTCAAGCAGCTTCACACAGCTACAAACCGAGAAACTGCTGCTGCTCCGGAGGCTTTTTATCCCACTCTTGGATTAGGAAATACAGAAAGTGCCTAACTGTTTTTCCTAAGTAACGAGCTTAATCTAGTACAGGCAGCATAAAATTGCTGTCGATTGGACTTTTAATGACCTTAATTGGTCTTTTAATTGTTGGGGGGGTGAGCATCTGATTCACGCACATGCCTGCCAAATTCAAAATCATATGCATGTGTGTTAATGCTGTCAGGAAGCGCTCCCGGCAGCTTTTCGCGAGACTTTACGCACTCCCAGGTCAGGTGCATTCGCCCAGCCCCCACACAAAATTCTGGCCTTAATTTTGCTGCTGCAGAGACAGTAGAAATACTGTGTTAATTGTAATTGGAGGGGTATTGCAAACCTTCCGAATTTTCAAGAGAGTGATGCTGCATCTTTACAAGGAGGCCAGAGAATATGGTAGATATGTCAAGAGAAAATCTGCTTGAATAACGGGAGCTATAATTGCAGTCCCTCTTGGGCTGCAGCATCTTGTAGGAATGGAGCACAATTAGTGGAGCAGTGTGCAAAAGGAGGGGGTGGAGCTCTCCCAATCACAGGTCTCAGCCAGCACTTCTTGCACCTTTACGTCAGCCAGGTGAAGTGTAAATTGTGCCTGCATTTCATGAAGGAGGTGACCACCCTCTATAATTTGATCTGAAGCTACATAGCAAGGTGAGGATGACATTGACATCCTTCCTTTAGCCAGGTATCCAGAACTGTATTGTGCCCATTTACCATCCCAAACACAGTGGGAAAAATGATCAGCTTTGCAAGACTCTGTGCTTCAAGGAGTCCTGAAAAATATCAGTCGTGGCTGCTGACAGCAGGTTGGGCCCCTTCCATCTGTGACTGAGGGACTTAATGCCATTTTAAAATCGCCCCAAGTAACTGCACTGCCTGGAGTGGATTTGGCCTTGAGGCTGCTCTCCCACATTTTCTAGCAGGTGGAAGGTCATTTTGTAAAAGGTTGATCCAGGAGGAGTAGGAGAGTACCTGAATTAGTAAAATGAGGCCAGAGGGCTGTCTTTGGTCCCCCTGGTTAGGATGTGAATCAGCAAAAGTATCAACTCCAAACCTGGACTTCTGAGAGAAGCTGAGACCTTGAAATTGAAAGACAATTCAGTCGATACATTCAATCTTATTGTGAAATGTCTAATTTTAATTCTATTTTAGTGTGCACATTAGAAACTTCAATTACTAAGAGGAAACAGCATGAGGTCGAAAAGTAAATTTAGAAAGCACATTGCGAGAGATCTATGGGAGCCTGGCAAACAGATTACATAAGTGGTCAGATTGTGCAATCAATGTGTCAAGCTGACCAAAGAAAACACCATAAGTATGGGCATAGGAATTTATAATGGGGAAAAAGACAAAACAAATGGCAAGAAACTTAAGTCATACAGTCAGGAGGTGCATGCAAATATCAAGATAGGTTATGAGGTAAATAAAATACACAATATTGGTGTGATTTAATTGGTTAACAGCCTGATAAAGTTATCTAAAAGGGAACAGGTCAATCTTTTCCACAAGCCTTGATTTCCACACTACTTCCCGGCCAGGGTTATCAGTATTTCTCTCAACTGTACCTATTGCAGCACTCGAGCGTAGCAGCATTAGTCAGTGCTAAGGCTTTCGATTTCACATGAAAGATACGGGAAAAACCATCTAGCCTGAGGTAGAGTTGCAACATAGCCTTAGCATCTGGCCCTTACAGACATCTACAGGAAGAGACTGCATTCTTTTGCAGCTGTTTTGCTCATTTTTCAATTCACGACCTTGTGTCTCATGTTTCCTCAGCTCACTGACACACTGCATCACCATGAAACCCATTTTCCTTTGTCCAGACATGGCGAGCAATTTTACAAAGATTGTGGTTACTGACATCTTTAACAGCAAATACATATACAACACTAATGGATTCCCACAGTTTGTTGGTGCAAAATGTCACTCACAGACACCGTTAAGTGTTGCTAATTAAGATGAGGGTTTGATAACATTGGCTGCACATTGAACATCTTTCAGTTCTACATATTTGAAAACAAAAACGCTCATATAGCCTGTAATTACCATATTTAAAATATTCTGATGTGCCTGTACCTTTCTGTCATATTGAAAGGGGACATTGAGTACTCTTGATCTGTGAAATAACACAAAATAATTGAGAGCTTGACAGGGTAGATGTTCAAAGGCTGGAGAGTCGAGCACTCGGGTTCGTAGGACAAAAGTTCAAAGAACAAAGAAAATTACAGCACAGGAACAGGCCCTTCGGCCCTCCAAGCCTGCACCGACCATGCTATCCAACTGGACCAAAACCCCCTACCCTTTTGGGGACCATATCCCTCTATTCCCATCCTAGTCATGTATTTGTGAAGACGTCCCTTAAAAGTCCTTTCCTATCTGCTTCCACTACCTCCCCCGGCAGCGAGTTCCAGGCACCCACCACCCTCTGTGTTTTAAAAACTTGCCTCGTACATCTTTAAACCTTGCCCCTTGCACTTTATACCTATGCCCCCTAGTAATTGACTCTTCCACCCTGGGGAAAAGGGTGAGTTTTAATCTTGATGTGGAGATGCCGGCGTTGGACTGGGGTAAGCACAGTAAGAAGTCTCACAACACCAGGTTAAAGTTCAACAGGTTTATTTGGTAGCACAAGCTTTTGGAGTGTTGCTTCTTCAGGTGAGTGAGGAGTTGTGTTCACAAATAGGTTAAAGAGATGTGTATTGTCTCCAGCCAGGACAGTTAGTGAGATTTTGCAAGCCCAGGCAAGTCATGGGGGTTACAGATAGTATGACATGAACCCAAGATCCCGGTTGAGGCCGTCCTCATGTGTGTGGAACTTGGCTATCAGTTTCTGCTCAGCGATTCTGCGTTGTGTGTCGTGAAGGCCGCCTTGGAGAACGCTTACCCGAAGATCAGAGGCTGAATGCCCATGACTGCTGAAGTGTTCCCCAACAGGAAGGGAACACTCTTGCCTGGTGATTGTCGAGCGGTGATCATTCATCTGTTGTTGTAGCGTCTGCATGGTCTCCCCAATGTACTCCCAGGCAGGAGTGTTCTCTTCCTGTCAGAGAACACTTCAGCAGTCACAGGCATTCAGCTTCTGATCTTTGGATAAGCGTTCTCCAAGGCGGCCTTCACAACACACGACAACGCAGAATCGCTGAGCAGAAACTGATAGCCAAGTTCTGCACACATGAGAACGGCCTCAACCGGGATCTTGGGTTCATGTCACACTATCTGTAATCCCCACGACTTGCCTGGGCTTGCAAAATCTCACTAACTGTCCTGGCTGGAGACAATACACATCTCTTTAACCTGTGCTTAACCCTCTCTCCACTCACATTGTCTGTACCTTTAAGACTTGATTACCTGTAAAGACTCGCATTCCAACCATTATCTTGTAAATTGAGTTTGTGTCTGTATATGCCCTGTTTGTGAACACAACTCCTCACTCACCTGAAAAAGGAGCGACGCTCCGAAAGCTTGTGCTACCAAATAAACCTGTTGGACTTTAACCTGGTGTTGTGAGACTTCTTACTGAGTTTTAATCTGCCACGGTGGATGGTTGTCAGTGGATGCAGGAAGTGAAAAGAGCAAAAAGTGTTGGCATGTCAGGAAACCAGTAGAAACCAGTTGACTTCTGAATTTAAAACAAGCAAGCACATTCGCTGGCGCACAGAAAACCCCCATACATATGTTAAATGGGAATTGAGGGCAATTTTAAGTTTGTATTGTGGTTTAACTGCAAGTGCACAGATTTCTTGGCCTACTGGAACTTGCCAGGTTGAAAAAGGCAAAAGAACAGCAGGAATTGATGAGGCTGAATGATCAACAGGCTGGAAAGCCTTTAAAAACAGCGATATGACAGTTGCATTTTTGCCTCACTCAGCCTGTTCTCACAGGTTTTGTTCGGAGAGAGTTCTTTCACTGTTGTGGAGGTGATTTCCAAGGTGTCAGAGGTTGTCCACCGCCACCAGCTCCTGAGGGAATCTTGCCAGATCTGTGGAATATGTAATGCATGAATTATTATCTTGTATTTATGCTTTCATGGGATGTGGGCATCGCTGGTTATGCAATCATTTAGTGCCCATCCCTAACTGCCCTAGAGAAGGTGGTGATGAGCTGCCTTCTTGAATTGTGTAGTCCATGTGATGTATGTCTCCAAAATATGCTGTTAGGAAGGGCCTACCAGGATTTTGACCCAGCAACAGTGAATGAACAGCAATATAGTTCCAAGTCAGGATGGTGTGTGATTTGAAGGGGAACTTGCAGGTGATGGTGTTCCAATGCAACTGCTGCCCTTGTCCTTCTAGGTGGTAGAAGTCACGGGTTTGGAAGGTGCGTCAAAGTGAGTTGTTGCAGTGCATCTTGTAGATGGATACACAGCTGCCAATGTATGTCGGTGGTGGAGGGAGTGAATGTTTATGGTTGTGGATGGGGTGCAAATCAAGTGCATTGCTTTGTCTTGAATGGTGTTGTTTGAACTGCATGCGTTCAGGCAAATGGAGAGTATTCCGTTACATGCCTTATAAATGGTGGACAGGCCTTGGAGAGTTAGGAAAAGAGTGTCTTGCTGCAGAGTTCCCAGCCTCTGTCCTTTTTTTTTGTCTGGTTCAGTTCTGATCAGAACTGACAATGTGAGAGGATTTTCAGTCCTTATTGTGCAGATCATCATTTTTTTAAGTCAACATGAGTTAATGTTGTATGTATTCTATGTGATCTCTAACTCTGTCACCAGGTACCTGGGAGAGCCCTGTCTCTCCATTGCCAGTGGCTATGCATGTCAAAGCTCCATTTATCTTTGTGTATTGGCCTTCTTGGAGGTCAGGATTGTGATGACTGAGGGGCCATCCCGAGTTCCCTGCCAGTCCATGGTATTTTGCACTTTCTCTGCAAGGAATGAAGGAAGAGAGTTATGAGAATGTGCAGTTGAATGTGTTGAGAGGGAATAATAACACACTTGTGACCATCACTGTGAGGGATGGGAGTGACTTGCTACTCTCAGCCCCCTCGCACTCTATCGCCCCCTCCCTCCCCCCTTGCACTCTCTGTCGCAATCTTCGGCCACTCACTTACTCAGACACCAATAAGTTTTGCTGTAGCTTTCTCATGTCCCGCTCCACCCACCTGGGTCCTGCTCCAATTGTCTCTAACATCGCTCGCTCCAGCCTGCTTGGGGCCCTCCTCTGAATGTTTGGGTTCCACTCCCTGTCACCTCTGCTCCATACCACCAGTGCTCACTGGGCCCTGCTTTCTGGTATCTCTGCTCCCCGGACCTTCCACCACGGCTCTCTGGCACTCGAGTCACTAGCTGGTTGAGTGACATTTTGAAAATTGTCTTTGAGGGTCGCATAGTGGGGCTTGGGAAGGCTGCATCTGGCCCATGGACAAGCCTGCTATAAAGAGTGAAGCTTCAATCGTCAGGCTTAGACGGTGATCATCATGCCTGCCCACTCTCATTGACCAGGAAACCTGCAAGAGACTGCTAATGCTTTGTCTCAGTTAAAAATCCACTGGGGAAAAAAATCACTGCTCAAACCTCTTAAAATCCTGATGTGCAGCCAGTCTGCCTTGCTGTGAGCAGATTGAGTTAAAATTTATCTCATCATCTCAGGATAAAGGCTCACCATTTAGGACTGAGATGGAAAGAAATTCTTCACTCAGAGGTTTGTGGATCTTAGGAATTCTAAACTCCAGAGAACAGTGGATGCTCAGTGCTCAGTCATTGAGTATTTCCAAGACTGAGACCGATAGATCTTTGGGCACAAAGAGAATTAAGGTTAATGGGGATAGAGCAGGAAAGTGGAGTTGATGTAAAAATCAGGGTCTTGTTGAATGGTGGAGCAGGCTTGAGGGACCATATGACCTACTGCTTCTACTACTTATGCTCTTATTTTCTCACAGTAATGACCTCATATAATACATCCACTTCATTACTTCACTTATTGAAGTACTTTGTCCATCCATTTACTTATAATTTTCTTTTTTTCACCCCCAAATTTTCATTATTTAGCTATTAAATGTCAGTAGTTGAGATTCAGTGCAGAACAGAATGAACAATTCACATTGTATGTTCTGTTCAATCTTTTGCCTTTTATCCCAGCTGGGTTTTTTATGTGTGTCATCTGTTCAATGATCTTATCATTTGCTTTCTCCCATGAGCTCACTGTCATGTAGTTTATCCTTAAAGCAGTGTTTCCATTTCTCCTTTGCTCTTCCACTTAGGGACCTTCTGTCTGCCTGTTAAAGTCAAACCTTCCTTAGCTAAGCTGTCAGAATATGCTCATAACCACCTCAACTGCCCCTCTAGGGAGTTGTGACACTAGTCTGATTTTCTTATTGGACGTGGGTTATACTAGAAAGTGTCAGATAGCTATTCTGAAATATTTCACTTCAAATACATTGGTTTCTTACGTGTTTGCCTTGTGTTATTTTGCCTCAGATAAGAGGGCTAGTCAGACTGCAATGTAACATAGCTGTGAAGCTGCTATTACAGTGGGAGGCATCCAATGTACTGGAGCTCAGTTGGAACAGGTAGCAAAAGGAAATCTGCCTATAAATCAGGAACAGTACTCCCACGAGTGCCTCACTGATGCTCACTATTCGCTCTAAGACACTTTATGTACCCCTACCCCATTGAGTGCACAAGACTGGTACCATGTCTCAATCTCCAACTCCACAACATATGTTTTCTCACACCTGAACAGCAGCCAAGAAAACTGCAACCAAGTAGATGCTGGTATTCCTTGCAAAGGAACTCAGAGCAGGAATGGGAAATGGCAGCAAAAGAATGTTGATGTAATATTGTACATAAGGCTGCATACCTCCTTGGAGTTAAAAATGAGAAACATTAGGATCTGGATGGTCAACACACTATTCTTGTACTTTTGAGAGCTGAATTTAACTCAACGATGGGAGAAGACGCACCTCTTTTTATTGACTATGCCAGTCATTTATGTTCAATGTAAAATGCATCACAGAACAGTCAGAACTATTCCTCCCAGCAGTCAAAAAGATAGATGGAGTAGGTCATTCATTGTGGTGTACAATTATAGACTGTGGTTAGAGTTGACAACTGCTTGGACTGAATTACTTCACATAGGTGTGTTGCACTTGATGTTGACGTGTTTATCGACTTGGTGAAAGTGGAAAATTCTAGGTGCCCATCTGGTTTCGGCCGGTTTCTTTTATTTTTTTCAGGTCACGTGAGTCTTTATGTAGCGAACACTTGATGTCCTTGGAAGCAGAGAAAATATATTGGGGGAGAAATTAATTTATATAGTACCGCTTTTAATGGTGTAGCACAGACTTGCATCAATTCCTGTGTGGTCTGTATGGCATTCTTCTGTTGTTGGAGTCTGCATGAGTCTACAGTGCTGCCTGTTCCCCAGGAATCAATTTAATACGGTGCAATGCAAAGGTATTTCTTCCCCATTATCCCTTAAGGCTGAAAGTAAACCACCTAAAGGGCTCAATCACTTCACACTGCTTCTTGGCCACCATTTACTGAGCAGCACTAACGATGCCTGAGTATTGCTTTTTGACTGCTCTTGTGGAAAAAGGAAGCGGATAAAAGTGGTTCAAATTTGAAGTTTAGAACTCAGTAGGAAATAAACTATGCAGGTGAAACGAAAAGTGCATGCTTTAATACATACACATTGAGTGGTGGCACATTCTCACTGTGTACATGATTGCTAAGTAGGAAAGTGTTGTTACTTCACATATTGGGGACAACCCACTTTCTTTTAATTGTGAATTTGTACTGATGTTCGTTTAAATTATGCTTATTCTTTGAGTGCTGATAAAATATGATCCACTTTAATCATGGAGTTGGAAGCTGGTTTGACACAGCATGAAGTGTCAAGTGGCATGGCATTTATGCCAACTTGTATGGCGAAAGCAAAAACATAGAACTTTGAATATGTACAATGGGAAGTAGTGTTTAAAATATTAAAAGCCTAACATAAAATAATTATTTTTTTGTATGGCTTAAATCATTATGATTAGTTGTAAGTGAGTAAATAAGGCTTTCAAATAAATTGAGAGATTCAGGCATCGTAAAATAACAGATTAAAACTTGAATGAGCTTTGGTTCTATTCAATATGCTCGTTGCTACACCCTTCTACTCAGTGTCATCTCTCTAATTCTGTCTATACTGTCAGTAAAATCAAGCCAGGCTAATGACGATGGCGCTTAAATTAAGAAAGGAGAGATTTTGTGTTGATATCCCTGCAGAATATGGGCACATGAATATGGGCCGCAACTGTTTACCATTTATATAGATGATCTGGAGGAGGGGACGGAGTGTAGGGTAACGAAGTTTGCAGACGACACAAAGATAAGTGGAAAAGTGAATCGTGTGGAGGACGGAGAAGATCTGCAGAGAGATTTGGACAGGCTGAGTGAGTGGGCGAGGATATGGCAAATGGAGTATAACGTTGATAAATGCGAGGTTATACACTTTGGAGGAAATAATAACAAATGGGATTACTATCTCAATGGAAACAAATTAAAACATGCTACCGTGCAAAGGGACCTGGGGGTCCTTGTGCATGAGACGCAAAAGCCCAATCTGCAGGTACAACAGGTGATCAAGAAGGCAAATGGGATGTTGGCCTATATTGCGAGGGGGATAGAATATAAAAGCAGGGATGTCTTGATGCACCTGTACAGGGCATTGGTGAGGCCGCAGCTGGAATACTGTGTGCAGTATTGGTCCCCTTATATGAGGAAGGATATATTGGCATTGGAGGGAGTGCAGAGAAGGTTCACCAGGTTGATACCGGAGATGCGGGGTTTGGATTATGAGGAGAGGCTGAGGAGATTGGGTTTGTACTCGTTGGAGTTTAGAAGGATGAGGGGGGATCTTATGGAGACTTATAAGATAATGCGGGGGCTGGATAGGGTGGAGGCGGAGAGATTCTTTCCACTTAGTAAGGAAGTTAAAACTAGAGGACACAGCCTCAAAATAAAGGGGGGTCGGTTTAAGACAGAGTTGAGGAGGAACTTCTTCTCCCAGAGGGTGGTGAATCTCTGGAATTCTCTGCCCACTGAGGTGGTGGAGGCTACCTCGCTGAATATGTTTAAGGCGCGGATGGATGGATTCCTGATCGGTAAGGGAATTAAGGGTTATGGGGATCAGGCGGGTAAGTGGTACTGATCCACGTCAGATCAGCCATGATCTTATTGAATGGCGGGGCAGGCTCGAGGGGCTAGATGGCCTACTCCTGCTCCTATTTCTTATGTTCTTATGTTCTTATGTTCTTATGATTGATAAGCTATTTGTAACTGTTATTTTTAACTGAATTCAAGAAAACTTCTTTTGCCCCAAACCTATCTCCAATTGTGTAGGCTGTGCAACATACAGAACCAGTAAGTATCATCTTTAGGGTACTGCTTGGTGGTTATCTGTTAGATGAAATGTCAGCCTTTCATTGAACCTGTCCACATGTCGTTTCATTGAAATTAATAGAACAAAGATCAAGTTAGTTCTCTAAAATCCAACACATTACACTAGCATGGAATAGCATTCTCGAACTATTTAGACAAATTAATAGGGTTTCAGCTTTTGAGGATTAAAATGTGAAATTGGTATCATAAATATATTTGCACAACAAGTTTTACGACCGGAAATGCAGACTGTTTTACAGAAGCTGCACTTAAAATGTGTTTTTCAGTTACAGTAGTTTTTTCTTTAAAGCCAATATTTTACATTTCTAGTATAACATTGCAATTTCTGAATTATTTATTTTGATTCTCCGTAGCCCTCCACGTTCATTGACTCCTCAGCAGCCTCGCTGCAGTTCAGAGGTGGATACACATAGCAATGGAGAAAAGAACAGTTCACAGGTGAGAAAAATTGAGCAAATTATTTCATCATTAAAAACACATCATGCTTCTATAATGGAATTGTTAACACTTCAATTAAAATCTGAACAAAATTGCCTTCAATCAATTTGCAAACTTGCAAAGCATTCGCAAATGATCAAGTAGATATCACAGTTGAAAAAGTAGAAGTTGAAGAACATCGGCCATAACCAGTAACATTGATAACATTTACCATTACATAATTATGCTGAATAATCTTATGCTGCTTATTCTTTAATGTAGAACATTGGTCTTTCTTGTGTTATTTCCAGTGACAAAATTCCAGACTGTACGTGATTTCTTTAAACTAATCTTTTAACAAATTCTCCAGTCATAGTTGGCACAGTAATAACTCAGTTCCGGCATTGGAAGCTTGGAAAACCAACCTTTCATTCACAATGCAAAGCTGCATGTCAAAACTAGTCAAATGTAGTTACAAGGAAATAACAATAATTGACGGTACTAATAAATAGCACTCAATTTGCAAAATCACAGATGCATTATGAAGACTAGGAGATGGCAAAGGATATGTTAATGGAAGGGTATAATTATAGTATGACAAATTTAGTTCGGCAGTTACCATTATAAATATGGGCATTGTAACTTACAGTGGAAAGCATTAGCAGAAAGTACACACAATTGCAAGATGTTTAACATATTACTAGGCATTGCAAATATGTAATAACTATCCAGGTGTATTTTTAATTGTCGCTGTAATGGAAAATAAAGGTCAAAGTTAAAGGGACACTTTAAAAAAAGCTGTTATCGTCATTAAAAACCATTTAAAATGAGCTTAGAAAATGGTGATCAAATGACATTACTCATACAAAAGTATTTGATGGCAGCACATGCCGTGAGCTGTGTTAATTCTGTACAAATGTTGCACAACTCTTTTTGGTATTTTTGATCAAGAGAAGTTAAATCAGGTACATGAAATAAATTTGTCAAGAGCCCAGGAGATTATTAAAATCAATTTGAAATAATCGCCCATTTTCAAAAGGTAGCTGAAAGGAATTATTAGTATAGTCCTTGCATATCTGAAAAATAAGAATGTGCAGGACTACAGGGAGAAAGCAGAGGAATGACATTAGGTGAATGGCTCCTTTGAAGAGCCAGCACAGATACAACAGGCTGAATGGCCTCCTTCTATGCTGTAACACTTCTGTAATTCAGTGATGTTAGTACTTATTTCTGGGTATGTCCTGCAACAGCATGGTGGCACAGTGGTTAGCACTGCTGCCTCACAGCGCCAGGAACCCAGGTTCGATTCCCGGTTCGGTCACTGTCTGTACAGAGTTTGCACATTCTCCCTGTGTCTGCGTGGGTTTCCTCCAAGTGCTCCAGTTTCCTCCCACAGTCCAAAAGACGTGCTGGTTAGGTGCATTGACCCGAACAGGCAACGAACGGAGTGTGGCGACTAGGAGATATTCACAGTAACTTCATTGCAGTATGAATGTAAGCCTACTTGTGACTAATAAATAAACTTTACTTGACTATACATTTCAAAATCTGAATGGAGCTGTCAAATTACATTGGGCAGAATTAAATTCTGCCTATGGGTTGTGTGGCAGGGTTGGGGTAGTTGGGACAGGTGGAGTGCCCATCACTTTCCCAACTCCCTCCAATTTCATCATGTATATTAACGACAACTTAAGGGCTTCTTCCCACGATGGAGGGCTGTCCCAGTGGCAAAGGTTGGTTGGCAAAAAGGAAACCTCTGCTCCCCTCACCTGGGCCAGTATGACTAACCCTGGACAGCCCCAAACACTTGCCTCAATTCTAGGGCCTCCTCCATTCTTGCTGGTCCAGGCCGACTGCAGACCAACAGTGGCCACTGCTCCTGGTGCCGATGCTGGGAGTGAAGGATTGCCAGAACTCCAATTGGTCGGCAGCTCCTGCAGGTGGGATCTTCATCTTTAAAGAAACAGAACAAAGAAAATTACAGCACAGGAACAGGCCTTTCAGCCCTCCAAGTTGCACCATGCTGCCCAACTGAACTAAAACCCCCTACCCTTCCGGGGACCATATCCCTCTATTCCCATCATATTCATGTATTTGTCCAGACGCCCCTTAAAAGTCACTATCGTATCTGCTTCCACTACCTCCCCTGGCAGCGAGTTCCAGGCACCCACCACTCTGTAAAAAGCATTGATACCAAACAGTTAAGTGTCTGATGGGCATCCATTGCATTTGAGCTCCCAGAAATGGCCGCGATTGGGTTGCCCTAGCTTTCTGTCCAATCTTGGGGCCACCATCATGGTCATTAAGTTCAACTCATTTTGAGGAGATTAAGATAGATGTGTTAATTTCTCTGTTAAAATTAGAGTGAAACAGTTGTTTGCTTTTTCCAAAATGATAGATTTGTGTCTATAACGAGGTGACATGATCTGATGGATATGGCAAGCCCGAGTACTCTTGTGTATCTGATAATATTTTCATTATCTCTTTATTCAGTCTGAGGAGGATTATCTTGAGAGAAAGAGAGAGGTCGAAAATATAATGAAGAAAAATGCTGATTGGATCTGGGATTGGTCAAGCAGGCCAGAGAATATCCCACCGAAGTAAGTACAAACTTGCCTTATTATCCATTATTAATCTTTTCTGTCCCTCAGCTAATTGCTGCATCTCAACAACATGATTCTCAGATATTGGATCAACAAAATGGAGACAAATCCTGGAGGGTTGATAGCCCTATTACATAGAGATGTTGAAAATTATGAAGTATGTTGGTGGGGTAAATTAAAATTGATTATTTCTGTTGGTAAGCATAGCCACAAAATAATTTTGTAAATAGCCACAAAAAGCATTTAAGAAACATTTGAAAAACCCTTTGTACTAACAATGGCCAAAATTTGGAATTCTCTGCCAATAACTACTAAACCAAAGTGCATATTTTTTTTTAAATGTAGAATTAGGTAATTGCTTCAAAAATAGGAGATTTAAATGGTAGGGGGAGCAGGCAGGACAGTGAGGTTAGACTGGGTGCTTCATATAAAAAAAAAATCAGCATGTAATCGATGCGCCAAAAGGCTTGTTTTTTGTTGTTATATTCATTATTTGTGTTACTTTGCCATATTTCTAACAATACAACACGAGCTAAATTGTGTGTTCTGAAATAGGGAATTCCAGTTCAAACACCCAAAGCGTTCTGCCACTCTGAGTATGAGGAACACAGGAGTCATGAAAAAAGGTGGCATTTTCTCAGCTGAATTTCTGAAAGTCTTCCTACCTTCATTGCTCATCTCCCACATATTAGCCATTGGTTTGGGGTAAGTAGCCATCTAGTCATTTCCATATTAGAGTGTACAGTTGCATCAGGATCTATTTACTACGCTGATTCAAATGTTTATAGAAAGAGCTTTTTTTTGCTATACCGATTTGCCCAACTTTAGATATTTGGTGGAAATTGAGCACATTTGTACTGCATCTGGTTCAACATTTACTTTGGCTCTCAGTTTTAACATTAACATGTCATTTAACAATTGAAAAAACAACAACTTTGTCAGCGAAGCAAAGGTTTCTGCTGTGATCAGCCCTTTGCTTCCTTTTGATCCATCGGGAATGCTTTATGCAATCCATCTGCATCCCTGAATACAGACTTGTTGATCCTCACACAGCTAGTTGTGAGATCTTGCTGAATGTTTCAGCATTCAGAACTGATTTCCACGTGGTATTTTCCGCCTGAACCCAGCAAATCTACGGGATCCATTATCCTTTTGGACTCAAAGAACTCAATCTCCAGCCAAACATTGAGAAAATTAGGTATTTCATTTATTATGTCTTGCAGGCTTCACACTCCAACTCCGCTGCCCCAGGCAGTCCCCGGCCAGATTTTAAGCCCACGCAGAAGGTCACATGACTTGATCCCTTAAAGGACTATGCACCCCGTATACATAGCACCATTCTCTAGGATTTTCATTGTATTTACAGTGGGAAATCAAAGAACTACAGCCAAATTTCTACCCCTTCACCTCTTCCTACTTCAAAGAGTGATGTTGTAAATATATAAAATACAAATAAACTTGCCCTGTCCTTAACCATTCAGAGGAGATTTGTCATATCCACATTTCTATTTTCATAATAACCTTATGTGCAAATCAAAGAATAATAAGACTATTTGTCAAAGATTTTTTTTAGCCTTTATCAATCTAAAGTTTGCTTAAAAATTTTACCTGTAGACAGATACACCTGAAATTTCCACAGAAGTTGTTCAGTTGGAGATTGGCAGAAACACAGAAAAATGGGCATTTTCTTTAGTTTCTGCTAAAGTTCCAATCGGAGATCTGGTGAACCCAGTGGAAATTTGAGGTCCATATGTTTTTAAAAGACTCTTGAGAGGGAGGAAATATTTTCCCAACAAATGATGGATGAGGGTTATGCGTTCAGAGTTGTTTGACTCTCAGGTATAAAGGTTAGCATAGGCCCAGGTGGTAGAGGAACTCTAGTTCCCTTTAGATTAACAGACTGGTAACAGCACAGGAGACCATCGAGTCCACACAAACTTTCTGCAAGGGCTATTCACGTGGTCCCACTTCTCTACCCTTTTCCTGTAACCCTGCAAATTTTTTCAGGTGCTTATCTAATTCCTTTTAAAATTGAATCTGCCTCCACAACTCTCAGATAAGTAGTGCAGAAAAAAATGTTTTCCTATATCACCTTTGATTCTTTGCCAATCATCTTAAGTCTGTCTCCTCTGGTTCTCACCAGTTTTGATGTGAAGATGCCGGCGTTGGACTGGGGTAAGCACAGTAAGAAGTCTCACAACACCAGGTTAAAGTCCAACAGGTTTATTTGGTAGCAAATACCATAAGCTTTCGGAGCACAGCTCCTTCGTCAGATGGAGTGGATATCTGTTCTCAAACAGTGCAAACAGACACAGAAATCAAATTACAGAATACTGATTAGAATGCAAATCCAATGAAGAAGCTCCAAGAAGATCGCGCATATCGACACAGACATCAAGTTTCTACAAACATGCAAGAAAGCAGACAAGATACCGAAAGGACTACGGATCACGAACCCACTCAGGTCAACCTTTAAAAGACCTGGCTGGCTGTAGAGATTTGCATTCTAATCAGTATTCTGTAATTTGATTTCTGTGTCTGTTTGCACTGTTTGAGAACAGATATCCACTCCATCTGACGAAGGAGCTGTGCTCCGAAAGCTTATGGTATTTGCTACCAAATAAACCTGTTGGACTTTAACCTGGTGTTGTGAGACTTCTTACTGTTCTCAACCAGTTTGTCATGGAATCATGGAATCCCTACAGTGCAGGAGGCCATTCGGCCCATCGAGCCTGCATCGACAATAGGAACAGTTTCTTACTGTCTACTCTCTCTACACACCTCGTGATTTTGAATAACTCTGTCAAACGTCATCTCAACCTTCTCTCTTCTAAGGAGAAGAATCCTAGCTTCTTCACTTTATCCTTGTAACTGAAGTCCTTTGTCCCATTCTCATAAATCTTTTCTGAATCTTCTCTATATATGGATTCACTTTCACATCCTTCCGAGCATCTGATGCCAATACTGTAGTTGTGACCAAACCAGTGCTTTCTAAATGTTCATTGTAATTCTTTTGCTTTTGTGTTCTATTGCTCCATTTATAAACCTCAGGATCACATTTACCTTTCTTAACCTGCTCTGACCTTCAATTACTTGTGCACGTTTATCACAAGTCTCCCTGTTCATGCACACACTTTAGAATTGTAACAGTTATTTTATATTGCCTCCTTAATTTTCCTATGAAAATGTATTATTTCACAATTCTGTACATTAAAATTCCATCTGCCATGTGTCTGCCCATTCCACCATCCTGCCTGTGTCCTCCTGAAGTCCCTCACTATCGTCCTCAATCAATTCTATGGCTATCCTCCTCACAGTTCACAAGACTTCCAAGTTTTGTGTCATCAGCAAATTTTGAAATTATGCCCAGTATATCCAAATCAAAGTCATTAGTACATTATCAAGAAAAGCAATGGTCCTCGTACTGACCTGCTGGAGAACACAACTGGACATCTCTTTCAGTCCATTTATCAGTACGATGTTTTTTGTCATTCAGCCAACATTGTAGCCATCCTCCCACAGTCCTTTTGATTCCATGGGCTTTTGTGACAAACCTATTGTGTTGTAATTTATCTCTCAGCTTTTGGAAGTCTATATACACCACAGCTGCTTATCCTCATCAACCTTTCTGTTACCTCATCAAAAAAAAACTCGATCTGTTTAACACAATTTGTCATTAACAGATGCTTTCTTTAATTAATCTGCCTTTATCCTTTTTATAACTGAAGTAAGCATTACAGCTCAGTAACAGATATAACTAAATTATTGATCCAAACTGCAACACACCATATTATTCTCAAAATTCGATGATCTTAGGAATCTATAATTGCAGTCATCACAGCTCGTGTCTGAGCTGTGATAACCCACATGGTGATTCTAATTCTTTCATCAATTTGTTTTTCTTTCTAGAATCTACATTGGCAGACGCTTAAGTACCCCATCCAGCGCTGTTTAAGGATATTCCATTGAAGGTGCATGCGTGTGGTATGTGGCAGATCCAATGAAGAATTCTTCAGAAGCAGCCATTGACTATGGAGTGTTCACGTTTGCTGTAGCTGCTGGGTTTTGTCCCCCAAGTGATAATTACAATCCTAAGGAATATGTTCCTAGTTGATTAGCCCCGTTCCCCCTCACTGCCTAGATTAGATTGTATCTGCTCAAAATCATTTGCACATACCACAAATGTCAGGCACACCACACCGGCATTTAATTTTCACGCAAACCATTTCATGAAGAAGAAAGCTGTGAAATATTTTATCTGGTACTGAGAAAGCATAAATCAAGAATTTTGTTTGATAAGAACCAACAGAATAATACAGTTCAGCAGCTCTCAGATATATTGGAGCACATGACAATTTTCAGATTAATCTTCTTTCAAGGGTGGGAAGGGGAGGATTGCTCACCCTTCTCTCTGTACTCTTTCTTCAATGTTCCACCCTGGGAGGGGAGGGAGGATTCCTAGCTATTCTATCAACAATTGTAACTAATAAATAAAAAAGGAGCGATTGTGCAAGATTCCTACATATTTCTGATGAAGAGACTGTAAAAGGCCAAATTTACAGTATTTACTTACAGCTGTGAATATACTGAAATACAAGGAACCAAAGGGCGGTGTAGCTGCCAGTCTTATAATTGAACACCAGAGTGCTTGATAAGTTGATGTCTTCCTCTGGAATTTGGAATAATTAAATGGAATAAGATCAATTACGATTGAAAACATTCTATTGTTTGGGAAGTTATTTTTAAAAGAATCTTTTCAAGTCAATTACAATATATCAAATTTGTCAAGTGTACATTATGCATTGTTACTTGAGTTAATTTCAATTCAAAATTTTTCATTCACGGCACTTGAATTTGTCTCAGTGATAAAGTACAGTAAAAAAATCCAACACATGAATATATCAATATATACGTACTGTGATACATATGAAATTTTTTTTTAAATCAGCTTAATGCTCATGCTTATATGATTATAGGCTTGTTTAGAATTTATGTAAGAAATTAAACTACAATGTAACATTCACAATTATCACAATAGAGGTGATGTACTTGCCTGGTGGATAACTGAAGATCCCAAAATCTGTTCTTGCATTTCTGATGCAGTTATTCTTTATGGGAATGAAGATATGTACAATATAAATAACAAATGAAACATTTTCAGCCTCTAGTGACGTGATGTTCCATAGAAAGCATTGTCGCAAAAGAAGTCTAGCAAGTACAGTCCTCATATTTAACAGCAGGTGTGTATGTATAAATTTGATTTACTGGTGTAATGTGATAGCATTAGTAAAATTAAAAATCATTTCAATTCCGGCTAGTTAGCCTTGAGTGGCTGCTGAGCAGAATTTTATATTTTACAATTTTAAAGACTGCCAAAGGGAAGACATATCAGTGCTGCTTTTTAAGAGTAAGTCAGCTCCCTTAGCCTTTACTTCTCTCACTTTGCCTCTTTTCTGCTACTTGAGAAAGCTAGGTGAAGGGCCAAAGTTCCCAGTGCTGTACTGCAAATAAATGGAAAAGAGCAGAAGAGAAAATGAGAAACATCTGTAGGCTTATTGGGGGATACTTAACGTGTATTTTAAATTGTACAAAAAAAAAACTGAAGTTAAGAGAAGTGAAGTCTGCTTCAGTAAAATTTTAATTATGTTCAGTGCTCCGTAATGAGGTGTGAAACACTGAGTAAACACAGCTGGTTCAGTCCAAAACAAACAGAGTACACAAGATCTTATTATGGAAAACAGTAAAACTGATATTGGTGGAAACAGTTAATACATTGGGTTTTTTTTGGCTGATGTAAGCAATTCTGATTTAAACATGCACATTTGAAGTTGTGGGAGCTGTAATTGGAAAGGTAGATAATTGGAATATGATTAATGATGCGTTTGCTGTCCTGTGATTTGTCACATTGTGCTGTGTTAAGTAAATGTGTCCTATTTTGTAGAATGCTAAGTTGTACGTTTCATGCTTGTAATCAATATGGAAGTAGTGTTTAATAATTTGTTTTAAATGTTTGCAATATAAAAATAAAAGCATCGTATAATTATATTTCACTTGGTGCAGTTTTTTGTTAATAATCTTTTGGTAATTTTATGACAGTTTAATGTGATTCAGTGTATATAATTACACATGGAATAGGAATAGGCAACTCAACCCCCCACGCCTGCTCCGCCATTCAATAAGATCGTGGCTGATCTGACTGTAACCTCAACTCCACATTCCTGCCTACCCCCTGATAATCTTTCACCCACTTGCTTATCAAGAATCTATCTAACTCTGCATTAAAAATATTCAAAGGGTGGGATTTACTGGCCGTTCACACCTGTGGGATACTCCAGTCCCGCCAAAAGCACTCCCCTGCCGCAGGTTTCCCAGCAGCAAGAGGCACATTCAACAGGAAGATCCCGCTGCCAACCGATGGCGGGCCACCTCCAGACACCATCAAGCCTGTAGGGCGGTAAATCCCACCAAAACATTCTGCTTCCATTGCCTTTTGGAGGACGAGAGCTCCAAGAACCCTCAGAGAAAAACATTCTCCTCATCTATGTTAACTGAGTGACCCCTTATTTTTAAACCTAGTTCTAGATTCTCCGACAAGGGGGAACATCCTCTTCCTGTTAAGACCCCTCAGAACCTTAAAGACTTCAACTAAGTCACCTCTTAGGCTACACTTGAATGCACTGGAAGAAGACTGTCTAACCTTTCCTCATAAGGCAAGTTGTCTATTCCTGATATTAGTGTAGTACACCTTCTCTGAACTTCTGCTAATGAATTTACATCCTTCATAAAGACCAATGTTGTGCATGGTACTCCCAATGTGATCTCACCAGTACCCTGTACAACTGACGCATAGCCCCCCTATTCTTGTATTCAATTACCCTTGCAATAAATGATAACATTCCATTAGCTTCCCTAATGTGCTGTACCTTCACACTAGCCTTTTGTGATTCATGCACTAGGACACCCAGATCCCTCTGAATCTCGGAGTCCTGCAATCTCTCACCATTTGGATAATATGCTTTTTTTATCCTTCCTGCCAAACACATTATACTCCATCTGCCACATCTTTTTTGACTCACTTGACCTATGTCCCTTAGTAGTCTCCATTCATCTACTTATCTTTTTGATTTGTCAGTAAATTTAGCTAAATACCCCCGGAAATCCCTTTATCCACAGCACATATTACTTTCTCAAATAACTCCAATGAATTTGTTAAACACAATTTCCCTTTCACAAAACCATGTTGACTCTGCCAGACTGCCGCGATTATTTATTGAGATTTGTCAGTAAATTTAGCAACCAACGTCCCTTCATCCAAGTCATTTATATAAATGGTGAAAAGTTGAACTGATCCTTTTTGCATGGTTAGAGATTGCAGAACTCGGGTATTCAGAGGGATCTGGGATGCAGGTACAGCAAGTAATTAGGAACATTAATGGAGTGTTATTTTTTATTGTGAAGAAAATTGAATACTGAAGTTGGGAGATCCCTGTGGCACACCACTCTACATCCTGCCAACCAGAAAAACACCCATTGATGCCTGTTTCCTGTTAGATAGCCAATCTTCATTCTATGCCATTATGTTACCCCCACAATAATGTTTGATGTGGCACCTTATCAAATGCCTCCTGGAAATCCCTTTATCCACAACACGTTACTTTCTCAAATAACTCCAATGAATTTGTTAAACACAATTTCCCTTTCACAAAACCATGTTGACTCTGCCAGATTGCCTCGATTATTTTTTCTAAGTGCCCTGCTATAATGTCTTTAATAATAGCTTCTAACATTTTCCCTGTGACAGATGTTAAGCTAACTAGCCTGTAGTTTTCTGCTTTCTCCCTTTTTGAATAATGGAGTTACATTTGCTATTTTCCAATCTAATGAAAATTTGCCCTAATCTAGGGAATTTTGAAAAATAAAAACCAACGGATCAACTATGTCACTAGCCACTTCTTTTAAGACCCTAGGATAAAATTCACAGGACCCAGAGATTTGTCAGCCCGCAGCTCCAACAGTTTGCTCAGTACCACTTCCTTGCTGATTGAAATTTTCCTGAGTTCCTTCCTCCCATTTCCTGATTTGTAGCTATTTCTTGTATCCTTTGTATACTCTGTAGTGTAGACCAATGCAAAATACCTGTTCAATTCATCTGCCATCTCCTTACCTCCCATTATTAATTCCACAGGCTCGCATTCTAGAAGACCAATTCTCACTTTGTTAACTGTTTTCTTATTGAAGTACCTAAAGAAGCTCTTACTATCTGGACAGAATTTTCTCATTTTTCTGCAGAGTGGCACAGTGGGCGGGAAAAATGGGGTGGAACTTGCCAGCCCTGAAGACTGCTTCCTTCGTCGTATTTTTAACCACTTAGGCAAAAACAAGTTAAGGGAGGGTGTCTTTTTTAAAGGGCGCCCAACTTAAAGAAAAATAGAAACTTCTCCCAACACGCAACACCAGAATACTACCCCCATGGAACACCCGCCACAGAACCCCAGCCACTACAAGCACTGCTCTCAGGGATGGGCAATAAATGCTGATGCAGCCAGTGACGCCCGCATCCCATGAACGAATAAAAAAAATAGAGTATACACCACTGCCACTGAATCAGTGGGGGAGGGAATGACAAGGCCAGTATTTATTGCCCATCTCTAATTGTCTTTTAACTGAGTGAATTGTTAGACTGTTTAAGATAGTATTTAAGAGTCAACCACTTTACTGTAGTCCAAAAAAAAAAGTGCAGGTTAGATTGATTGGACATGATAAATTGCCCCTTAGTATCAGAGGGATTAGCAGATTAAATACGTGGCGTTGGGGATGGGGCCTGGGTGGAATTGTTGTTGGTGCAGACTCAATGGGCCAAGTGGCCACCTTCTTCGCACGTAGGGATTCTATGATTCTGGAGTCACATGTAGGCCAGATCAGCTAAGGATGGCAAATTTCTATCCTAAAGGACATTATTGAACCAGATAGGTTTTTTTTGCGACCATCAATGATATTTTCATGGTCACCATTACTGAAACTAAGGCCAGGATTTTCCAAGGGTGGAACCCATTGTGGGAACGATCGAAAATTTGGCTAACCAGCAAAACAACCAATGACATTTGGGAGAATGGGAAAATCCGGGCCTATTTTTTAATTCTAGATTCTATTAATTGAAGTTAAATTCCACAAACTGCTGTGGTAGGATTTGAACTCCATCCCCAGAGTATTAGCCAATGTCTCTGGATTACTAAGAAAAGTGACATTATTACTACGGCATTGTTCCCTCACAAAAGTGAGAATGGGGTGCAAATCAAGCAGACTGCTTTGTCCTGGAAGGTTACCAGCTTCTTGAGTGTTATTGCACAGGCAAGTGGGGAATATGCAATCGCACATCTGACTTGTGCCTTAAGATGGCTTTGGGGAACCAGGAAGTGAGAATTCCCAGCCTCTGACTTGATCTCGTAGCCACGGTATTTTTATGACTGGTCCAGTTCAGTTACTGGTCAATGGGAACACTCACGATGTTGGTATTGGAGGATTCAGCAATAATAATGCCATTCAATGTCAAGAGGAGATGGTTAGATTCTCTCTTGTTAGAGATGGCCATTGCCTAGTACTTGCATGGTGCGAATGTTACAAGCCCATGTCTTGCTGCATATGGACTACTTCAGTACCTGAGGAGTTGCAAATGCTGCTCAACATTGTGCAATCACTGGCAAACATTACCACTTCTGACCTCATGATAGAGGAAAGATCATTGGCGAAGCAGCCGAAGATGATTGGCCAAAGAAACTATACAGAGGAACTCGTGCAGCGATATCCTGGGACTGAGATAATTTACCTCCAACAACCACAACCATCTTCCTTCATGCTAGGTATGACTCCAACCAGTGGAGAAGTTTTCTCCAAATTCCAATTGACTTCAGTTTTGCTAGGGCTCCTTGATGCCACACACTGTCAGATGCTGATGTTAAGGGCAATCCCTCTCAAAGAACAATACAGCACAGGAACAGGCCCTTTAGCCCACCAAGTCTGGACCAACACAGATGCCTCTCTAATATTTTCTTGCCTCTATGTGGTCCATATCCCTCTATCCGCTGTCTATTCATGTACCGACCCAGATGCCTTCATCTCTTGAATTCAGCTCTTTTGTCCATATTTGGACCAGGGCTGTAATGAAGTCAGGAGCTGAGCGGCTAGCAGAATCCAACTGAGTATCAGTAAGCAGGTTCTTGCTGAATAAATGCGGTTTCAAAGCTGTATCGACGGCCCCTTTTCATCACTCTGTCGATGATTGTGAGTAGACTGAAAGGTTGGTAATTGGCCATATTAGATCTGTTCTGCTTTTTGTGGAGTCTGAAATATGATGAGTTATTAAAGTTAGTGAAGACATTCAGAGACACAATTTGACAGTGTATAGACAAATAAGGCAATAGCCCAGATTTTGTGATAGAAATAACAGTGAGGCATTGTGAAAGAAAAATGGACAGCAAATCTGGCATCTGTCAATTCTTAGTTAAACATGGAAATTGGGAAGTTGTTGTCTAAATTGATCTGTTCCCAGAAGTTGTACTATAAAAATAGCTTGCCAAGACTGAGTATTGTAACACACGGGACAGTCTATAAAGATTCTGTACTTGCATGATTATATACTCACTAACCCATCCAAAAGAGTTATTGTCTTGTTCAATCCCGTGTAACTAACTTTTTACTGGCATAATCAGTCTTAATTAATGCCAAACAAACTGTCTGACAATAAAACTAACTTTTAC
Organism: Mustelus asterias; assembly: GCF_964213995.1. Lineage (NCBI taxonomy): Eukaryota > Metazoa > Chordata > Chondrichthyes > Carcharhiniformes > Triakidae > Mustelus > Mustelus asterias. The sequence continues at coordinate 39,929,044 of NC_135811.1, read as the reverse complement.
AAGTGCAGAGTCTCATTTCCTTCAGATTTTAATTACTGTTGGAGATGTACAAACTTAAAACCCTTTTTCAAATTGTTATTTTACCTGTTCAGAATTTAGAAAGCTGCAAATTCTCCTGTTGAGTGGGACATAGCATCTGATCTATTCTGTGAGCCGTATATGGGGAAATATGGTTGTAAAAGTGAAAATCCTCAATAATATGAAGGCATTACTTTTTGCCATTTCGGCTTTAATTTTCTTTTGGCTTGATGCCAAAATGCATTTTCTATAAAAGCATCTTGGGACAGATGTTAAAGATAGTATACAACTGCAAGTTAATGCTGTTAGTATTCATCCTTCCAGGTACACTGTTATAATTTCTGATAGTGGTTTGAAAAGTTGAGGAGAAATGGTCTTCAGGTATCTTCAGAGATTTGGTATTGTCTTATTCCCAGAAAAAAACATCCTTGCTTTATTAAATGTTCATAGTCAATCAATGATAGAGGATGGAAGAAAGCCGCTGAAGGAGCAGAACGCTTTTTCTGGTACTAATTGGAGTTCAAAACTATGCTGACAAGTGAGTTGGAGAGGTGCTGAATCCTAATGAGAGAGATTCAGCCAGAATGTCAGCACAGGAGCAGAACCAGATTTCATAGTGCTCAAGTCAATTTAGTTCATCGTTGAAAAAGTTGCTGACTTTTGCTTTCAGTTCTCTGCTCAGTCTGCCCAGAACAGCAGCAGCAAAGCTTAACCTTCTCCAAAGTATGGAATTGCCTCCCAGACATTGTCCTCTGAACTCTGTCTCTTGTAGACTATCAGCACATTCAAGTAAACACTCATTATAATCATTGGACTGTGTCGAAAATGAAATTTGAATTCCATTGGAAAACGGGGAATTGAAACAGGTTAAAATTACGTTTGAGAATAGACTTAGTAACGAAAATAAATTCCACCATGAGTACCTGGGATGTAACACACTTCTGTTACAAATGCTATTGCAAAGAACTACTTCAGAATTCTATAAATGCTTTGGCAAGTAGAGGGCTTCCTACATCTTATTTGTGTATGGGTATTCAATAGTATATCAGTAACACACATATTTATGTCATGTCAGACTTTAATTATGTTATATCACATTAATAAAGCAAGGATGTTTTTCTAGGAAAACGACAGTACCAAATCTCTGAAGATACCTGAAGACCGTTTCTCCTTAAAATTTCAAACCACTAAAAGACAATTTAACAGTATTCCTGAACAATGATTATTAATAGCACTAAATTGCAATTTTTTTATTCATTCGTGGGACATTGGTGTCGCAGCGTTTTTATTGCCCATCCCTAGTTGCCCGAGGGTGGTTGAGAGTCAACCACATTGCTGTGGCTCTAGAGTCACATGTAGGCCAGACCAGGCAAGGATGGCAGATTTCCTTCCCTAAAGGACATTGGTGAACCAGATGGATTTTCCTGACAATCGACAATAGTTTCATGGTCGGCAGTAGATTCTTAATTTCAGATTTTTTTTACTGAATTCAAATTCCACAATCTGCTGTGGCAGGATTCGAACCCGGGTCTCCAGTGTCTTTAACACCTGTCCCAAGATGATTTTGGCATCAAGCCATATAGAGATTTTCAGCCAGATGACCAAAATCTTGGTCAGAAAGATATGGCTTTATGGAAAATCTTGAAGGAGAAAAGGGAGGTGGACAGAGTGAATTTTAGAGCTTTGGGCCTAGGCAACTAAAGGCTGTGTAATTAAAATCAGGAATGATCATGATCATAATTGGTAGGATGCAGTGGTTGTGGGGCTGCAAAAAAAAAATTGAGATTATGGAGGGATTTGATGGCAATGATGAGAATTGGAGCCAATGTAAGTGAGTGGTGAGTGCCAGGGTGACAGATGACACATGTAGCAGAGTTTGAATAACTCTAGTTTGTAGGAGGTAGAAAGTAGGAGGCCAGCCAGAAAAGCATAGGAATAATCAAGTCTAGAGTTAACAAAGGCATGGATGAGGGTTTCAGTAACATTTAAGCTAAAGCAAGGTAAAGGTTAGTTGACGATTCTGAGATGGAAATAGGTGGTCTTTGTGATGGTTTGGATGTCATGGGAAATTCCATCTTGGGGTCAAGGCTACTAACGGTGGTTCAGCCTCAGAAAGCTGCCAAGGAGATGCATGGAGACAGTGACAAGGGAAGGGAGTTTGTGCCAAGGACCAAGATAGTGACTTCTGTCTTCCCAATGTTTATTTGGAGGAAATTTCTGCTTGTCCAATACTGGCTAGCAGACAAGCAATCAGATAATTTAAAGACAGTGGAGGGGTCAAGAGAGGTGGTGGTGAGATCAAGCTAGATGCCATCAGAGCCCAAATGGAAACTGACATCTTGATTTCAGATGATGTCACTGAGGGACTGCAGAAAGATCAGAAATAGGAGGATGCCAAGAGTAGATCTTTGTGAGACACAGAGGTAACATTACAGAGGTGAGAAGACAAGTCATTGCAGGTGATTCTTTGACAATCATAGGGTAGGTAAGAGTGAAACCAAGCAACTTCAGTTCCACGCAGTTGGCCTATGGTGGATAGGCAATGACAGTATGAAGTCCCACAACACCAGGTTAAAGTCCAACAGGTTTATTTGGTAGCACAAGCCACAAGCTTTCGGAGCACTGCCCCTTCATCAGGTGAGTGGGAGCTGTCTTCACAAACAGGGCATATAAAGACACAAACTCAATTTACAAGATAATGGTTGGAATGCGAGTCTTTACAGATAATCAAGTCTTAAAGGTACAGACAATGCGAGTGGAGAAAGGGCTAAGCACAGGTTAAAGAAATGTGTATTGTCTCCAGCCAGGACAGTTGGTGAGATTTTGCAAGCCCAGGCAAGTTGCGGGGGTTACAGATAGTGTGACATGAACACAAGATCCCGGTTGAGGCTGTCCTCATGCGTGTGGAACTTGGCTATCAGTTTCTGCTCAGTGATTCTGTGTTGTCGTGTGTTGTGAAGGCCACCTTGGAGAACGCTTACCCGAATATCAGAGGCCGAATGCCCGTGACTGCTGAAGTGTTCCCGAACAGGAAGAGAACACTCCTGCCTGGTGATTGTCGAGCGGTGTTCATTTATCCATTGTCGTAGCGTCTGCCTGGTCTCCCCAATGTACCATGCCTCAGGACATCCTTACCTGCAGCCTATCAGGTAGACAACGTTGGCCAATTTGCAAGAGTATGTACCATGTACCTGGTAGATGGTGTTCTCACGTGAGATGATGGCATCCGTGTCGATGATCCGGCACGTCTTGCAGAGGTTGCTGTGGCAGGGTTGTGTGGTGTCGTGGCCACTGTTCTCCTGAAGGCTGGGTAGTTTGCTGCGGACAATGGTCTGTTTGAGGTTGTGTGGTTGTTTGAAGGCAAGAAGTGGGGGTGTGAGGATGGCCTTGGCGTGACGTTCGTCTTCATCGATAACATGTTGAAGGCTCCGGAGAAGATCTTGTAGCTTCTCCGCTCCGGGGAAGTACTGGACGACGAAGGATACTCTGAGCGTCGTGTTCCATGTTTGTCTTCTGAGGAGATCGGTGCGGTTTTTCACGGTGGCGCGTCGGTACTGTCGATCGATGATTCGAGGCCATATCCTGTTCTTATGAGGGCATCTTTCAGTGTCTGGAGGTGTCTGTTGCGATCCTCCTCATCCGAGCCATCCCCTACGGCTTGTCCGTAGGGGATGGCTTCTTTAACGTGTTTAGGGTGGAAACTGGAGAAGTGGAGCATCGTGAGGTTATCCGTGGGCTTGTGGTACAGTAAAGTGCTGAGGTGACTGTCCTTGATGGAGATGCGTGTGTCCAAGAATGCAACCGATTCCGGAGAGTAGTCCATGGTGAGTCTGATGGTGGGATGGAACTTGTTGATGTCATCATATAGTTGTTTCAGTGATTGTTCGCTATGAGTCCAAAGGAAGAAAATGTCATCGATGTATCTAGTGTATAGCATCGGTTGAAGGTCCTGTGCGGTGAAGAGGTCTTGTTTGAACCTGTGCATGAAGATGTTGGCATATTGAGCTGCAAATTTGGATAGGCAATGGGACAGAGTCTTGTGGCTAACCATGTCAAAGGCAGCACATGATCCAATTGAGACCCTTAAGTGGTAAGTTAATGCCATTTAAAGGGCCTCCTCCCACCGCTCCTGAGATTTTACTCATTAAAACCTGGTGGCCTGGTTGCCAGGCCAAGGGGATGCCACCCTTTAGGCATCCCGTGCCTATCAGGGCCATTCCTGCATTCCTTCCCCTCCCCGTCCACCTCTGCCAACCCCTCCAAGAGCCTGGCAGTCTGGCTCCAGCGAGACCCTGGACTCACTTTCGGTGCTCCTTGCTCCTCTTCTTCAGGGATCTTGCTGTAGTTCCAGCTGTAGCCGCCACAACCAGTAGTGCTGCTGGGACTACAGCAAGACCCCTGAAGAAGAGAGCTCCTGTCATTTGATTGGTCGGCAGTGCTCGGAGGCTGGACGTCCTTCCAGATGGGGGTTTAAGTCCCACCTCAGGCTAATTAAAGGCCAAACAGGTCAAGTTGATCAAGGCACGCAGGCTCACCCCAAATTGTTATACCAACCAGCAGGGACCCCAGCCCCAACATAAAATTCAGCCCAATGAGCTTTGAGATAGATTCGTATGTATTTGGGAGACAAAAAAATCATTCAAGGATTTTGGAAAGAAAAGGTTAGTTTGAGATGGGTGTTAGTTTCCAAGGATGGGAGAGGTCAAGGGTTGGCTTTTTTGTGGAGAGAGAGGTCTTAAGAAGATTCATGGTGTCCACTTGTTTGCAGTAACTCACCAATTGTAAATCACATCAGGTGATTAAAAGTCAGGTGTTATCTTTGCCTTCCTGGATGAGCTTTGAATAGAACGGTTTTATGTGATGGAGAGCTTCTCCATTCAGATTAAAGCCACTTATCACTTTTAAACAACAGATGAGCCACAAGGTGGTGTAAATCAAAGTTTGTTCATCTCACTTTGAAGGCTGACGTTCGAAGCCTCTTGCCCAATAGAAACAGGATAAAGGCAAAATACTGCAGATGCTGGAATCTGAAACAAAAACACAAAATGCTGGAGAAGCTCAGCAGGTCTGGCAGCATCTGTGGAGAGAGAATAGAGCCAATGTTTCGAGTCCGGATGACCCTTCTTCTTTCCTGAAATTGGTTGGTGTAGTTTGATTTGATTGTAGGTGTATTGAGGAATTAGACAGGCCCACCCCAGAATATCACAAGACTTGGATTGATGGATCCTGAAGCATTGAGTGGAGATGGTCTTCCAGCATTGAAACACCATTATCTGGCAATTTTAAGGGAAGGCTTTCAGGGAGCAGCTGTTATTAAACAATCTAATCTAATCAGGATCAATTGAAAGTAGCATGATGGGTATATTGGGGGCGATTCTCCCAGCCTGCTGCGCTGCTCTCGCTGGGAGATGTAAGCGGAAACCGTTTAGCAGGTTTGGGCACCACAGCCTCCGCTCGTCTCCGGGTCCCGGATTTCCGGTGTTGTCAGCTCTGCACCGTAAATCGGCGAGGAGCTGCTTTAAATATTTAATTCAGTATTTTAATCTGATTAGCGGGCCTGGGACTGAAGTCTCTGGGCCCACTAGCCTCCCCCTCCCAAGCCAGGAGTGGTTCACTCCAGCGGGGTTTACAACTGCTCCCCACTAACGTGGAGATGGCAGCCTGACCCCGCTGGACTAAAGTGAAGCCATGGAGGTCTGGCACTGCCCAAGAGACAAAGTGGTAATGCCCGGGGGCACCTTGGCACTGGGCAGCCCAAGGGGGCAGGGCATGTCGGGGCTGGCCTAGTGACGTCCGAGATCGGGGTGTGGGGGTGGTTGGAGAGGCCGCGATGTGCGTGTTGTGGAGCAAGCCAGCGATCAGGAGGTCGGCAGTGCGGGGCCATTGTGCATGCACTGATCAGAGTGCTGACAGATTGGCGCATGCACAGTGGCCCGTTCAGCGCTATGCTGCCGACCTCTCCAGTGGGAGAGTGGGAGTGCCCCTGATTTTCAGCGTGAATCTTTCTGAGGCACCCGGCAGTGCACAGAGTGTGGGAGATTCATTTTGAAAATCCTGCTAAATAAACCAGCGGGAGTTACTCAAGTTTTTATGTGAATTCGGCAGTTAGAAACTTTTGGGAGAATCCTGGCCATAAAGTTTACTCAGAGTTTAAGATGGTTATAGCACACTAGTTATACAGCAAAATCCTGCGTGTGTGAAGAACAGCAAGGTCGGGCAGGTCGTTGGCACAAATGAACAACTCTTCTCTTAGGGCCTTGCTTCCTCTCAAAGGTTTTCCTTGAACTTCCCAGGTGTGTTAGACTGAAGTGACCATGGATCCATTCTTGAGACCCCTTCAGTCCATTACAGCCTTTCAAAACTTTCCTTTACATCCTGTTTCAGTCATGAACCTGGGATTCATCATTGACAATCCGGCAAAGATTCCCCTCAATATAAACTGCTGAATGGTGCATCAAGTTCTTTGTTAAACCATGGAGTAAAATCCTACCCTTCCATTATCTTCCACCTTTTACCACTTGCTACAACCCTTGAATAGTTCAGGCCGCCAGCAGGATCTTCCAGTCCTGCCGAAGTCAATGGACTTTTGGCTGATTTGCCAGACCCGCCGCGAGGGAACCCACCATGATGGGGCTGGAAAATCCCACCAATAATTTCTGTTCAAGGATGTTCCGACATGTCATGGATTGCTTCCCTTATCTCATTCCTTATTTCTAGTTGTTCCTTTCATTTTCTGTTGTTGTTAAGTTACAGCATTAATTGAATTCTTGAACAATTCTGAGCTGAAGAGGCAGCAGCAGTATGTGTCAGAGAGGTCCGAGGGTCACATGCCTCAAGTAAGCCTCAGTGCTGTGGAGAATAGAAGCATCTAGCTCGAGGGTACAAATTTAAAGCTGCGAGGACTGGAATTGGAGGGAATAACTTGAAAGAATGAGCCAGAAGTAAGAATAAAAGATTGAATTATGAATAAGTGAGAGTATGTCAGGCTGGTGCTGTGGAAAGAATTTAGATGAGAGCGGTGAAGGAAGTAAGTCTTCCTCTTTGACAAAATGCCCAGTAGATGCAAGATTGTTATGAGGAACTGTAACTGCCAGCAGCATCAATTGGAACTTGGTCATATTACTCAAGATTTAAAGCAGAAAATTGTTTATGCAACAAATTACTAACAGATCTCCCGCAACACAGTGGCACAGTGTTTAGCACTGCTGCCTCACAGCACCACGGTCCCAGTTTCAATTCCACTTGGGTCACTGTCTGTGGAGTTTGCACGTTCTCCCCGTGTCTGCTTGGGTTTCCTCTGGGTGCTCCGGTTTCCTCCCACACTCCAAAGATGTGCAGATTAGATGGATTGACCATGACAAATTGCCCCTTAGTGACCAAAGATGTGTAGGTTAGGGGGATTAGTGGCCTAATAGGTGGGAGGACAGAGGTCGGGTTTGGGTAAGTCGCTGCAGACTCGATGGGCTGAATGGCTTATATCTGCACAGTAGGGATTCTATGATTTTATTCTGTGATATTGCTTTGGTTGAGTTGACAGATTTTATGTTATACATAGCCCCTAATTTATTGTGATTCGATTAGATTAATTATGATATAAAACAGTATAGTAATATAATGTTCATTATAATGATTGTGGCTATAATGCTGATGAACAGTTAGATTGTTGTGCTCCTGAATCTTCCAGCAGAGAATCCATGCTGCAAATGGAAAGAAATTAGAATACGTCTCAGTGAGCACCCTGATAGATCAGGAGTGGTGAGACCAATGACTGATACATATCCAAGATACTGGGACCCAGCACAGTGTTGGAGGGAGTGCAGCACAGATGCAGAATGATTCCTGGACTCCAAAGGTTAAATTACGAGGAGAGATTACCATTGATCTTAAAGGTGTTCGAAGTATGATAGTTACCTCTTCGTCATTTTTAGCAAGGCTCTCTGCAGAACAACATAACACTCCCAGCAAATTATGGTGCATCTGATGCATTAGTCACTCATGCCACAATTTCTATGCCCTAACAATGTGCCTCCCACTGTGAGCAAATGTGAACCTTTTACACAGGGATTCTGTCTGTTCCTTGCCAGATAGCTGTTGATCAGTAACCTGGACATATAACTGTTATCACAGCAATCTAAGAGCTGTGTTCTGTTGATGTTTTTCTGGCCCCTGTGGTTTTCTTGTCATGTGTTGAAACAGTGACAGATAATCAAACTCTCGCTTGGTTTATCAAGTCGATGGGAAGTACAGGTGGTTGAAGCCATCAAGTTGACGGTTAGACACAAAATGGATACTTTTCAGCCAACTGCATCAGGCTACAATTTTCACTTCCAGTATTCTTGAGTCTGGTTACTTTATCATCATTTCTGTAGGGTAAATTCGGCAATTGTGTGTTTCCGGAGGATTTGCTCAAAGGGAATGTGGGTTGGAGAACTTAAACTGTAACATTGTAAACCAACCTCTGTTCCACATTTTCTTTGATGGGCGTGAGATCACTGAATTTCCTCTCCTGTTTTGTATGGTATATTTCAGTAATGTGTGTATACATGTGGTACCTTTCTTCTGCAACTATCTTGAATGCAAAGACATCACACATTATACCTACATTCTGAATGAATTCAACAAACAACAATTTAGTCGACAGTCCATTCATTGTCCTTTTGCCTTCTGAAGCAGCAAAGTTGATAGTAACACTAGTCACCACTTTATTTACTGGATATTATCAGTAAATCTCCCTCTTCAACATAGAGGAAAACTCCATGTACAAATCATTAATGATGTGGAGATGCCGGCGTTGGACTGGGGTAAACACAGTAAGAAGTTTAACAACACCAGGTTAAAGTCCAACAGGTTTATTTGGTAGCAAAAGCCACACAAGCTTTCGGAGCTGCAAGCCCCTTCTTCAGGTGAGTGGGAATTCTGTTCACAAACAGAGCATATAAAGACACAAACTCAATTTACATGAATAATGGTTGGAATGCGAATACTTACAACTAATCAAGTCTTTAAGAAACAAAACAGCATGAGTGGAGAGAGCATCAAGACAGGCTAAAAAGATGTGTATTGTCTCCAGACAAGAGAGCCAGTGAAACTCTGTGGGGGTTACAAATAGTGGGACATGAACCCAATATCCCGGTTGAGGCCGTCCTCGTGTGTGCGGAACTTGGCTATCAGTTTCTGCTCAGCGACTCTGCGCTGTCGTGTGTCGCGAAGGCCGCCTTGGAGAACGCTTACCCGAATATCAGAGGAACCGGAACAGCCGACAGAGAGATCCGCAGTGCATCCGAAGAGGAAAGAGTCGAATTGGACTCCTCCGGAAGGCCGCTGCCCTCGACTTGACATGTATGTCCAAGCCGTCAGGAGGTGCGTCAACACCAAATTCATCAGCCGCACTCACAAGACAGCCCCGAACATCACCCAAGCACAACGTAACGCCATCCACGCTCTCAAGACCAACCGCAACATTGTCATCAAACCAGCAGACAAAGGAGGGGCCATCGTCATACTGAACAGAACGGATTACTGCAAAGAGGTGTACCGACAACTAAACAATGAGGAACACTACAGGCAGTTACCTGCAGATCCAACCAAAGAACACACCCGTCGACTCAACACTCTGATCAAGACCTTTGATCCGGACCTTCAGAACACCCTCCGTGCTCTCATCCCACGTACTCCCCGCGTTGGAGATCTCTACTGCCTCCCGAAGATACTCAAGGCAAACACACCCGGCCGTCCCATCGTATCGGGCAATGGGACCCTGTGCGAGAACCTCTCCGGCTACGTCGAGGGCATCCTGAAACCCATTGTACAAAGAACCCCCAGCTTTTGTCGCGACACGACGGATTTCCTACAGAAACTCGGCACACATGGAGCAGTTGAACCAGGAGCACTCCTTGTCACAATGGATGTCTTGGCACTCTACACCAGCATCCCCCATGACGATGGCATTGCTGCAACGGCCTCAGTGCTCAGCGCCAACAACTGCCAGTTTCCAGATGCAATTTTACATCTCATCCGCTTCATCCTGGACCACAATACCTTCACCTTCAACAACCCGTTCTTCATCCAGACACACGGAACAGCCATGGGGACCAAATTCGCACCTCAATATGCCAACATCTTCATGCACAGGTTCGAACAAGACTTCTTCACAGCACGGGACCTTCAACCGATGCTATACACTAGATACATCGATGACATTTTCTTCCTTTGGACTCATGGTGAACAATCACTGAAACAACTCTATGATTACATCAACAAGTTCCATCCCACCATCAGACTCACCATAGACTACTCTCCGGAATCGGTTGCATTCTTGGACACACGCATCTCCATTAAGGACGGTCACCTCAGCACCTCACTGTACCGCAAGCCCACGGATAACCTCACGATGCTCCACTTCTCCAGCTTCCACCCTAAACACGTTAAAGAAGCCATCCCCTATGGACAAGCCCTCCATATACACAGGATCTGCTCGAATGAGGAGGATCGCAACAGACACCTCCAGACGCTGAAAGATGCCCTCATAAGAACAGGATATGGCGCTCGACTCATTGATCAACAGTTCCAACGCGCCACAGCGAAAAACCGCACCGACCTCCTCAGAAGACAAACACGGGACACAGTGGACAGAGTACCCTTCGTTGTCCAGTACTTCCCCGGAGCGGAGAAGCTACAGCATCTCCTCCGGAGCCTTCAACATGTCATTGATGAAGACGAACATCTCGCCAAGGCCATCCCCACATCCCCACTTCTTCCCTTCAAACAACCGCACAACCTCAAACAGACCATTGTCCGCAGCAAACTACCCAGCCTTCAGGAGAACAGTGACCATGACACCACACAACCCTGCCACAGCAACCTCTGCAAGACGTGCCGGATCATCGACACAGATGCCATCATCTCACGTGAGAACACCATCCACCAGGTACACGGTACATACTCTTGCAACTCGGCCAACGTTGTCTACCTGATACGCTGCAAGAAAGGATGTCCCGAGGCATGGTACATTGGGGAAACTGTGCAGACGCTGTGACAACGGATGAATGAACACCGCTCGACAATCACCAGGCAAGACTGTTCTCTTCCTGTTGGGGAGCACTTCAGCCGTCACGGGCATTCGGCCTCTGATATTCGGGTAAGCGTTCTCCAAGGCGGCCTTCGCGACACATGACGGCGCAGAGTCGCTGAGCAGAAACTGATAGCCAAGTTCCGCACACACGAGGACGGCCTCAACCGGGATATTGGGTTCATGTCCCACTATTTGTAACCCCCACAGAGTTTCACTGGCTCTCTTGTCTGGAGACAATACACATCTTTTTAGCCTGTCTTGATGCTCTCTCCACTCATGCTGTTTTGTTTCTTAAAGACTTGATTAGTTGTAAGTATTCGCATTCCAACCATTATTCATGTAAATTGAGTTTGTGTCTTTATATGCTCTGTTTGTGAACAGAATTCCCACTCACCTGAAGAAGGGGCTTGCAGCTCCGAAAGCTTGTGTGGCTTTTGCTACCAAATAAACCTGTTGGACTTTAACCTGGTGTTGTTAAATTCCTTACTGTGCAAACCATTAATCACAGGTTTCTGCACAATAGCTTCTTACATTTTCCAAATGCTAAGTGAGAGTGACAATTTCTGGATAAGTGCACTGCTTCGCGAATTCCCCCGGAGAGTGCTCCAGCTGGGTACTCAAAACAAGGGAAGTGCTTTTCCAGCCTTGTTGCACCTGGCACAAATCGTGCTAATCCCAGGAAAGAGCGCGCGGATCTAAAAATCAGTTCCGTGCGGGCATCAAATGGTTTGCAATTGTCCAGGTCCTTTTCTACTGGCCGGTTCTGAGGCTGATTAGCAGGAGATTGACTGGATTTTAATCTCATTAGCAAGTTTGGCATGCGATAGACCCCCTCCCAAAATGTTCCCACCTCTCTGACAGGATGTCACACGGGCATGAATCAGTACTGGTCTCCACTAGCAGAGTTGGGAACTCTAAGATTCACTCACCTTACCTTCTGCAGTCTTATGTCCTGCAGACGAGTGAAAGTGCTGAGATCTGGCACTATGGGAGCACCTTGGAAGAGGAAAATAATTTGTTAACCTTTAAAGAAACACACTGAGTTGGCCATTTAACAACTTGAGCACATTATTAAATTCCACTTCCTTTCATGTCAGTCAACTTGTGAAGCCAATCAGTTACACCCAGCAGATTGGTCACAGGCAGGAACTCTGACCCACACAGATAAAGTCACATCGAGGCATAAAATGATGTCATTGGAGTCCAATTTGAATGTAGTCTTCGGGCACCTAGCTGGCCAGATACAAACCCAAATCTGTAAACTAAGCCAAAGCAGAAGGCTGCTGTAGAAGTGCGGAAGTTCAATATAGTAGAAATGTCAGGAACTTGCCTCGCTCCAGAGGATAGTGATAAATTTGGCATATAGAGTATTCAGCAAAGGAGTGGCAATAGCCTCATATACCAGGGAGAACTGGGAAGGAAATGAAGGTCATCCAGTTGAAAGTAAAAAGTTACAAAATGAACTAATACGGTTAGACATCTCTCATGGCCATAAAAGGTCCCATGGCACTTCTCAAAGCAGGGTGACATCAGGGTGCATCCCTCCAGTCGAATGGCTAACACTGGAGATAAGTGTGATGGACCGAATAGTCTTCTGTGCTGTCATTTCTATGACTTCGTAGATTGAATCCAGGTACTTCTGTTCTTCTAGTCAGAAGCAGAAAGTGCAACAATGCCAGGTGGGGGCTGAGAGAGCGAGAGAGATCCCCGAGTAAAGTGCTTAAAAACTGATCAACTGCCTGTGAATAAAGTAAAAATTAGATTTTATATTCATCCTTTAAGTAGCAATTTGCTCACTCCAGATGTTGACTGTTCAGGGAACTTTGAGGGAAGGGATTCAGGTTATCTGTTCAATCTTCCTGAATGTCAGTCATCTTTTACATTATTGAATGAATAAAATTATATCAAACAAGAAGTCAAAATCTGCTCTAAAGTTTACCAGAATGGGCTACTTTATTTTAAGAAAATTTCATAGCATTCCCAAATTCCTCAAAAGGGAATTCCAACGCCTGTGTTGCAGAAAGCAACAACATCCCGGATAAGTTTGCAAATTCTGAATTTGGTTTGTAAATGTTCCCCTGTATTATGAGGCCTGAGGAGGGAGGCGAGGTCTGAGGCCTAGTTGGAAGAAAGGTTAGAAGGGGGAAATCGGAGGTCTCATGGGGAAGGTCTTGGGTCGAGGTTGGTGGGGAGGAAGGGGTGCCTGTTTGTCGAGGCTCCTTAGGCAGACAGGCTGAACGCAGCGGGTAGGCACGAAGGCACTCGTGGACATGGCAAGGCCTCTCTTGGAGGCTTGGAAAGCCGGCCGACCAACGTTACACTTGAAAAGCTGAATAATGGTCAGGCTCACAGTCTTGTTATCTTACTCAAATTGCAAATCCATCTCTGTGGATCATGTTGGTTGCTGGTCCACCTGCCTGCCTCAGTTAAAGGTGGAAGTGGGTAAGGTTGGAGGCAGCCTTGGATCAAGGATTCTTATTTTAAAGATTTTAGCCCTCTACCCGACCCCAAACCCGCCTGAGTTTTAGTTAAAACCTCACCCCCGCCATGTCAAAAAGCATTACGGGGAACAAAGGCCACCAGATTGGCCTTGGAAAGTGATTATTTTAAAATTAAATTTTCATTTCAAGAAGCACTATAGATTTTTACATGACACTATAAAAGACTACAGAGAATCGTTATCACACATAAGAAGATTGAGCAGCTAATCATTTCAATGTTGGTGGAATATGTGAGAATAGTAGATCCTGTAAGTGAAGATTGTCAGCTGTAATGGCAAGCCTGATACTCACTTCTATTTGAAGCTGAAAGAAGCTATTAAAACTTCAAGTCATTTGATACTTGGTGTTTATTCTCTGGTTTCTGATCTTTTACAGAACCCAATCTGACTAATCTCTTCTATCTCAGGAGCCCCTACAGGATTAAACCATCTTGGAGCTTATCATCAGCAGTAACCGCCTCATCCCTTCTGCATTGCCCAGTCCTTTCCCTTCAGTTTAATGTATCGTCATGTGGGTGGAGACGAGGCTAAAAATAAATTGATGGATGTTGCCAACATTTCTGAGCTTCCAGAACATCTGCGAAATTGCTTTGAAAATTGTAAATACTCAAAAGACCTTAATTATTTAGGGCTATCTGTATCGAAGCATCAGTGAAAATGGATCAGAATTCTGTTAAGTCACTGCAGATCAAAACAACAATTGATTTCTTTACTGTGAAAGATTCCCCACCTTTAATGAAAATCTTTACTTACTCAAACTTTCTTTTGTGTGGCACAGGTTGAACTTTAAAATAATTAGGAAGATGCAAATTGTAATGAAACATGCCTCTGCTCATTAGAGTCATAGAGCAATATAGCACGGAAACAGGCCCTTCAGCCCAACTGGTCCATGCCGCCCTCTCGGCTAGTCCCAATTGCCCGCGTTTGGCCCATATCGCTCTAATCCTTTTCCCATCCATGTACTTATCCAAATGCTTTTTAAATGTTGCTATTGTACCTGCCTCAACCACTTTCTCTGGCAGCATATACTCACTACCCTCTGCATGAAGAAGTTGCCCCTCAGGTCCCTTTTAAAACTTTTCCCTCTCACCTTAAGTCTATGCTCTCTAGCTTTCAATTCCCCTACCCTGGGAAAAAGACTGTGTTCATCCTATCTGTGCCCCTCATGATGTTATACACCTCAATAAAGTCACCCCTCATTCTCCTACATTCCAAGGAATAAAGTCCTAACCTGGCCACCTCTCCTTATAATTCAAGCCCATGAGTCCTGGCAAAATACTCGTAAATCTTCTCTGCACTCTTTCCAGTTTATCAATGTCTTTCCTACAACTGGGTGACCAAAACTGTACACAATACTCCAAGTGCGGCATCACCAACAACTTATACAACTAACATAGGGCGGAATTTTACAGGTACGTCCGCCCGAGTTTCGTATGATCCCGCCTGAGGCCAACGGAGAATGCCATTCTCTGAGCCTCCGTGGATGTGCCAGTAAAATTCCAGCCATAATGTCTGCAAATCAACAGAAGTACTAAGGTACAGAGTACTTGTCGTTATCACACTCCTGTATTATAGTGAGACCTAGACGGTGTATCAATAGCACATTAGAGCGTTGGAGAAATTCAATCAGCATTGCTTCAGTCAGATCCTACAGATTCAATGAGAAGACCACTGAACAAACACTCCTGTGCTGGGGCCTCAACCTTTTATCATTTACATCAATGACTTAGATGAGGGTTTACTATAGGCCACCCAACAGCTAGCAGGAGATGGAGGAACAGATATGTGGGCAGATTTTGGCAGGTGTGAAGTAACAGGGCTGTTGTGGTGGGAGATTTTAACTTGCCCTATATTGACTAGGGGCTGGATGGGGCAGAGTTTGTAAGGAGCATCCAGGAGGGCTTCTTGAAACAGTATGTAGATAGTCCAACTAGGAAAGGGACCATACTGGACCTGGTATTGGGGAATGAGCCTGGCCAGGTGGTCGATGTTTCAGTAGGGGAGCAGTTTGGGAACAGTGACCACAATTCAGTAAGCTTTAAGGTACTGATGGATAAAGAAAAGTGTAGTCCTCAAGTTAAGGTGCTAAATTGGGGGAAGGCCAATTACAACAATGTTAGGCAGGAACTGAAAAATGTAGATTGGGGACAGATGTTTGAGGGCAAATCAACATCTGGCATGTGGGAGGCTTTCAAGTGCAAGTTGATAGGGATTCAGGACCGGTACATTCCTGTAAGGATGAAGATAAGTATGGCAAGTTTTGGGAACCTTGGATAACAAGAGATATTGTGAGCCTAGTCAAAGAGAAAAAGGAAGCATTTGTCAAAGCCATGAGGCTGGGAACACACAAAGCAAGTGTGGAATACAAGGAAAGTAGAAAGAAACTTAAGCAGAGAGTAAGAAGGGCTAAAAGGGGTCATGAAAAAGCATTGGCCAGCAGGATTAAGGAAAATCCCAAGGCTTTTTATACATATATAAAGAGCAAGAGGGTAGCCAGGGAGAGGGTTGGCCCACTCAAGGTCAAGGGAGGGAATCTATGTGTGGAGCCAAAGGAAATGGACGAGATATTAAATGAGTACTTTGTGTCAGCATTCACCAAAGAGAAGGACTTGGTGGATGATGAGTCTGGGAAAGGGTGTGTAGATAGTTTGAGTCATGTTGAGATCAAAAAGGAGGTGGTATTGGGGT
The DNA here is from genome assembly GCF_964213995.1 of Mustelus asterias. Lineage (NCBI taxonomy): Eukaryota > Metazoa > Chordata > Chondrichthyes > Carcharhiniformes > Triakidae > Mustelus > Mustelus asterias. The sequence goes on along the minus strand of NC_135811.1, from coordinate 39,912,767 downwards.
TCTTGAGAAACATTAAGCTAGACAAGTCCCCAGGGCTTGATGGGATATACCCCAGAATACTGAGCGAGGCAAGGGAGGAAATTGCTGGGGCCTTGAGAGAAATCTTTGTATTCTCACTGGCTACAGGGGAGGTCATGATGTGGAGATGCCGGCGTTGGACTGGGGTAAACACAGTAAGAGTTTTAACAACACCAGGTTTAAGTCCAACAGGTTTATTTGGTAGCAAATGCCATTAGCTTTCGGAGCACTGCTCCTTCGTCAGATGGAGTGGAAATCTGCTCGCAAACAGGGCACAGAGACACAAAATCAAGTTACAGAATACTGATTAGAATGCGAATCTCTACAGCCAACCAGGTCTTAAAGATACAGACAATGTGAGTGGAGGGAGCATTAAGCACAGGTTAAAGAGATGTGTATTGTCTCCAGACAGGACAGCCAGTGAGATTCTGCAAGTCCAGGAGGCAAGCTGTGGGGGTGACTGATAGTGTGACATAAACCCAACATCCCGGTTTAGGCCGTCCTCATGTGTGCGGAACTTGGCTATCAGTTTCTGCTCAGCGACTCTGCACTGTCGTGTGTCGTGAAGGCCGCCTTGGAGAACGCTTACCCAAAGATCAGAGGCTGAATGCCCGTGACCGCTGAAGTGCTCCCCCACGGGACGAGAACAGTCTTGCCTGGTGATTGTCGAGCAGAGTTCATTCATCCGTTGTCGTAGCGCCTGCATGGTTTCCCCAATGTACCATGCCTCGGGACATACGGTCCTGCAGCGTATCAGGTAGACAACGTTGGCCGAGTTGCAAGAGTAGGTACCGTGTACCTGGTAGATGGTGTTCTCACGTGAGATGATGGCATCCGTGTCGATGATCCGGCACGTCTTGCAGAGGTTGCTGTGGCAGGGTTGTGTGGTGTCGTGGTCACTGTTCTCCTGAAGGCTGGGTAGTTTGCTGCGGACAATGGTCTGTTTGAGGATGTGCGGTTGTTTGAAGGCAAGAAGTGGGGGTGTGGGGATGGCCTTGGCGAGATGTTCGCCTTCATCAATGACATGTTGAAGGCTCCGGAGGAGATGCCGTAGCTTCTCCGCTCCGGGGAAGTACTGGACGACGAAGGGTACTCTGTCCACCGTGTCCCGTGTTTGTCTTTTGAGGAGGTCGGTGCGGTTTTTCGCTGTGGCGCGTCGGAACTGTCGATCGCTGAGTCGAGCGCCATATCCTGTTCTTATGAAGACATCTTTCAGCATCTGGGGGCGTCTGTTGCGATCCTCCTCATCCGAGCAGATCCTGTGTATACGGAGGGCTTGTCCGTAGGGGATGGCTTCTTTAACGTGTTTAAGGTGGAAGTTGGAGAAGTGGAGCATCGGGAGGTTATCCATGGGCTTGCGGTACAGTGAGGTGCAATCGTTGTCTGGTGGTAGGGGGGGGCAGGGTGGAGGGCTGATCATTGTCTGGTGGGAAGGGAGGAGGAGGTGGGTCAGATGTTCCTCTGGGGGTGGGGGGGGGGGGGTTGGAGTGAGGCCAGACCATTCTCGGGGGGTGGGGGGGGATAAGTGAGGCCAGATCATTGTCTGGTTGGGGGGGGGGGGGGCGATCGCTCACTGGTGGGGGGAGGAGGCAGATGGTCCTTTGGTTAGGGGGGGGGGGGGGGGGGGGGGGGGGGGAGGGTGGCAGATGGATCTCTGGTGGAGGGGGCAGACGGATCTCTGGTGGGGGGGTGGGGCGATGGGGGCAGGGGGTCCGCTGCCACTCTGCGGGCGATTGGTGGGGGGGTGAGGGGGACAGGGGTGGTGATCAGTCTGGGTAGCGGGGGGGGTGGGTGGATAAGGGGGACAGCGATGTGTGTGGGTAGTGGATGGGTGGATGAGGGGGACAGTGATGTGTGTGGGTAGTGGGGGGGGGTGAGTAAGGGGGACAGTGATGTGTGTGGGGGGGTGCGGGGGTGGATAAGGGGAACAGTGATGTCTGTGGGGACCATCGCTCCCGGTTTTTGCTCCTGGGCCGCTTTCTCCGCTTTCTGCGGTCCGGGAGCGATGTGACATGGGCGCGCTTTTTCAAACTTTTTTCTAACTGCGCATGCGCAGTTCAGAGCTCCGATCGTTTTGGCTGCGCTAAGCCCCGCCGCCCACAGCGCAAATGGGACTGGCAATTTTTTTTTAGGCTGAGTGCGTATGGGGGCGCCTGAAAGCAGGTTTCTAAGTCGGACCTGCATTACACCCAGATTCAGCACTTAGAATGAAAATGGTAAAATCGGGCCCATAGTGTTCAATTCTGGTCGCCACACTACCAGAAGGATGTGGAGGCTTTGGAGAGGGTGCAGAAAAGATTTACCAGGATGTTGCCTGGTATGGAGAGCATTAGCTATGAGGAGAGGTTGGAGAAACTTGGTTTGTTCTCACTGGAACGATGGAGGTTGAGGGGCGACCTGATAGAAGTCTACAAGATTATGAGAGGCATGGACAGAGTGGATAGTCAGAAGCTTTTTCCCAGGGTGGAAGAGTCAATTACCAGGGGGCACAGGTTTAAGATGCGAGGGGCAAGGTTTAAAGGAGATGTACAAGGCAGATTTTTTACACAGAGGGTGGTGGGTGCCTGGAACTCATTGCTGGGGGAGGTAGTGGAAGCGGATACGGTAGTGACTTTTAAGGGGCGTCTTGACAAATACATGAATAGGATGGGAATAGAGGAATGTGGTCCCCAGAAGGGTAGGGGGTTTTAGTTAAGTCGAGCAGCATGGTCGGTGCAGGCTTGGAGGGCCGAAGGGCCTGTTCCTGTGCTGCAATTTCCTTTGTTCTTTGAGGGCAGCAAAGGCATGGTAGCTAAATTTGCAGACGACACAAAGATAGATAGGAAAATATGTTGTCAAGAAGATGCAGGGAGCTTTCAGATGGATATAAATAGGTTGTGTGAGTGGGCAAAATCTGCCAGATGGAATATAATGTGGGAAAATGTGAAGTTATTCACTTTGGCAGGAAGTATAAAAAAGTAGTGTTTTACCTGAATGGAGAAATGACTGCAGAATTCCAAGGTGCAGAGGGAACCAACATTTTCTTGCATGAGTCACAAAAAGTTAGTATGCAGCTACAGCAAGTAATTATGACAGTTAATGAAATGCTAGTCTCTATTACGGGAAAAATTAAACATAAAGGTAAAGATGTTATGCTTCAGTTATACAGGGCATCGGTGAGACTGCATCTCAGATATTGTCTGCAGTTTTGGCTTCCTTATTTAAGGAAGGATGTAAAAGCATTGGGAGCGGTTCAGGGAGATTTACTAGATTACTACCTGGAATAAACAGGTTGTCTTATTTGGAAAGGCTGGGCTGTTTCTACTGGAGTTTAGAAGGGCGAGGAGTGATTTCAGTGAATTATACAAGATCCTGAATGGTATTGATAAGGTAGACAGGAAAGGATGTTCTCTCTTGTGAGTGAGTCCAGAACTAGGGGGCATAGTTTTAAAATTAAGCTCCCCCTTTTAGGAGAGAGATGAGAATTCTTTTCTGAGGATTGTGCGACTTTGAAACTCTCTGCCTCAGAAGGCAGTGGAAGTGGGGGTCACTGAATATCTTTAAGGTGGAGGTAGATAGATGCTTGTTGGGCAAGAGACTTGAAGTTTATTGGGGATAGATGAGAATGTAGAACTTGAAACACAAGCAGATCAGCCTGATATTATTGAATTAGGGAACAGCCTAGTGGGGCCAAATGATCTACTTCTGCTCCCATTTCATATGTTCGTATGTTCCAAAAGATCTGTGTGGTTGAGAATCAGTCAGTACAGACACATGTACGACAGAAACTCGCAACTCTGAGTAAACATCATCTTCAAATCAAGGGACAGCCGACAATGGCTGGTCTCCCAACATGCGTTAGCAAACTACAAGAATTACCTAAACCATAAGTTTAGCTGCAAGTCAAAACAATCGGAGTGATATTGGAATGAGTGAACAGGAATACCTTTACTGAGAGGGGATTTCTCTCTGTGTTTGCAGGAATAAATTAACTTTAAAAAATTGGCAAAATTGGCAGAGGAAATCTTTTCTGGCGATAAACATTTGGAATAATCCAGTGAGCAAGGTGATGGAGGGCAATTTGTAAAGTGTTTTATTAGGCGGAGTTGAGATCAAGTCTGAATGCCAAGGAGTGATATACTGCAGATATCCACCAGGTGGCGACTTGGAACTGGCTACACAAATGGATTGTTTTGTTGAGATGAACTCATCCTCCTCTATTACCCCTCTCCCAAATTATATATTTTATAATATCTGTGGATAGGCATAAGGGTTACGGGGAGACTCTCTTTACGTATGTAAAATGCATCATTAAAAATTTTAATTTGATAAAAGCCCAAGGAATAGATTTAAATTGGAGGATCTTTCATTGCCCGTCACAGGTTAACTGCTATGAATCTGAAGAGATGGTTTGGGGATGAAGCCTGGAACACAAATAGGCTTAAATTAACACAGAGTAGTGACTCCTGAAACACATAGATCAAATTATTATTCATTGTTCATCGAGTTCTTTTACAAGCAGGTGTATCTTTCAAAATAAATGGTTCTCTGCAATCATTTTGAGATTTTTTTCAGGTCAAAAATGTTTTCGTTAATCAAGAACAAAAGTCAGAGATTCGAAGACGATCAGATACCGTCATAGTTCCGACCATAAATGATGCCGACTAGTGTTCCGGCGGCATTATTCCCATGACCAACCGAGCAGCTTCCAGGAAACCAAAGTCTTTGGGTTCCGGGGGGAGTATGGTTGCAAACCTGAAACTTAAAGGAATTCCTCTCTTTTCCAGAAAACCCTGACACACTGTGGTGCAGTTTCACCAATACTTAACCACGGTGACTATCCTTCCCGAGTGAGCTCAGACATTGAAGGGCTTATTTTATAAAGCTTGGCAGATTTCAGAATATGCCCCCTGGCATTTTATCCCTCCCTCCAATCCACATCAAGCACGACAGGACATAAATGTCCTTAATCCAAGACCTGACAACTGCGCTGGCCAGATTGGAAGTGATACAAGACCATCTTGTGAGCATTCAGAGACACCATACTTCCCTAGTAGTCCATATTATTTATATAACACTTTCCTAGTAGTCCATATTGTTTTATATAACAGACAGTAATAGAAAGCACAAACGATCATTGATAGGCTTTACACTTGAATCACATTGTGAGATGATAATTTTCCTGGTGTCTCACTGCGGAGCTTGCCTTTTCCTAGTTTAAACCTATGACTCTACAATTTACTTTGCATCATTTTCCATCTCAATAAGATATCTCCTTTCAAAGTTGAACACTCGAGTTACTCTTGAGCTTTTATTTACAATTGAAGCCTTTCCTTGTCTATTCTGTTCTGCATCATTTGAATGTCTCCCTTATTTCTCAACAGCCAGAACTGGACACTCCAGAGCATTGTACAATTTGATCAGGACTTCCTTGTACTGCCACTGCATTCCACTGTTACAGCTGCTCTGCACTGTACGGATTCTATGATGTAGTAACATTCTATTAAATTTGTTGATTTCATGTGTTGCCCACTTTCAATCAATGAAAAAGTCTAGATTTCTTCCTACTTCATCTTTAGCTATTACAACAGCATTTATGGACTATTTCTCTGTGCAGTTATTTTATATTGATCTGTTTTGACAATCAGTCTGCCATTGTCTTGTCCACTTACAAATTTCATCCAACTTGTTCTATGAATTCCAAGATATCCCTTCTAGTCTGGCATCATCTGAAAATTTTACTTAAGTTGCATTCAAGATTGTCAATTGAAATTGCATGGTAATACAATATTAAATTACAAACGGATAGATTATATTTTCCACCATACACCTGATTAAGCATTTAAAGCAGAAAATGGTCATTTCACGTATCTGTTCCTTTCAGCAAAAAGTATCAAACAGAAATTTCATAGAAATTTTTTTTCTCCAGAAAATTAATTTGCAGAAAGCAAATAGAAGTAAAATCAAATCGATGTTGGATCTGTAAGCACTTTAAGGCATTTTAGACATTAATCTTAATTTCAATTAATGAAAATCCCAGACTTGAAAGTTAAAAATGCCAGATTATTAAGACATAACCTAATTAAGGTCATATCTTCATAACATGTTCGCTAACTATTTACAGAAGTGGCTCAGTACTGATCACAAGTAAAAACTATCACGTTATACACGGGGATGTTCGCCAAACACCTTCGCTATTTTTATGGAAGTTTTATATTTCACATAAAGCACTGTGCTTCTCCTGAGGCTTCAGATGCCAATGCAAAGAAGGATTAATTGTCTGACTTCACAAATGCAGCAACCTTTTTGCATCGGTCACTTAGACCCATATTTGAAAACACAATAAAAGGAATCATTGTTTAGTTGCTAATATATGGCCATTCTGCAGCAAAATTATTCTCATTTGCACTGAGAAAGTGACACTTTCTACATCATACACTTTTGTAGACCTACTGCATGAAAGGCAAGTTGTACAATAAGATTTCTTTCAATTCACACTGTTAAAGATATCAAAATTCGGACCGTGCCGACTGACAGAAATCAAAAATCAAACCGAGTCAAATGAAACTCTGTCATCAACACTTACAGAAAAATCATTATGGTTAAAAAAACAGCAATGGACATTTTAATAGAATCCCATCTATTTACACTCTGAACAATGCCCAGTAGTGCTCTGAAATGCTTGTGTGTAGAGCTATTATGCTCACATGCACTTGAATCTGTCACCCATACAGAAACCTAAGCTTGTCTTCAGTCCTGACCCAGCCCAGATAGACCCACAATGGATTCTGTGTTGCAGTCACATCTCCCTTGCTTTGAAATGTCACAACATCAAAGAAATACTACAACAACAGTCCATATTTTCAGAGAGAACGGTCAAATTGTTTTTGTTCATCAAAATGTTTGCTCCAGAAGATTAATAAAATTGCCTGTTTTACTTGTAAACCATTCTATACTCCAAATTTGCATTTGAAGCCAACCAAACAGGCTTTTCTTTCTGTCACAGGTAGAGTTACAAAGCTCTGAAACTTTATAGGAAGAAAGATCATGGGGCACAATTTGTTCTCAAGTTAATAGTGTGGTTAAAGGTGCTTGTCGACACGTACACAAGATAAAGCAACTTCAGCTAAGGAGCAGATGTGGGATTAATTCCCAATATCCAAAATTAGCTACCCAAGTTGCACCACTGAATTGTTAGCTACATAAAATAGCATTGCACTGTTTAATCTCACCATTGCAAAACAATAAACAGAGTGAAGTTGTTGCATTTGAGCTGTATATATAAACTAAACTCACAACAGAAGGTTGTCTTGTAATTTCGAGTAGCAGCTACATTTTTAACACCATGATAATCATTTGCTTGGTAGTATTGAACTTGAGATTTGTAGAAGGATCATTTGGACTGGAAAGGTTAACTCTGTTTCTCCCTCCACAGATGCCGTCAGACCTGCTGAGTTTGTCCAGCATTTTCTGTTTTCGTTTCAGATTTCTGCAGTATTTTGCTTTTATATTAGTGCAGAACCTGAGAGACGGGGGTTATTTCTGAACGTTTTTCAGACTGGCCTAATTTCCCACTGATGTAAGATTGGGATTGCACGATACTGAGTATTTAGGACATGGAAATAAGATTCCCAGCACGGACTAGCAGGAAACACAATCCAACAACCACTCTCCGTGAAACTGGTGAGCGGAAAATTCCAAACTGTTTTCCTGCCGGCGAATCCGGCCTTCCTCCAACTTATCCGGCCTTGCCTGCCACAAAACCCACCTGGGCCAAAGGGAAAATTCCGCCCTTAGTAGTTGTTTTGCATGGGCTATGGATCCTGCACATGGAATTCCTGAACCATTGTATGCTGAAGGTTTCACAGTAGTATGTTTTGCCATAGCCTTCCATGTCTGTGGATATATCTTTCCCAGCAGCGAGGGGTGCATTCAACAGAAAACCCATTGACAGTGGCGGGGCCAGAAGATCCCACCGCCAGCCAATGTTGGGCTGTCTCCACCACCGCAAAACATGGGGAGGGTTGCGTACAAAATCCGATTGATGGGTTTTCCCGACAAGTGTACAAGGCACAAGGCACCAATCACTCAACAAGGATTGGTAAGCACATTATCGGTTCATAACACTAGGCACATTAAAACAATTGTAGATATGTATAAAGCTTGAGGGATTCAGAGCTGTGACTGTGCGAGCTCTGCTCAGAGCAAAAGTGGAACTAAGACTGGATCACATGACACACTTCCCTTCCAGTGATGTCATGCTGATGTCCCTTCAAGGCATATTATAACAGTTGCCACAGCGATTTGGACTACTTGCAGAGGTGGGGTTGGTCTGGATCATATTTGTGCCAATAGCTTTGGGCTTGATCCCTGTTCCAGCTGGGGTAGATTCGGGACCTGCCTTCTTGTCCTACTGTGGGTGGAGGTCGTTGTACTGTAGATAGAACCTGCCTTTGGAGAAAGAGCTGAAGAAGGTCATAACAACCTGATTGAATATTGTGAGGAGGCGACTAAAGTACTGGACCGGGGAGTATCTATGGATTTTATTTATATGGACTCCAAAAAAACTTTGATAATGTCCCTCAAAAGACAGACCATTAGTCAAAGTTCAATTTCATGGAATTCAAAGAAAATTATTATTCAAGTTAGGAAATTGAGCAGCATGAGGTACTCCAATTGTCAGGATATTGGGTGTCGCACAAAGATCTGTACTTGGACTTGGGGTAGATATTCCATACTTATTAATGCCTTAGATACTGCAATAAAAAGCCAAATATCCAGGTTTGCTTATCTCACAAAGATGGACAGGATTGTAAGCAGTACGAATGGAACCATAAACGCACGGCAGCACAGTGATCAGCATTGCTGCTTCACAGCGCCAGGGACGCGCGTTCAATTTCAGTCACTGTCTGTGTGGAGTCTGCACATTCTCCCTCTCAGAGTCAGAGGTTTACAGCATGGAAACAGGCCCTTCAGCCCAACTTGTCCATACCGCCTTTTTTAAAAAAAAACTCCTAAGCTAATCCCAATTGCCTGCATTTGGCCCACATCCCTCTGTACCCATCTTACCCATGTAACTATCTAAAGGCTTTTTAAAAGACAACATTGTACTCACCTCTACTACTACCCCTGGCAGCTTGTTCTAGACATTGACCACACTCTGAAAAAATTGCCCCTCTGGACATTTTTGTATCTCTCCCCTCTCACCTTAAACCTATGCCCTCTAGTTTTAGACTTCCCTACGTTTGGGAAAAGATATTGACTATCTAGCTGATCTGTGCCCCTCATTATTTTATAGACCTCTCTAAGATTACCCCTCAGCCTCCCATGCTTCAGAGAAACAAGTCCCAGTCTATCCAACCTCTCCTTATAACCCAAACCATCAAGTCCCTGTAGCATCCTAGCAAATCTTTCTAGTTTAATAATATGCTTTCTATAATAGGGTGACCAGAACTGCACACAGTATTCCAAGTGTGACCTTACCAATGTCTTGTACAACTTCAACAAGGCGTCCCAACTCCTGTATTCAATGTTCTGACCGATGAAACCAAGCATGCCGAATGCCTTCTTCACCACTCTGTCCACCTGTGACTCCACTTTCAAGGAGCTATGAACATGTACCCCTAGATCTCGTTGTTCTGTAACTCTCCCCAACACCCTACCATTAACTGAGTAAGTCCTACCCTGGTTCAATCTACCAAAATGCATCACCTCGCATTTGTCGAAATTAAACTCCATCTGCCATTCGTCAGCCCACTGGCCCAATTGATCAAGATCCCATTGCAATCGAAGATAACTTTCTTCACTGTCCATTATGCCACCAATCTTGGTGTCATCTGCAAAGTTACTAACCATGCCTCCTATATTCTCATACAAATCATTAATATAAATGACAAATAACAGTGGGCCCAGCACTAATCCTTGAGGCACACCACTGGTCACAGGCCTCCAGTTTGAAAAACAATCCTCGACAACCACCCTCTGGCTTCTGCCAAGAAGCCAATTTTGTATCCATTTGGGTACCTCACCCTGGATCCCGAGAGATTTAACCTTATGCAACAACCTACGATGCGCTACCTTGTCAAAGGCCTTGCTAAAGTCCATGTAGACAACATCAACTGCACTGCCCTCATCTACCTTCTTGGGGGGGGAGGGATCCTGAGTAGTGGGGCTGAAAGTGAGGGATGCATGGATGGGGACTGCAATGCACGGCATTGCAGAGGTGGGGTGGAGCAGGGTTTGAAATGTGTATACTTCAATGCCAGGAGTATTCGCAATAAAGTGGGTGAACTTGCAGCGTGGATCAGTACCTGGGACTTCGATGTTGTGGCTATTTCAGAGACATGGATAGAGCAGGGGCAGGAATGGATGCTGCAGGTCCCGGGGTTCAAATGTTTTAGTCGAAGTAGGGAAGGAGGTAGAAGAGGGGGAGGGGTAGCATTATTGGTCAGAGATTGTATCACAGTGTCAGAGAGGAGGTTTGATGAGGACTTATCTGTTGAGGTAGTATGGGCGGAGATTAGAAATAGGAGAGGAGAGGTCACCCTGTTGGGAGTCTTTTATAGACCTCCTAAAAGTTCTAGAGAGGTTGAGGAAAGGATTGCGGAGTCAATCCTGCTTAGGAGTGAAAGTAATAGGGCAATTGTTATGGGGGATTTTAACTTGACTAATATTGACTGGAATTGTTATAGCTCTAGCTCGTTAGAGGGGTCAGTTTTTGTTCAAAGCGTGCAGGAAGGTTTTTTGACTCAGTATGTAGACAGGCCAACTAGAGGTGAGGCTATATTGGATCTGGTGCTGGGAAATGAGCCAGACCAGGTGCTAGACTTGGAAGTTGGTGTGCATTTTGGTGATAGTGACCACAATTCGGTTACGTTCACCTTAGTGATGGAAAGGGATAGGCATGAACCTCGGGCCAGTGGTTTTAGCTGGGGGAAGGGTAATTATGAGGCTATTAGGAGAGAATTAGGAAACATAGGTTGGACTAGGAGATTACAGGGACTGGGAACGTCCGACATGTGGAGTTTTTTCAAGGAGCAGCTACTGCGAGTCTGTGATAGGTATGTCCCTGTCAGGCAAGGAGGAATTGGTAGGGCTAGGGAACCGTGGTGCACCAAAAAAGTTTCTTTGTTGGTTAAAAAGAAAAAGGAGGCTTATGTTCGGATGAGACGTGAGCACTCGGGTAGTGCACTAGAAAGCTTTAGATTGGCTAAGAGGGAGTTGAAGAGCGAGCTTAGAAGGGCTAAAAGGGGACATGAGAAGACTTTGGCGGATAGGGTTAAAGAGAATCCTAAGGCGTTCTATAGGTATGTCAAGAACAGAAGGTTGGTTAGGGCAAGTTTAGGGCCAGTTATAGATGGCAGAGGGAAGTTATGTGTGGAACCGGAGGAGATTGGTGAAGCATTGAACCAATATTTCTCTTCGGTGTTCACGCAAGGGGACATGAATATAGCTGAGGAGGACACTGGGTTGCAAGGGAGTAGAATAGACAGTATTACAGTTGATAAGGAGGATGTGCAGGATATTCTGGAGGGTCTGAAAATAGATAAATCCCCTGGTCCGGATGGGATTTATCCAAGGATTCTCTGGGAGGCAAGAGAAGTGATTGCAGAGCCTCTGGCTCTGATCTTCAGGTCGTCGTTGGCCTCTGGTATAGTACCAGAAGATTGGAGGTTAGCGAATGTTGTCCCATTGTTTAAGAAGGGGAACAGAGACTTCCCCGGGAATTATAGACCGGTGAGTCTCACTTCTGTTGTCGGCAAGATGTTGGAAAAAATTATAAGGGATAGGATTTATAGTTATTTGGAGAGTAATGAATTGATAGGTGATAGTCAGCATGGTTTTGTGGCAGGTAGGTCGTGCCTTACTAACCTTATTGAGTTTTTTGAGAAAGTGACCAAGGAGGTGGATGGGGGCAAGGCAGTGGACGTGGTATATATGGATTTTAGTAAGGCGTTTGATAAGGTTCACCATGGTAGGCTTCTGCAGAAAATGCAGATGTATGGGATTGGGGGTGATCTAGGAAATTGGATCAGGAATTGGCTAGCGGATAGGAAACAGAGGGTGGTGGTTGATAGTAAATATTCATCATGGAGTGCGGTTACAAGTGGTGTACCTCAAGGATCTGTTTTGGGGCCACTGCTGTTTGTAATATTTATTAATGATCTGGATGAGGGTATGGTTGGGTGGATTAGCAAATTTGCTGATGACACCAAAGTCGGTGGTGTGGTAGACAGTGAGGAAGGGTGTCGTAGTTTGCAGGAAGACTTAGACAGGTTGCAAAGTTGGGCCGAGAGGTGGCGGATGGAGTTTAATGCGGAGAAGTGTGAGGTAATTCACTTTGGTAGGAATAACAGATGTGTTGAGTATAGGGCTAACGGGAGGACTTTGAATAGTGTGGAGGAGCAGAGGGATCTAGGTGTATGTGTGCATAGATCCCTGAAAGTTGGGAATCAGGTAGATAAGGTTGTTAAGAAGGCATATGGTGTCTTGGCGTTTATTGGTAGGGGGATTGAATTTAGGAGTCGTAGCGTTATGTTGCAACTGTACACAACTCTGGTGCGGCCGCACTTGGAGTACTGTGTGCAGTTCTGGTCCCCACATTACAGGAAGGATGTGGAGGCTTTGGAGAGGGTGCAGAGGAGGTTTACCAGGATGTTGCCTGGTATGGAGGGGAGATCCTATGAGGAGAGGCTGAGGGATTTGGGATTGTTTTCGCTGGAAAGGCGGCGGCTAAGAGGGGATCTTATTGAAACATATAAGATGATTAGAGGTTTAGATAGGGTGGATAGTGATAGCCTTTTTCCTCTGATGGAGAAATCCAGCACGAGGGGGCATGGCTTTAAATTGAGGGGGGGTAGTTATAGAACCGATGTCAGGGGTAGGTTCTTTACCCAGAGGGTGGTGAGGGATTGGAATGCCCTGCCAGCATCAGTAGTAAATGCGCCTAGTTTGGGGGCGTTTAAGAGATCCGTAGATAGGTTCATGGACGAAAAGAAATTGGTTTAGGTTGGAGGGTCACAGTTTTTTTTTTAACTGGTCGGTGCAACATCGTGGGCCGAAGGGCCTGTTCTGCGCTGTAATGTTCTATGTTCTATGTTCTATGGTTACCCCTTCAAAAAACGCAATTACATTTGTGAGACATGATTTTCCACTCACAAAGCCATGCTAACTGTCCCTAATCAGTCCTTGCATCTCTAAATGTCTGTAGATCCTGTCTCTCAAAATACCTTCCAACAATTTACCCACCACAGATGTGAGGCTAACTAGCCTGTAGTTCTCAGGCTTTTCCCTGCAGCGCTTTTTAAACAAAGGCATAACATTTGCCACTCTCCAATCTTCAGGCACCTCACCCGTGGCTATCGATGATTCAAATATCTCGGCTAGGGGATCCGCAATTTCCTCCCTAGCCTCCCACAATGTCCTAGGATACACTTAATCAGGTCCCAGGGATTTATCGACCTTGATGTGCTTTAAGACTTCCAGCACCTCCTTCTCTGCAATATGTACATTCCTCAAGACATCACTATTTATTTCCCCAAGTTCCCTAACATCCATGCTGCATGTTCTCCCCGTGTCTGCGCGAGTTTCCTCCGGTTTCCTCCCACTGTCCAAAAGACATGCTAGTTCGGGTGCATTGACCATGCTAAATTCTCCCTCCATGTACCCGCACGGGTGCCGGAGTGTGGCGACTAGAGGATTTTCAGAGTAACTTCATTGCAGTGTTAATAAAGAACAAAGAACAAAGAACAGTACAGCACAGGAAACAGGCCCTTCGGCCCTCCAAGCCTGTGCCGCTCCTTGGTCCAACTAGACCAATCGTTTGTATCCCTCCATTCCCAGGCTGCTCATGTGACTATCCAGGTAAGTCTTAAACGATGTCAGCGTGCCTGCCTCCACCACCCTACTTGGCAGCGCATTCCAGGCCCCCACCACCCTCTGTGTAAAAAACGTCCCTCTGATGTCTGAGTTATACTTCGCCCCTCTCAGCTTGAGCCCGTGACCCCTCGTGATCGTCACCTCCGACCTGGGAAAAAGCTTCCCACTGTTCACCCTATCTATACCCTTCATAATCTTGTATACCTCTATTAGATCTCCCCTCATTCTCCGTCTTTCCAAGGAGAACAACCCCAGTCTACCCAATCTCTCCTCATAGCTAAGACCCTCCATACCAGGCAACATCCTGGTAAACCTTCTCTGCACTCTCTCCAATGCCTCCACGTCCTTCTGGTAGTGCGGCATCCAGAACTGGACGCAGTACTCCAAATGTGGCCTAACCAGCGTTCTATACAGCTGCATCATCAGACTCCAGCTTTTATACTCTATACCCCGTCCTATAAAGGCAAGCATACCATATGCCTTCTTCACCACCTTCTCCACCTGTGTTGCCACCTTCAAGGATTTGTGGACTTGCACACCTAGGTCCCTCTGTGTTTCTATACTCCTGATGACTCTGCCATTTATTGTATAACTCCTCCCTACATTATTTCTTCCAAAATGCATCACTTCGCATTTATCCGGATTAAATTCCATCTGCCACCTCTCCGCCCAATTTTCCAATGTAAGCCTGCTTGTGACACTTCAAGTTTTTAGGTGTCCAGATCACCAACAATCTGTCCTGGTCCCTCCACGTGGATACTATAGTTAAGAAAGCCCACCAACGCCTCTACTTTCTTAGGAGACTAAGGAAATTACTGCTGCCTCGGAAAAGCAGCCAAGGACCCCATGTACCTGGACATACTCTCTTCCACTTTCTTGCATCGGGAAAAAGATACAAAAGTCTGAGATCACGTACCAACCGACTCAAAAACAGCTTCTTTCTTATTAGAAACATAGAAACTACAGCACAAAACAGACCCTTCGGCCCCACAAGTTGTGCCAAACATATCCCTATCTTTTAGGCCTACCTATAACCCTCCATTCTATTAAGTCCCATGTACTCATCCAGGAGTCTCTTAAAAGACCCTATTGAGTTTGTCTCCACCACCACTGACGGCAGCCGATTCCACTCGCCCACCACCCTCTATGAAAAACTTCCCCCTAACATTTCCCCTGTACCTATCCCCCAGCACCTTAAACCTGTGTCCTCTCGTAGCAGCCATTTCAGCCCTGGGAAAAAGCCTCTGAGAGTCCACCCGATCTATGCCTCTCAACATCTTATATACCTCTATTAGGTCTCCTCTCATCCTACGTCTCTCCAAGGAGAAAAGACCGAGCTCCTTCAGCCTATCCTCATAAGGCATGCCACTCAATCCAGGCAACATCCTTGTAAATCGCCTCTGCACCCCTTCAATCTTTTCCACATCCTTCCTGTAATGAGGCGACCAGAACTGAGCACAGTACTCCAAGTGGGGTCTGACGAGGGTCTTATATAGCTGCATCATTATCCCCGGACTCCTAAGCTCAATCCCTCGATTGATAAAGGCCAGCACACCATACGCCTTCTTAACCACCTCCTCCACCTGCGGGGCCGATTTTAGAATCCTATGGACCCGGACCCCGAGGTCCTTCTGATCCTCTACAGTACTAAGAGGCTTTCCCTTAATATTGTACTCCTTCATCCCATTTGACCTGCCAAAATGGACCACTGCGCATTTATCTGGGTTGAAGTCCATCTGCCACTTCTCCGCCCAGTCTTGCATCCTATCTATGTCCCTCTGTAACTTCTGACATCCCTCCAGACTTATTGCCATCAGACTTTTGAATGTACCTATCTCACATTAAGTTGATCTTTCTCTACGCCCTAGCTATGACTATGACACTACATTCTCCATTCTCTCCTTCTCTATGTAGGGTATGCTTTGCCTATATAGTGCACAAGAAACAATACTTTTCACTTATGCTAATACGTGACAATAATAAATCAAATCAAAAAATCAAATCAAATGAGACTTGGAGATCCAAGTACACAAGTGATTAAAAAAGGATAAAGAGCAACTATTTCTGCTGTTTGCATTATCTGGCACTGGTCACCACTGTCCTAAAATTAGACCGAGATTGTTCAGGAGTGAAGCTAAGAAGAACTTCTACGTGAAAAGGGAGGTAGAAATTTGGAACTCTCTTCTGCAAATAGCAAATGATGCTGGATCAGTTGTTAATTTTAAGTCTGAGATTGATAGACCTTTGTTAACCAATGTTATTAAGGGATATGAGTACATGGAACTAGGTCACAGATCAGCCGTGATCATGCTGAATGACATGCTTGGGCCACTCCTGTTCCTAAGATCCTCTACTAATCGGACTTCGCGCCAGAGGGATTGTAGGATTACTGCAATGTTCACAAATCCTATTCAATTACTGAGATAAATAATTTTCACAGTGGAACCAATTTCTTTGCACCCGTGGTAAAGACACTTCTTATTCTTCTAGTGGTAATGCCAACAGAGCTTTTTTCAACAGCTGTACAGGACACTGCAAGCTGTCAGAAGAAAACATCAAATGCTTTGGAAATTTACAGGGAAGTAAAAACTGCTAAATACTTAATGTCGATCAGATCGTTTATGCTGCTTAATCCCATGGGTGAGTGCAAGATGTAAAGGAGGCACTGTAATGATGATCACATTGTGCTCTTGGGAGAAGTCTATTTTGGTCTGTGATGCTAAAGGGGAAAATAAAATACCATACAATTAAAGATCTAAAGGGCAGAACCTCAGCATGTGCTCCTATTCTGGAAATCAGTGCTGTGTGTGCCCTGCATGCATGCTCAAACTTCAGACAATTTTACATTTAAATTGTCTGCAGTGAACAATGTTTGATGGTTCCAGCCTCTTGAGCACCCTTTAAATATCACCCCCTGTCATTGTCATCAGAAATCCACCAAGTTTCTCCCTGGTTTTCTGATTCCCCAATTAATTTTACAACATAAATAGCACCTTTGGTTTTTGATTACAGAAATTATGCTATTTGGACATTCCAGTAGGGAGCTTAAATACGCTGATTGCTTTTAATGATAGCAAACATATAAAACTTAACAGATGTATCACTATTGGAGCTGAGTTAACAGATTTTCATCATAAGTACAAAACTTCCTTAAATCTAAAATAGCTGACAGAAGTTGGCTAGCCTGCATTACAATTACCCAATCATTGTATATTTTTGTTTCTGGAACTTGATAGCTGCTGTACCTATACGAGAGAAACATGGCCTGGAGTTTGCAATCATAATGGTAGTTATGTTGGCCAACCTGTCAGTACTCGCTGTCATTACTCCACTGAAACTGACAGCAATTTCTGGAGTCCACACATGCGCAGAGAACACAGAAAACCAGAAGTTGATGTTGATGATTCTACACTCCCCTGTAGGGTGCACTGTTGAGGGCCCCTCAAAGCCAGCCCCCGACGGCACTCGACTGAATTGCAAATAACTTTCAATCAACTGCTCTTCATCTTACTATAAACACTCCTGAAAAAGCTACATCTTGTTCAATGAGATACAAGTAGGATTTTAACTGCAGAAATAACTTCATAGTAACTTCATAATAGACTTCATAAAGCCCTGAAAAGTTTATGTCAAATTAGTGAATTATGAACAAAGTATAATTAAGTTAAATATATAATATATATGCACATACATATAAGTTTGAGTGTTAAGAAAGATAAAATTGTTACAATTTCATTTTAGGTTATGAATCTTAGTGCCTGGAAGTCTGAATAGATTCCTGACTGAAAGGTCTGGTCTTTTGGATTACATACATTGATTTTACAACCCTTGAAGGTAAAGAGATGGGTTAAAAGTTTGATGATTGTGGGGATTTATATTTAACTAATTTTCAAAAGCAAATGTGTGAGGCAATTGAATACTAACAACAAAAATTTTAAATAAACAATCCCATAAGAACATCATAGTGTTCTTTAGCAATCACGCACTAACAAGTGTGACTGTCCATCTAAGAAACTCTGTGCCACTGGTCATGGGTTCTGTGGGTCCTTGTGTGGCTGATGAACTCGATCCTAGAGCCACATCTTCAACCGAATACTTGACAGGTGTTTCCAGGAGATGGAGTTGGTCCTTTGACTCGATCACTGGTATTCCTTTCTCAGGTTTCTATATTGGGCCTCGTCTTGCTGTCGGTGTTCTCAAAGAATTTAGAGGAATCTCCTTCAATCAGGAGATTCCTCTAAATAGGCCTCTTCTGAGTAAGGGTCGCCCAGGTGTTGACATCTATGTTGAATTTCTTGAGGTAACCTTCAGGGTGTCCTTAAAGCACTTTCTTTGTTCTCTTCTTGATCAGGTGGCTTATTGGGCGAAGAAGATTTGCCTTGGCAGACAGCTCTCTGACATCCTAAGCACATGACCGGCCCAGCAAAGTTGTTTAGGAATGTTAGTGAGTATGGTATCCAGGATGGAGTAGAAGCCTTCTTTGGACTCATCATTGGCATCAAGAGTTGGTGCATAGGCACTCACGACCATTACCTGCAGGTTCTTGGCATGTTGTAGATGGAGAGTCATGAGGTCCTCGTTGATACCAACAGAGAGCTGTGAGTCAGTTGATGAGTTAGATCTAGATGCCATATCCCGTTCTACGAATCCTGGGCTGATCCTTGGGTTTTCCTATCCAGAAGAAAGTGTAACCACGCTTAGCTGCCCTTTGTCTGCTCTTCGGGTCTCTTGCAGGTCAGCGACGTCTGTGTTGAAGTGCCTGGGTTTACAGGCAACAAGGGCCGTTCTCCATTCCAGTCAATTGTTCCGCTCTATCCATGACGGTTTGTACATTACACGTTCTGAGATTGAGTTTTCTGAACACAGGACGATGAGCCACAGGATGTGATTTTCCAGCAGATTGGAGACGGAACGGATTATTTCTAGGTCACCTTTTCTAACCCCCTTCCCCGTATGGGGTGAGCAGAGTGGATCCTGAAGAGAGATGCTCAGTCATGAAGAAAGCCGCCAAAAGTCTCTCCTGTTCCTGTTCCAAAAGAAAAATGACTGAATCAACCTCCACCACTAACGTGCAGGTCCGAGTATAGGGGCTTCCAAATCTCTCAGTCCTGTCCCCACCATCTCTTACCGATCGCCATGGGCCCTGTTTGTGTGCGCGCGTGGGGGTGGCGGGGGGGGGGGATTGGTTTCCACTAGGTAGACACCTAGTGTGGGACTTCTTTTAATGTGGGAATGCCATAGCACATCAGCAGACACACGGTCCTTGACAGATGATAGGTCCAGTTCCAGCGGCAAGGGAATCTCAACAACTGGGAATCTCTCCACCGCTGCAGCCTTCATCCGCCATTGCAGCCATTATTACCAAACGAGTACCTTCTGCCTGATCTGCTGTTGAGGATTACACTTTGTCTGTGTTCCTTCCCTGCAACCTCACCATCATGGGTGACCCTGCCGGGAGTTTAAGATTCTTGATGGCATCACTCTCTGGAGCAACGCAAAACTCAAACCTCTCTGCCACAGCAAGATGGCAATCCACGGAAAGCAGATTTCATGGTACCGATATCTGGAACATCAATTCAGCAACTAGTTGTGTCTTTAATCCCTTCGAGGATCTTGAGATAACAGTTTCTTGCCTCAGCTGGAACATTACACTTAAAACGTGTAAGCCAACCACTTCGTTCCGAACATTGATCCGGACTTTAGATATCCTAGGAAAACTCCAGAACACAGAAAGATCTCTGCTTTACACCATTAATTCCTTTGAATCATCATAGAAACCCTACAGTACAGAAAGAGGCCATTCGGCCCATCGAGTCTGCACCGACCACAATCCCACCCAGGCCCTATCCCCATATCCCTACATATTTACCCACTAATCCCTCTAACCTACACATCCCAGGACACTAAGGGCAATTTTTAGCATGGCCAATCAACCTAACCTGCACATCTTTGGACTGTGGGAAGAAACCGGAGCACCCGGAGGAAACCCACGCAGACACGAGGAGAATGTGCAAACTCCACACAGACAGTGACCCAAGCCGGGAATCGAACCCAGGACCCTGGAGCTGTAAAGCAGCAGTGCTAACCACTGTGCTACCGTGCCGCTTTGATGCTGGGACTTCAGAGCATGACCAAAACAGCATAGCTATTGAGTTGCATAATAATAGTACAGATTCTCTTCACATTTCCACAGATTGTTAAGCTATTAGGACAGTTCTATGGAGTGCCAAATTTACATAGACCTCCCAAGCTGGCTGTCAGTATGTTTTGTATGGAAAGAAGTGTGTCTTTACTTACTCTTGGTGTGTTTTTCCAATTACAAAATCCAGCAGCAAGCTTTTGTGGGTTTTGAAATAAAGGGGGTTACTTATTCTCACACAAATTACCCCGGATCAATGTAACTTTGCACACTCGGTCTCAAGCATGGACACAAAGATTGAATGCAGAAAAGATCGTGCAGTTTTACAGGAAACAGTTAATTCAGTCTCTAATTTATGATTTCAGGTTTCCTATGTGGCTGATCTGTGTGTTTTTGTTAATAGAATTGATGATTTAAAATTGAAATGAGAGCCTTGTAAAGGGAAGCGTTCACAGTAGATTGTGAGGCTTCTTGTAGTCAAATATCTAGGATGTTGTACATCAAGTGAACTTGGAAACTGGAAAGGGTTAAGTACTTTGGCTGCTTGATGACCTGCAGCAGGTTTCAGCGTCTGGGTCTCACAGCAACTGACAGCTGGTGGTTTTTAAAAAGGCACAGATGGCACAGCCTCTCTCTTCAGTTGTGGGTGTCCCACTGCAGTCTGCCCAGACCTCTTTTGGGTGTTGGGATAATAAAGGATCTCAGTATCAGAGGCCAATTTCAGTCACATGGTCAATGACCATTGTCTACCTAGAATGCTAAGAGGCCACTGATGTACGATAAGAAATAGATGGCCTTTCACATTTAACCTGTGAATAGCTGGTCTTGTCAGCTTCTTTTTGTTGAATTGGATACTTGAAGACATTGGCTAGATTTTTCCAACATCTTCCGCTGCGAGTTTCCCTGCGACGGGGCCAGCAGGCCATTGAAATCTCCGTTCACATTAGCGGGACCAGAAAGACTGGAAAATTCTGGCCAGAGAATCTAGGAATTGATTGACTGCGTGTATTGAATCAGCTTCAAATAATGGTAGATGTGAATTCCTCAGATAACATTTGTCTTGGTATGTCCGTTTCAGGGGGAGGCCGCATCCATGGTTATTCAAATCCATACGTTAAAGAAGCTTAACTGTCTATACTGAATAAGCAATGGTCACCTGACCCCTTGTCGCCATCATAATGGTTTATCAGTAGCCATTTTAAAAATAAATAGAAGACAGTTTCAAAAGCTTCTATACAAGCTTAGTCCTAGAGTTTTGAATATGACATGGCTTAAATGGGCATGACAGTCTTTATGCTCCACGTCAAGCTTCTCCCACATTACTTAATCTCATCCTATTAGCATTTCCTCTATTCCATTCTCCCTCATGTCCTCAGCTAGCTTCCCTTTAATTGCATCTATGTTATTCACTTAAGCTCCTCCATATGGTCACAAGTTCCACATTCTAAACACCCTTCTAATTTCCTCACCACTACAAACCAGTTAGCCTAACATCTGTCATAGGGAAAATGCTAGAATCTATTATTGAGGAGGTTATAGCAGGGCACTTAGAAGATCTTAATGCAATCAGTCAGAGTCAACATGGTTTTTTGAAGAGGAAATTGTGATTGACTAATTAATTAGTTAAAGTCATGTGGAAGAAGGAGATGTGGTGTATTTGGATTTGGTAAGGGACCACATCAAAGGTTGCTACACAAATTAAGAGCTCATTACTTAGGTGATCACATGCTAGCACGGATAGGATAACACCTTGGTTAGTTAACAAGATGTGGAGATGCCGGCGTTGGACTGGGGTGAACACAGTAAGAAGTCTCACAACACCAGGTTAAAGTCCAACAGGTTTATTTGGTAGCAAATACCATAAGCTTTCGGAGCGCTGCTCCTTCATCAGATGGAGTGGAAATGTGCTCTCAAACAGTGCACAGAGACACAACATCAAGTTACAGAATACCGATTAGAATGCGAATCCCTAAAGCCAGCCAGGTCTTAAAGGTACAGACAATGTGGGTGGAGGGAGCATTAAACACAGGTTAAAGAGATGTATATTGTCTCCAGACAGAACAGCTAGTGAGATTCTGCAAGCCCAGGAGGCAAGCTGTGGGGGTTACTGTGGGTAGTTAACAAGAAGCAGAGAATAGGCATAAATGGGTCATTTTCGGGTTGACAGGCTCCAACTCGTGAAGTGTCACAGAGATTAGTGTTATTGCCTCAACTACTTGCAATCTTTATCAATGACTTGGATGAAGGGACCAAATGTAGATGGGTAGGAGTGTAAGTTGAAAAGTTAAAAAGATAGGTGTGAGTTGTGAAGACACAAGTCTACAAATGTACATGGATAAAATGAGTGAGCACAAATTTGACAGCTGGAGTATAATGTAGGAAAACACTGGTAAGAATAGAAAAGTTGTATATTATTTAAATGATGAAAGATTACAGATCTCTAAAGTATAGAGGGATCCAAGTGTTATTGAGAGAGAGAGAGAGAAAAGATTAGCCATGATTTATCCAATGGCGGAACATTCTGATGGCACTGAATGACCTACTCCTGCACGTTTATATTTCTATGTATATTCATAAAATTCCTCCTGAATTCTTTATTGGATTTATTAGTGACTATTTTATATTTATGATGCCTAGTTTTGAACTCTTTGACAAGTAGTTTGCAAGCTGTTGTCTGCCCTGACTTTGCAAACCCATATTTTATGAGGCATAGAGTAGGCCATTTGGCCCTTCGAGCCTGCTCCGCCATTCATTTTGATCATGGTTGATCATCAAATTCAATATCCTGATCCCCTCTTCCCCTATATCCCTTGATTCCTTTAGCCCCAAGAGCTATATCTAATTTCTTCTTGAAATCAGACATTTTGGCCTCTTCTACATTCTGTGGTGACGAATTCCTCACATTCACCACCCTCTGGATGAAGACATTTCTCCTCACCGCAGTTCAATCCCTTATTGTGGCACAGTGGTTAGCACTGCTGCCTCACAGCACCAGGAACCCGGGTTCAGTTTCAGCCTTGGGTCACTGCCTGTGTGGAGTTTGCACATTTGTCCCGTATCTGTGTGGGTTTCCTCCTGGTACTCCGGTTTCCTCCCACAGTCCATGTTAGGTGGATTGGCCACAGGAAATTGCCCCTTAGTGTCCAGCGATGTGTGGGTTAGGGGGATTAATGGGGTAAATATGTGGAGTTATGGGGTTTGGACCTGGGTAAGCTAAAAGGGTGGATTGGTGCAGGCTCAATGGGCTGAATGGCCTCCTTCTGCACTGTAGGGGTTCTATGATTAAGAAATCAAAACTCCAGTCTATTGGAAAGGGGGCTGTAAATGGGGTTTCCTGACTATGGCATCAGAATTATGAATCCTGAGAAATCAGCCTGCGGCCTTTGGTTGCCGGGAAAATGAAAGCTGGCTTGGGAGAAAAAGCAGAGCTGAGAGGTCAAATATCAGCCAGTACTGTTCAGTGGCTGTGACAAAGCTGTCCACATGAGACAGATAAGAAAGAAAGTGTGGAGCAACTGGAAAAGGATACCCAAAATGCTGGTTCCGGATGGAAGGCCGAGAGGGATCCAGGAAAGCTGTGCCTTTTGGCAGACATTGTACTCATTATGTTTATTTATTAGTGTCACAAGTAGGCTTACATTAACACTGCAATGTATTTACTGTGAAAATCCCCTAGTCGCCACACTCCGGCGTCTGTTCAGGTACACGGAGGGAGAATTTAGCATGGCCAATACGCCTAACCAACGCATCTTTTGGATTATGGGAGGAAATCACAGCACCCGGAGGAAACCCACACAGACACAGGATGAATGTACAAATTCCACACAAGCAGTGACCCAAGCCAGGAATCGAATCTGGGCGCTGTGAGGCAGCAGTGCTAACCACTGTGCCACCGTGTTGCCTCATCAACTCTACCTGGGCAAGAAGGTTGCTGTTGGATGGGACTTTGTGGATAACTCTTGCCTGATTAAAGCAACCGAAACTCTACCTGGTTTTGAGGGACTCTGTGGCTGATTAATGCCAATTAATGTACGCTGAAGGATTTACTTAAGAAACCTGAGAGATTTATCTTAATTTTATCAGCTATTTAAAGTCTAATTCACAGCCTCTATTGAATACAATTTGCCTGTTCAGTCATGTTTAATTAATGTTGACTTTGATTTGACTGTTACGGTACAACAAGTTTTAAAAAATGAAATCATGCCCATTGTATTTTGTCCATTAAGACTGTTTTGGCAATGCGTTTCTTTTAAGATATTGGTCTCCACGGGGATCCTAACAATACTAAAAGTAGGAAGAAAAGCATGAAGGAAACCAGCACCGTGGTTATCACTGCTGCCTCACAGTGTCAGGGACCCGGGTTCAATTCTGGCTTCGGGTCACAGTGTGTGGAGTTTGCACGTTCCCCCATGTCTGCGTGGGTTTCCTCCAGGTGCTCTGGTATCCTCCCACAGTTCAAAGATTAGGGTTAGGTTGATTGGCTATGCTAAATTGACCTTAATGTCAGGGGATTAGCAGGGTAAATATGTGGGGTTATGGGAATCGGGCCTGGATGGGATTGTGGTCAGTGTAGACTTGATGGGCTGAGTGGCCTCCTTCTGCACTGTAGGGACTCTCTAATTTTTTTTCGGCCATTCCAGAAACACATATATCCTCTAAACCACATGCCCCAGCAATTTACCCCCAAAATTCACAGTGAAAAAAGCAAAAACTGGCAAGAATTTAAAACTAATGCTCCAGGTCCTTATTTTTAGGGAGGGAATTCCAGGTCCTTATTTTTCAAACAGAAGAAAAATTAACTGGTGTTCAGATGAGTCTAGTATTAATATTACACATTTTGCATTCTTGTTTTCAAGTCCCCCCGTGGTCTCCTCCCTTCCTATCTCTGTAACCTCCTCCAGGCCTCTAATACTCAGAATATCTGCACCCCACCATTTCTGGCATTTTGTGTAGCCCCAATTTTCTTTGTTCCAACTTTGGCAGCCACACCTTTAACTAAACTCAGGAATTCCCTCCCTAAACCTATCAGAATCTCCCTACTCCTTCAAGACACTCTTTGAAACCCAAATCTCTGACCAAGCATTTGGTCATCTGTTCGAATACCCCATGTGGCTGGGTGTTACATTTTGTTTTATAGTTGCCCCTGTGAAATGCCTTGGGATGTTTCACTATGCTCAAATACATCATGTAAATTCAAGTTGTTATTATGTTTGTAACTAGTCTCAAAAACACAAAAATTCATGGTACATTAATTTACTGTGCAACTAGGTCACCACTAGGACCAAGGTGAAGAAGGATGATGGCACAAGCTTATCAGAGGGGCTATTCTCCTCTTCCTCCACGGGTGTTAATAGATTGGGTCACATTTTTCTGTACAATTGAGAAACATTGCATTTGTGTTCACATTGCCCAAAAACCATCTCTCCTTCTGTAGCCCGGTGTTGCAGGTGTTCTAAGAGGCGACATGTTTATGTTTCCAGAAAGGAGATCCACACAACGTGATATTTTTCCAAGTTTAGGTAGCATCTGCTCATGATGTGTACTGACTGTCGTACATCTAGCAGGACCCCCATCCTACATTAGTGTAGGTTTCAGCCTCCATAGCCGGCCAGGGGTTGTGTGGTACAACTTTATCGCAAGGCATATTATCAGAGTTGATCTGTCCAGTAATGATGTCTCAAGGTTTGTAAAGCCACACGAGTCAGGCTTGGGGAGATTTAGGTACTGCCAGGAGAGATTGTTTGCTGTCAAGATTCGATTCCCGGCTTGGGTCACTGTCTGTGTGGAGTTTGCACATTCTCCTCGTGTCTGCGTGGGTTTCCTCCGGGTGCTCCGGTTTCCTCCCACAGTCCAAAGATGTGCGGGTTAGGTTGATTGGCCATGCTAAAATTGCCCCTTAGAGTCCCGAGATGCGTATGTTAGAGGGATTAGCGGGTAAATATGTAGGGATATGGGGGTAGGGCCTGGGTAGGATTGTGGTCAGTGCACTCGATGGGCCAAATGGCATCTTTCTGCACTGTAGGGTTTCAATGATTCTAAGATCACAGATTGAAATAGGTAGCACTCTGTTGCACAATCCGTTGCCAACTAGTTCTGAACAGCAAGGACAGAATTGAGCATTATATAGAAGACCACGTACTTGTGATTTATTAATTGTTTGGTGTAGGATAACTGAATAAGAATATCCTACCTGCAAAATTATTTCTACCTATTGCTGTGTTAATAGAATTAAATTCATATTGCTCTGAAGATCAAAATTCCTGGATTCAAATTTTATGTGCATAATCAAAGTTTTCTATATTCAGCCATTTAGATTATTACAGTGCATTATGATCAGGCTGAAATTGTAATTTCGCAAGCCAGATTGCATTTCAGGCGTTACTATTTATTATGCTTGTAGTGAGAAATTACCAGCATACTCCCATTGTGTTGCTTTGTGAAGAATTTCACTGATTGTCCTCTGCTTTTGCTTTACCACACAGCTGCAAACTTCAAAGAAGCGCTGCAAAGACTTCAAAGCAGTGCTTTAAAGAAAATCACCGACTCACTTACATTATTTAATGATGCATCATGGCAGGCGAGTCACACTCAATTTCACCACTTTAGAAAAATCAGAGCTGTTGCAAATGATAGGAACAGTCCTAAAATGAAGAAAACACAATTTAGTTTTAGATGTTAAACTCCTTGGTTTTTAACCGACAGTTTAGGAAGGACTGGGCAGGAAGCAACTGAACCGTGGCTATCCTGATGTCACACTGCTTTTCTAGCTAACGTAGCATCCATTTCCCAGATTTTCCTAGGGGATTTTCACAGTAACTTCACTGCAGTGTTCATGTAAGCCTACTTGTGACAATAATAAATTTTAAAAAAAATAAAGATTTGGACCATACAGGTCCATTGTATAATTTTGCACAGCACTCAATTAAGATCTGGCTACAGCTGGGAGGTGGGCCCTTCATCAGCATCACTTAAAGGGCTATGCACCCAACATGCAGGCAAGCTGACTTTAAAAGCTTCTACTATTTCAAAGTGTCTGGTAATACTGTGGATTATTGTTGGAGGTGTTGTGGTGAGTTCCTGGACTTGGCAGGGAGTGTTGATGCACCCTTACAGAGAGGCACATGACAGGTGTGAGAACGGTATCTGCATGTTCTCCAGGTCTGCAACAAGTCAAGGAGATGCTGCAGAGGGGCCAAACTTTGCACAATGCCCCCTGACAACTTGGAGCCCGATACCATCCTCATCAACAGTGACAGGAAGCTAATGCATCCAGCATCTCAGCCTGCATGCCAATCTGTGGACTGCCCCATCAAGGTACTCACCCAAGTCCCCTGCAACAACACTTGTCACAACCTCCCCCTCCAATCAGCTGGTATGCAAACTATCCTTTGCCCCTGGCCTGACTGTAGCTCACTCATGCCTGATAACTCATCACTGACTCATGCAGATCCCAGCCTCCAAGACACGTGTGGTGCCAGCATCTTGAATTAGTGGCTACAAGCATCAGATCAAGTGACAGGAACTCTTCACTGGTGGCATTGCCAACTTCTTCTGCAGGTGTGGGGTCCTTGTGCCCTTCTGGTTTACTCTCACCCATTGTATTGCCTGCCTTGTCCCATAAGAGGGCAGAATGCCAGTGCATTTCTCATGCTGTGTGGGATGACTGTTGGCCACAGATGACGTTTAGAGCAGCGGCCAGATATGGGTGTGGGCTCACCAACGTGTTCGGGTAAGGTGGAGTATCTGGATGCTTAGCACAAGTTCAGAGTGCCAGGGTCTGCTGATGGAAGAATGATAAATGGGGTGTTTGAACAGCGCGAGTGTTTGATGGTGTGCTGGGTGGGAAAAATCATTTGAAGATGCATTCACTAACCTTGACCACCCATCCCAGATTAAATACATGTCTTGTAGCACTGATTCCAGATTTTTGGGTTCAAAGGTCAGGATGTCAAATGTCAGTCCAAAGATGTACAGGTTAGGTGGATTGGCCATATTAAATTGCCCCTCAGGGTCCAACATGTGTAGGTTAGGGGGATTAGTGATAAATGCATGGAGTTACAAGGTTAGGGCCCAGGGTGTGGGCCTAGATAAGATGTTATTTCAGAGACTCAGTGCAGACTCGATGAGCCAAATGGCCTCCTTCTGCACTGTATGGATTCTATGGTTTTATTGAATGGACCATGGTCACCTGCTTACATTCCCTTCTCAGTGGTATTTGAGGGGTTCCTGGTCCCTTGCAGAAACTTAGCAGCTCTCCTCCTCTTACCATCACTCACTAAAGTCTCCAACATCCTATCCGTGACCCTGGAGCCCTCTTCCTACTTTAGTGTTCAGTTTCACTGTTTATCATAGAAAGAATCATAGAAACCCTCCAGCACAGAAAGAGGCCATTCAGCCCATCGAGTCTGCACCGACCACAATCCCACCCTGGCCCTACCCCCATATCCCAAGATATTTACCCACTAATCCCTCTAACCTACGCATCCCAGGACACCAAGGACAATTTTTAAAGCATGGCCAATCAACCTAACCCGCACATCTTTGGACTGTGGGAGGAAACCCACGCATACACGAGGAGAACGTGCAAACTCCACACAGACAGTGACCCAAGCCGGGAATCGAACCCAGGTCCCTGGAGCTGTGAAGCAGCAGTGCTAACCACTGTGCTACCGTGCCGCCCAATTCCAAATTCCGTTTAGAATTCCAAATCTAGCAAACTACCTTTTAGCCCCATCAGCAACCTTTCTAAAGGAGGAGAATTTTTAGCAACCTGGCTCAACAAGAATCGAAAGGGAAACAAGTGAACCAAAATCCTGATAGTGTAGAGACTTTGCTTTCTTGGGTACAACATAGTGCTTGGTGAGCTTGCACCTGCCAATACTTGTCCCCTCAGAGCCACCTTAAGGAAGTGCATAGAGCGAGGAGTGAGTAAAGAGGTTACAATGCTGGATAATTTTTGTTTGGATAACCATGTGAATCACTCATTAAGATGAAACCTGCGAGGAAGCAAGACGGATCTTAAAACAATGGGCCAGAATTTGCTGGAGCTCTCATGGTGTAGCCCACGTGTTAAAATTTGTTCAACTCAAGAAACATTTTCCACCTCAAATTGCTGGAAATAGGGGTTGATCCCCAATTCAACACCTGGGACCAACAATATCGTTTGAACCAATGAGATTAAAGAATAGAGGAAAAACATAAGTCGGATGAAGAGTCAAAAATGGAGAAAAGAGAAAAGAACATTTGGAATAAGTTTTTATTTTTAAACATAAAAAAATTTAAGAAACCTCCAAGAATAATTTACTACCTGCAGGAATGAGGTCCGGTTTCAGTTGTTCTCCTTCTGGGCTGGAGAGGCTTTCCTGCAGCTAGTTTAGCTTAACAGTGCAAATGCAACAATTTTGTGAAATTCAAAGGGAAGTAGACTGCAAACTCATGATTTCAAGAGGTTAGTGGTAGAGTGGCATAAACCATCCAGTGTTGATTCACAGCTCAAAGGATACCTCTTCCACAGAACAGACTGATGGTTTATTTACACACTAATACCAGTGTGCTCATTAAACTTCCTATTATTTCACCTGCAAAACCTATAACTTGAGTTAATATATTACAGAATTTTTTAGTTATTATTCCATTTTCTGGAAGCTGCCTGATAATGAAACAAAAGTTGTCTATATCTTTTGGAAAAATAACATTTTTCAAATCACTTAAAATTAAACATTTTCAATGAAAATTATATAGAATATATAGTGAATTTGGGTGGCACGATGGCCCAGTGGTTAGCACTGCTACCTCACAGCATCAGGAACCTGGGTTCGATTCCCGGCTTGGATCACTGTGTGGTTTGTACATTCTTCCAGTGTCTGCATGAGTTTCCTCCGGGTGCTCGAGTTTCCTCCTACAGTCCAAAGATGTGTGGATTAGGTGGATTGCCATGCTAAATTGCCCCTTAGTGTCAGGGGGATTAGCAGAGTAAATATGTGGGGTCACAGGGATAGGGACTGGGTGGGGTTGTGGTCCATGCAGGCTAGATGGGCCAAATGGCCATCTTCTGCACCGTAGTGGTTCTGATTCTACGAATAAATAATACCATGTATGGAATTTTCATATACCCAAGCTGGTCACGTACAGTTGCATGGGAACCAGGAGACCATTCAGACCCTCAAGATTGTTTCACCATTCAATTAAACAATGGTTGGTCTATGTTTCAACTTCACTTACCCACATTGATCCTTTATCAACTAAAACTGTCAGTTTTTAAATTTTCAATTGATCTAGTTGCAACATTTTGCAGATTTCCAATACCCTTTGTGAACTGTTTCTTGGCCTAGCTATGGTAACCACCACCCCGCTCCCGTCCCGCCCCCCTCCCCCCCCCGCCCCCACCACCACCTCCCTTTCTGGACCCTCTCTTCCCACTATCATTACAAATAGGTGTCATGGAAACAGTAATTACAAGTTTCAGGTCTCTTCTAGATATTCTCTATAATTTAGCATTCCTGGTCACTCCCATAAACAGACCTATGCCTTACAATGTACCTGATGTGCAGTTTATTATGATCCACACACACTGGACTCTGATCTTGCCACAAGCATTCTCCTTTCTTTGTGGGTTGCAGACTGACAAGTACTCCAATGAAGCAAGGCCTATTGCAAACCAAATTGGTTTATTTCTACTATCCTTGTACCAAATATAAATGCAATTTTGCCTTTTGTTCTGGGCTAATGTAATTCCTAAAATGATTTGTGTAGCTACTAGGACTATTGTATAGTGAAATACTGAAAATAAAAGTCTGACTTTCTCAGCTGTCTTGTGGCCAAGCTGCCATTTCTTGCCTTGAATGTGGAACTTCTCCTTCTTGATGCAGGAACTTAAATCAACTATTCGAAGTGGTGAATGAAAACTATTCTTGCTTGAAGCTGCAATAATGACTTCATATTGTCCCAGAATACCACTCATTGTTCCAATTAATTTATCTGAAGCAGCTTTCCAAATATAATTTAAATCATAAACACTTTCCTGGAAAATTAGAAGAAACCTTCAAAACTTTAAAAGTATAAACATAAAGATGTTAAAAAACCAGCCGAGAACACAGACCAATGAGAAATTAATGTTAAGCAATCAATAAATAGAATTATCCGTTACATTACTTTAACAGAACATAATGGCACACCATTTTGAATATTGGGTTATTTTAACCCATCACATTGAAGGGGATATTGAGCAATTCAAAATGGCAGAAAGGGGAACCATGAGGTTGACATCTAGCTTTTAAGGATTAAGTGAGAAGCAAAGGCTGGAAATCTTTCCTGGAAATTAGCCAATGAAGAGACTACAAAAATATATATTAAATGAAGTTTGTAGATTTCATTGAAGTCTTCAAAACCGTGCTGCTATATTATGTTCTTTTCTATTCAAGATAAACATACCAATCACACAAAGTGGTGAAACAATAATGTGGATTCTTTATTGAAGATAAGGTTGTACAGATATAGTTAACCAGAAAAGTATATGCATCTGATCTCTACTGCTTGTAAACCAAACAAAGGGAGGAGGTGGGTGATTGTTATATCCTTTAAGTACATTTTCCTTGGAAATCTTCATTGCACCCTCTCCATTGCCTCTATTTCCTTTTAACAATTTGGCAATCAGAGCTGCTCACAGTACACCAAGTGTGGTCTAACCAAGGTTCAGTGCAAGTTCGACATAACTAAAGTGCTCATACTTGGATTGCTTTTAATAAAAATAGCCTTGCTAACATGTGGTGCAACTTCAAGAACCCTTTGTTCCACTATCCCAGCTCAACTTACAACACCCACCAATGAACGACTTTCCTATTCCTCCCAAAGTGTACGACATTGAACTTCATTTATCAATTGTCATGCCCATTCTGCAATTTTATTAACACCCTCATGTAGTTTAGTATTGGCTATCCCTCTTAATTTGGTGCCATCTGCAATTTTAAAAATGTATTTTTGCTTTTAAAACCCTAATTGGGGATTTAAATTACGAACAACACTGGTCTCAGCTGCAAACTGAACAGAAATCAGTCCTGTGTAACTCCAAAAAAAAATGAGCAGCAGTGATTTGTTTCATGTCTGTGGTTGATTCGCCGCCTCATGTGACAAGTGCCAAGCACATGGAAGAACACAAATTGAGAGCACTACTTCAAGGTGAGTCAAGTCAGTGCAACAAAAAGCTAAAATTATTGGACGGACAATTAGGACATCAGCAATAGGCTTTTCAAAGAACAAATACTTGGCATGTCTTTTAGAGAGTTGGGGCAAAGAATTGTTTCATGCAAGAGGAGTTGGAAAAGAATTATGCATTTTTTCCACCCGGATAAATAAGTTATAAATAGCCTGAAATACTGCTGGAGCTTGGTGAAATTTGTATGACCAATGGCCATTACTTTGGCACAATGTTAACAAGCAACTAAAATGCATTCATAGAATCCCTACAATGCAGAAGATGGCCATTCGGCCCATCAAGTCTACACCAACCCTCCAACAGAGCATCTTACCCAGGACCACCCCCTCACCCTATCCCCATGACCCACACCCAATTAGCCCACTAATCCCCTGACCTACACATCTCGAGGCAATTTTAGCATGGCCAATCCACCTAACCTGCACATCTTTGGACTGTGGGAGAAACTGGAGCACCCAAGGAAACCGACGCAGGCACGGGGAGAACTGCAAATTCCACACAGACAGACAGTCCCAAAGGCTAGAATCGAACCTGGGTCCCTGGTGCTGTGAGGCAGTGCTAACCATTGTGCCATGCATTAAGAACACACTGTATCCAATGTTGTATATCTATTATATGTAATAAACATGGTCATGGTCTGACTGATGTGACGCGTGCCTAACAGCAATGTAATTATTCTTCATTTGCTCAATTGGAGAGGAGTTAAATTAAAAACTAGCATTTGGACTTTTTTTGCTTCAAGATTGTTAAGTCTTGGAATCAAATCTCATTCATCATATACTTGTCTGTGCAAGCACACAAGAAGGGGCAACACAAACTATCAAGGTAAACCTTGTTTACTCTATTAATTACCATTAACCAGAAAGTTAAAACACAAGATAATGAATAGTTTTGGACCCTGTAATGGACCAAGGAGAAAATGGAACTCAAAATTCTTCAGTGAAGACATCAGTTTACAGCAGAACAGTGAAAGGCACAAAAAAAACAAGTTAATGGAAATGTAGGAACAGGTGGTCTTTTCTCAGGATAAGCATTATCATTTTCACTGAAGTAAAATCTGACACCTCAAAAAAATTTGTAAAACATTTATTTCAAAAAACAATGAATGAGACTGAATGGAACCATAATTTTTAACCAACACTAGTGACTTCAGTTGTTATACTTATCAAGATGCAGGGAAATTTTGAGAAGCCATTAACCAATTTACTGCTATTGCCAAAAACAGTCCTACTTGCATTCTGGATCTACACCACAGTGAAATCAATAAAAAAATGACGCACTGCAAATGATCTGCAAACAAAAAAAGGGACAAGATTCTTGGAAGCAATTGCATTCCAAGAGGATTGACTCGCCTGGCACAACTGTACTTTTCATGACCCAACTTCGGATATAGATTTAATAGCATTCAAATGGAAATTAGATAAATACTTAATTCCAGAAAGAAAATTGCAGGGATATGAGAAAAGAATGAGGGTGTGGGACGAACTGGATTGTTTGAGTGAGCTAGGGCATATCAATGGGCTGAATGGCTTCCTGCGGTGTTGTATTCTTCTATGGTCCTATCAGAATTACCCACAATCTTGCACATAAATTCTTAAAAAATAGATGGGGGTCAGTAGAATGAATGCCCTCATTGAATCTTACATGGAAATGTTCTTAAATAAATACTTCTTTATTGTATCTGAACAAATGATGCATTTCATCCTCAGCACTCATGGATTTTTGTGTTGAGGCAGTTTCAGCACCTGAAAACTGAACATTTATCTGTAAGCAAATTCATTAGTTTAAAAAAGATACAGACAATTGACTTTCACTTACTATATTAACACATCAACTGGAATAGGTGTAGAGAATGTATTAAAAAATTAAACAAAATTAAAAAAGAGAAGGTAGGTAGAACATGATTTGAATATAATTTGAGATTTAATTATTCCGAATAAACTATGAAATATTTGAAACATCAACTAAACAGTTCAAAACCAAATTTCCTTGGCTTCCACATAAGAAATAGAAAAGCATAAACATCTGCACCAGTGAAAATGATTCTGTTCAACAAGTGATGAGGTCTAAATGAATGTTTACGAATTGGAAGTAACTAGCCCTGAAGGGACAGCTAGCCCAAGTGTTAATCTTGTAAATTGAAAGGAAACCTAAGCCAATACAAAGTGAAATAGAGCAGACTGGTATTTCATCCTATACTAAATTTCCCAATTTTTATTCCACCTTGACAACTTTGAAACTACACACCTAATTACTCTCACAAATCTTGTGCCATACAGTTTTTAAAAAGGGTCCATTTACTTAGAATTTTATCGTTTACCATGTACACCTTAAAATCTAAACAGATTTTATACAAACAATTAAAATGTATTAAATAATTCTATATATATAAAAAAATAAAGTAAAACAATAGAAAGGCACATGCATATTACTGCTTTAGCACACTTGAACTCGTTTTGGCACCAGGTCAAACTTAATGCTCAGAAGTGCTAAAATGAAGCGCATTTTAAATTGAATATGGCATTACCACTCATTTACATCTGTAATACAATGTTCCTACTTATATTTTCAAAGCATTTAAACATTCAATAAGTTAGAACACATTAGAAGCTGCAAGTATTAAGAATACCAATCCATGGACAGTAAATTCATTGCAACATTGATTTATACAGTTGTCTGTGCACTTCATGCAAAACATTACAGGATCCCTTGAAATTATTGCTTTCAATTTTGTTGGTTTCAATGACTTGTCAGAGTAATTTATCGTGAACATTCTTCCAAATTCATGCATTATACCTTCTTGTGCCAAAAAGCAATGCAAGCTAATTACATGGGACTTAATGAAAATATTCTACATGATATTGAAAAAGTATCCTGACAGAAATTTTAAGTAAATAGTTTCAAAAAACGATTTGATCTAAACTGAAATAAATTAAGAAACTGTACATCACAAATAAGCAAGCACCGCTTAAGCAGTTTCTGCACAGGAGCCTTGGGGAATGGGGGTGGGGGGGCAATAAAAGGACAAATATCAACAAACTTGTAGTAAAGGGGGAAGAAAGTAATATGTTGGCTGATCATGAACAAAAAACATGGGAAAAATGAACCAAAACTGTTGTTGAGGAATGAGAGAATGTGCTTTAAACACAACCTTAAATGGGAATTGGATGAAAATGCACTTAATTCCATGTTAAAGGAAACAATACAAACTTTGTTTAAAGAAAAGAGGATTGGAGTGGAAGGAGATTTGAAAATAATATCAAAGCTGATTTTCACCAAATATTTTGCATGAGAGGGGGAGAATGGAGAAAGGGAAAAAGCGTGAGCAAGCGGGTGCAGACAAGAATAAATGTACAAAGCAAAATGCTGGAATCTGAAAAACAGAAAATGCTGAAAATACTCAGATGTTTTGGCAGTATCTGTGGAGGGAGAAACAGATATAAAGTTTCAGGTCAATGACCTAGCATCAGAACTGAATTAATTCTGCTTCTCTCCAAAACATAAACGTACCTTTTGGGTGAACATTAGAACTTCGCTTTATTAAAGATGAGAGATTAGCTACCTTAAACTTGAGGGTGGACATATAGGACATTATTCCTACAATGCGATGAATAATGCGAAATGTATGATGAGGTATAGGATTACTGCTGATTCTCAGCAATGTCATAGCTCAGGGAAGCACTCATTAAATACAGTCATTTGCAGGAAGTGTAAGACAACTTATTTAACTATTCCACTTCCATTTAACTTGATTATCCAGATAAGCAAACCAAAAAAAGAGACTATAAAAATATAATTTCTTTTCATAATAATGGAGTTCAGTTCATTTTTTCATCTATCGCTTTTGTGAAATACATTGCAAATTAAATTGAATTTCTATCATACAATAATGTCACTTATTCTGCTGCCCAAAGGAAGTGTAACATGCACTACTCCATGTTAAACTCAATCACTTCAAGTTAGCTTTCCTAGTACACATTGCAAAAAGAATCACAAAACCACATTACATATCTTCAGATTTAAAAACACATTTTTCACGATTTGTTATTTTATTTAGTGGTTTATACACCAGGTGGTGTGGTTATAGATACACAGTCAGTGAGTAAATGTTATTATACAAGAAAGAAAATGTCCACTGACTCTGTTCAAAGCCCATTGAAGCGTCCAAGGCCAGGGCACTTGAGCCAAAAAGACTGAGACCAGAGGAGGAATGTTTACAGGCATAATCAAGCACAACTCATGTTTTGAAAGGCCAAAAATTACACAGCAAGGACAGCTTACACAGGCATTAACCGTGTTTCACTTTTGGTCTTTTATCATTATGGAAAGCTCAGACTTGATTAAGTAAATCAATATTGAAGAGAAGCCTTATATGACCAGTACTGTCCTTCCAGCCTGCTTCTGGTGGGTTTCTTGCATCTAGAGAAAACTATGCCGTGAAAAGTAATGTCCTGACTGAAGGCAGAAATGCACCACAGGTACATGTGAATAGGTCAATGCTTTCCTGTAGCTGTATCTGCATCAGATGTATTAATTTTGGAGAACAGATCTTTTCCTTCAAAGAAAAATTGCGAGGCTTATCTGTGCAAGAACAAGTCTCATCCTAAACAAAGCCAACTTTAATTTACTTTGTCCTGGAATATATACAAATTGTTAGTTGCGGCAACAGCTATGATGTTCTCTTTAGGATGCCAAGCTGTATGCAGAATCTTCTTATTGAAGTCCAGACTGTCAACACTAATTTCATCTTTCTTCCTTTTCCCACCTGTGCAAACTTTACGCGGTTTCAAGATAGCACGTGGCTTACTGCTTTCTCTGGATGCTTCAAGTGTGATGTCTCGCTTGGTGTTTCTATCAAACATCCGGAAGAAGTTGTTGTATGAACCCGTCATGATGGCACTGTTCATAAATTAAGAAATGCAAACTGAATCATCGGCTCAACACAAATATCCATAGCATTCAGAAAGTGAGACTGCAGAACTGCTTACTGATGTCAGGTATTATGCCAATTGTTGATGACATTATGGAAGGCTATGCCATTACTAATTCCCCTACATCATCCTACTGCCAAATCAGACAGTATACACGATCAGTGGAACACAGCCAAGATTAATAGAATTGCAATAAGCTGTAATTATGGATACTACAACTCGGTACATTTTCCCACATTTCTTTTATTTCTACTCAGCCTCATTTTTCATTTTTTGTGCATTTTCTTTTCCTGTCTATAGATTGAGACAGTAAGGAGTCTAACAACACCAGGTTAAAGTCCAACAGGTTTATTTGGTAGCAAACACCACTAGCTTTCGGAGCGCTGCTCCTTCGTCAGGGGAGTGGGAGTTCTGTTCACAAACAGGGCATATAAAGACACAAACTCAATTTACAGAATAATGATCTCCACATATAGATTGAGAGCCAACTTCATATTAATGGAGATACAGCCTTCCTATTTCTCTCCAAGAAATGTATCTATAATTTAATTATACAGCAGTTTAATTTGCCCTAAGTGGTAAGGCTAAGTGATAAGGATTTATAGTTATTTGGAGAGTAATGAATTGATAGGTGATAGTCAGCATGGTTTTGTGGCAGGTAGGTCGTGCCTTACTAACCTTATTGAGTTTTTTGAGAAAGTGACCAAGGAGGTGGATGGGGGCAAGGCAGTGGACGTGGTATATATGGATTTTAGTAAGGCGTTTGATAAGGTTCACCATGGTAGGCTTCTGCAGAAAATGCAGATGTATGGGATTGGGGGTGATCTAGGAAATTGGATCAGGAATTGGCTAGCGGATAGGAAACAGAGGGTGGTGGTTGATAGTAAATATTCATCATGGAGTGCGGTTACAAGTGGTGTACCTCAGGGATCTGTTTTGGGGCCACTGCTGTTTGTAATATTTATTAATGATCTGGATGAGGGTATAGTTGGGTGGATTAGCAAATTTGCTGATGACACCAAAGTCGGTGGTGTGGTAGACAGTGAGGAAGGGTGTCGTAGTTTGCAGGAAGACTTAGACAGGTTGCAAAGTTGGGCCGAGAGGTGGCGGATGGAGTTTAATGCGGAGAAGTGTGAGGTAATTCACTTTGGTAGGAATAACAGATGTGTTGAGTATAGGGCTAACGGGAGGACTTTGAATAGTGTGGAGGAGCAGAGGGATCTAGGTGTATGTGTGCATAGATCCCTGAAAGTTGGGAATCAAGTAGATAAGGTTGTTAAGAAGGCATATGGTGTCTTGGCGTTTATTGGTAGGGGGATTGAATTTAGGAGTCGTAGCGTTATGTTGCAACTGTACACAACTCTGGTGCGGCCGCACTTGGAGTACTGTGTGCAGTTCTGGTCCCCACATTACAGGAAGGATGTGGAGGCTTTGGAGAGGGTGCAGAGGAGGTTTACCAGGATGTTGCCTGGTATGGAGGGGAGATCCTATGAGGAGAGGCTGAGGGATTTGGGATTGTTTTCGCTGGAAAGGCGGCGGCTAAGAGGGGATCTTATTGAAACATATAAGATGATTAGAGGTTTAGATAGGGTGGATAGTGATAGCCTTTTTCCTCTGATGGAGAAATCCAGCACGAGGGGGCATGGCTTTAAATTGAGGGGGGGTAGTTATAGAACCGATGTCAGGGGTAGGTTCTTTACCCAGAGGGTGGTGAGGGATTGGAATGCCCTGCCAGCATCAGTAGTAAATGCGCCTAGTTTGGGGGCGTTTAAGAGATCCGTAGATAGGTTCATGGACGAAAAGAAATTGGTTTAGGTTGGAGGGTCACAGTTTTTTTTTAACTGGTCGGTGCAACATCGTGGGCCGAAGGGCCTGTTCTGCGCTGTAATGTTCTATGTTCTATGTTCTATGTTCTATAACCAAAACTAATCTCCGTGCCAGGCTGAGGTGTGAAAATAGAAGGCTGCATTAGTTGAAAAGGGGTCTGTTGGTAAGCTGATCAATTTTCTGAAAAATTGAACTGGTCACAACGTGGCTTGTATGAGTGATATTAATCTGCAATTTCACCGGCTGACCAAGCATATACTGAACTGTTTAAAAAAAGGGCTAAAGACAAGAAAATACACTAAAATTTGGCTACCACAAGTCACCTGACATCCTGCAGGATGACCAGCTTCTGGATAAGTTGCACTGTGAATTGCAATTCAGACATGGCATAACACCTTCTCTGGAATTTCACACCGAGGACGTCAAGGGTCAGTTCAAAAGGCATTTACTGAAATGTGCTGGACATGGTATTTGCATTTCTATAAGACCACAGCTCCACCAGAAGCAGAAAGTCTCTTAGAATAATAGTTTATACTTTCTATCTCATCAAGTTACATAATGGCTCATTCAGCACGCTAATGGCTGGGACATTTACAGAATCTACTCACCTCCCCCTAACCCTCCAGGCCATGAAACTAAAGAAACCATTGATTCACACATCAGATAAACAAACTCCTTCTGAAATCGTTATAGGGGAGGGTCATGTGACTGAGATAACCATTTTAAAATCTCTAATAGAAGCAGCTAAATCCAGAAGTAGTGAATAGTCTGGAAAATCTGCTACTGGAGCAATAAGGAGCTCCTTTCTCTCCTCTCCTGAGCAAAGGCAGTATATCTCTCAGTTTAAAAATCCAGCACAGAAATAGTGACTTTTCCCTCGAAAGCAACCTCAAGTGGGTGCAAAACACATCAACCCCTGGAAGAGACAGATTACAAATTTAAAAATAATTTGTTTGTGGCAGTTGCAATCACATGGGCTTCAACTCAACTTCTGGAATCTAAAGGAACTTGGAAACATGTCTGCTGCAGCCATAGTGATGATGTGGAGATGCCGGCGTTGGACTGGGGTAAACACAGTAAGGAGTCTGACAACACCAGGTTAAAGTCCAACAGGTTTATTTGGTAGCAAATGCCACTAGCACCCATAGTGACCAGCCAAAGACTCAAAGTGACCTCTCAACCTTTTCATCTTTTAGCACTGAATTTTAATTTGGATAGGAAAGTAACTGTCTACAGTATAACTTGTAAATTTTTTATATGCTTGTATGTGAATGTGGATTGTGATAATTTAAGTAGGCATTTAGCTTCATAAATATTTTGTTATTTCTATTTGCGAGGGGTTTTAACTCAATAAAACTCACTTTTTGTGCTAAGTCTCAAGAAAGCCTGTCAAACTTATTTCTTGATGTGGAGATGCCGGCGTTGGACTGGGGTAAACACAGTAAGAAGTTTAACAACACCAGGTTAAAGTCCAACAGGTTTATTTGGTAGCAAAAGCCACACAAGCTTTCGGAGCTGCAAGCCCCTTCTTCAGGTGAGTGGGAATTCTGTTCACAAACAGAGCATATAAAGACACAAACTCAATTTACATGAATAATGGTTGGAATGCGAATACTTACAACTAATCAAGTCTTTAAGAAACAAAACAGCATGAGTGGAGAGAGCATCAAGACAGGCTAAAAAGATGTGTATTGTCTCCAGACAAGACAGCCAGTGAAACTCTGTGGGGGTTACAAATAGTGGGACATGAACCCAATATCCCGGTTGAGGCCGTCCTCGTGTGTGCGGAACTTGGCTATCAGTTTCTGCTCAGCGACTCTGCGCCGTCGTGTGTCGCGAAGGCCGCCTTGGAGAACGCTTACCCGAATATCAGAGGCCGAATGCCCGTGACCGCTGAAGTGCTCCCCAACAGGAAGAGAACAGTCTTGCCTGGTGATTGTCGAGCGGTGTTCGTTCATCCGTTGTCGCAGCGTCTGCATAGTTTCCCCAATGTACCATGCCTCGGGACATCCTTTCTTGCAGCGTATCAGGTAGACAACGTTGGCCGAGTTGCAAGAGTATGTACCGTGTACCTGGTGGATGGTGTTCTCACGTGAGATGATGGCATCTGTGTCGATGATCCGGCACGTCTTGCAGAGGTTGCTGTGGCAGGGTTGTGTGGTGTCATGGTCACTGTTCTCCTGAAGGCTGGGTAGTTTGCTGCGGACAATGGTCTGTTTGAGGTTGTGCGGTTGTTTGAAGGCAAGAAGTGGGGCTGTGGGGATGGCCTTGGCGAGATGTTCGTCTTCATCAATGACATGTTGAAGGCTCCGGAGGAGATGCCGTAGCTTCTCCGCTCCGGGGAAGTACTGGACAACGAAGGGTACTCTGTCCACTGTGTCCCGTGTTTGTCTTCTGAGGAGGTCGGTGCGGTTTTTCGCTGTGGCGCGTTGGAACTGTTGATCAATGAGTCGAGAGCCATATCCTGTTCTTATGAGGGCCTCTTTCAGCGTCTGGAGGTGTCTGTTGCGATCCTCCTCATCCGAGCAGATCCTGTGTATACGGAGGGCTTGTCCGTAGGGGATGGCTTCTTTAACGTGTTTAGGGTGGAAGCTGGAGAAGTGGAGCATCGTGAGGTTATCCGTGGGCTTGCGGTACAGTGAGGTGCTGAGGTGACCGTCCTTAATGGAGATGCGTGTGTCCAAGAATGCAACCGATTCCGGAGAGTAGTCTATGGTGAGTCTGATGGTGGGATGGAACTTGTTGATGTCATCATAGAGTTGTTTCAGTGATTGTTCACAGGAGGGCATCCTGAAACCCATTGTACAAAGAACCCCCAGCTTTTGTCGCGACACGACGGACTTCCTACAGAAACCCGGCATCTCATCCGCTTCATCCTGGACCACAATATCTTCACCTTCAACAACCCGTTCTTCATCCAGACACACGGAACAGCCATGGGGACCAAATTCGCACCTCAATATGCCAACATCTTCATGCACAGGTTCGAACAAGACTTCTTCACAGCACGGGACCTTCAACCGATGCTATACACTAGATACATCGATTACATTTTCTTCCTTTGGACTCATGGTGACATGTCATTGATGAAGACGAACATCTCGCCAAGGCCATCCCCACAGCCCCACTTCTTGCCTTCAAACAACCGCACAACCTCAAACAGACCATTGTCCGCAGCAAACTACCCAGCCTTCAGGAGAACAGTGACCATGACACCACACAACCCTGCCACAGCAACCTCTGCAAGACGTGCCGGATCATCGACACAGATGCCATCATCTCACGTGAGAACACCATCCACCAGGTACACGGTACATACTCTTGCAACTCGGCCAACGTTGTCTACCTGATACGCTGCAAGAAAGGATGTCCCGAGGCATGATACATTGGGGAAACTATGCAGACGCTGCGACAACGGATGAACGAACACCGCTCGACAATCACCAGGCAAGACTGTTCTCTTCCTGTTGGGGAGCACTTCAGCGGTCACGGGCATTCGGCCTCTGATATTCGGGTAAGCGTTCTCCAAGGCGGCCTTCGCGACACACGACGGCGCAGAGTCGCTGAGCAGAAACTGATAGCCAAGTTCCGCACACACGAGGACGGCCTCAACCGGGATATTGGGTTCATGTCCCACTATTTGTAACCCCCACAGAGTTTCACTGGCTGTCTTGTCTGGAGACAATACACATCTTTTTAGCCTGTCTTGATGCTCTCTCCACTCATGCTGTTTTGTTTCTTAAAGACTTGATTAGTTGTAAGTATTCGCATTCCAACCATTATTCATGTAAATTGAGTTTGTGTCTTTATATGTTCTGTTTGTGAACAGAATTCCCACTCACCTGAAGAAGGGGCTTGCAGCTCCGAAAGCTTGTGTGGCTTTTGCTACCAAATAAACCTGTTGGACTTTAACCTGGTGTTGTTAAACTTCTTACTAAACTTATTTCTTTACAGTCAGTATGTAAATGGTTAAACACAGACAGAGTAAAATTGCTTCATCCTTCTAAATCTACAAGAAAAACTTATGGTATGGACTTGGAAGCCATGTTAGGGCAGCTATATGTACACAAGTGGTTGTGACAAGCTACAAAAATTATATACATATGCACTATTTTATACTCTAGAAAAGCAAAACAGTGAAAGTACATGCATGGAAGAAAAGTCAACAGAAAAAAGGTGATGGGCATGGTCTTAAAAGGCAACAAAATGAGACCACTTGTTCAAAATGGCAGCATGAAGGAAGTAGGTTTCTTTACAGGACCATGCCCCTAGGTAATTCTGTCCCCATGAACGAAGGCAAATAAGACTTAAATTAGAAATAGCAAAGAATATTAATTTAACTACAAAAGCTTACATCTCCACCACAACATTGCACCACAATTTTGTAACCAGTTCGAAGTCAGATTTTATTCTACAGATTCAAGAATGATCTGTCACACATTTCGAATACTTCACATGCAAATTAATTTTTGATTTAGTAACTTGTGCAAGTAAGCAGAAGTTTAATATTTCAGCCAAGTGCAAGATCTTCAGACAGCAAGGCATCCCACAGATTCTACAGCAAGTCCTAACTTAAAGTTGTGGTAGTGTTCAAGTGAAACAAGTTGAAATACTGCACTGTACATTCCTAGTGAGAATAACTTGCAAAATAAAATCACTGAATATATCAGAAATACTACATAAATGGTGGAGATGACCCAAAACCAGAAATGGTAACACAAATCCAAAAGAAAAAAAGCCCCAAAGAATAAATGATATTAAAACAAAACAATACAGTGCCAAGCGAAGCGATGCTATTGAATTATCAGCTCAAGTCCTGGAATGGGATTTGTATCCATGCAAGATTTTTATCAAGCCAACAGTGAACACCAATACATCAATGACAACAGTGCATCAATGTGTAACAGTTTACCTGTCTGAACCATTCCAGCAGCACTCAAACTTGTCAAAAATGCAGTCATTCTCATACAAGGAACATAGTTTGCTCCGGAGATATTCATGCACCTGGAAAGTAGAAACATCAAAAATATAATAAAGGACGGTCCAAGGAACAGAACTGTAAATAATGATTTGAATAGTGCTGAGGAGATAAGTCGTCTAAGTTCTGTCTTGTATTCATCAGGGCAAGAATACCAAATTTCAAATGCTCACAACAATTTACACCATACAAGAAAATGCTGCTGATTGGTTGGCAAGGTGACCAATTAGCCGAGGCATTGCCATGGAGAAAGCAACAGAAATTATAAGTGCCCCTGCTTCTGGGTAATTCTAAAAATGCACATGGCTTGTGCTTACAGAGTCTATGCTTCTACTGACCGCAAGTAA
Source organism: Mustelus asterias (assembly GCF_964213995.1). Lineage (NCBI taxonomy): Eukaryota > Metazoa > Chordata > Chondrichthyes > Carcharhiniformes > Triakidae > Mustelus > Mustelus asterias. The sequence continues at coordinate 39,868,459 of NC_135811.1, read as the reverse complement.
ACCATGCTACGAGCTAGGTATCCAGAAGCTTTATGGCAATGCCTCAGCGAATCACAAGTTGAGTTGCTAACCAATCAGTGCCCACTTTCTCCTGTGGTATAAATTGTTGTGAATGTTTGATATCTGGCATTCTTCCTTGTCCTGATGAGTGCAAGACAAAAAGCTTCAACAAGACACTTTTTTGCAATAATGAATGATTTCAAAGTAAAAGAACAAGGCAATATCAAACAAGTAACTTGCCTGGTATGTTTCTAGTGGTCTGGTTTCCATATTAACATCCCACACCTTAACAGACAAATAGTCTCGTGTCATCATGTACCGACCATTGTGGCTGAACTTCACATCAGAAATTGAGGAGATGATTTCAGAGAAAAATGATCTACTGCTTGGATCTTCTGGTTCTTCAAAAACTAGAAGTGGAAGTAAAAGTTAGAAATCAACATTTTTTTCCTATTTAATTATTTGTGTTGCAGACAAACAGCAAACAAAAGGATTGGGAGGGGGGTGGAGAGAAAGGTGGGAAAGAAGGATAATCAAAAGAAATATTACTCAAGAGGGTCAATGCTGGGCAAACTTACCAGTTATTTTCATTTAAAAGGACATCTCAAAGTCATGCATGATAGTAAGGTACACAAGAATGCGATACGAACACTATTGGGCTCCAATGTTTAGCAAGATCTTGGCTGATCTTCCACCATAGCACTACTTTCCTGCACTGTCACCATATCACTTTTCTTCTAGTGTCCAAAAATGTATTGATTTTCCTAAATCCCAGAGAGTATTGGTCCATTCAAATCAAATTTCTCTTCATAGGATAACCCTCATCCCAGGAATCAATCTAGTGAACCTTTGTTACACTCCTCTAAGGCAAGTACATCCTTCCTTAGCAAAGGAAACCACTATATAGTAGCTCACTAACTGGTACAGCCCAAGTTAGCCAGTAGGAATGTGAACTAAATTGGAGATTAAAGTGAGAAATTTCTGACACACGCAGCAACAGACTGTTGTCTTCCCAATGGTGATCTGAAGTTCTACCAGGTATCTCCGTACGTTGGCAGGAGAGTCCCATTTTCCCCTCACAAAAGGAGGGTGTAGGTACAATGTTAGCATTTGATATTCTCACTCGTTACTCAAGCATCCTTTCAGACCAAGAAATACCCACACAAGCACAGACAGAGAGATGAGTTGTCAAAAAAAGCATTTTGCATGGTGATTTACCTACCATAATATATTTTCCCTTTCTGCAAGTTAGAGAACAGAAATAATATGAAGCCAATTAGATCCTTTTTTATTCTGGTTGCAGGACAGGGAGTGCAAGAGTGTGCTGCCCACAGCACATTAAGCAAAATCTCGTGATCAGCAAATCTTCATCACATCCTCCCAAATCAGCAATGTTTCTGGGTCCACTCTCCTTCCTGACTGAATGTTGGACTGACTCAAGTCACCAAAACATTGTGTGCCAGATTGGAGCGGGTGGGGGGGGGTCTATTGGCCACAGACACAAAGGACGATTTAATGTACTGTATTTTACCTATAATGAGTGCAACAATTCTAATGACAGCTGCAGCAGAAGCCTCAAGTTCGGTTATAGAATGTGCATTCCCCTGAAATTTCCAGATGTGCAGATCAGCAATACCTTCACAGATCTTAATGGTGTTATCAAACAGGCCAATGTATGTGGTCAGCTAGTGTCCAGCAAGAACATGACTGCTGTTGACACAAATTAGGATGTTGCACAAAACTTACATTATCCAATCAAAAATTAAATCAAGTCTGGACATTACTCTAGATGAAGTACATGATCTGTACATCTAATGTAAATGTCATTTGATAGCATAGAATTTGAATATTGCTGAAAAAAGACATTTTGCCAATTGCAAGAATGCCAATGTTAGGGGAAAATCAATTTTAAAGTTAAAAGTTCATTTATTAGTCACAAGGCTTACATTAACACTGCAATGAAGTTAGTGAAATTTCCCTAGTCACCACAATCCGGTGCCTATTCGGGTCAATGCATGTCTTTCAGAATGTGGGAGGAAACCGGAGCACCCGAAGGAAACCCACACAGATACGGGGAGAACTTGCAAACTCCACGGAGACAGTGACCCAAGCCGGGAATCGAACCCAGGTCCCTGGCGCTGAGAGGCAACAGTGCTACCCACTGTGCCATCTATACTATACAAGAGGCTGCTGATTCATTGGCAAGTGGACTCTGATTGGGAGAAACATGGCTATGGAGAATACACCAGTTGATGGTGACTGACAGTTAACTGCCAAGCATTTTGAAATTTAAACCAGGCAGATTGACTCAGAATGGTCAAGGCGTTGTCTGGTGGAATAAACATGTCTTCAAAGAACAGACCCGCCACTATTGTGCAAGTCAGTATTGATTGACCTTATGAACTTGCCAACTTCAGCAACTGAGTTCTGTTTTAATTACACCGTGCATGCCCAAATATTTGGTGCTACTATGGGATTCCCTCTAGGCTTAGTTCCTACAATTATCTTTGTTTGGTTTCATGAGAAACATGTCTTTGATGGAATGATACTCAACCTCCTACCCTTGCATATTTCTGATATGCGGATGATATGTTTGCCATAGTTAATGGCCTCCATCCTGCGCTCAAATGTATCTTTGAAGTGAGCAGCCCAATTAACACCCTTTCCTTGATGTACTAGTTGAGAAATCCACCAGGGGGTGCTCCACCATGGTCTACTGCAAGCCTACCTTGATTGGTCACTACACACGTTGGGATTGGCCTTAGTGGCAACCTTGTAAATAAGATCCAAGCCATTTGCTCCCTTGCAAGTTTGATGCTGAAATAGGGCACATCAAAGACATCCTGCAAAATAATGGCTACCTTAATCAGGTCATCTTGCGTGGTTATATTTTTAGGCCATAAAAAGTGCCCCGTCTACCTCAAAATTACCTTAGAAGGGCAAGGTATCTTGAAAATTTGAACAGGTGAAGTTAGCTCGTTCATACTGCTACTATGCAGTAGCAACACAAGTGGTATTCGCCACTAACTGGATGCTGTCAAGCCAAAAAGATGTTATGCTTAGGAGAGTAGGGCCTCTTAAGGATCGACAAGGTCATCTATATGCGGATCCACAAGAGATGGGCGAGATCCTAAATGAATATTTCTCATCAGTATTTACTGTTGAGAAAAGCATGGATGTTAGGGAACTTGGGAAAATAAATAGTGATGTCTTGAGGCGTGTACATATTACAGAGGTGGTGGTGCTGGAAGTCTTAAAACGCACCAAGGTAGATAAATCCCCGGGACCTGATGAAGTGTATCCCAGGACATTGCGGGAGGCTAGGGAGGAAATTGCGGATCCCCTAGCCGAATATTTGAATCATCGATTGTCACGGGTGAGGTGCCTGAAGATTGGAGAGTGGCAAATGTTGTGCCTTTGTTTAAAAAGGGCTGCAGGGAAAAGCCTGGGAACTACAGGCCAGTGAGCCTCACATCCGTGATGAGTAAATTATTGGAAGGTATTTTGAGAGACAGGATCTACAAGCATTTAGAGACGCAAGTGCTGATTAGGGACAGTCAGCATGGCTTTGAGAGTGGAAAATCATGTCTCACAAATTTGATTTGAGTTTTTTGAAGGGGTAACCAAGAAGGTAGATGAGGGCAGTGCAGTTGATGATGTCTACATGGACTTTAGCAAGACCTTTGACAAGGTACCGCATGGTAGGTTGTTGCACAAGGTTAAATCTCGCAGGATCCAGGGCGAGGTATCTAAATGGATACAAAATTGGCTTCTTGACAGAAGCCAGAGGGTGGTTGTAGAGAATTGTTTTTCAAACTGGAGGCCTGTGACCAGCAGTGTGTCTCAGGGATCAGTGCTGGGCCCACTGTTATTTGTCATTTATATTAATGATTTGAATGTGAATATAAGGGGCATGGTTAGTAAGTTTGCAGATGACACTAAGATTGGTGGCATCGTGGACAGTGAAGAAAGGTATCTCCAATTGCAACAGGATCTTGATCAATTGGGCCAGTGGGCTGACGAATTGTAGATGGAGTTTAATTTAGACAAATGCGAGGTGACGCATTTTGGCAGATTGAACCAGGGCAGCACTTACTCAGTTAATAGTAGGGTGTTAGGGAGAACTGCAGAACAAAGATCTAGGGGTACATGTTCATAGCTCCTTGAAAGTGGAGTCACAGGTGGAAAAGTGGTGAAGGCAGCATTCGGCATGCTTGGTTTCATCGGTCAGAACACTGAATACAGGAGTTGGAATGTCTTGTTGAAGTTGTGTAAGACATTGGTAAGGCCACACTTGGAATAGTGTGTGCAATTCTGGTCACCCTATTATAGAAAGGATATTATTAAACTAGAAAGAGTGCAGAAAAGATTTACTAGGATGCTACTGGAACTTGATGGATTGAGTTACAAGGAGAGGCTGGATAGACTGGCACTTTTTTCTCTGGCACGTACGAGGCTGAGGGGTGATCTTATAGAGGTCTATAAAATAATGAGGGACACAGATTAGCTAGAGAGTCAATATCTTTTCCCAAAGGTAGGGGAGTCTAAAACTAGAGGGCAAAGGTTTAAGGTGAGAGGGGAGAGATACAAAAGTGTCCAGAGGGGCAATGTTTTCACACAGAGGGTGGCGAATGTCTGGAACAAGCTGCCAGAGGTAGTAGTAGAGGCGGGTACAATTTTGTCTTTTAAAAAGCATTTAGATAGTTCCATGGGTACGATGGGTATAGAGGGATATGGGCCAAATGCGGGCAATTGGGATTAGCTTGGGGTTTAAAAAAAAAAAGAGTGGCATGGACAAGTTGGGCCGAAGGGCCTGTTTCCATGCTGTAAACCTCTATGACTCTATGCTCATCACACAAATTAGGAAGTGGTTTATGAACTTCTGTGCCAGTGATAATAGGCATGTAGTATGTATATCCCAGACTTGTGAATCGCAAACAGTATGTCCCTTCCACTATTTGCAGCAGGCAAAGTACGGACCGTACCCAATCAGCCTGTACTTACAAAATTCGCCATGGTAAAACCTTTGCCAGAATCCAATTGCCAATAAACCAGCACCCACTTCTCATACGGTATAAAGTGGTTTCCCCTAACATTGCTATTCTTGTGATAATCTTGATGAGTGCAAGACAAAAAGCTTCTATAAAATGTTTCTTTTCAGAAATATACATCTTGTATAATAAAAGCCAAAATACTGTAGATGTTGGAAATTTGAAATAAAAACAGAAAATGCTGGAAAAACTCAGCAGGTCTGGCATCTGTGGAGAGAGAAACAGTTATGTTTACAGTCTGTATGACTTATTGAACTGAAGAGCATAGAAAAGGGCAGCACGGTGGCTAGCATGACTGCCTCACAGCACCAGGGACCCAGGTTTGATTCCAGCCTCGAGTGATTGTGTGGAGTCTGCACGTTCTCCCAGTGTCTGCGTGGGTTTCCTCCATGTGTGCCAGTTTCCTCCCACAGTCCAAAGATGTGCAGGTTAGGTGGATTAGCCATGCTAAATTCTCCCTCAGTGCACCCAAACAAGCGCTGGAGTGTGGCAACTGGAGGATTTTCACTGCAACTTCATTTCAGTAAGCCTACTTCTGACACTAATAAACAAAGTTTAAACCTATACAGTTTACTAGGTTGATAGTGAATACTCACATTTCGAATGTTTGTCGCACAGAGCCCCAGCACGCATATCACACAGTCGGATAGTTCCCTTACTGCTACTATAGGCAAATACATTACACTGATGTGGATGACATTCTGCTGCTGTAATAACTTCTGTCAGTTCTTCCATGTTGGCAGGTTTAATATCTACAATGTCTTTAGCAATGTTTAAGGAAAAGTTTATATTTAGATGAGGAAACATGTATATTTAAAAAGTTTAGACATATTCAAAATAAGCCATATAGATGTATGAACTACATCTTCAAAAAACTCTAAATTAGAAGCAGGCTATTTCAGAAGGAGCAAAATAACCAAAATCCTCAACAGCATTAATCATACTCAATATGTTCAGAAGATAACAAAACAAAGAATGTCTATGCACACTGCTGGCAAGAGTAAAATTAAAAATTAGGGATAAATTAAAATGGTCCTCCATGCATCCATATAACATCTACAGAAAAAATGTAGAGAATAACGACATGTTGTTTGAACGAAGTATGTGTAACATAGGAAACATCAAACATTATTTTGCCCAAAACTCATCTTTTACATCTGTCCTCAAGAGTGGCACATGGAATTGCCCATAATACCCAAGTCTAATCAGTTAGGAAGTTTTAGCATGATTGCCTTGCTTTTATATTCTATTTGCTTATTTTTAAACGCAAGTAACGCATATTCTTTTTTAAAAATCACCTTCAATGGCAATAATATTAACAAAACAGAAAGAAGAATTTACAAGGGAGGAAACACAATTAAAGGAAACCATTTCAGTGAAAATAATGTCCAGATGCATCACTAACCTCCAAATTGGATAATTGTATATTTAGTAAGTATAGATAATACCAAATCAGTCATCACAATATACCGCAAAAGGAATATTTTACAAAAGGATACTAAAACTTCTATCTGTGATTTCTAAATGCCAAAGGTTAATTCTAAGATCATCTGCGGAAAGGTAGGTTTCATAGTCACTATTTACTGAAATGGAGTTAATGTGATATGTGTGCGCATTTGAAAATATTCTTCGGGGGCTTGCTTCTACCATCAAGTCCATAGGTTTCAATACTGGCACCTATTAAGAAAAAATTTTTTAGATAATTAAATATTTCTACTCACCCAGCTACTTCAAATTTTAAGTCAGAATTTTCAAAGCATCCAAAAATTTACTATCATCTTGTCCAGTAATATTGCCCTCAATTTTGCTCATCTTGTAAATTCAGGAATTATTTTCTGGAGTACCACAAGTAAAAATCCATGCTACTCTAACCATCACCTCTTGACATTCAATGGTGTTACCATCCCTGAATTCCCCCACTCTCAACATCCTTGGAGTTACCACTGACCAGAAACTCAACTGGACTCACCACATAGACAGTGGCTACAACAGCAGATCACAGGCGAGGAACACTGGTGAGTAACTCATCACCTGACTCCCCAAAGACTGTCCACCATCTATAAGGCACAAGTTAGGAGTGTGATGGAATATCCCCACTTGCCTGGATGGGTACAGCTCCAACAACACTCAAGAAGCTTGACACCATCCAGGACAAAGCAGGCCACTTGATTGGCACCACATCCACTCCCTCTACCACCGACGCTCAGTAGCAGCAGTGCGTACAATCTACAAGATGCACTGCAGCAATTCACCAAAGATCCTTAGACAGCACCTTCCAAACCCACGACCACTTCCTTCTAGAAGGACATGGGCAGCAGATACATAAGAACACCACCATCTGCAAGTTCCTCTCCAAGCCAGTCACCATCCTGACTTGGGAAATATAAAGCCAATCCTTTGCAGTCGCTGGGCCAAAATCCTGGAATTCCCTCCCGAACGGCATAGTGGGTTAATCCACAGCACGTGGACTGCAAGGTTCAAGAAGGCAGCTCACCACTCAAGGGCAAATAGGAATGGGCAATAAATGCTGGCCAGCCAGCAATGGCTATGTCCCACAAATGAAAAAAAAACTTGAAACTTGTGTATGGAGTCAGTAGAGATAGGCGAGGTGATGAATGAATACTTTTCTTCAGTGTTCACCAAGGAGAGGGGCCATGTTTTTGAGGAAGAGAAGGTGTTACAGGCTAATAGGCTGGAGGAAATAGATGTTCGGAGGGAGGATGTCTTGGCAGTTTTGAATAAACTGAAGGTCGATAAGTCCCCTGGGCCTGATGAAATGTATCCTAGGATTCTTTGGGAGGCAAGGGATGAGATTGCAGAGCCTTTGGCGTTGATCTTTGGGTCCTCGCTGTCCACGGGGATGGTGCCAGAGGACTGGAGAATGGCGAATGTTGTTCCTCTGTTTAAGAAAGGGAATAGAAATGACCCTGGTAATTATAGACCGGTTAGTCTTACTTCGGTGGTTGGTAAATTGATGGAAAGGGTCCTTAGGGATGGGATTTACGACCATTTAGAAAGATGCGGATTAATCCGAGATAGTCAGCACGGATTCGTGAAGGGCAAGTCGTGCCTCACAAATTTGATAGAATTTTTTGAGGAGGTAACTAAGTGTGTTGATGAAGGTAGGGCAGTTGATGTCATATACATGGATTTTAGTAAGGCGTTTGATAAGGTCCCCCATGGTCGGCTTATGATGAAAGTGAGGAGGTGTGGGATAGAGGGAAAGTTGGCCGATTGGATAGGCAACTGGCTGTCTGACCGAAGACAGAGGGTGGTGGTCGATGGAAAATTTTCGGATTGGAGGCAGGTTGCTAGCGGTGTGCCGCAGGGATCAGTGCTTGGTCCTCTGCTCTTTGTGATTTTTATTAATGACTTGGAGGAGGGGGCTGAAGGGTGGATCAGTAAATTTGCTGATGACACCAAGATTGGTGGAGTAGTGGATGAGGTGGAGGGCTGTTGTAGGCTGCAAAGAGACATAGATAGGATGCAAAGCTGGGCTGAAAAATGGCAAATGGAGTTTAACCCTGATAAATGTGAGGTGATTCATTTTGGTAGGACAAATTTAAATGTGGATTACAGGGTCAAAGGTAGGGTTCTGAAGACTGTGGAGGAACAGAGAGATCTTGGGGTCCATATCCACAGATCTCTAAAGGTTGCCACTCAAGTGGATAGAGCTGTGAAGAAGGCCTGTAGTGTGTTAGCTTTTATTAACAGGGGGTTGGAGTTTAAGAGCCGTGGGGTTATGCTGCAACTGTACAGGACCTTGGTGAGACCACATTTGGAATATTGTGTGCAGTTCTGGTCACCTCACTATAGGAAGGATGTGGAAGCGCTGGAAGGAGTGCAGAGGAGATTTACCAGGATGCTGCCTGGTTTGGAGGGTAGGTCATATGAGGAAAGGTTGAGGGAGCTAGGGCTATTCTCTCTGGAGCGGAGGAGGCTGAGGGGAGACTTAATAGAGGTGTATAAAATGATGAAGGGGATAGATAGAGTGAACTTTCAAAGACTATTTCCTCGGGTGGATGGAGCTATTACAAGGGGGCATAACTATAGGGTTCGTGGTGGGAGATACAGGACGGATATCAGAGGTAGGTTCTTTACGCAGAGAGTGGTTGGGGTGTGGAATGGACTGCCTGCAGTGATAGTGGAGTCAGACACTTTAGAAACATTTAAGCGGTTATTGGATAGGCACATGGAGCACACCAGGATGATAGGGAGTGGGATAGCTTGATCTTGGTTTCAGATAAAGCTCGGCACAACATCGTGGGCCGAAGGGCCTGTTCTGTGCTGTACTGTTCTATGTTCTATGTTCTATGAAACCAAAAAAATTGATATGGATATGCTTTCCACTTCATCCAGGTTTTATTCTGCGAATAGAATATGAATCAGCTTAATTTCTGTGATGTGGTAAAGATCAGTAGATATTTTTGAGGCAACCAAATAAAACAAGATTCCTTTGAAATAAGTAAGTAGTTAGAAAGATACAAATTTAAACCTGCAGCAATTAAATGCTTTGGGTTAGCAGTTCATTGCAGCATTCCAGGCAATATCTTGAATCATTGGATACATGCAAATTTAAACTGATGTCACACAAGTGAGCTAAATACTTTAAAAACCAGTCAAGGTGTTCACATTAACCATCTTAGTTTACTTCCAAAATTAAAACACAATTCAATCAAATTGCAAATTAAAATTTAATGTGATGTTTTTGGGAAGGGGAGGGAGGGAGGACTGCAACAGTTTTATTAGCCAACACATCACTTCTTGGTGTATTAAGCTCGATGTCCTCTTTGGACAGGAATTAAATCGGTTTAAACATAGCAGTCACACTATTTTTAAATACTGATCATGGACAGACATGCAGATAATTTGTCTCAGCAATTATATAATACTTGATATGCATTTGACCTGATCATTTAGATCTGGTTATAAAGGTAGTATAGCCTGGATTATATATGTTGGCCTTTCAACAAAAAAAAAATCAACTTTTAATACAAGTTTTAACAATTCAGACTGAATCAATTCAATTTTGACAAACACTAATCTAGTCCAGTGAACGTGTATGACAAGATTTTTTAGAAGCAATTATACTAGCCCAAAGCTTTTGATTAGAGTCAGAACCTGCATCTAATCAGACAGAAAACTAGCCGCTCAACTACACTGTTGAAAAGGCTCGGACTTCCAACCCATGATGCAGAACAAGAATCTTTGCAGATAGCAGATAAGAGAACATGAGCAGAAGCCATGCCCCCTGTTTTAAAGCACTAGCTGCCATATCATGCCAAGTTCTTAAAGGACCCAAAGTTTCTGTGTTAGTAGGGGACTGAACAGATGGGTGGATAGGAGGTTAGTCAGGTTGGGAGAATTTGTCAAGTATGTGGGTGGGTGGGGTCACGGAGATCAGTTGTGTTAGTTACCTAGGTGTTATACTGGGATTTTTAGAAACATAGAAAAACGACAGCACAAACAGGCCCTTCGGCCCACAAGTTGTGCCGAACACATCCCTACCTTCTAGACCTACCTATAACCCTCCATCCTATTAAGCTCCATGTACTCATCCAGGAGTTTCTTAAAAGACCCTATTGAGTTTGCCTCCACCACCACTGACGGCAGCCGATTCCACTCGCCCACCACCCTCTGTGTGAAAAACTTACCCCTAACATCTCCCCTGTACCTACCCCCCAGCACCCTAAACCTGTGTCCTCTCGTAGCAGACATTCCCACCCTGGGAAAAAGCCTCAGAGTCCACCTGATCTATGCCTCTCAACATCTTATACACCTCTATTAGGTCTCCTCTCATCCTTCGTCTCTCCAAGGAGAAAAGACCGAGCTCCCTCAGCCTATCCACATAAGGCATGCCACTCAATCCAGGCAACATCCTTGTAAATCTCCTCTGCACCCTTTCAATCTTTTCCACATTCTTCCTGTAATGAGGCGACCAGAACTGAGCACAGTACTCCAAGTGGGGTCTGACGAGGGTCTTATATAGCTGCATCATTATCCCCGGACTCCTAAACTCAATCCCTCGATTGATAAAGGCCAGCATACCATATGCCTTCTTAACCACCTCCTCCACCTGCGGGGCCGATTTTAGAGTCCTATGGACCGGACCCCAAGGTCCTTCTGATCCTCTACAGTACTAAGAGTCTTTCCCTTTATATTGTACTCCTTCATCCCATTTGACCTACCAAAATGGGCCACTACGCATTTATCTGGGTTGAAGTCCATCTGCCACTTGTCCGCCCAGTCTTGCATCCTATCTATGTCCCTCTAACTTCTGACATCCCTCCAGACTATCCACAACCCCACCAACCTTCGTGTTGTCGGCAAACGTACCAACCCATCCCTCCGCTTCCTCATCCAGGTCATTTATGAAAATGACAAACAGCAAGGGTCCCAGAACAGATCCCTGGGGCACACCACTGGTGACCGACCTCCATTTAGAAAAAGACCCATCTATACACACTCTCTGCCTCCTTTGGGCAAGCCAGTTCTGGATCCACCGGGCAGCAGCCCCTTGGATCCCATGCCCTTTTCTGTTCAAGTTCATGGGTAACTTCACAGGCAACAAAGTCAGAAGTGTCCGATGTTAGACTCCAACTCAAAAGGCAAACACTTTCTCGTGGGTCTCAAGGAACTGCCCATCTGAAGTTCAAACTTCCCAAGTAAACTGAATAGTCAATGTACAAGCACATTTTAATCATATCATCATAAATGGTAATACCCAAACAAATAGATAGCCACAGCCCAAGTCAACCGCAGCAGTTTCTCACATACCCGTAGTGTTGTTATTCTGACAGGGTCCCTAAATCTTCCATCCTCTTCTTTCAAATTATACCCTTCTGCTCGTTTGTCCCTTTCACTGATCTTCCACAATTTAATAGTTTTATCTGTAAATCACAATATAAAGCACAATTTATATTTGAAATGTTTCATCCCGGGAGAATCTGTAATTGAGCGGTTTGAGGATTTCTTTGCGATATGGTTCACAGACTTCAGAGATTATTGACAATATTAAACCAGACACACAAAATCTCAAGCAATAATATTTTAGAACATTAATTCAATACATTTTCAAGGGGGGGGCCCTACTGGTGCAAAAAGATGTTTGAACTTGAGCATCTTATGGTGGCAGAGCTTGGCACCTGATGTGGGCATGGAGTGCCTGAAGTGGGAAGAGTTCCACTCCCCAGCATCAACATCCCTCACCTTAAAGTATATACAAAAAAAAATGCACTTTGAAATATTACGATAGTCTCCCCAGTGGTACTCCATTAAAAGGCAGTTGAAATGGAGGCTCAACATCTTAGATGATAAATGAATATTTTTATTTCAAATCAATACATGGAACATTTTATAATAGCGGGTAGAATCCCCAATTCCAGCAATAATGCTAATTAAATTGCATTAAACAAGCAAAATGATTTAAAACAAGGTATCAGCATTCACTAATGAGGTAATTTACATTAAAGTTTGTCCTCTCAGGTGGACGGCAAAGATTCCATGGCAGTGTGTGAAGAGGAAGAGATTTCTGAGATTTAACACTCAAACACAAGCATAATAAGTATTTTATTATTTAATGCTGTTTGTTGAGCCTCGTTGCCCGCAGTTTGGCCACTATCTTTCCTTGCTTTGCAACAATGACTAAGTGCTTCTTTCATTCTGAAGCACTTTGGATATGAAAGGCACTGTATAAATACAACTTATTTTTCACTTCAATCATGCATATTCATTTATGCATGACCCTGCACGTAAGCATTTTAAACTAATTGCCAACAATAATATTTTCAGAAGGATTAAAATCGAATAAATAAACTATGATGAGTCCCATTCACTGACAGAAAAAGACTTGATATTGCTAGTCAGGCCAAACTAAGTAAAATTTCAACATACAATACGTGCCAAGTTATATCTTGGTCTTGAAAAAAATGTTTCAAGAATGGCTTAACTTCTTTAATGTAGACATTAAAAGAAGTTATTTTTGTTCCCATCACCCCCTTATCTCTAAAGGCCCAGAATCTTGCTGGTGGTTGATTTGAGGCCTCAGTAATCCTCAAAGGTTTTGTTCGAGTGGGCCATTTTTCACACGCGATTAGACAATGATTGCTGGTGGCTATTCAACAAACAAGGCATCAAAGCAGAGTTTGATCATGTGTCGCCACTTACACACTCACTCCCTAGTTAAGGCCACTCGATAATAAAAGTAAACAAGAAATCTTGCAGGGTTTTATCATCTCTAACCGAGGGTTCCCAAGTACAACTATAATACCACTAATGCTGCCTTAACCAGTCACAAGTGTGGAACTGAATCAAAGATTTCATACTGCATATGGCTTAGTAATGCATCAGAATTTCGATAGACACATCAGGCCATCACTGTTGCTTAGTGACCAAGCAGATTACAATCATACTGTGCAGAAGAGGCCCTTTGGCCCATTGAGTTTGCACCAACACATGAGAAACCCCTGCCCTATCTAATTACCAGCACTTGACACATGGCATGTCATAACATTCAAGGCTAAGTGCTGATTCAGGTACTCTTTAAAGGATGAGGCACAACCCGCCTCCATCCTTCCAGGCAGCGCATTCCAGATCATCGTCTTCAGAAATCAAGTTCCTCTGGGTAAGAAGCTTTTTACTCACATTTCCTCCTAAACCTCCTGCCCTTCACCTTGAACTTATGTCCCCCCTCATGACTGACACTTCACCTAAAGGGAACAACTGCTCCTTATCCATGCCTCTCAATGTTGTACACCTTGATCAGGTCATACCTCAGTCTTTTCTGCTCCAATGAAAACATTCCAGGCATATCCAACCTCTCTCCATAACTTAAATGTTCCATCCCAGGCAGATTCCTGGTGAATCCCCTCTGCAACTCCTCAAGTGCAATCACATCCTTCGTATAATGTGACAACCAGAACTGAACACAGTACTCTAGCTGTGGCCTTACCAAAGGTCGATATGACCTCCAGCTTTTGCAATATATGCCTCGATTGATAAAAGTATCCCACATGCCATTTTCACCACCCCACTAACATGACCCTCTGCCTTCAGAGATCTATCGACAAACACACCAAGGTCCTTGTGCTCCTCAGAACTTCCTAGTGTCAAGTCATTGATTGAATACTTCCTTGTCAAATTACTCCTTCCAAGCAATTTCAGGATTAAATTCCATCTGCCACTTATCTGCCCATTTGATCATCCCATCTACATCTCCCTGTAGCTCACGACACTCAACTTCATTGTTAACCACCTCATTCGCAAACTTACTAATCCTATTTACATAAACGACCCTATGTGTCGTTTATGTAAATGACGAATAGTAGGGGATCCAGCACAAGATCCCTGTGGCACGCCATTGGTTTCCAGTCATTAAACAGCCTTTTGTCATCAACCTTCTTTTATAGCTAAGCCAATTTTTAAACCACTTTATCAAATTATCCTGTATTCCATGTGCATCTTCCTTCTTTATAAACCTCCCATGATGAACCTTATCCCACATGCATTTGCCTTCTCTACAAGTCTCCCATGTGGTGGGCCCATGTCAAAGTCTCTGCTGAAATTCATATAAACTACATCAATTCCACTACCCTCATCTACATACCTGGTCACCTCCTCAAGAAATTAAATTTGTTAGGCATGAATTCTCTCTAACAAATCCATGCTGACTATCCCTGATCAAACCTTGCCTCCCCAAGTGGAGATCCTTCAGAATTTTCTCCAATAGTTTCCCTACCATTGTTGTGAGACTCACTCGTCTCTAGTTCCCTTGCTTATTCTCTACAAACCTTTTTAAACAGTGGGATCTCATTAGCTGTTCACATCAGCAGATACATTAAATATACCACTTATACTCGCATCCTGAGATCTACAGAACTAATTCCCAAGCAGTCCTCATGTTTCAATTGGAGTATCACATTTGGACAGTTTTAAGATGGTTTTTTATATTGCATTTTACGATCACAGCACAAACATAGTCGCATCGAGATTATGAAAATCTGAACCTCACCATTTGTAGACAGTAAGAAATGTGCAGCATTTTGTTGGGGTAACCACCTGATTTTGTTAATTTTTTCCTCAATTTCTAGACTTTTCAAATAATCAAACTCTGGTTCATGACTCTGAAAGGTACTGTAAACATTGTATTCGCCTCTGTGATGTGGTCTGTTTTTACTCTGCAAGACAAACAGGAAGTTATATTGAAGCATTACATTAAATTAGCTCTATCAACGCTAATGTATCTTCAGTTTAGCATATAAAATTGTTTCTAATAAAATTGCTTCAGTTTTTTAAAGCTTGTAAATTCAATATATCTACAAAGGCCTAAACAGAACAACTGTGTGAAGCAACACTATTTTCAATAATCCAGAATTTCCATTTTGAATGCTGTAGGATACAATGAAAAGGTAAGGTTTTTGATTAAATTGCACTTAGTTCTAACAAAACAGAATGGATTATTAAAACGCTTCATCATAAATGCAAGTAAAACTTTGCATTATATTGCTAATAAAGCTCAAAATATCCCACAAAAATTGTGCTCATGACTTTCTGGTTACAACACCAACACTTCACACTACTCTGTGCTGCAGCTGATGTTTCATCCTGACCTATTCCACATTTCAGCCTGATTCTACCGATACATCATATAATTGCATCCATTCTTCTATTCATTTCACACTAAATTAATTATGTTCTTTAGATAGCACACAATCGTTTCCTTTGCAATGAACCATCAGTAAAGCAATCAAAATCTTGCTCTGTTCAGTTTTTCAGCTCTGATGCAAACCCAATTGCTACCTTTCACTTAAAGTTCTTTGTTAATTGATATTATTGGCCTCGTGTCTCCTGCAATCTAATGCAGCTTCCAATTGTCATTGAGGTTTTGAGCAGTCGGTCTTGAGACCTGCTAACTTTTTTTTAAAAAATGCACTGCTTAGACAAGCAAAATCTTCAGATTTGCAGATGATACAGAAATGGAAGGCAGAGCAAATAATGGGTGACATTGCAACTTTACTTAGTTAGGTTAAGTAAATTCAAAGTAGATACATTTGAACTCATATGAAGACAAAATCGAAGGGCCAGCGCATATATAATCACACACCCTGATGAAGGATTGAGATTAAACACTGCTTGATTGCAGGAACCACTAACAAAAAGCTTCATAATCAGAGGGGTAGGGATTACAGATTTAAAGGTTGTATTGATTTTGTATAAAGGTTCTGATCAGATCCATCTGGAGTTGCATGAACAATTCAGTTCACCTCTTAGGAAGAATATTACTATCCTGGGGAAGATGCATAGATAAACAGCTAAAGGTGATTTTAGTATTAGGAATTTATCTTGATGCAGGATCAAGAAAACGGACTTAAATTTTTCTTTTGATAAATTTTCAAGGTAATGGAAAGTAGCTGACAAAACTGATTCCGGCAAATTCTTTACCAGGACCAAATGTTCAAAACCAGGGAAACAGATTGAAAATAGAAAACAAAATACTGCAGATTCTGGCAATCCAAAATAAAACAGAAAATATTCAAAACATTCAGGAGTTTAATCAGCATTCATGTGGATAGAAACAAAGTTAATATTTCCGGTTGATCACCTTTCACCAGAACTGTCACAGGTTTGAAACATGTGCATTTAGACAGGAAGAACAGGGCAGGAAAGAACAAAATGGAAGGTCTGTGTTCAGGTGGCAAGAGAGATTAAATGACAAAGGATTATGAAACAAAGCAAAAGGGGATGGTCATCTGACAAGAAATAAAAGATGGGATTAGAGGAGCTGTTAGTGGCAGGAGCAGAATCATTAACAAGAGCTGCCATCTGGAAAATGAAGGCAATGGTTACGACCTGAAATAGCTGAATTCAAATGTTGATTCGGAAATCAAGCGCATAATTGAAAGATGAGGAACTGTTCCTGGAGACTGTGTTGAGCCTCGCTGGAATACAGCAGAAGGTCGAGAACAGAGTGGGAGGGAGAATTAAAATGATAGATGACCAGATGCCCGGGTCTTCTTGGTGACCAAATAGAGGTCTTCCAAATGTAGGGGTGACCGTATCATGAGTCGCAAATATAGCATACTAAATTGAAAGTAAAAGCAAATCTCTGCTTCACCTGGAGGGGATGTTTGGGGTGTTGGATGTGTGGAAAGGGAAAAAGTAAAAGGGCAAGTGATTGCATCTCCGGCACTTACATGGAGAGGGACACTGGAAGGTGAGAGGATGTTGAAAGGCAAGGAGGGAATGCAGAAAGTGAGGGGAATGCCAATTGTCGGACAGCCAGATGAAGTAGAACACGGGGCAACAAATTTTTTCCCTTGTTAAATTTAAATGTTAAATTTATTTATGGAATGCAACATCACAAATGCCCATCTCAGCCCAAACCAACACAGTATTCCAGATATTTCTCTGTATGCTCAAGCTACTTAATCAATGTCATCCAGACCCCCCCTCTTTTCGTTAAATCAAAACATTTTAACACAAACATTTCAAAACAAAAAGAAAACGTAATTTCCATATTCTGTAAAACACATCGTAATACAAGATGCTCCTTTTTTTTTAGGACCTCCAATAATCTCTGTGCAAACATTCCTTTTTGTAAAGCAATCTCTGACTATTGACAGACTTGCATTAATCTATTTTATCTTGGCAATTTCTTTCTAGCATCTGTTTTCCACTAGCAAGGTGAAAAGGTTAAAAATCTTAAACTGCAAGCTGAACCTCAAGACGCACAGGGAAAGCCATGTGCAAATGACAGGTTTTGATTAAAGTAAACCCAGATAACGCTCAAGGACTATCTAATCAAATGATGCGCAGCTGCAGTTCATATCTGCCCATTAGAACAAGGAACAATGGAAAGGGAGGTTGAGATACCATTGGTCAGAGATATAGTTATCATTTCTTGACAATATAACATGCACACAAGTTTTAATTGGACATGTATGCATGATGTCACCATAACTATGATTGGATAGAGATAATGCCTACTTTTTTATTGGTATATGCTAATTACTTGTAATCGATGCTGAGACTTTAATTACCTTTCTATTTCTAAATTTTTCACTCCAAAAGCCCTCGTGGACATTCAGGGTTCTATAGCTGGCTATAGTAAAGTTCATCTTGGAAACACTCTTACTTTGTTTGGCTACTTGAGGGGTAACAATAGTTTTTAAATACGACAAGAAAACCATCGTAACAGCCCCGAACAAAGGTCAAACCTTAGCCTTTAAAGTTACTCTTTTTGTCAAATGTACATAGTTCCACAGGAAATGATAATCAATATGACATTCAGTGGGCCAGTGAAAGGGAATTGGAAATAAGAAAAAAAGCAATCGCAGATGTCAGCAGCCTCAATAGCCATCTGGGTTGTGCGCATGCAATAGATCAGGAGTCTCCAAACTACGGCCTGCGGGCCACATCCGGCCCGCAGCCAGTGGGGCGGGACGGGATTCCTGCTGCCGAAAACACTCCCGCATCCAGAACTCCGCCACTGACTCAGGATCCGGACGCGGGGACGGAAGCCACAGGCCGGACATTTGCTGCCGCTCCGCGCGGTGTCTGATTGACCCATGCGAATCCCCGCCTTCTACCGGCCTATTGTCCAATCAGAGCTGCTGCCCTGTGACTGACAGTTCATTAAACGAATCAGCAATTGAAACATCTGTTATCCAATTGCCGCTCTGCATTGACTGAGTGACAGCTGCTTTATCCAATCCGTAAGTTCCATCTGCCTGAAATGAGCGAGAACAATGACAACGATGGTGGCAATTCAGACCAATTCAGTTATGGAAGGAAAAAAGAAAAGTGTTCAGTGAGTGCTGCCTGTTTAATTAAGAATGGGGTGTAAAGTACTTCTTTGTACAAGCAGGTGATAAAGCCTTGTATGTCATATGCAATGAAACTGTTGCAGTTTTGAAGGAGTACAATGTACGTTGGCACTATGAGACCAAACATGAACCAAGATATTCCCAATTCACAGGAACACTACATTCGGAAAAATTTGAATCAATGCAACGCAGGTTGCTTTCCCAACAAGCTTTTTTTACGCAGAAGATAACTGAAAATGAAGCTTTAACCAGGGCCAGTTACAAACTAGCTTGTGTTGGCTAAAAGAGGAAAGCCATTCACCGATGGAGTCGCAAAGAGTGTATAATGGAAGCAGCGGAAGAGTTATGCCCAGAAAAAGCAAATCTGTTCAAAATCATCAGTCTTGCACCAAATACTGTTGCGTGTAGAATTGAGGATATAGGAAGCAATATATTTAATCAAATTGCAGACAAAGCAAGACATTTTCAGTTGTATTCTCTCGCACTTGATGAATCAACTGGTGTGTGAGACACATCACAACTCCTAGCATTCATCCGTGGCGTCAAGTGAATTTAATGTGACACAAATATTAGCATCAATGCATAGCATGCACAGCACAGTAACTGGAGAAGACATCTTCAAAGAATTGCAAAAAACTGTTAGAATATGACCTGGAGTGGAATAAACTGCAATGCGTGACAATTGATGGAGGAAAGAACATGTCTGGGGTGAAGAAAGGTTTGGTTGGACAAATCACAAAAGTTTGTGAGGTTGGTGGATTCTCAAAGCCCATGTTTCTGCATTGCATTATCCATCAACAAGCATTGTGCGGAAAATATGTGGATATATATTGCGTTCTGAAACTTGTTGTTTCAACAGTGTATTTCATTCGATCTCACGGGCTTAATCATCACCAGCTCATTTATAAAACTAATTTTTTTTCTTTGGCCCCCGAAAATGTGTAAAATATACGATGTGGCCCTCGTACTGAAAAGTTTGGAGACCCCTGCAATAGATCATGAGTCCAGTAAACTGTGATGATGACAGTAAAAAACAATTCAACATGGAAATTTATCTAAACACAAAAGATCACACCGAATAAGTGGGCTTGAGCAATAAAGCATGACCGTGGCATTTTTATTTGATGATGCAATGTTCAATTAATCAAAATCAATTTAGCAGGACTTGAGCCATGTTAAACCTCAAAATTAAACTGCTAGTTACTTTACCAATCCACACTGATCCATTACTGTAATTACTAAAATCTGACTTCTGTGCCAACAAATACAAAATCAGTACCAACCTCTTGCTCCCGTTGAAATATAACAACTCTGCCACCTTTGTCCCCAGTTGCTAGTAGGTCTCCAGAGTAATTGAATTCAACAGTTGAAATTATATCTGCTGTAATGGGAGAATATTTTAAAAAATTAGCATTGAAAATACCTCCTTCAAGAACTCTAGAAATTTAATTTTGTTGGTTTCAGCTAAAGTTAAAAAAAAAACAAATGATTAGCTTCCAAAATGAGCAAAGACATTTCAATTTTGAAATACAAATATACAACATCCTCTACCTTAAAAGGCAACATATCTCTAGTGTTCTCGTTAACATTTATTCCTTAACCAACTCGAGAAAATAGTTTAATGGTATTGATCTTATTGCAACTATGGACCTTGCTTTGTGCAAATTGATTAACACATTTCCCCACATTACAACAGTGACTGCCCTTCAAAACTAATTAATGACCGAAGTCCTGGACCATCCTGGCATTAAAGGCAAAGTGAGCCTAGGATAGTCAGTTAATGACAGAGACATATGCACAAAATTAAAGGGACTGCTAGAGGCCAGAACCATATATAAAATAACTTACTCAAATAAAGATCCAGGAGGAGTTTGAGTACTTCTCTTGGTGCCCAGTGCCTAAAGCCATTGGCACACCCCAACTGACTCAAAATAGTACACAGGTTATTCAGCCCATCTAGCCTGCATCAACTTCTTCAAAGAACAATCCAGATAGTCCCACTCCTCTATCCCTTCCTCCTAATTCCTTTTCACTTGCTTCCTTCACTCCCAGGACTTGCACAAGGGCAGCTGTCAGCGACATACAGAAAACACTTACAGCTTGTCATTCATATGGGGCTATATATCCAAAGTGGATGCACCTTGGACCTACTGATTCCTGCACATAGCGTAGACCTACAGTTGGCTCAAATTTAGAGGCCACAATAGCATATTAACAATTAGAAAACAAGTTCCTGCATACATCCTTCACCACCAAATGCAGAGTGGCAGCAGTGCGTACAATCTACAAGATGCACTGCAGCAACTCCTAAACCTGTGACCTGTAATTTCAGCATCAAATCATACACCATCCTGATTTGGAACCATATCGTCATTCCATTCCCTCACTGTCACTGGGTCAAAATCCTGGAACTCCCTAACAGCACCGTGGGTATACCTACATCATATGGACTGCAACAGTTCAATAAGGTGGCTCACCACTACCTTCTCAAGGGCAATAAATGCCGGCCGAACCAGCGATGCCCACATTCCATGAATGATCTTTTTTTCCCAATGGTGATATAGACAGATTTTTAAACAGTGTGTGCAGGTTTTCCAGCTTTCTGGAACTCAGTGAAAACACAGTGGAGAGTCAGGGAGAGATGGTGCAGACACAATGGGATGAATAGCCGCCTTCTGCACCGTAACAATTGCGTGATAGGATTTACTTATCCAGCTAAAGTGGGGGAAAACAAAAACATTTGTTCAGAGGAAATTTCTTAAAGCAGCCAGGTATATGCATCACCTATGAGTTAATTTTGGAATTAGTCGATTGACAGCAACTGGTCAATCCAAGAAACATCGGAAGCCCCACTCAATGCGTCACTTTCCAAGAGATATAAAAAATTGCCAACAAATAAAAACTTCAGTTCTAGCTCATTAGTTATTTTTAAAGTAGTGATTCTTGATATAGAACATGTGTGCGCGTGCACATAATCATCGTTAACGATTGATGGATTTTAAAAAAGGGGGACTGCACGCTCAAACGTGAGAAAAATCAAGATCTAGGCCAAATTTGAAAAGTTAGAGTATGCAATAACAACATGATGGGAGCAGGGATGATGAGTGAAGGGGAGAATAATAAGTGTAAAAATATCAAAGATCATGCAATTGTACATATTAAGAACTGGAACCAATCAATAAAACAGGTAACAAAGGTTATATGAAGAAATAAGCGGCTGCCCCAAGTCCTGTGATTCCATTCAAGCTGATTTGACGAGTATTTCTTTTGTACATGGGGATGGCATCACTTGTGGTTTTTGAATATCACTTAAAATGTTTTTCCTTTTCCTCTGCTACAAATAACAAAATAATCCAATGCAGAGCATATTCATAGACATCAAGATTGGACATTATTTCTCATTAAAAACATAGCATTATCACTTAAATACTACTCCTAGATTATCTACAAGTTAATTACCCTTCACTATTGGTCACAGAGGTTTACAGCATGGAAACAGGCCCTTTGGCCCAACTTGTCCATATCGCCTTTTTTAAACCCCTAAGCTAGTCCCAATTTCCCACATTTGGCCCATATCCCTCTATACCAGTCTTACCCATGTAACTGTCTAAATGCTTTTTAAAAGACAAAATTGTATCTGCCTCTACTACTACCTCTGGCAGCTTGTTCTAGACACTCACCAACCTCTGAAAAAATTGCCCCTCTGGACACTTTTGTATTTCTCCCCTTAAACCTATGCCCTCTAGTTTTAGACTCCCCTACCTTTGGGAAAAGATATTGACTATCAAGCTATCTGTGCCCCTCATTATTTTATAGGCCTCTATAAGATCACCCCTCAGCCTCCTACGCTCCAGAGAAAAAATGTCCCAGTCTATCAATCCTTATAACTCAAACCATGTTGGAACACTAATAGTGAACTGTGCAATGTAGAATGAAATTCCAGAAAACTACAGGTAGTGAAACAAGCAAGCCACCTTACCTTTCAATCTGCAACAGCACAGCCTTGAACTTAACCTTATTAACCATTCACTGTCTGCAGCCGAATCATGTTTTCTCAAGGGAAATAGAAATCTGTTCATTTCCTCCCTCCCCAAATATTTACATAAAGGGATAGCTGATCATCTGTGTTACAGAATCGATACTCTTAACACACAGGCTGAACAGATAATGGATATCAAGCAGAGTATGCTGTAGTCACATGCACTATGCCTTGAAGCTGGGATTCACAGAAAATCCACACTTCACGAAGTTGCTTTGAGAAACATAGTTTGCAACATTCATCTTAAAGAAACATCAGCTTTAAACAAAAAAGATTGTAACTGTGCAAGTGGACATACTGATGGAATTGATCCTATTTGTCATTAAAATATGCCATCTAACCATAGCATTTAAAACATGGTAGGATTAATTCACTTTACAACACACTTTACAACACTTTGCAGCACACCAAACAGCCAGGTAACACATGACTTGAACATAAATATACCACCCATACTGGCCTCCTGTGTGTAATCAGGGATTTGAAATCAATTCGATGATGAACAGGTCAGAAACAAAATAAATGAATAGCAATAATCGGATTCAAATTTAAAAATTAACCTAGGCATTTTATTTTTCTGCAGCTATGAATAGTTTCAAAACTGTCAATGGGATTTATTTAACCAAGCTAATATTTAAAAAAAAATAAACATCTGATTAGGATATTCATCATCCTTTAATTTTGAGAGGGTTCGAATTTGGCTTGTTGGTCCTGGTCTCAGGCGATTTTACTCTGCCATTATCATCCCAGGTTAAAGGATGGAACTCTTTGCCGCAGAAGGCTGTGGAGGCCAGGTCACAGTGTCTTTAAGATAGAGATAGATAGGTTCTTAATTAACAAAGGGATCAGGGGTTATGGGGAAAAGGCAGGAGAATGGAGATAAGAAAACTATCGGCCATGATTGAATAGCAGAGCAGACTCGATGGGCCGAGTGGCCTAATTCTGCTCCTATGTCTTATGGTTCATTATAAATTAGGAAGTAATTACTCTATTTACCCATTTATCACTAGTCTCAAAAGTACATTGGATCAAATAAGCAAATCACCACACATGGTTTACGATGTGCCAGGACTAAGGGGCCAGTTTCATGCTAACTGAAGGGAATTTACTCATACTTGTTTAGAAAGTGACCCTTTATTTCCTCTCTGGGGATTAATACAGACAAGGGCTTTCGTTTCCTTCCCCACCAAAGAAAGATCTGTATAAAAACTCGAGATGTACTACCTCCCAAGTTTCAATTTTCTCTCCTCTTTCACAATCTGAGAAATTGGGGTATTAAATTCAATAGAAAATCAGCAGAATTATTGGTCCACTCAGTTATTGCAATGCACACAATTAAGACAAAAAATTGAACACATTTCATTTCAAAAATCCCCTTGTTAATGCACAATGACAGCACTCCACCCAAATACTCAAGCAGTATTCATTTGGTGGATGGGGCCTCACCACTTAACACTCCAGACTTTGGAATTGTGATCATATGAAAATCAAACTCTGAGCTGCTACAAACAGAATATGGTATGTGAGCATTCAAGGGATTCACTTATGGAACACTCAATTTGAACAATCCAATTTCATCAAAAATCAACCAGTCAATAATGTTTCACATGCACACCTAACATTTAGATTCACATTTGAAATCCATTTTAATTACACGCTGCCAAACCGAGAACTCTTCACTTTAAACCAATAAAATTGGAAACAAGATGGAATGCGAGGCGCCATCTTGTAAACTACCATTGTAAAGCTGAACAGTTTCTTGGCATGAGCTCTTCCTTCCTGCATCCCCTAGAACCCAGAATAATCCATAATAAAAACCAAAAAGTGCTGGAAAAACTCAGGAGATTCATAGTGTCCATGGAGAGAGAGAGACAGAGTTAATGTAACTCTGGATCTGAAGAGAGGTAAAAAGGTGATCGGTTTTATGCTATTGGAAAAAGGGAGACAGGCAAGATAGGAAAAATTAAAATCAGGGATAGGTTCAAGGGTTGGAGAGATTAAATGACAAAGATGTCACAGAACAAAAGGCAAAGAGAGTGGTATTAAAGAAACAAGGCATTGGCCCAGAGTAAGTGTTAATGGCAGAAGGGCAGCTCTGTCCGAGAGCAAAACATGAAAACAAGATACAAAGTGGTACTTCTCAAAAAAAAAGAATCAAAATGGAAATGAATTAATGGGTGAAGTTGCTGAACTCAAGTTGCATATAGAAGGCTGTTGTCGGATGTTGAGGTGCTATTCCTCAAGCTTGTGTTGGGCTTCACTTATTATATTATATAGCAGACTGATGACAGAAATATAAGCATGAGAGCAAGGTGATGAATTAAAATGGCAAGCAGCAAGAAGATCAGTGTCAGGTTTGCAGACTGAGCAGATGCAAAGTGGTCACCCACTCTGCGTTTGGTCTCCCCAATGAAGAGCAGACCACATTGTAAGCAGGAAACACAGAATACAAAATTGAAATAAGTACAGGCAAGTAATTGCCTCACTTGGAGGAAGTGCTTGGGGTCTTGGACAGTTAGGGAGGAGGATGGGACAGGTGTTGCACATCCTGTGATTGTATGGGAAGAGGACTAGGCGTTGAGGTGATACTGCAGTGGACCAGGGCGTCACAGAGGGAACTGGCCTTTCAAAAGTCTGAGGATGCGTACCAACTGACTCAAGAACAGCTTCTTCCGTGCTACCATCAGACTTTCGAATGGATCTACCTCGCATTAAGTTGATCTTTCTCTACACCCTAGCTATGACTGCAACACTACATTCTGCACCCTCTCCTTTCCTTCTCTATTTACGGTATGGTTTGTCTGTACAACGCGCAAGAAAAAATACTTCTCACTTTATAGTAACACATGCGACAATAGTAAATCAAATTAAAATCCAGACAGGGGAGGGAACCATGCCTTCGGATTGAAAGTGAGGACAAGGGGGATCGTATTGGGGTTCAGAGATTCAGGGGTAGGAATGAGTATAGGAAACTGACCATACACACTCAAGGGCTCTGTCAACTACAGTGGGTGGGTGAATCCTCAGTTGAGGAAAAAGGAAGGCATGCTGTAAGCACTGTTGTGGAAGGTAATAGATGTGACCGAGATGGAGAAACTGGGTGAGCGGAAATGGAGTCCTTACAGAAGCAGCATGTGAGCAAGTGTAGGTGAGGTAGTTGAGAGTCAGTGGGCTTATAATGAATATTAGAAGCCAGCCCATCCCCAGAAATGGAGACAGAAGTCAAGGCATCATGTCAAGTTTGAAAGCAAAATTGATAATTGAGTTCACCATGGGAGCAGGAAGTGGCACCTTTAGTTACAATGTACCAAGAGTTGGGGTAGAGGGGGCCTGAGTATGACTGGAACAAGGAATGTTCCACATATCCCACAAAAAGACAGGCAGAACTAGGACCTACATGGGCACTCATAGCAACATCTGTGATTTGGAGAAAGTGAGAAAAGTAAAAAGGAGAAATTTTTCAAGGAGAGAATGATGATAGTGGTTGGGGACTGCTCAGACCTCCTTTTAAAGGAAGAAGCAACGATCCCTCAGACCCTCCTGATGGAAGATGGACAGGGATTGAAAATCCAGAACATAGGAGGCAGTTTAGGGCCAGGAAACTGGAAATGGTTGAAATGACAGTGTGTCAGAGGAATCCTCCTACAGTATCATGCAACAGGGGTGGCACAGTAGTTAACATTGCTGCCACAGTGCCAATAACCCGGGTTCAATTTCCAGCTGGGGTCACTGTGGAGTCGGCACATTCTCCCCCTGTCTGTGTGGGCTTCCTCCCACAGTCCACGAGATGTGCTGGTTAAGTGCATTGGCCATGCTAAATTATCTTTCAGCGTATCCAAACAGGTGCCAGATGTGGCAAATGTGGAGATTTTCACAGTAACTTCATTGCAGTGTTAATGTAAGCCTACTTGGAACACTAATAAACTAAACAAAAAACACAGAATCTGAACAGCCCTGTTTATAATGCCACAGGTGGACAAGCTCTGCAGAAATATTCTGCTAATGCAGGTTCGTAAAACTGGGAATAAGTGACAGCCTACCAAACTGATTTTTTCATTATTCAAAACTTCCCAAATTTGATGTTTTAGATTCTAAAGTTGTGAAATAGTGAGCAATATAAGGAATTAGAAAGAAACTTGTTAGTGAAAAATAGATCCTTTTGGAATAGATGGCAAAAAGTAATGCCATTCCCTTCCGTCCAAGGTGCATGCGATTTACAAACGCTTTACTTCCAAAAGTCCCAATGAATGCATAACACCCACATTCATTTTCATTACAGTACAAGAATAGATTTCAACATACTGTAGTGTACTGGGTTCTATAAAAGCATGAGCACAATATTTTATTCAAATATATTTGCTAGTGGTATATTTTTACTTCACAGAACTATATACTCCTGGCCCACAGCCTTTTATTTATAGTGGCATAAAAAATTGTAGCTATTAGCACTAAACATAATGTAATCAAACAAGACCACAATACTAAAATATTTTCAAGTATTTCATACGCAAGGTCACAAGGATAATTATTTTATACACTTGAAAAAAACTAACCAAAGTTTAATTAATTTAAAATTAGCAAAGTTAATAAATGAACCTCAAATTGACGTAATTTTCTTGTGAGCGAGTATATTTTGATACTGCAAGCCAAATTGAATTAAAGCAAATAGGTGACAGATTCAAAATATTTGGCATTATACTGTATACAAGAGTAGGCAAGCCCATGCAACTCAAAGGAAACAAACATTTCAAAAACATTAACTATAGAAAGCTCTACCCAATTGAAGTTTGGTTTCAGCAATGCAGCCGAATGAGACCGGCTTCTGCAGACTTTCCCTTTGAGATGCAATTATTTTATTCAGGGGAAGCAGCGTGCTGCAGAACCCTTGGGAATGGAAGGTTACCGGCAAAAATCTTAACAGTAAATTATGAATTTTCAGGATGCTAAAATTGGAATCCTTGGTTTGTTTTCCATACCTTGATCAAAAGATGATGTTGACATCAGTGAATTAGTACCAGAGGTAGAAGTCTTAAACACCTGAGAGAAATTGCAAGGAAAGCATTTCATCTTCTGCAGTATGCAAATGCAGCCTTAAATTCCTCATTTGACACCTCCAAAGTCCAAATGGCTGCACACCCTCGTCTTTTATAAGATTTCCTTTTGCTATAGATTTTCTAGATGCCTGCAT
Organism: Mustelus asterias; assembly: GCF_964213995.1. Lineage (NCBI taxonomy): Eukaryota > Metazoa > Chordata > Chondrichthyes > Carcharhiniformes > Triakidae > Mustelus > Mustelus asterias. Next base: position 39,840,358 of record NC_135811.1, on the reverse strand, counting down.
TGCATAGAACAGTTAAATGTTTTAGATCAGAAAAGAACAGGCACGAGACGGATGGACTCTGCATTTACAACATGACTGTGCAGGCCCCATACACTATTCCCAAGATGCTGCTAAGGCAGGGGCCATTGCACTAAATAGAGCTGTCCAGTTCACTGCCAAATTTTTAAAATATTAAATCAAGGCAACTGTCACCTTAGTAAACAGTTTTCAGTTCTCACTTGACAATAGACAAAATTCTTATAAATTACAAAAACAATTCAACCCAATTTGAAATAAAAGCCAAATCTTTGCTTCTTTTTCTAAGCTACTGATATTTAAAAGTACAGCACTGTTTTTCCAGTTCAAGTCAGCAGCATGACTGTGCCCAACATACTGTGGCAATCAGTAAAACAGCCAATCAAACGAAATCAAGCATTATCCATTTCCATCTCTTTTTGGAATACTGCAGCACGTTTGCTCTGAGGAAATCACAAGCAGCCGAGGTCATGTGCTCATTAAATTATCCCTCAGCCAACCACAAGTCTATTTTACAAATGCACAAGACAAATGATCTGAATCTTCCGTGTTTAAATTTATAATGCACACTGCTTACTGCTGCATTTTTACAACTTCTGTTGAAATCTGCAGAACGTACACGATATGAAAAAACAGTTAATTGTTCTCCCTTCAATGTTTATGACCTTGCTGCTGAAAATAAAGCAGATATTACTCCGTGTTTGGCTGATTTTGATCGTACAATGTGCTCACATTTTCTGACCTTGTTTAAGTGCATGCGTGAATGGAAGTGGTAGTGATGGGTAAAAGGGCAGCAGGTGGAAGGTGCAGGGCAGCTGAGAACAGGATAGCATCCAGTTGTGATGTTTCCTCGATTTTCCCTCCCACCAAGCTATTAGGAGGTTTGTTTGGGAGGTACAACTTCCACCACTCAAAATATTAACATTTTAAACAGATTGTCATTTATTTTGGCCAGAAAAGCAATAACCATAATCAATTTTCATTAAAACCAATTTTGAAGTTGCTGGATATAGCATCTTAAATGCCCTGTTTACTGCTGCAGAAACAGTGTTTTTACTCACATGCTTACAGACCTCACTTTTCCCTCTGCTGTCCAACCAGTGCTGTGTGATACAAGAAATTAGTTTTGAATCTCTGGCCTATTTCATTATTTTCCAATGGGCAATGATGCAAATTAACTCAAGATTTGACTAAAATTTGGTTAATCTCCAATCTCTGTTAATCTTTCCTTGGTACCCTCCCCCCACCCTATATTCCTCACTAAATGCTGTCCATTGGTGGCATCCTCCACAGAGTGTAAATTTACGCTGAAGACACCCAGCCCAACCTCAGCAACATATCTCTCGATTCTTCCACTATCTGTAAATCAGACATGCAGTACTAGAGGAACAGAAATTTATTCAAATGAAATATTGGGAATACCAAAGCCATTTGGCCTTGGTTCAAACTCTGTTGTCCTGCCACCAACTCCATTTCTCTTCTTGGCAACTGTCTTAGGCTGAATCAGATTGATCATAACCATGTTGTCCTCTCTGACCCCAAGATGTTACATTAGACCCAAGAGCTATATTAGATATAGCTCTTGAAGCTAAAGGGACCAAGGGGTATGAAGGGAAGGGCAGGGGAAATCAGGGTATCAAATATGATCAGCCATGATCATAATGGATGGCAGACCAGGCTTAAAAGGGCCGAACGGCCTACTTCTGCTTTTCGTTTCTATGTCTTTCCAACCATACAAGTTTATTTATTAGTCACAAGTAGGCTTACATCCATACTGTGATGAAGGTACTGTGAAAATCCCCTAAACGCCACATTCCAGCACCTGTTCAGGTACACTGAGGGTCAATTTAGCATGGCCAATTCACCTAACCGGCACATCTTTGGACAGTGGGAGGAAACTGGAGCACCCGCAGACACAGGGAGAATGTGCAAACTCCACACAGACAGTAACCCAAGCTAGGAATTGAACCGGGTCCCTGGCACTGTGAGGCAGCAGCAGTGCTAACCGCTGTGCCACCGCCAATGTAGCCCATTTCTACCTTTGTAACATTGCCCAACTCCATCTCTGCCTCAGCTCATCTGCTGCTTAAACCCTCACCCATGCCTTTCCTATCTATTTGACTCGACTATTCCAATATACACTTGATTGGTCTCCCACTATCTACCCTCCACAAACTTGGTCATCAAAAAGTCAATGGCCAGTGCCTGTAATCCAACATCACTCCAAGTATTTGATGATGCCTTCATTTCAACCAATTCCCCTTGCATTTCTTAATTCTACCTAGGTTACATATGCCTCTGTGCTTGTGCTGTAGTCTTTCATATGGAATCCTCTAAAAATGAGCATGGTACGGTAAAGTGGATTTACTTAGGGTGCAACCTTCTCAAAAATTGGAGATTGCTCAGGTGTAATTTGATTTAAGTTTGCTATAATTTCAGGTTATTTTCATACAGGTAATCCACAATCTTCTACATACCCTGTAATTTAAAAACTGAAGTGAAGCACTGAGGTTTCCCCCGAGATACAATAATATAATTGTAATTTATATTTCCTTCATCAAGATTCCCATTATCAATGGATAATTAGAAAGTCTACATTCAAACAGATTTTATCATAGAATCCCTACAGTGAAGGCCATTTGGCTCATTGAGTCTGCACCGACTCTCCAACAGAGAATCTTACCACCCCGTACTCCCATGCTTTTATCCTGCTAATTCTCCTAACCTACACATCTTGGGACACCAAGGAGCAATTTAGCATGGCCAATCCACCTAACCTGCATATCTTTGGACTGTGGGAGAAAATCAGAGCACCCGGAGGAAACCCATGCAGACACGGGAATAAATCATCCAAGGCTGAAATCGAACCCGAGTCCCTGGTGCTGTGAGGCAACAATGCAAATCACTGTGCTACTGTGATTGTGTTTTTTCCCCCAATACTGAGAGTTTTACGGATCATAGCTAGTCTCAATTCTATAAGGGTTTCAATTCTCTTCTTGGTGCTGGAACAACAGAAGAGCTTGAAGGATTCTACATTTATGCTCACTTCTTGTCACCACTTCATACCCGTCAGCCATTTTGTGCTTTTTATAGGTCCCATTACTCTCCCTACTAGCTTCCCCCTATAGCATTTATATAACTTATTTTGCTTATTTCAATTTTGTAATGCTGCATTAATTTATCATATTTTGTTGATTATTCACTCACTTTCTGGTATCTACTCAATCTGTTGAATAATACATCATTAAAGGCCATCCCAATTCTCAGCTGGGGTTTCATTCCCCTAGTTGATTTTTTGTTTAAAGTGTCTTCACTCACTCTTTGGAAATTGTCACTTTTTTTACTTGCATGTACCTGGTACTGGTTTATCCCAGATAATGTCAACTTAAATCATGTTGTGAACTGTTGTCAGGGCTACCATTTCTTCTGTTTTCAATATGCCATTGGGGTTATTTGCCATTACCAGGGCAAACTGAGACACATCTATACTGATAAGTCATACATTATATTCAAAAGTTCAGACTACAGTCAGCCTGAGTGTTTCAAGTCTATACCATCAATTGAAATACATGCAGGTACTTTTAAAAGTGTAGCTTTCTATTAGACATAGTTTCTTTTTCCTCAGAATAATTCATGCAACTTATTGCTTTGGTCTACCAATCCCTCATTTGCGCTTATTTCCACCCAAAGTAATTCAATGGGAAGTTAACGTTAACTCTGTCTCTTTCCACCAATGCTGCCAGACTTGAATACCTTGTGTTTTTGTCATTTGATTTCCAGCACCATGATACTTTGCTTTTGTAAAACGTTCTCCATCTGGGAACAACTGGGAGATAATAAGCCCTTTGGTAAATCAAAGTATTATGGTGCTGGAAATCAAATGACAAAAACACAAGGTATTCAAGTCTGGCAGCATTGGTGGAAAGAGACAGAGTTAACGTTTCAGGTGCATGACATTTCTGGCGAAAGGAGACTAAACATTACATTGGTTTCTCCCTCCACTGATGCTGCTGAATGCTCTGTTTTCAGACTCAATCTATTCCAGTCTACTTTCCCTCTTTGAAGGCCAACATCTTACATGCCCTACTCATTTACATTACTGGGGTTAACCAGGGTTTTTGGACCCCTACCACAAAGCCTCAGATAACAATTTCCAGCATGTTTATTTAGATTAAGCCCATCTTTCAAAATTTTATTTTGCTTGTTTGACATTTTACACTTGTAAATTTTAGTCTACTTTTCTTGTTTGCCTTTCCTCCTGTACTATTTTTAATCCACTTCCATTTCCTATTTACTCTAATTCCCAGCTAATTGGTACTAATCTTATTTAGATGAAGTCTGAATCTGTATCTGTCCAGAACTTGTCCCAATGACCATTCCTGTTAAAACTTTCCCTTCTATATCAGGCTATGTATTTCAGCCCAATTCCACTAGTTTCCTCGCTGATCTAGTGCGGAAGGGCTGGAATTGTATGGCCTTAAATTTTAATAGTCTCTGTCTTGCAGAAACATAGTGGGGTAGTGGCTGAGGTGGAGGAAGCGCTTAACATTAAACAGTCTTCATTTTTCAGGGGTTATTACCAACAGCATTAGATGTGCCCAAGTAAGCAGGTAGATGAATATAACAGGTTAATGAGGCAAATATTGCCTCCACAAAATGCCCTGCCATTTTCAATGTAGCAAATACTGAACTGGCCACTGACACACAAAATTGTTAGAGTGAGCACTGGGTCAAATGCAGATGGGGATACTTGGCCAACTTCTTTCAAATCACTGCTCTGAAAAACCTCCAAGAAAATCTGGAATTTGATTTTCTTTTGGCAGAGGCAGTGACTTTGTGTGACAAATGCTAAAAAATTATATAAAACCTCAAGTCCGCTCACAGTTTGAGCACTCTAATTTCTATTTACATCTTTCAGGGAACAGCAGATTGATAAGAACACTGCTTAATGCAAAAAGACACAAATAAGATGCAAACTTGAAAAATTGATGCTGTTTTTATTAGAATTGAGGGGACTATGATAATTTTAAATTAGGTCTTTAAACTTTTAATCAAGGGATGGGACAAAAGGAGGAACAACAGTAATTGAAAGATCTACAGGAGACCGTAGATACATGATTAATGCAAGAGGTTTAGCACAAAAAAAATCAGCGGACTAGCTATTCACACCCACTTAACTAATGCACCCCCCCCCCCCCCCCCCCCCAATTGAGGGGTTACAGAATATGCAACTTGAATTAGCAACATCAACAATTAACATTAGGCTACATGGATGGCTGAAGGAAAGAATAATAGATATAGGAAAACAGGAAGTGGGGCTGCTGCTCATACAAAAGATAAACATCAGCATGAACTTGTTGGGCCAAAGAACCTCTTGGGACTGCGATTTGTACATAAAAGTATCACCAACATGTGCCCTGCTTTATATTTTTAAATTGGCAAACAATGTTTTGGCACTCCAATCAATGATAACTGTTCACAAGTCTTTAGCAGTGCCACCAATGTAGTTTCATAGAAAGTAACTGTTACAAACATATGTATCCTTTGAGCCTACCCTGCTATTCAACTGGATTATGGCTGAACATTCATTCATTCGTCCATAGGGTTTGTGCTGCAATACGTGAAGCTATTTCTTCTCCAACACCATGCCAACATATTAGGCAGTGGTTTTGTTTGGTGCAAATGTAGTAAAATACTATATCATATAATTCCATATACAAATGAGCTAAAGTCAATGCCCTGTGGCATTGCACATGGAGAACCACGGCCAACTGTGGCATGCAGATCAAGCAGAATGAGAAGACAGCAAAAATAAGCAAGCATAAAAGTGGATGGTGGGAACTGAAAACACTGTAGGGGTCGGTGGAGAGACAGAAAGAAAAAGAACAAAATATTTACTCATGGAGTCAAGGGATGGAGGAGCACTAAGCTAGAGGGGTGCAGCAACAAAGGAAGACCTCCAAAAAAGATCTGTTGTTCAAGGAGTCATTGCTCAATTCAGCATTACAACATTGAGAGGGAAGGTACCACCCACCAAAATATTACTGTGATTTAACTGGACTTGCATTTATCGATTGCAACAAGTCACGATATAGCACATTACCTAACCAATAGTTTGCATAAACCTGAGCATTGGACTCTCCTCTATCTTACTTCTTCAATGCTAGTCCTTTACCTTGTTTGTTGACCTGTGCTGCACAATCTCGCTCATTGCTCCATCCCTCTCAACCCGACCATCCTGTATGCTCACCCTATTGATACTTCTAACCTCCACTGTGGTTGCCTGTGCATTTGTTCAACTTTCCAATTCATCTACTCATCCCTACCAAATATATTGCTTTTAAATATCATGTTTTGTGTTTTAAAGTGCTTTAGAGCATTTGTATCACAAACATTTCAAGAATTAGATACATTTTTGATTCAGTGCCAGGAAAACAACAAGACAAAGCATTTGAAGGCAACTGTGTGAATACTCTTACAACTTCACTGGTACCCATAACCCTGTAACATCCCCTTGCACAAATTCATCATCCCACTCTTTCAATCCCTCCTAGTCATTCCACCTTCCCATCAAATTTTACACCTAAACTATCTCACTCGTGTACTGTGCACCCTTCCCGAACATAGATTTTCTCTTCCTCCCTCTCTGAATACTCAGATTCTGGTGCTCGCTCAAAGTGCTTACAAACACTGACTAATATCTAGTGCTTCTTGATCCCATAGTCAACTCCAAACCCTCTTTCCCCAGGGTTCCTGCCCACAAACCGACAGGCCCCTTCTGACTGTTTACTGATTTAACATTGCTGTGTGTCTATTTCATGATGTGGAGCTGCCGGCGTTGGACTGGGGTTAACACAGTAAGTCTCACAACACCAGGTTAAAGTCCAACAGGTTTATTTGGTAGCAAATACCATAAGCTTGCGGAGCGCTGCTCCTTCGTCAGATGGAGTCTATTTCAGCAGCCCTGATTTATAGTGCTCATTTAGTACTCTCACCTGAATCTCAAAGTTAGATAGTACAATAGCACCAGTTTGATACTTGCTGTCCTCTCCAATCAATTATATTATGTAATTCTCAGCCACAACTCATGTCTGTTGGGTTAGCCTGCTATTTTTATTTTCTACCTCTGCTGCCACTGCCAACTGCATTATTCAGATTTGGAGCCCAACTCTAACAGTCTCTCTCTCCTCTGTCAGCAGTGGATTACTGAGTTGAAGAGCTGACATTTTTAGAAGCCAAATTAATTATAGTATATTATCTTATTAGATGCCTTGAAAAACCAAAATTGTTTTTTCAAGCTCAGTATCAAGAAACCAATTTTTAAGTTTTGAGAACCAAGGACGTTTATTTGGGTACAAACAGTAATGCGTAGGCAGCACCAAAATTAGCAAATGTTTTGCTCTTTTCCTTCTTTCTCTCTCCACCCACCCCCACGAAGTGTTTTTCACCTTACCTTCCCATCCACTCCTCATGCTCATTCATTTTTGCTATCTTCTCATCCGGATTGATCTGCATGCCACAGTTGGCCACAATTCTCCACATGCAATGCTACAGGACATTGACTTTTGCTAATTTGTATATGGAATTATATGATATGGTACTTTACTACTTTATTTGCAAACAAAAATGGTTCATTAAAACCTATGCCTGATTATGTTGGTATGGTTTTGGGAGAAGAAATGGCTTTGCATGTTGCAGTAAGAAGTTTAACAACACCAGGTTAAAGTCCAACAGGTTTATTTGGTACACATGACTTTGCATGTTGCAGCAGAAACCCTATGGTCAAGTGAATGGATGTGGAGGTTCAGCTGTAAAATCCAGCTGAATGGCAGTATAGGCTCAAAAGTGTAAATAATATACTCCTATTCCTTTGTACCTTCCAGAATATAAGGGTTTAACCATTAGAGCAAGGCTGATGAGAGGGCTTTGTAGCTTGGCAGTATACTGGGATTCATCAGTGTTAGAAAGAGAGCAAGGTCTTAGGGGTTACCAGAAGAATAGGAAACAAAATGGCTTTGGTCACTTTTAGCTAATCAGGTATTTTCTTCATCACTGCAATCTCATATCAGCAGCCTCTTCCTAAGCATCAGAACTCCATTTGCACCTCTGGATAACCCCCACCAATTCCCTTCCCTCCTATCTTTTCTTGTAAAAAAAGGCAATTACTGCAAATGCTAGAAATATATAAAAGCTGGAAATGTGCAGCAAGTGCTTCATGACGTTGAGTTTTCAGCTTCTTTTGTTTTTGGCTCCTTCTTAACCTTGAAAGAACCCAGTGTACACCAAATATGCATCAGAAAATTGAGCACTGTGAATTTTTATGAAAAGATGAGAAGAAACAGCCCTCACTCCTAGGAGCATAGAAGCAGAACATTTCTCTCAAGTTCACTGATTTACAGTCATGAACAAATACCCATAAAAATGTACAATTCAAATGCTCAGAAATACTTGATTCTGCAAAGTATTTCAGAACTGAATTTGCAACCAAAATATATGTGGCTGATTGAACATATTTTCAATAAAACATTTTTATGGCTGCTCTTGTATGCTGTCTGGCTTATGAAAAAATAAGGTATTTTATTCTCAAATCAACAAAACAAGAAAAGGGCATTTTGGTATCAAGTTGATGCAAAGACTGTATACTGGAATTCTTTAAATTGTCTCCAACTAAAGGCAAAAATATCCAAAAAGCACTTAAGTTTTCAAAACTGGCTGAGGCACTGAAACAATGTAACTTTGCTACTAAAGACAAAGTAACAAAAATATTTAATAATTACTGCAAAAAAAATTTTTAAACTTTACTTCAGAGAATAAATATTTCTTAAAACTTTTGAATGTTTCAATTGTTTCAAAGTGCTTACATAAAATGTTCCCAATTTATTTGCATTAAAAGGCAGTACAGAAAGTTGTTTGTGACAAAGTTATAGATTTTGTGGTCTGTTCATCAAATAAACTGGAATGTGGTTTTTAACAACTACTGCTGTCCTGTCACACTCTGAATACAGGAGTTCACCATCCACTGATGCAGCAAATCTACTTGAGTAATGAATCATGTGACTGACATAAGACTACAATATTGCACACCTTTAACTGTTACTGAAAGATAAAAGCCTCAAATATATTCATAATACCAATTACCTACCATTTACAAAACTTGCTCAAGATGCACTAACTGTTTTTCATGAAAATCTGTCAATTTTATTCTTTGAATGTCTGTCAGTTTCTTCTTCCAAATAGATTAAGACTTCAGGAATCACTCAGGGAGTACTGAGGGCATCTGAGCAGGGGTACTCTTCAGGGAAGAGAAGATCTGGGACTTCAGTAGGGCTGCAGTAAAAATCAAAAACCGCAGTCAAGGCCCAAGACAACCCTTGAGCAATGCCACAGGAGATTGACTATGATATATATATTGCATTAAACACACTTAATTCAGTTGTTCTAGGAATGTTTAAGTTAACACATCCTTTAGATCTGTATAAAAAAGGGTGACTAACCAGAATATAGGTAATATGTTACTATTCTAGAAATGTCAGCAATCCTGACAAAAATCACAATGCAAAATGCACAGGAATAGGTAACAAAAATCCTTGGAAAGACCTTTAGTAACAGAATGGGCCTGATGCATACAGTTTTGCTGTGGCATGTGGGTTCTCAAAAATAAAAACTTCAGCAATAATGTTTTAAGTGTGTTCTCGTTGATAATGCAAATAACCTGAACACTGTTCCTAAAGAGGGAGCTGCTTACAGGCTTAGTTAAATAAAATATTATTCAAAATCACTTCAAAGAACAAGGCTGATAGAAATTTTTAGCTTTAAAGATAAGCATTAAGACTCAAACAAATAGGAGTACGCATCACAAACAAATATTATCAAGTTATAGTCAACCTTTATGATCTTTTATCCCAAATTACTCACACTGACCAAGCCTGCAGTGGGAAAAATCTCAGTATGATTTCAACTGCTACATTACTTCAACAACACTAGATGGGAAAATATATTTAAAATTTTATGACTACTAAAAACAGGAAAACCTTCACTGAGAATCCAAATACAAAAGTAGTCACCTGATGAGATTGCTTAGTTGACATCTACATTAGAATTAATGTCAACTTCATTCCAACCTGATTATAAATGATTATATCCACAATTATAATAGAAATTATTGCAGTGGCATCAACAGTGGTAGGAGGGTGTGATTACAGCATGACAAATTTATTCAGAATCAGAAGCAATCAGTACATTACGCCAGTGCTAAGCTACCAATTAGCCCCACTCATCCCTTTGAGTTCTTACCAAATTCTCTTCTGCAAATTATTAAATGAAGCTCTACCCCCTTTTCAGACAGTGCATTCTAGATCCTTAAATGCCACATGATTCACCCCTTCCCTCCATGTTGTCTCCGGCTCTTTTGACAGACACCCGTGTCCTCTGGTTACTAATCTTTAGCTACTGGAAGCAAGTTTCTCCTTACTTATTCTGATCAATAACCTGCATGATTTGAAACACTGAGCAAGTCAGTCCTTAACCTTCCCTATTCGAGGGACAGCAACCAAGTTTCTCTAGTCTCTCCACGAAACCTGAAAGCTTTCATCCCTCAAACCATTCTAGTAAATCTCCTTCGCACCTACTCTAGGAAGTGTGGTGCCCACGATTGGTCACAAGATTCAACTTGGGATTAAATCAACATTTTATAAAAGTTTAGCATAGTTTCCCTGCTTTTTTACTTTGTGTCTATCTAGAAAGGATTCTATATAGCCTTCTGAACTTGCCCCATCACCTCCAAAGAGTTATGCGCATACACTCTCAGGTCTCTGTTCCTGCACCCAATTTATAAATTCCACCAGTTTAAATTGCAGGTCTTCATTCTTCCCACCAAAATGAATCACTTCACACTTCCCCCACATTCAAATTCATTAAGTGTGTGCCCCTTCCATAGTCTGTTGATAACCTTATCTGTAAGTCTGTTACTAACCTCCTCATTGATACATTTCTGTTTGATGTCAAATGCAAACTTCGAAATTATGCCATTATTGTCCAGTCCAGGTAATTAATATGCATCAAGAACATTGGTCCTAATATTAATCCCTGGGACATCACAGTACATGCCTCTCCAGTCTGAAAAACACCCATTGCCCTGCCCAAGACTGCAAGAAACTACAAAAGGTCATGAACGAAGTCCAGTCCATCACGCAAACCAGCCTCCTTCCACTGACTCTTTCTACACTTCCCACTGCCTCGGAATAGCAGCCAGCATAATCAAGGAGCTCATGCACCCCAGTCATACTCTCTTCCACGTTCTTCCATCTGGAAAAAGATACAAAAGTCTGAGGTCACGTACCAACCGACTCAAGAACAGCCTCTTCCCTGCTGCCATCAGAGTTTTGAATTGACCTATCTATCCCTCTACACCCTAGCTATGACTGTAACACTACATTCTGCAGCCTCCTCTTCTGTGAACGGTATGCTCTGTCTGTATAGTGTGCGAGAAACAATACTTTTCACTCTATACTAATACATGTGACAATAATAAATCAAAGCATTGATCATGACATACCTCTTTCCATCAATTAGTCAATTACATATTCAAGCAGCGGTAACCCTTTAATTTCATCTGGTAATCAGTCTATTATGTGGTACTTTTACTAACTCTTTTGAAAGCCATCTATAGTACACAACATTAACCACACCACCCCAACACATCCTCTCTTACTTCAAAGCAGTTAATCAAGTTAGGTGTTAGATAAACATGATATGCATTCATGAAATACATAGAAGGTGGTGTAACTGGGGTGATCAGCAAGTTTGCGGACGACACGAAATTGGCTGGACTTGCAGATAGTGAGGAACATTGTTAGAGGCTACAGATGGATATAGATAGGCTGGAAATTTGGGCAAAGAAATGGCAGATGGAGTTCAATCCAGATAAATGTGAAGAGATGCATTTTGGTAGAGCTAATGTAGGGGGGGAGCTATACAATAAATGGCAGAACCATAAAGGGTGTAGATACGCAGAGGGACCTGGGTGTGCAAGTCCACAGATCCTTGAAGGTGACGTCACAGGTGGAGAAGGTGGTGAAGAAGGCATATGGCATGCTTGCCTTTATAGGACAGGGCAGAGAGTATAAAATTTGGGGTCTGATGTTGCAGTTGTATAGAACGTTGGTTCGGCCACATTTGGAATACTGCGTCCAGTTCTGGTCGCCACACTACCAGAAGGACGTGGAGGCTTTAGAGAGAGTGCAGAGGAGGTTTACCAGGATGTTGCCTGGTATGGAAGGGCTTAGTTATGAGGAGAGATTGGGTAAACTGGGGTTGTTCTCACTGGAAAGACGGAGGATGAAGGGTGACCTAATAGAGATGTATAAAATTATGAAAGGCATAGATAGGATATCAAAAGGACATATTTTACACAGAGGGTGGTGGGGGCCTGGAATGCGCTGCCAGGCAAGGTGGTGGAGGTGGGCACACTGGGAACGTTTAAGACTTATCTAGATAGCCACATGAATGGAGTAGGAATGGAGGGATACAAAAGAATGGTCTAGTTTGGACCAGGGAGCGGCGTGGGCTTGGGGGGCCGAAGGGCCTGTTCCTGTGCTGTATTGTTCTTTGTTTTTTGAAATCTGTACTGGCTTTCATTTATGAACACATAATTTTCTTAAGTACCAATTAATTTGGGCTCAAAGTAATGTCCCAAAAGGTTTGCTCACCATTATGCGGATTATCTAGCAATTGCAGGGTTTATCCCTCGGTTTCTTTGAACAGGATTGCCATTTACAATTCTCCAGTCCTCTGGCACCACTCCTATAACCAAGGAGCACAGTAAGAAGTCTCACAACGAGTTTTCGGAGTGCTGCTCCTTCCTCAGGTGAGTCAACACTCACCTGAGGAAGGAGCAACGCTCCGAAAGCTCGTGATTCCGAATAAACCTGTTGGACTTTAACCTGGTGTTGTGAGACTTCTTACTGTGCCCACCCCAGTCCAATGCCGGCATCTCCACATCATGATAACCAAGGAGGATTGGAATATCGTGGCAAGAGCCCTCCAATTTCTACCTTTACTTCCCTCAATAGTCTAGGATGCATCCCAACCAAAGCAAATAAGAACATGTGACTTTAAAATAGGACCGGAATCACTTCAATATGCCCTGGTTTACTGATCATCCAGCTTCCAAACTCTATTGATGCTGTCGTGATGTGAAACTTATTTAAGCATTCACAGGTTGATTAAAACGAACACTTTTTTTTCCCAAAGATAAAGTAACTAGTCGAAGGATAACCAATAAAAAAGGTAAAAATAGTATAATCCTGAAAAAAAATGCAGTGACAGAAAGATCTGCAAAATGTAATTAGCACTACACAAGTTGCAATGTATTTGAACCAGAAACTTTCACCACTCAAATCTGAATACATTTAAATTGCCAATGTGCTTACAAAGGGATTTGACTGTTTCCACCTATTTGTTTATGCTAGCAAAGGGCAAAGAGGAATATTTCCCAGATGGCTCAATAGATGTGTCACTACGTGAGCAATAGGTGTTTTAAACATTGTGAAGGAACAGAGGGTTCGAAAACTAGTTGTGCAGAAGGCATTTTGAATCCGTTTGCCAAAATTTTTCATTGCCCATGAGATGTGATTATTTTTCTTTATTAAACACATTCAGCCTCCTTACAAGATGTTATACAGCATTTAGTCAAATAAAGGTTGAATGCACCTGTCAAACCAGAATTTTTGTTGTTTTTACAGAGTTGTTCCAAATGCTTAATGGTTGTATTAGTCAGATTTTATTGCTTCGGCCTTAGCCCGAAGCACTAAAAAGCATTTTAAAAATTCTGAAATAGCAGTTCTAAATACTTCCTGTGTAACAATGGCCATTCGTTATCACTTCAGCCCCATGCAAAATAAATTAGCTATTTCTACATTAATGTTTGGCTTTGATCAACTCTTTTAATATCTACTATATTACAATAAAAGATAGAAATTCTATGGTTACATTTTTTTAAATTACAAGGCATTCCTCTTCCTCCTCACCAAAAGCAGTAACACACCCAAAAAAGGTGTTGGTATTTTAACATACTTGAAAGCGATTTTTAAAAATCTGCACCATGAAAAAAAAGCAATATTTTCAAAGGTGAATGATAAGTCATTCTCAAGATGACTGGCAGGCTTAGTTTTCACACATTCATCCAGGAAGCCTGTTTCAGCCAATTGTGCCAAGTGAACAACAACCAGTGCACATAATTAGAGCTTCCAGCGGCTATTTACAAAACAGCAATTCAGGGTTTATCTCTGTTTCTTCAGAACTCCAGCAAAAGATCCCAGCCTCATGCAGAAAGTGGCAAACTAGAGTGTCATTTCAGCCCAACAAGCTGGTAAAAATAACCAAAATGTTAAAAATAAACAAAGTAAAATACTTCCTGGTAGGACAGAATGCATTTGTTTGGTGGAAAAAGTGTGATGCTTTTTAAAAAGCTGCTTACTCTGCTTAATGGGAACTGGTTAGCTAAAAATCTAGGCACCATCTTTTAAGGGCAATAGATGCTGGCATAGACGACGTCATATCTCAAATGATTCTTAAAAAGCCATCAACAAATGAAATCAAGAAGAATTCAGAAGGCACTTTACTCAGAATATGGAATTCTCCACAATGTGAAATAGTGGGTGAATAACGAGAGAAAAGAATGCCAACAAGATTAGATGAGGGGGAATAGGCCCCACTGGCATGGACCAGTAGGGCCAAATTAACCATTTGTGCTGTACATTCTGGGATACAGCAAAGTTCCTTGGCCACAGGGATTTTCAGTTTTTTTTAAATTCACTCATCGGATGTGGGTGTAGCTGGCGAGGCCAGTGTTTACTGCCCATCCCCAATTACCCTGGAGAAGACAGTGAGCTGCCTTCTAGAACTGTGGCAGTCCACGTGGTGTGGGTACACCCAGTATTAATTGGGAAGGAGCTCCAGGATTTTGACCCAGCAACAGTGAGGGAACAGTGATATATTTCCAAATCAAAATGACTTGTGGCTTGGACGAGAACGCCGGGTGGTGGTGTTTCCCATGTAATTGCTGCCCTTGTCCTTCTAGGTGGTAGAGGTCATGGGTTTGGTGGGTGATGTCCAAGGAGCTTTGGTGAATTCCTTTGTGCATCTTGTAGATGTACACACTGCTGCCACTGTGCAGTCAGGTAGTGAGTTACTTGCAACAGGATTCCTTGCCTCTGACATGTTCTTGTAGCTACAGTAGGTAGATAGCTAATCCAATTGTTTCTGGTCAATGGCATCCGCTCAAGATTTTGATAGTAGGGGATTCAGCAATGGTAATGTCCTTGAACATTAAGGGGCAATGGTTAGATTCTCTCTCTCATTGGAGTGTGTCTTTGGCATTTACATGGTATGAATGCCAACTGCCATTTGTCAGCCCAAGTCTGGATATCGTCCAGGTCTTGCTGCTTTTGGACATGGATTACTTCAGTATCCGAGCCGTCACAAATGGTGCTAAACAGTGTATGCAGAAATGGATCGTGCACGTGTGACTAAAGATTATGATGCTTCAGCTTAATCTTTTGCATTGATGTACTGGGTTCCCCCATCATCAACAATGGGGATATTTGTGTAGCCTCCTCCTCCAGTGAGTTAATTGTCCACCACTAGTCTTGACTGGATGTGGCAGGAATGCAGAGCTCAGATTTGATCTTTTGGTTGTGGATTGCTTAGCTATGTTGCTGTTTACACTGTCTGGCTACCAGTAGTCCTCCTGTGTTGTAGCTTCAACATGTGGACACCTCATTTTTAAATATGCCTGGTGCTGTTCCCAGCATGTCCTCCTGCATGCTTCATTGAACCAGAGTTTATCCTGGGCTTGGCAGTAATTCTAGTGGGGGCTATGCCAGGCCATGAGGTTACATACTGTGGTCAAGGGCTCACAGCACCTCATGAATGCCAAGTCTTGAATTGCTAGATCTGTTCGAAATCTATTCCAAATCGCATGGCGGCAGTACCACATAACACAATGGAGGGTATCCTGAACGTGAAGACGAGACTTCATCTCCGGATAACTGCGTGGTGGTCACTCCCATCAATACTATCACAGACAGATGCATCTGAGACAAGAGAGTTAGGAAGGAGGAGGTAAAGTATGCTTTCCCCCCCTCTTGATGGTTCCCTCACTACCTACATCAGACTCAGCCTAGCAGCTTTGTCCTTTAGCACTTGGCTAGCTCAGTCTGCAGTGGTGCTACTGAGCTACTCGGTGATGGACAGTTAAGTCCCCTACCCAGAGTACATTGTGCACCCTTACCACCTGGTGTTCAACAAGAGGGGGGGGGGATATTGCATGATAATCAGCATGTGGTTTTTTTGCCCATACTTGACACTTCACAGGCTCCCGAGTAGATGTTCAGGGCTCCCAATACAACGTCCTTCAGACTGCATACCACTGTGCCGCCACCACCTCTGCTGGATCAGTCCTGCTGGTCGGACAGGACATACCAAGGGATGGTAATGTCTGGAACATTGTAAGTTGTAAGGTATGATTCTGTGATTATGACTATGTTGTTTGACTAGTCTGTATGTTAGCTTTCCTAATTTTGGCACCAGCCCCCAGATGTTAACAAGGAGCACTTCACGGGGTAGACAGGGCTGTGTTGGCTGTTGTCACAGAATCCTCACAGGGCAGAAGACGCCCTTTGAGTCTGCACTGACACTCTGACTGAGCATCCTATCCATGCCCTCTCCCTATTCCTGTAACTTCATGTATTTATCCACTAATGCCCCAAACCTACAAAAGGGGCAATTTAGTGACCAATCCCCCTAACCAGATCTTTGTACTATGGGAGACACCGAGCACCGAGGAAACCTACGCAGATGTGGGGAGAACGTACAAACTCCACACAGACAGTCACAAAGGCTGGAATTGAACCTGGGTCCCTCGAGCTGTGAGGCAGCAGTGCTAACCATTGTGCCGCCCACGGTGCCTAGGTTGATGCCAGATGCTACATTCAGTTTTATTTCTTATTGACTTTCCAGCAGTTTGATACAATTAGTGGCTTGCTAGGCCATTTAGGTCAATCACATTATCTGGTCTGGCCTATATGTGACTCCAGACCCCAGTGCAAAGACAGCAGATTTATTTCCCTGAAGTATATTAGCGAACAAGATGGGTTATGATGATCAAAATAGTTTCGTGGTCACCTATAGACTTTTAATTTTAGATTTTTTAATGACTGAATTCAAATTCCACCATCTGTTGTGGTGACCCAGATCCCTGGAGCATTACCCAAGGTTTCTGGATTACTAGTTCATACAAAGAGTTAACCTTTGAACCTGCTCTGCCATCCAGTAATGGTTGACCTGATTTTAACCTCAACTCCATATTCCTGCTTATCCCTGATCCCACCCCTTGCTGGACACTGGGAAAATTGCCCAGGCGTCATCCAGTGACAATACCACTGTGTATATGAATAGGTTAGAGGCTGATTTATTGCCTCTGGATTTGGGGAATCTTGTAACTAACAATATAAGACCTTTAATGTGGTAAACCATTCCAAGAGCTTTTACAGGAGTGTTATCAAACAAACTTTAATGCCCAGTCACAGAAGAAATAATGGGGATAAAAGATTTAAGGAAACAACTCCAGAACTTGCAGGCCTCCGCAATTGAAGGCACAGCCACCAATGATACAATTAAAATCATGGACACAAGAGGTCAGAATTGCAGCAGTGCAAAATATCAGTTGTAGGGCTGAATGAGGTTAGAAATAAGGAGGGGCAAGCCAAGGCCATGACCAGATTTGAAAAAAAAAAATAGCTTATATAATCTCCATAGACGTCAAATTCCCTTCCTGCTGCACTTCAAGCAGAGTCAATATAGAAACCATTCAGGATATCTTCCAGAGAACCCATTTAAAATTAAGTGGAAAATTGAAAAACAGTAACTTAAGACTTAAAGCATGGTCAATAGCTGATCAATTACACAGGATTTACATTTCACACAAATATATTATCAGCTTTTATTAAATATCCAGTTTTTCCTCTGACACAATTTATGCACTATCCAGCAAGACATAACAAAACCTTAAAAAAGGTGTTGAATGACCATCGGCATTTCATACAAAGTTTGGACCCTGTAAAAGAACAAGACGGCACAAGTTGCAAAGAACCCAAGAACAATACTGATGAAACTCCAGGCTGCAAGAAACTGAATGCATAACAGTAATAAACATTTGAAAACCTATAAGCAGTGCAAAAAGAAATTAAACAAAGTACAGAATGACTTACTGAAATCTTAAACCTTAATTGATTGGGAGAGGCTGTTTGAGGGTAAATCAACATCTGGCATGTGGGAGTCTTCTAAGGAACAGTTGTTAGGGCTGCAGGATAGGCATGTGCCTGTAAAAAAGGATAGGAAGGGTAGGATTCGAGAACCGTGGATAACCAGGGAAATTGAGCGATTGGTCAAAAAGAAAAGGGTGGCGTACGTTAGGTCCAGGCAGCTAAAAACGGAGGGAGCTCTGGAGGAATACAAAGAAAGTAGGAAAGAAGTCAAACGAGGAATTAGAAGGGCAAAAAGAGGTCACGAAATGTCCTTGGCAGACAGGATTAAGGAGAATCCCAAGGCATTTTATTCATACGTTAGGAGCAAAAGGGTCAAGGAAAAAAAAAATCAGACCTCTCAGGGACAAAAGTGGGGAATTATGCTTAAGAGCCCAAAGAAGTAGGGGAGATCCTAAATGAATACTTTGCATCGGTATTCACAAAGGAGGGATGTGTTGACTGGGAGTGGCTCGGAGGGGAGTGTTGACCCGTTAGAGTAAATCTCCATTACAAGGGAGGAAGTATTAGGTTTGTTAGGGAATATAAAGACTGACAAATCCCCAGGGCCTGATGGAATCTATCCAAGGCTGCTCAGGGAGACGAGAGATGAAATCGCTGGGCCTCTGACGCAAATCTTTGTCTCGTCACTGGACGCAGGTGAGGTCCCAGAGGATTGGAGGATAGCTAATGTGGTCCCGTTATTTAAGAAGAGTAGGAAGGATAACCCGGGAAATTATAGGCTGGTGAGCTTGACGTCCATGGTAGGGAAGTTGCTGGAGAGGATTCTTAGAGATAGGATGTATGCGCAGTTAGAAAGGAATAAACTCATTAACGATAGTCAGCATGGTTTTGAGAGAGGGAGGTCATGCCTCACTAACCTGGAGGAGTTTTTTGAAGAAGTGACTAGAATGGTTGATGAGGGAAGGGCCGTGGATGTCGTCTATATGGACTTTAGCAAAGCGTTTGACAAAGTCCCTCATGATAGGTTGGTGCAAAAGGTTGGATCTCATGGGATAAAGGGAGAGCTGGCTGGATGGGTGGAGAACTGGCTTGGTCACAGAAGACAGAGGGTGGTAGTGGAAGGGTCTTTTTCCGGCTGGATGCCTGTGACTAGTGGTGTACCGCAGGGCTCTGTATTGGGACCTCTGCTGTTTGTGATTTATATAAACCATCTGGAGAAGGTATAACTGGGGTGATCAGTAAGTTTGCGGACGACACGAAATTGGGTGGACTTGCAGATAGTGGGGAACATTGTCAGAGGCTACAGATGGATATAGATAGGCTGGAAATTTGGGCAAAGAAATGGCAGATGGAGTTCAAACCAAATAAATGCGAAGTGATGCATTTTGGTAGAACTAACGTTGGGGGGAGCTATATCATAAATGGCAGAACCATAAAGGGTGTAGATACGCAGAGGGACCTGGGTGTGCAAGTCCACAGATCCTTGAAGATGACGTCACAGGTGGAGAAGGTAGTGAAGAAGGCATATGGCATGCTTGCCTTTATAGGACAGGGCATAGAGTATAAAAGTTGGGGTCTGATGTTGCGGTTGTATAGAACATTGGTTCGGCCGCATTTGGAATACTGCGCCCAGTTCTGGTCGCCACACTACCAGAAGGACATGGAGGCTTTAGAGAGAGTGCAGAGGAGGTTTACCAGGATGTTGCCTGGTATGGAAGGGCTTAGTTATGAAGAGAGATTGGGTAAACTGGGGTTGTTCTCACTGGAAAGACAGGAGGATGAGGGGTGACCTAATAGAGGTGTATAAAATTATGAAAGGTATAGATAGGATATCAAAAGGACGTATTTTACACAGAGGGTGGTGGGGGCCTGGAATGCGCCGCCGGGCAAGGTGGTGGAGGCGGACACACTGGGAACGTTTAAGACTTATCTAGATAGCCAGATGAACGGAGTGGGAATGGAGGGATACAAAAGAATGGTCTAGTTTGGACCAGGGAGCGGCGCGGGCTTGGAGGGCCGAAGGGCCGGTTCCTGTGCTGTATTGTTCTTTGTTTGCCAAAACCACTATTTCTATATGGGATAATAATGCAATGGGTCTGTACTTGTATGGCTAAAATATATACATCTTCCCAAAGTAAATTGACAAAACTCTTTCTCTAGGGCATTATTGTGTTGAGAATAAGTTCAGAGCTCTTTGAAAGTACCTAATCAAAACCTGTGCAGAGAATCAAAGAAGCAAGGCTAATTACCGCAGATTACTGAACACTGGACATTGTCAATACTTGAGAATTTGTTGCAATTTCAGAGAAGTATTAATGACTGAATTCCTGAACTGAATTATTCAATTACTATAATGTGTACAAAACCAAACTTGCTGTGCTTACTTTACATAGGAGTATACCTATCAATTTACAATTTTTCACATTAAGCTTAAATGCAATTTTTCTAAGCACCTTGCTTCACACTTCAAAACTCACTCAAATGCAAATTTAAACATAAATAACCACAACAGTGATGTGAACCCCATCATGCATTTATTGTTCCAAGTATACAAAACTGCCACCTTCAATTGTGTACCAGGGTACTTAGTCGAAACTAGAATACAGAAAGTTGAAAGTGTAATCACATTCAAAATCTCTACTTGTCCCCAATTGGTAGCCAATGTGCTGTCACATTAGCAGAAAACTACAGCAGAAACAGATTTTAATGACACAAAACCCCTCACCAAAATATTCACTTAATTTGCTTGAATTTATATTCAATGGTCTGGCTAAACACCCTTTGAAGTAAAACATCCAATTGTTCGACTTCTATGCTCAGTGACTTTATCCAGGAAGTAGCAAAGACAAAACTCATGACCAGGTTCAATCCCAGTACATGTAGAGTTAGCAGATCTTAGACAGTATTATAATTAACCTTAAATCAAGGAGAGAAGGATTTACTATGATTCATTTAGAACAAAGAAAATTACAGCACAGGAACAGGCCCTCCAAGCCTGCACCAACCATGCTGCCCGATTTAACTAAAACCCCCTACCCTCTGGGTACCATATCCCTCTATTCCCATCCTATTCATGTACTTGTCAAGATGCCCCCTTAAAAGTCACTACTGTATCTGCTTCCACTACCTCCCCTGGCAATGAGTTCCAGGCACCCACTACTCTCTATGTAAAAAACATCTGCCTCGTACATCTTCTTTAAACCTTGCCCCTCACACCTTAAACCTATGCCCCCTAGTAATTGACTCTTCCATCCTGGGAAAAAGCTTCTGACTAGCCACTCTGTCCATGCCTCTCAATCTCATAGAAGTCCACATGTGTAGACATCAGGTAAGTGCAGAGTTGGATATGACTCCGTGACTGAATAGCTGGGCTGGCACATAAATGGACAGGTCCATACAGTCCCAAAATAACAATTATTCATGCAGCAATGTAGAACAGTATCATGTTAAAAGGTTCAATGACATGAAGAGCAGGAAGACCACTAACAAAGTCAACTAAAGTCATAATGGATTGATTTGATTCAAATTTTTTGGTAGGATCATTGAAAATGCCAGTGAAAGGCTGAAGTAGGTACTTTTACAAATGCAAAAGCATTTGCCTTTACCCACTTTAGTTTCATATTGATTGCTGAATTGTAACTTTTGGAAACTATGGGCATTATTAGTGACAAAAGAGATAATCCATAGGTGAATATCTCTACCCAGGGATGTATTTTAAAGTAGTTTTATTGAAAAGGAACACCAGATGCATGAATCTGTATCAACAGCAGTGCCCACAAACAAAACCACTTCAACAATTGTGATCCACTTTTGCTGTTAACTTCCAGAATCTGATCTGCAAAGGAAACGTCTCAGAATACTCGCATCTCAGTCAGATTCTTTTTTTCCCCCTCTAGCTCTTGAGTTTTCAACAATTGGTCACCTCTATACTGCCACGTGTTGACTCTTGATAATCAATGCAGTTTAACTGGCTAACTTTTGTGCTTTAACATAAATTATTGAAAACATGACAATCCGGAATAAGGCCACTTTTTTCAAGGATTCAGAACAGTATGGAGTTTTATCATTCATAACCCCTCTAGACCAGCCACAATAGCAAATGTAATGATTGGTTTCCCACTGGAAACAGCAAACCTCATTAAATAGCTTTAAGAGGAAGGATGAACCACACACAGCCATCAGGAATGGGGGTTGAAAGGTAGAGGCTGCACTTCAATTAAACTGTTTAAAATATCAAAATGACTAGCTTAAACTAGACGTGGTGTGGGAAAACAAGTTGGGTGTTTTTAAAAAAAGGCAAGCCCAGATAGTTCAGACTATGTTGCACTTATGGTCTCACATTGAGACAGATATTTTTAAACTTCATTTATTGTCACAAGTAGGTTTACATTCATACTGCAATGAAATTGTGAAAATCCCCTTGATGTCAAATGTTCAAAAGCAGTTTCAATTATAAATGTCAACATTAAAGTCAGACCATTGGAAAGCGAGGATAAAGTGGACAGAAGGATAAAGTGGACAGGAAGTGCCTGCCATGGCACTGTTTATGGTGAATCAGAAACAGCAGCATCTTCTGACGACAGGGTATTTAAGCCATTTAGGGGACATCAGAACTAATCAGTGACCGAGTAAAAGATTAATTTATTTTTAGAATTACATTCTGCAGTTTGAGGCTTAAATTCCAGACAGTCCTTTTTTTTTTTAAAAGGAAAGCTATAAATGTAAGCAATAAAAGACAAGCATTCACCAATTGATTTCCTGCTGCTTCACACATGGAGAATCTAGGCCAAGTGAAACATTGGGACTCCAGTGAGAGATTGGCATGGACATTCACTAAACTGGCAATTCTTGCTGTTGATGCTAGGGGAGCTTCTGCAGCTGTGCCACCTCTGGCCTTTGATAGATATACACATTACATATGACATACACAGTGTACGTATTACAGAGGAAGGTGATGCTGGAGGTCTTAAAGTGCATCAAGGTAGATAAATCCCTGGAACCTGATTAAATATATCCCAGGACATTGTGGGAGGCTAGGGAGAAAATTGCGGGTCGCCGAGCAGATATCTGAATCATTGACAGCCACAGGGGAGGTGCCTGAAGATTGAAGGGTAGCAAATGTTGTACCTTTGTTTAAGAAGGGCTGCAGGGAAAAGCCTGGGAACTACAGACCGGTGAGCCCAATGTCTGTAGTGGGTAAGTTGTTAGAAGGTATTTTGGAGAGACAGGATCTACAAGCATTTAGAGACTCAAGGACTGATTAGGGACAGTCAGCAAGGCTTTGAGAATGGAAAATCATGTCTCACAAATTTGATGAGAGTTTTTTTGAAGGGGTAACCAAGAAGGTAGATGAGGGCAGTGTAGTCAATATTGTCTACATGGACTTTTGCAAGGCCTTTGACAAGGTGCCGCATGGTAGGTTGTTGCACACGGTTAAATCTCTCAAGATCCAGGGCGAGGTAGCCAATTGGATACAAAATTGGCTTGACAACAAAAGATAGAGGGTGGTTTTTCAAACTGGAGTCCTGTGACCAGCAGTGTGCCTCAGGGATTGGTGCTGGGTCCACTGTTATTTGTTATTATATTAATTTGGATGACACATTTAGGTGGCACGGATAATAAGTTTGCAGATGACACTAAGATTGGTGGACAGTGAAGATTATCTAGGATTGCAACAGGATCTTGATCAAATGGACCAGTGGGCTGATGATTGGCCGATGGTGTTTAATTTAAATAAATGCGAGCGATGCATTTTGGTAGATCGAATCAGGGCAGGGCCTACTCAGTTAATGGTAGGGTGTTGGGATGAGTTATAGAACAAAGAGATATAGAAGTACAGGTGCATAGCTTCTTGAAAGTGGAGTCACAGGTGGACAGGGTGGTGAAGGTGGTATTCAGCATGCTTGGTCTCAGAACATTGAATACAGGAGTTGGGATGTCCTATTGAAGTTTTACAAGACATTAGTAAGGCCACACCCGAAATACTGTACAGTTCTGGTCACCTTTATTATAGAAAGGATATTATTAAACTAGAAAGAGCACAGAAAAGATTTACTAGGATGCTACCGGAACTTGATGGATTGAGTCATGAGAGGCTGGATAGACTAGGACTTATTCCCTGGAGCGTTGGAGGCTGAGGGGTAATCTTAGAGGTCTATAAAATAAGGAAGGGCCTAGATTCTGCTCAGCGATTCTGCATTGTCGTGTGTAGTGAAGGCCACCTTGGAGAACGCTTACCCGAAGATCAGAGGCTGAATGCCCGTGACTGAAGTGTTCCCCAACAGGAAGAGAACACTGTTGCCTGGTGATTGTTGAGCGGTGTTCATTCATCCGTTGTCGTAGCGTTTGCATGGTCTCCCCAATGTACCGTGCCTCAGGACATCCTTTCCTGCAGCGTATCAGGTAGACAACGTTGGCCGAGTTGCAAGAGAATGTACCGTGTACCTGGTGGATGGTGTTCTCACGTGAGATGATGGCATCCGTGTTGATGATCCGGCACGTCTTGCAGAGGTTGCGTGATGTCGTGGTCACTGTTCTCCTGCAGGCTGGGTAGTTCGCTGCGGACAATGGTCTGAGGCTGTGCAGTTGTTTGAAGGCAAGACGTGGGTGTGCGGGGATGACCTTGGCGCGATATTAGTCTTCATCGATGACATGTTGAAGGCTCCAGAGAAGATGTCGTATCTTCTCGGCTCCAGGGAAGATCAGAGAAGACAGAGGATAGCAGTGGAAGGGTGCGTTTCTGAATGGAAGGCTGTGACAAGTGGATCCTCAGGGATCAGTGCTGGGACCTTTGCTGTATGTTGCCTGGTATGGAGGGCATTAGCTATGAGGAGAGGTTGGACAAACTTGGTTTGTTCTCATTGGAACAACGGAGGTTGAGAGGCAACCTGATAGAAGTCTACAAGTTTATGGGGGGCATGGACAGAGTGGATAGTCAGAAGCTTGTTCCCAGGGTGGAAGAGTCAATTACTAGGGGGCATAAGTTTAAGGTGCGAGGGGCCAGATTAAAGGAGATGTACGAGGCAAGTTTGTTTTTACAGAGGGTGGTGAGTGCCTGGAACTCACTGCTGGGGGAAGTAGTGGAAACAGATACGATAGTGACATTTAAGGGGTGTCTTGACAAATATAGGAATAGGATGGGAATAGAGGGATATGGTCCCCGGAAGGGTAGGGGGTTTTAGTTCAGTCAGGCAGCATGGTTGGTGCAGCTTGGAGGGTTGAAGGGCCTGTTCCTGTGCTGTAATTTTCTTTGTTCTTTCCTGCAATTCAGCGTAGTTGCCACATACATTTGGATCCTTTTCACTGCCAGATGCTGACTATGTTAGCATCCTTGGAGGTCTTCTGGAACTTTTCCCCCAATCTCCAGATGCTCAAAGACAGTCCATTAACAAACTCTGTAATAACACTTCAAAGTCTCTGCTGGAATGTCATCTGGACCAATGCTTTTTTCCCTTATTTAATCACCTCTTCAGTGGAAGGAGGAAGAGACAAGTTCTCTTTCTCAGGCAAATGCTTAATTTGAGAATGTGTTGAAATGTGACAGGTCTCCGTTGAGGAGTTTAGCAAAGTGCTCTGTCCAGCATTCAGCTCCCTGCATGGCATGAGCTATTTGACATCAACTTCTGGCTGAGTAGCATGTAGGGGGCAAGGAGATGCTAGTGCTTAGATAATGGGTCTTGCAAGTTTGTCTAGTATTGGTTATGGCAACATCACGCTTGGCACACAACAAAACTAGGTGAGCTGCATTTGATTTTTTCTTTCCGGCTCCATGCTGACTGAGGATACCCGTCTACTTGATGTAATCATGTCCAACTCTAGCATTAAATCACACTCAAGGATAATGTTGCCATCATTAGGGATAGAATGCAGGTGGTGGTCCAGATTACCATAGAACTTTATATTGTCACTGTGGCAGCATATGCATTTTGTTATGCATCTGCTGTGTTGTTGCATAGGAAGGCATGGGCTCATCAGGTTCAGCCAGCCAGTCACTGCCTACCAAGTAATTAAGCAATCTGTGTATGAATGTGTGTGTTGGTGCGACGCTATGTATGTAGGTCACATGCCTGGCAACCGGCTAATTAAATCAAACAACATGTCCCATTAGTTTAGTTAGTTGTAATAGGCAAATTATACTCAACCAGCTCATGCTTGCAGAACCGCTATTGATATGTGAATCCACAATTGGGCAACACTTGCTGAACAATCTGCTGTGTGCTAATAGTGACACCAGCAACCAATTTAAGACAATCAATCGTGCTTGTAACGTGGCACATTTACAGAAGTGACATATATTCAGATACAAGGACCACTTCTCTGCAAACAAAAGGAACATGTTAAAACCTTGTGCTTTTTTTGAATTACCAGGGAGCTTGGAGAGCCTCTTTCTCCATGGCAGCACCTCAGCCAGAATCAACTTGCCAACCAATCAGCACCCTTTACTCTGCAGCACAAGTTGTTGAGATTGTTTGAAATTTGGCATCCTTCTGTTTGTCCTGACGGATGCAAGGTGAAAAGCTTCAGCAATATTCAAGTTCTATACTATCAAGTGACTGTATACAGATTGATGCAAATTGTACTGAGAAAATGCTGCACTACCAAAGTTTCCTTCTTTCGGATGAGATGTTAACGGAGGCCCCATCTGTTCTCTCATGTCAGCATAAAAGATTCCATGATATTATTTCAAAGACCTGTAGGGCAGTAATCCCAGTATCCCGGACAATACTGACACCACAATCAACATTAGACAAAAAAAATTAATAATTTTTGCCTTGCTATTTGTGAACCCTACTGCATGCAAATTGGCTGACTCATTTCCTTCATCACAATATCTACAGCCAAATTTGCGGATGACACAAAGAAGACAGGACAGTAAGTTGCAATGAGGAAATAAGAACCTTACAAATGGATATAGATAAGTTAGGAGAGTGGGCCAAAAATGTGGCAGATGGAGTTTAACGTGGATAAGTGTGAGGTTGTGCATTTTGGTCGGAAAAATGGGAAGGTGACTTATTATTTAAATGAGGAGAGACTTCAGGGTGCTCCGATGCAGAGGGATCGGAGTGCCCTCATTCATGAGTCACAGAAAACTAGCATGCAGATAATAAAGAAAGCGAATGGAATGTTGGCATTTATAGCTAAAGGAATAGAATATAAAGGTAAGGAAGTATTGTTGTGACTATACAAGGCATTGGTGAGTCTGCATCTGGAGTATTGTGCACAGTTTTCGTCCCGTTATTTGAGGAAAGATGTAGTGGCATTGGAGGCAGTTCAGAGGAGATTCACTAGATTGATTCCAGAGACGAGGGGTTTGTCGTATGAAGAGAGATTGAACAGTTTAGGCCTATATTCTCTAGAATTTAGAAGAATGAGGGGAGATCAAATTGAGGTATTCAAGATGATAAAAGGTATGGATAAAGTAGACGTGCAGCAGATGCTTTCCCTTGTGGGCATTCTAGGACGAGAAGTCGTAGTCTTAGGATAAGGGGTAGCAAATTTTAAACTGAGTTGAGGAGAAACTACTTCTCCCAAAGGATTGTGAATCTGTGGAATTCGCTACCCCAAAGTGCAGTGGGTGCTGGGACAGTGAATAAATTTGAGGAGGACTTAGACAGATTTTTAATTGGTAATAGGTTGAAGAATTATGAGGAGATGGCAGGAAAATGGGGATGAGCATATCAGCCATGATCGAATAGCGGTGCAGACTCGATGGGCCAAATGACCTAATTCTGCTCGTATATCTTATGAATATTGACCAATTTCATAAGTACTTAATTAGCTGTAAAGCTTTGGGATGCCCTGAGGATGTGAAAGGAGCTATATAAATGCAAGTATTTTCTTTAAAAAGTAGACTTGTCATGGTCTCTTCCAGCAATTTTGGTGTTTCATTTTTGATGAAGTTCTGCATCTACATTTATCATCGGAGAATTTACAGAAAATACATTTAGGTGAAAGATTGGGTAACTCTGTTGGAAATAATGGATGCAAATTTACCCACTTCAACTTGTGTACAAATATAGAGACAGCAGCTATAACAATGACTTAAGGAAGCCAGAAAGGTGACTTTTTGATTCATGTTATTTGAAGAGTTACTGTTAACAGTAACAGAATGGGAGATCTAGGTATTTATGTTCAAAGAGTCTTTTACCAATTTTAATGGTGACATTACAAATTCAAAACAGTATTTTACCAGCATGGAGCTTATTTTACAAAAATAAACTTCACAAACATGATGGGCCTAACAAGACCATTATTACAAGTGGTTAAAAAGCCTGATAGTTCTCAGAGTAACACCCTGCATTAGTGCCACCACTAATTTTCTCCCCCCGTTCACGTGGGCAATTTTGTGTGCACCAATATCAAGATAATGTGTGGATGTGCCACCAATATAGAGACAAAAAACCCTATGATATACATTTTTTTGAAAAAACAAAACAAAATATCATTCCCAACCACTGACACAGTAACCTGCTAGTTCCACATATTACCAAATATGCCGAATTCAATTTTAAATTTACCATGGTGGCATTAGAAGTCAGGTTTTAAATTTAGCATCATAATCACAATATCATACATTTAGTTTTTATATTGCAGCTTGTGTTTTAGTCATGTGACAGAAGATAAGTTGAATTGGTAGCGATGGTTCAAGACAAGGATCTTTTGTTTCAATTTGGCAAACTCAAGATAGCAAGAGCCAGGGAGGCTTGCCTTTTGAATGGATAGAAAATGTGGAAAAGGCTACTTTCGTTTTTTTTAGTCTGAGTGTTTTCTTTGCTTAAAATTGCTATGAATAGTGAGGAAAATAGCTCAGTCATTTCTTCACATCACCAAACAGTCAGGGGTAAAGGGCCTGTGAATTTTGAGAGCGGTTGATGGCCAGTGGAACACAAGAGCCCCTGTAAATTAAGTGAATATTGAAGGAGGAAACCATGTCTGGGAATTGGAAAGTGTGTGTGTTGTGAAGAGAGAATGGAATCGCAGGAGGGAGAATGATTTTTGACGAAGGTTTTGGGAAAGCAGTGGCGTTTATTCCAGTTATTTTTAAAAAGATTGAAATCTATAAATTGTGAACAAAGCAGTTCACCATTTTTAAAGTAAACTGTCTCTCTCAGTGCATACAAAAATTAATTGGGGAGAGATAGTATTTATAAATATGCAAAGTTTTAAAAGTCCTATGAGATAACCGCAAGAAGTTCTGCATTATTATATGAAGATCTGGGCTAGGAATCCTAAACTTTTCACAAACTCACTAGAAGTGCTGTTGGATGTTTTATGTCGTCAGATATTTTTGGGATTAGTCTTCCTTTCATGATTGTACAAAACCAGCTGCAGCAGAATGGGCTGGGGAGATAGGGAGGAAATGAGCGAGTATAGGACTGTAGGCAGAAGGGAAGCAGAAACTGGGAGGATAGGCAAGGCGGCTGCAGGAATGACACTCACCGTAGCTGACACAGCTTCAGGCTTAGGTTTGGCGGTTAATTCCACCTGATTAATCATGTCAGGCTTGGCTCTCGTCTGTTAATTTCAAGTTGTTGGGGAGTCTACCAGTTCCTTGTTTGTTGGCTAGAGTGGCAGTAAACTACATTTAACCACTGCAGGATGTGCATGGCTATAATAATTAAGTAAATGTTACTTGATCGATTGTTGTATGGCTGTGCAGGCACATAGTTTATAGAGAACACTAGTGGAGGAGTCTCCCAATAGCTGTTTAGTGAGCCTCTGTTAACTTAAGCTCAACAGCAATTATACGGGTATTAAAGCACAGTTGACTAATGTGAACTTAGAAATTGATAAGGCAGTAGAGATGCAGTGGAAGACATCTTGGGAGATATTTTCTGACACTCAGCACAGAACATTCCAGTGAAAAATTAAGACTGAGAAGGATGCATCATTTGTGGCCAACTAAGGAAGCTAAAGATATCAAATTGAAAGAAAAAGCAGACAATTCAAAAGATTGGACAGAATTTTTAAAAATAGCAGAAAAGGAATAACAAAAAAAGGGGAGAAATTAAAGCACGCGAGAAAGCTGGCTAGAAATATACATTTTTAAAAATAGGTATTCAAAAGGGAGTAACTAAAATAAGCAAATCTGGGGAATTAATGATAAGAAATAAGAAAATGGTGGACACAGAAAAATACAGTGTCTGCCTTCACTGTAGAAGACAGAAATGATTATATATGGGGTGAAAGAGAAAGGAACATAAAGCAATTACAATCACCAGGCCTGGGGTACTGAGAAAACTATTTAAATAAAAGGCTAGCAAGTTTTCAGGATCTCATGGACTTTACCCGGGAGCTTTAAAAGTGGCTATAGCGACAGTACATACGTTGGTTTTATGAACATACAAACAAGGAACAGGAGTAGGCTATTCAGTCCCTTGAGCCTGCCCAGCCATTTAATAAGATCACGGTTGATCTGAAAGTGACCACAAATCTGCATTCTGCCTACTCCCGATACCCTAGCACCACTCCTTGTTTTCCAAAAATCTATCCACCCCTGCCTTAAAAATATTCAAGGGCTCTGCTTTCACAACCTTTTCAGAAAGAGGCCCAAAGACTTTCATCCATCAGAAAAAAATTCACCTCATCTATATTATAAATGGGCATTCCCTTATTTTTTTAAACCATGATTTTGAGTTCTAAATGTTCCCACAAGAGGGAATACCCTCTCAATATCTATCCTGTCAAGACCCCTCAGGATCTTATATCTTATTAAGTGGCCTCTTACTCTTCTAAACTCCAGCATATACAAGCCTAACTTTTCCTCATCAGACAAGCCACCCATTCCAGGTATTAGCCTGGTAAACCATCTCTGAACTGCTTCCAGTGCATTTACATCCTTCCTTAAATAAGATGATCAACACTGCACACAACACTCTAGAGGCCTGTACAACTGAAGCATAATCTCCCTAGTTTTGTATTCAATTCCCCTCACAATAACAAATAATATTCTATTAGCTTTCCTAATTACTGTAAATGCATTCTAGCCTTTTGTGATTCATGAACTAGGACACTTAGATCCCTCTGCCCTTATGGCCCTGCAATCTCTCACCATTTAGTTTGGTTAATATGCCTCTTTTTTATTCTTCCTGCTATAATTAACAATTTCACACATTATATTCCATTTGGCACACCTTTGCCCACTCAATTATCTGTATCTTTTTGTAGCATCCCCACGTCATTTTCACGACTTACTTTCTTGTCTCATGTGTCATCAGCAAATTTGGCAACTATCCCTTCATCCAAGTCTTTTATATAAAATTGTAAACAGTTAAGATCCCAGCACTGATCCCTGTGACACACCACTTGTTACATCTTACCAACCAGAATAAAATATATTTATGTCTACTCTCTGCTTCCTGATAGATTGGATGACTATCTATGCCAATATGATGTGCCCTTTACCATGAGCTTGTATTTTCTTCGATGTGGCACTTTATCAAATGCCTTCTGGAAATCTAAGAACAGTCTATCAATCTGTTCCCCTTCATCCACAGCACAGGTTACTTCCTCCAAGAATTCCATAAGTTTGTTAAACATTACTTCCTTTTCATAAAACTGTATTGACTCTGCCTGATGATCCTGAGCTTATTGAAGTGCCCTGCTATAACTTCTTTACTAAAAGTTTTTCGCTATGACAGATGTTAAGCTAACTGGTCTGTAGTTTCCCACTTTTTGAATAATGGAGTTACGTTTACTATCGTCTAATCTAATGGGATCTTCCCCAAATCAAGGGAGTTTTGGAAAATTAATGCATCAACTATCCCACTAGACACTTCCTTTAAGCCCCTAGGATGAAGTCTATAAGGTCCTGTCAGCCTGCAGCTCCAACAATTCAAACAGTACCACTTCTCGGAGTATAATTTTCCTGAGTTCTTCCCTCCCTTCCATTTCCTGATTTATAGCTGCTTCTGGGATGTTACTTTTATTCTCTATAGTGAAGACAGATGCAAAATACCTGCCATCTCCTATCTTTCCAGATTCACTGCCTGTAGGACCTATGCTCATTCACATTTTTCTTATTTAAGGAAACCAGGATGTGGAAACGGTTTGGGCAGAGAGGAGAAATGCAAAGGCAAGAAGTTACTGGTGGGAGTCATATACAGGCCCTTTTGCAGTAACTACATGGTAGGATGGAGCATAAAAGTAGAACTGATTGGAGCTGGTCATAAAGGTACAGTGATAATTATGGGACGATTTTAATTTGCATATAGACTGGAGAAGTCAGACGGGCAAAGTTCATTGAACGTTGTCGGGATAATTTCTTGGAACAGCATTCTCTGGAGTGAACTAGCGAGCAGGCTATACTAGACCTGATATCATGCAATGATTTTACGGCTAGCTTTCTCTCTTATTCTCATTTTTCCTCCTTACCAATCTTTTAGTCATCCTTTACTATTCCTTATATTCTGTCTAATCTTCTGCCCTGCCAACTATCTTGGCAAAAATTATGCACTTGTTATTTAAGTTTGATACTATCTTTAACCTTTCTAGTTAACTGCGGATAGAGAGTCCACCCTTGGACTTTTTCTTACTCGTCTGAATGCATCTATTTTGTACATTCTGAAATATCACCTTAAATGTTTACCACTGCATCTTTATCGACCTTTCCCTTAACATAATTTATTAATTCACTTCAGTCAGCTCAACTTTCCTGCCCATATAGTCTCAGACCCACTTCTTTCTCTCTCAAGCCGAATTAAAATTCAATCATATTATGGTTGTTGCTACCTCTGTGCACCTCCACGAGGAGATTAAATACTCCCATCTTGTTGCAAAAATAAAATCCTGAGGTACGTGTCAATGCGGATGCTGAAAGGTCGCTTCCCTTTGAGAGAGATTAGAACAGGGGATACATTTTAAAAATAAGGGGTCTTCCACATAAGATGAGGAGTGAAGGCAATATTTTTCCTTCGAAGAGGTCATGAGTTGTATAATTCTCTTTCCCAGAAGGAAGTGGAGACAGGGGCATTAAATATTTTTAAAAGCCAAGTCAGATAGATTCTTGATTGACAAGAGAGCACAAGGATATGTAGGGCACTCAGGAAAGAAGGTGTCACAATCAGATCAGCTATGATCCTATCAAACGCCAGAGCAGGCTCAAGGGGCCAAATGGCCTGCCCCTATTTCAGAGGATCAGATACACAGAAACATCAGCAGCTGTAAGTTCCACTACAAGTCACACGCCATCCTGACTTGAATGGCACTGCCGTTCCTTCACCATTGCTGGATCAAATCCAGAAACAATTTTTCCCCATTAGTATGAAGAGAGTACCTACATCATACAAAGAAGGAAGCTCGCTGCCACCTTATCAAAAACAATGGCCCCCAACCACCAGTGTGGCACGGGCCCTGACCCCAACCCCTCTCTGGACGTCACATGGGTCCCAGGTCACACCCCCACCTCCCTCCCCACCTCCCTGGATGGCGCTCTTGCCCCAACCTCCCTGGATGTCACACCAGCCCCAACCTCACCCTCTCATGTCACTGCCCACACTGCCTCCCCGTGCATGGCGTCAGCCCAACCCCTCCTTGTGCGTGGCATCAGCCCTGACCCAACCCTACCACCCCAGATGTCGCACCATTCCCTCCCCTGCATGTCGCCACCCCACTGTCCCAAGTGGTCGCCAGCCCCTACAACACACTGCCTGACCCCTTCTGCAGACGTCACCCGACCAACCAGCCCCGACAGCCTCCCTCCCCAGATGCTGCACCGGCCCCCCCTCCCCAACATTGCCTAGTCCACCGGTCACCAGCCTCAAACATCACCCACCCTCCCAATAGCCCCTTCCTGAATGACACCTGCCTGCATCCATATTAGTATGGGCAACAACTACCCTCCCTAGACGTCACGCCGGCTCCGAGCCCCCCCCCTCCACTGACATCTTGCCTGCCCCAACTCCCACCCTCCCCAGTGGTCAATCACCCCCCTGACACCCCCAACTAAAGGATATCTTTGTTTATTGTTTTTGCACAAAATTCGAGTCCCTGTCAAAAACCTGGGTTTGGAGGTCATCATGTTTCTAGAGGTATCATTCTGTTAGCTGAAGAGGGGGCCCCCCAAATTCAGCTGTGCCTACAATTCCCAATATGCTATGTACAGGGTGAGCATACAATGTGAGGAATGTTCCAGAATTCAATTTAATTCAGGCTACAATTTTTTTCATCCCCAAATTATATTTAAAACAAGCTAGCACTTGAACTTTAGGACTGTTGCTGATTATAATTACACATTAACTGACAAAATACAGACAACAATGGCTGTTCTACGTGATCTAACCTGATTGCATCTAGAGTAGCTCCGTGTGCAAGCTCAGACACCCAAGCCATGTCAGAATGTTGGCACTGGGGATGAATGGCATCCATAATTAAGCACAAATATCTATATGATACCTTCCTTTTCCTCAAGATGCCCCAAATCACTATATAGTCATTGAATTACATGAAAACTGTTGCAGCTATATGGGCAAGCACAATAACCAATTTGCTAACAATGAGATTCCACAAACAGCAGTGAGAAACTCCAAGCTTCACCTTTCTGGGGAAAAAAAATACACTGAACCCAGTTTTCCCTGAACAACAGAAAATTTGGGACATATTTTGCTCATGCACAGAAGTCAAAGCTTGACCTGTTACACACTGTTCAGATGAAAAATGATCAGCAACCTGATCATGCATGCAGCACTGTTACCCAAACACTGATAGCCAAGTTCCGCACACACGAGAACGGCCTCAACCGGGATATTGGGTTCATGTCACACTATTTGTAACTCCCACAGTTGCGTGGACCTGCAGAGTTTCACTGGCTGTCTTGTCTGGAGACAATACACATCTTTTTAGCCTGTCTTGATGCTCTCTCCACTCCCATTGTTTTGTTTCTTAAAGACTTGATTAGTTGTAAGTATTCGCATTCCAACCATTATTCATGTAAATTGAGTCTGTGTCTTTATAAGCTCTGTTTGTGAACAGAATTCCCACTCACCTGAAGAAGGGGCTTAGAGCTTCGAAAGCTTGTGTGGCTTTTGCTACCAAATAAACCTGTTGGACTTTAACCTGGTGTTGTTAAACTTCTTACTGTGTTTACCCAAACACAAGACAGACAAGTTGTCAAGATATGTGGACATTAGTCTACTCGCCTTCATCTTTAAAACAAGGGGGCTGATCCAGAACATTTACTTAATTTACCCCTCAATTAATGTCTCAAAGTGGGATTGCGGAATCAATCCCGTATTATTTAGGTTATTGGTGTGGGCAAACTAGTTACTATTCTGCCAACAAAACTTTTGGGCATCACTGGCAAGCCAAATATTGATGTATTTCCCACTCAGGATTTGTTTGACCTGCAAGATGCCTTTAGACCTTTTGCACAGATGTATTGGATTTGCACGGAATGACTTGCGAGCCTCTTGAGGAATTGGTCTGGAGGGGAACTTGCAGGTGGCCACGTTTCCATGTGCTTGCTACACTTATCCCACAGGTAGAGGTCACAGATCCTGAAGGCGCTGTTGAAGAAAGTTTGGCTAGTTGCTGCACTGCCTCTTGTAGATGGTACACACTACAGCTGCTGTGTGCCATTGGTGACGAAAGTGAACGTTAAAGTGATGGATGAGGCATCAAAGTGGGCTGCTTTGCTCTGGACGTCAAGTTCCTTGGGAGTTATTGGGGCAGTGGGGAACTTTCCATCATACTTTTGACTTGCACCTTCTACATGGCAGGGGCAATCTGAGGAGTCAGGTGGTGAGTTACTTGCCAGAGAATACCCAGCCGCTTACCTATGCAGTAGCCAATATTTCGAAGGACATCATTGGTACTATATAAATGCAAGTTCTCTCTCACACTAGATATTAAATATCCTTTAGATTCTGAAGAGAATGATATCAAGAAATCATTAAATTGGAGTTTATTTTCTCTCTGCCCATTGACTGCACTGCAATCATATTTAAAATTCAGCTTCTCTCGTGGCAAAAAACAGTAAATAAAAGTCATTTGGTAATCTAGAACTTGAGACATGTTGGGTGGGATTTTCTGGCTGCGCTCATCCCAAAACCAGAAAATCCCGCCCAAGGTCTATGAACGTTTGCATGGTCCATCCCTCGCCTGCTACGATTCCAGTGGTGGGTGGGACAGGAAAATTACAGTGGGTGTTAAAGCGTTTTGTCTTGCACTCATCAGGATAATATGCAAGAATATCCAATTGTAAAGAATACGATTTATACTGCTTGAGAAGAGGGCACCGGGTTAGCCAGTGGACTCACACAGATGTTGCTGTGGAGAATGCACCAGTTAAATAATGACAAAGTTAACTGCCAAGCTTGTTTAAATTCAAGCTGGATAGGTTGGCTCTGATCTGGCAAAGCAGTGTCCTGGGGAACGAACCAGAGAATGGCTGATGCCCATTTCTGAAACAGATGCAATGTGTAAACATGGACCTGTGTATTAACATACCTAGCTTCTAGCACACGAGTGGACCATACTGCAAACCCGACTGAATCTTAAATTTGTCAGCATAATTGTTAGCACACTCAGGGTTGTTTCCCAAATGTTGTCCAATCACAGAATCTAATGTTGGGCACTGTGTTTTCAGTTTTGCAAGCACGGGCTGATTGAGTAATGTCAGTACCTTGTCTGCTGCAAACAGCTAAAGGGATATGCCACTTGATATGATCTGCCAGTCTTTGGGATGTATGCACTACATACATGGCATTACACCAGCACTAAAATTCATGCACCATATTACTCATTTGCACAATATGTAGAATGCCCTTTTGTTAGGAGGGCAGCATCTGTTTGTGGCAAATGCTCGTGTTGCTACTACTTGCAACAAGGTGAAATAGCTAGCTTTATCTCTTGCTCATATTTTTGAGACATCTTACCCTTCCAAGGTAATCTGAGATAGAGCAGGCATTTTTCAGAACCGAAAATAGGGTCTTCAGACCCATACATGAGTTTATACGTCATACAATGGGCAATGATCTAATCAGAATGGTTCTGATGCACTTTTTCAGCATGTAATTTACATGAGTAAATGGCTTGGGTTCCATTTGAGGTTGCTGATGAAGCCAATATCATAGCATGGAACTGTAAGAATCCCAATGCTTATATTGACCAGTGAGGGAAGGCATGCATTAGGTGGCAGCAGAAATCCCCTGGCAGATTTCACAACCAGCATATCAAGGATAGGGAGCTTATTTCACTGCTTCATTTCAAAAGGTGAATTTGAAGTCAGCATGGAGCCTTTCAAGGTGTGCAAGAAATTCTCACATGCTACTGCAGATTAAAATATATTAACACCCTGGGGTTACCACCGACCAGAACCAGGTCTGGAAATTCTCCTCATTCCCCCAAGCTTGCCTATCATCCATAAGGTACAAGTTCAGTAGTTCGATGGAATACTCTCCACTTGCCTGGGTGAGTGCAGCTCCAGCAACAAAAGCTTGACACCATCCAGGACAAAGCAGCACGCTCGATTGGCACCCATCCATAAACACTCACTCCCTCCACCACCAACTCACAGTAGCAGCAGTGTGCACCATCTACAAGGTGCACGACGAGAATTGACTAATGCTCCTTAGGCAGCACCTTCCAAACCCACAACTGTTACCATCTAGAACAGAGCCAGCAGATGCATACACTACCAACCGAAGTTCCTCTCCAAGCTACTCACAATCCTGACTTGAAAATACAACATCGTTCCTTCACTTTGGTTGGGTCAAAATCCTGGAATTCCCTCCCCTAAACTTTGGGTTTACCTGCACTACATGGACTGCAGAGGTTCAAGGCAACAGCTCACCGGCATTTTGATTAGGGATGGACAACAAGTGCTGGCCCAGCCAGAAACATCCTCATCGCAAATGAATAAAAATGTATCCACACAGTCAGAAATACACAAAGGTAAGAAACTCATCCAAATGGCAACAGTAGCAGAGAGCCCACCAACAACCAAAGACACAAACTGCAATAAAGTTGTGCATTACACAAAACTACTGCAAGCATGTTTATAGCTGTAACATTGTACATCATACAAATTTTACTTGAGGCTTAGGACCATCAACCATGCCCCCAAAAGATTCTGTAGTTCTCTAAACTTCTATATCAATGCACTGGAAACCAACAGATTTCTTTTTACATTAAACTGACCCGAATTTTCAGTTACTAACCAGTGAACTGAATAAGTTAATAGAAATATTTAAAATTAAAACTCGAGCTTTATTCCTCAGTTTCAATGCTTTCTATTAATGTTGCGCAAAGATGTTGGCAGTAAATAGTGGTTGGAATATAAAGAGAAAGTTGCAAAGCAATCATGCTTGATTGTTTCAAGCTACCAACAAAATACATACAAAAAAGGTAATAATACCTCAAAGAACAAACGCTCATGCAGCTTTCATTTTTCAAATACCATCTGAAAACCTCCACATAAAACCACTGATTGTAAGATGTGTCATGGGAAGAGTGAGCTTGGAGTTAAATGCCTCCTTTATATAAAATGCTTCTTTGGATGTTATTTATGCAAGTATTGATAGTAATTTACTCAAGGGGTACAGGCACAGTCATAAATTGGTGCGTTACCGTATCTGAACCCTTCAATTAATTTGCAATTTCTGTACAGGATTATCACTCCATATGACCAATCAGGAAATTATGGAAATCAGGATTTTCTTTGAGTTCAACAACTATACAAGTTGGCTGCTCTTTTACAGCTGTACAGTAAAAACAATGACATTGACATATTAACCACATCAATAATGGCACAATACACATTACAAACCACATTTAAAATATTACTTGAGAAAAATAAAAAAGCTAAGAGCACATCACTGCTTTACTTATGAGATTGCTACGAGCTGAATGCAATTCCTCTTAACACAACACACATTTTAACGGGACTATTAACAAGTTTTTTTTAAAAATGCCCGTCTTAAGCTTGATCTTGGTTTCAGATGAAGCTCGGCACAACATCGTGGGCCGAAGGGCCTGTTCCGTGCTGTACTGTTCTATGTTCCTTAAAGTAAAATTCATAGAAGATAACTGTCTCAAAAGGCTAGAACTAGGATCTGCTTTCAAATCACTTGGATAGAAGTGCCAGAAATTCGACACATGACGAGAACTTACCTCAAGCACTTGCGGTTCAATGTTTTTAAAGGAGAGAGAGTAGATTCCCCCAGAAATCTGTTTTTAGTTAAGTTTATCAGTGTCACAAATAGGCTTACATGAACACTACAATGAAGTATGTGAAAATTCTCTAGTCGCCCCACTCCAGCACCTGTTTGGGTACACTGAGGGAGAAAACTGGAGGTAACCCACACAGACACAGCGCGAAAGTGCAGACTCCGCACAGTGACCCAAGCTGGGAATCAAGCACAGGAATCAAACCCAGGACCCGGGCACCATGAGGCAGTAGTGCTAATCACTGTGCCACCATGCCATCACATTGTCCTTTCGAACTATAAGAAAGTTAGATCATCTGGAGCCGGTCACATTCCCCAGGGACACATTTGCATGGTTCACACAATGAGGAACTTTTAATCCCGAATGTGTGCAGCCACCACCACCCCCCCACCCCCCTCTCTCTGGGATGGTATGGTTGGGGGCTGTAGACAGGGGAGGGGACAGCAGGTAGGGGGGAGGGGACACAGGCGCTCCCGCTCCGCCCTGACGTTTCAGAAGCGCCGCTCCCGCGACTCGGCGGCACCCCGACTGCTCACCTTCGGCCACATCCTCATCCACGGCGCCTTTCACCTGGGAGAAACACCACTGCAGATCGTTACCGCCGCTGCCGACACCTCCCACCCCTGTTAAATAAAAACACACAATGTATCAGTCAGGAACCCACCCGGGGAGGAGGCGAGAGTCCGGACTCCCCCGCCTGAGCACAGCCAGACATGAGGCCCCAGCCCCGGCCCACACTCTTACCCGCCATGTCTTTGCGATCAGACTGAGTGAGCTCCCTCCCCGCAGGGCGGGGCCTGGCCGGGCGGTAGCGGCTCAGCGAGGGTCCAGGCGCTGCGCCGCGGGGTGTTTAGCGGCGGCTCTAGGAGCCGCGGGCCGGGTTTCCGCTCCCTCCCGCCGCCAGCCACAGGCCAAAATGGCCGGGCGGCATGATGCGCTGACGTCACCGCCGGGCCGCGCGCGCAGCCCGCTCTTAAAGGGGCCGCGCCAGGGTCATGGGCACACAGGCAGCATTGCACACTGCTGGTCTCTTAAAGGGATAATGGGCACACAGACAGCAGTGCACACTGCTGGTCTCTTAAAGGGGTAATGGGCACACAGGCAGCAGTGCACACTGCTGGTCTCTTAAAGGGGTAATGGGCACACAGGCAGTAGTGCACACTGCTGGTCTCTTAAAGGGGTAATGGGCACACAGGTAGCATTGCACACTGCTGGTCTCTTAAAGGGGTAATGGGCACACAGGCTGCATTGCACACTGCTGGCCTCTTAAAGGGGCCGCTTCAGGGTCATGGGCACATAGGCAGCGCTTAGATGGAATCTGTATACATTGGATGGTCTACACCTGAACTGGACCAGGACAATTGCTTTTACACGGTGGCACAGTGGTTAGCACTGCTGCCTCACAGCGCCAGGGACCCGGGTTCGATTCCTGGCTTGGGTCACTGTCTGTGTGAAGTTTACACGTTCTCCCCGTGTCTGCTGGGTTTCCTTCCACAGTTCAAAGATGTGCTGGTTCGGTTGATTGGCCATGCTTAATTGCCACTTAGTGTCAGGGGATTAGCAGGGTAAATATGTGGGGCTACGGGGATACAATACCTGGGAGGGATTGTTGTTGGTTCGACTCGATAGGCCAATGGCCTCCTTCTGCACTATAGGGATTCTATGAAGGATACAGTCGAGGTACATTCCCACAAGGGAGAAAGGAGCATGACAAACAAAGCCACAGCTCTCTGAATATGAGGTGCAGAGAGTAGAAAAGGTGGATAAGACAAGTGACAACAAATTAAAAGGGGTGGCACGGTGGCACAGTCCTCTCAGCATCAGTTGTAAATCAGTGTGGTGAGGGATTGGAATGCCCTGCCAGCATCAGTTGTAAATGCGCCTAGTTTGGGGGCGTTTAAGAGATCCGTAGATAGGTTCATGGACGAAAAGAAATTGGTTTAGGTTGGAGGGTCACAGTTTTTTTTAACTGGTCGGTGCAACATCGTGGGCCGAAGGGCCTGTTCTGCGCTGTAATGTTCTATGTTCTATGTTCTATGTTCAGGGACCCAGGTTCGATTCCCAGGTTGGGTCACTGTCTGTGTGGAGTTTGTACATTCTCCCTATGTATGCGTGTATTTCCTTCGGGTGCTCCCGGTTTCCTCCCACAGTCCAAAGATGTGCAAGTTAGATTGATTGGCCATGCTAAATTGATCCTAGCTTCAGGGGGATCAGCAGGGTAAATATGAGGGGTGACGGGAAAAGAGTGGGATTGTTATCAGTATGAGCTCCATGGGCCGAATGGCCTCCTTCTGTACTGTAGGGATTCTATGATTTTATGATTCTAAGGGGACTAAAACTGCACAGTACTCCAGGTGTGATCTCAAGAATGCCTTATATATTTCTTTATGTTCTATTCCTTTAAATATAAATGCCAACATTCCATTCGCTTTCTTTATTATCTGCTGTACCTGCATGTTAGTTTTCTGTGACTCACGAACGAGGACACCCAGATCCCTCTGCACTGGAGCACCCTGAAGTCTCTCCCGATTTAGATAATAAGTCGCCTTCCCATTTTTCCGACCAAATTGCATAACCTAACACTTATCCATGTTAAACTCCATTAGCCACATTTTGGCCCCCTCTCCTAACCTATCTATTTGAAAGGTTCTTATTTCCTCATTGCAACTTACTGTCCCACCTATTTTTGTGTCATCTGCAAATTTGGCTATAGAGCCTTCTTTCCCTGTATCCAAGTCATTAATATAGATTGTAAATAGCTGGGGCCCAAGGACCGAACCCTGTGGCACCCCACTAGTTTCTTCTTGCCATCCAGAAAATAAAACATTTATCCCGACTCTGTCTCCTGTCCATCAGCCAGTCACTTATCCAAGCTAATAAATAACCCCAATCCCATGTGATCTAACCTTGTGAATTAACCTTTTGTGCGGCACCTTATCAAATACCTACCGAAAGTCCAGATATACTACATCTACAGGATCCCCATTATCCACTTTGCTTGCTACATCCTCGAAGAACTCTAGCAAATTAGTCAAACATGATTTGCCCTTCATGAAACCATGCTGACTCAGATGGATAGCGTTTTGACTTTCCAAATGTCCTGATATTGCTTCCTTGATAATTGATTCTAACACTTTCCCAACAACAGATGTTAAACTAACTGGTCTGTAATTTCCCACATTTTGCCTCCCTCTCTTTTTGAATAAGGGTGTTACATTAGCATTTTTCCAATGCACTGGAACCTTTCCTGTGTCCTGGGAATTTTGGAATATAATAACCAATGGATCCACTATCTCCGCCACCACTTTCTTCAATAACCCAGGATGTAGGCCATCGGGCCATCTGCCCTCAATCCCAATAATTTGCTAAGTACCTTTTCCCTATTGATGTTGATTGTTCTAAGTTCGACCCTATTACCTCTGACTTGCCCGTTCCTATAGGAATGGTATTAGTGTCCTCCTGTGAAAACTGAGGCAAAGTATTGAT
Source organism: Mustelus asterias (assembly GCF_964213995.1). NCBI lineage: Eukaryota > Metazoa > Chordata > Chondrichthyes > Carcharhiniformes > Triakidae > Mustelus > Mustelus asterias. Next base: position 39,797,426 of record NC_135811.1, on the reverse strand, counting down.
TTAGCATCTCTGCTACTTCAGTGTTCCCCACTATTAGTGACAGGAAACAAAGGGTAATGGTCAACAGATGTTTTAGTGAATGCAAAGCAGTTTCCAGTGGTGTTCTACAGGGCTCAGTGTTGGGTCTTCTGCTGTTATGGCATGTTCTTTCTGCCTAGAAAGGACAAGGCCATGTGTGTGTATTAATATATATAGCTTCTATCACATGGTCACACATTGTCCATTTTCCAACTAAACAAAATAGGCAACTGCCATTCCCTGGTTCATTTCCCAGGTTGATGCCTTGACCAGTCAGGCTGATTTGAATTTTAACAAAGCTTTGCTGTTAACTGTAGGTGACCAGTTAACTGGTGCATGCTCCATGTCAACATCTCTGCCAATCAGAGTCCACTTGCCAACCAATCAGCACTCTCTTCTCATGCAGTATAAATTCTTGATCCCTTCACAATTTGGTATTCTTGTGAATTGTCCTGATGAGTGCAAGACAAAAAGCTTCAACAACATGATTTTGTAGCAATAAGTTTTGTACTTCAGATGACTAACATTTCCTTTCCTCCTGCAATCCAATGTGCTGCTCCCAGCTGCTCCAACTTTGCACCACAATATTATATCTCTTAATATTTGCCTTCTTTCCTCTCGCATTTCATTACCATAACCCTTCAATTTTCTTCTCTATTTGCTCTCCCCTATATTGCCTTCAATTCCCCCGTTTCACTATGCTCCATTCCCAATCACCCCCTCCTATCAGTGCCATCTACTCCCCTTTTCTTTCCTTGACTTGCCAGTTTGTGTTGGTGTTTACCTTCCATCCAAATAATTCTAATTATATTTTCCCGGCTTGTTCCCATCTCCACCGAGCCAATTTAGTCTTGAAGGTGACACATATGGTGTCAGCCTCAAATACTAACTTTTTAAAATTCATTCATAGAATATGGCATCACAGATTGGCTAGCATTTATTGCCCATCCCTGGTTGTCCTTGGAGGGTAGTTAAGAATCAACCACATTGACACTGGAGTCACATGTAAGCCAGACCAGGTGAGGATGGCAGATTTCCTTCCCTAAAGTAAACCAGGTGGGTTTTTCCGACTATCGACAATGGTTTCATGGTCATCAGTAGATTCTTAATTCCAGATTTTTAAAAATTGAATTCAAACTCCACTACTTGCCATGGCAGGATTCGAACCCAGGCCCCAGAACATTAGCTGGGTTTTTGGATTAATAGTCTAGCGATAATACCACTGGGCCATTGCCTTCCCTGTGGAAGTGAATTCCAAAGCCTCAAAACTCTCAGGTAAAAAAGTTTTCCCTTCCCTCTGTTCTAAATATCTTACATTTAATTTTGTAACTAAAGGCCTAAGCTACTGGAAGCAGTCCGTTTCTATCTTCCTTATCCAATTCTTTCATACTTCATAAACTCTTCATCACATTTGTATTTCCTCATATCAGACAACATCTTGGCAAATCTGTTGTACAATTTTTCCAAAGCCGCCATCTGCTCCTTATAGTATAGCATCCAGTACTGCTTATTATAAGATAGATGAGGGCCTATGTGCACTGACTTCTGTCAATATTCACTTCTTAAATTCCTTCCTCAGCTTGAAGAGGTCATTCGTCACGCAGCTATTTTCTGGAATCACGAAATGTACAAAATGGATGCCATATTTGTTAACATAATAACAGGCCAAGCTAATTGTGTGAAAAGCATGTTCAGAGATTCTGAGACTTATGAGTGCAAATCTATCTATTTATGTGCAGCATCCATTGTGTCTAATGAAAGAATCACAATTTAGTCTTCTGTCCCCTGAATAAATCATGCTGCCCCAGCCAATGCAGGTACCTGTTATTAAGGGTAAGAATTTTAAAATCAAGACGTTCCTGGACTGGGACCCAATTTAAATCAGTGAGCACAGGAGTGACGGATGAACAGAACAAGCTGTGAGTTAAGAAATGGGCTACAGAGTTTTAGATAACTGAACATTATGGAAGGAAGGAGGCCAAGCAGGAGAGCACTAGGATAATTAAGTCTGGAGGTGTTAAAAGGCCTAAATGAGGGTTTCAGCATCAGATGAGCTAAGACGTGGTTGGAAGTAGGTGATCTTGGTCATGGAGAGGATATCAGGTTAGTGCTCCTTTCAGGGTCAAAGCAGTCTGGTTCAGCCTCTGACAGTGGCTGGGGAGAAGGATGGAGATGGTGGCTAGGAAATGGAGTTTAAAACCATTATGATCTGGCAGGTGGCAACTGTCCTGCTAACGAAATCACAAGGCTATCACAACAATTTTCAATTTGTATTTTGCTATGAATAGGCATGTGTGCTGAAGTCAGGAGCCACAAATTTCAATAATACTTTTGGAGATATTGAATATTAAATTAAAACATTTATTAGCAAAAAAAACTTAAATACACTAGATTACATTGACACAGTTAAAATTAATCTTACAGAACATTTTCCCAATGGATTTTTACTTTGTGAAACTCACAGATAAATATTCCTTTAGGCAACAGTCCCGATAAATATTTAATCTGTAAAGTATTCAGTAATATTACCACAGGGCACCAACTGCTGCTATAGGGAAGGGATATCACAGGGTTGCTCTCTTTTTTTCTCTCTCTCATTCCACTGTGGATAATCCCAAAAAGCTTTAGAAGAGAGCCTTGCTTTTTGCAGATAACAGGCACCCGTCTGGGTAGCTAAAGACAGTTTCACTTTGCTTCTTTTCACAACTCTGACCTAGCACGGAACATACTCCAGGGTCTTACTTGGCCACTCCTCTCAACACAGCTCCCATGCTTTCCTTAAAATGTGTTTTTCTCTTTCATCTTTAACACTATTGTTCACAACACCTCTATGAACTTAACTGTCAAAGTATACAAATGAGTCATGTTCTCTATTGCCCCACTCTTGGGTCAAATAAAACTTAATGGCCTTTCCTTAAGTTGTAAACTCCTTATTATTTCCTTTTCAAATTCAACTCCTAAGTATTCAAATCCTCACTTATCTCCTAATGCAAGTTTCTATCCATGATGTGTTTACCTGTAGAGCATCCAATTTGGCACTATTGACTTCAAATGGCTGCTTCTCACACCTATTCCCTTTGATGTTTTGAACTCTGTGGACATTGACTTCAGTTTAATTAAATTAGTCACTCACACAGCCCCCACAATCTGTTCCACAGAATAACACAGTACCCAGGAATAACAGAAAATAACATTTTTTCACAGCACCATTAATCTTATAATTACAAAAACATTTTTGTTAATTTATCATTTCAAAGGGGACTTTTAAAACTTTAATCAAAATTATGAGGCAGGGGCAAATGCAAATTTACTGAGAACAATTCTACTGAAGAATATAGTGAATTAGAAAAAAAAATCCTTTTTCCAATGACTTTATTAATAAGAAAATATCCATTATAGATCATTTACTATTGTACTCAATGTAAAGGCTTTTGTTTTCTCAGTGCATTCAACACTGGTAAGCTAAAGTAATTCAAGTAGTGGTAATTTACCACTGGACTCTGGGATGGTTCCTGCAGATTGGAAAACAGCAAATGTGATGCCACTGTTTAAAAAAGGAGGTAGACAAAAGGCAGGTAACTATAGGCCAGTTCGCTTAACTTCTGTAGCGGGGAAAATGCTTGAATCTATCATCAAGGAAGAAATAGTGAGACATCTGGATATAAATTGACCCATTGGTAAGACGCAGCATGGGTTCATGAAGGACAGGTCATGTTTGACTAATTTGGTGGAATTCTTTGAGAACATTACGTGCACAGTGGACAATGGGGAATCTGTGGATGTGATATATCTGGATTTTCAGAAGGCATTGGACAAGGTGCCGCACCAAAGGCTGCTGCATAAGATTAAGGTGCACGATGTTATGAGTAATGTATTAGCATGGATAGAGGATTGGTTAACTAACAGAAAGCAAAGAGTGGGGGTAAATGGGTGTTTTTCTGGTTGGTGATCAGTGACTAGTGGTGTGCCTCAGGAATCAGTGTTGGGACTGTAATTGTTTATGATTTACATAGATGATTTGGAGTTGGGGACCAAGTGTTTTGTGTCAAAGTTCGCAGATGACACTGAGATGAGTGGCAGAACAAAGTGTGTAGAGGACACCGAATGTCTGCAAAGGGATATAGATAGTCTAAGTGAATGGGCAACGGTCTGGCAGATGGAGTACAATGTTGGTAAATGTGAGGTCATCCATTTTGGTAGGAATAACAGCAAAATGGACTATGATTTAATGGTAAAAAATTGCAGCATGCTGCTGTGCAGAGGAACCTGGGTGTCCTTGTGCATGAATCACAAAAGTTTGGTTTGCAGGTACAGCAGGTAATTAAGAAGGCAAATGGAATTTTGTCCTTCATTGTGAGAGAGATGGAGTTTAAAAATAGCGAGGTTATGTTGCAGCTGTATAAGGTGCTGGTGAGACCTCACCTGAAGTATTGTGAATAGTTTTGGTCTCCTTACTTGAGAAAGGATATACTGGCATTGGAGGGGGTACAGAGGAAATTCACGAGGTTGATTCCGGAGTTGAGAGGGTTGGCTTATGAGGAGAGACTGAGTAGACTGGGGCTATACTCATTGGAATTCAGAAGAATGAGGGGTGATCTTATAGAAACATATAAGATTATGAAGGGAATAGATAAGATAGAAGCAGGGAAGTTGTTTCCACTGACAGGTGAAACTAGAACTAGGGGACATGGCCTCAAAATAAGGGGGTGCGGATTTAGGACTGAGTTGAGGAGGAACTTCTTCACACAAAGGGTTGTGAATCTGTGGAATTCCCTGCCCAGTGAAGCAGTTGAGGCTACCTCATTGAATGTTTTTAAGGCAAGGATGGATAAATTTTTGAACAGTAAAGGAATTAAGTGTTATGATGAGCGGGCGGGTAAGTGGAGCTGAGTCCATGGAAAGAACAGCCATGATCTTATTGAATGGCGGAGCAGGCTCAAGGGGCCAGATGGCCTACTCCTGCTCTAGTTCTTATGTTCTCAGTTCCAGGTAGTCTTTTGAATTTAGTTTAAGGTTCGCAAAATAAAGTTGGTCCTTCCAAGAGATGGTCATTGGGCAGAAACTCCAACTCATTTTATCTTATGTTATGTATTAGAAAATTTCCTGCCAACTGAAAAATCAAGAAGGCAGTTCCAAACAAAATTAACAAAATTTTTGGAAGAATTTGATTAGAAATTTCCTGCAACTTGTGAATTCAGAATCAGTTCATTTTACAATATTTATTTCCCCAAATCAAGAAAAAGAATGGACATTTTTCCGAGTCTTTGGGCCAAATTTTCAAAGTGTGGTAGGGAACTTGGCACCATCATAATTCCTGCGTCTTGACCCTGTGCCACAACTGCAGTGCTGATACAACATTACTTTGAAAACATAAATGCCTTAATAGGGCTGGAGTCGAGTTCAGGGTCAAATTAATGACACCGAGCATCAGCAAGAGGTGGGAGCTGCCTGCAGAATATGATCAGAGAAAGCAGCCATGATGGAGCCTGCTGCTGCCTTGCTAAAGAGAATGGGTGGAACCTTGGAGTGCGGGCGGCATAAACGTGCAAAAATTGTCAATACATCCAAACGAGATGCAGTGCTCGAGTTCCAATGATACGAGGTCCCCCAAGCCCCTGAAACCTGTCACTACCAAAACATCTTTCACTTCTCACGTTGAATCTAGCAACTTTGCACGAATGTGCAGCAGACTGCTCCTCTTCACCGAATTCACATTCGAAAATTACCTTCTCATCCTCCCCAGCCTATTAACCAGCTCTTGTAACAAGAGTGTCATATGCTGCTAATTGGAAGCAAGTGGGATCATCGTCTCCCCCCACCTCCGATCCGTCACCCTCCCTTTTAAAATTGAAGTGCATCCCAGAGGTAGTGAGTTCCAGAAACATCTGCTGGAAATGTGATTTTTAAATTGCATCATAGCCCTGACCCCACCTGCAATTCAAAACTCCGGCCCTTCATTTAACATTCAGACATTATGATAATCCCCGAGGTGATTGGTTACCTTACCTAAAGTAACGTTTACAGCCCTTCAGCTTCAAAGAGTTCCACACCAGTTCTCAGCTGATGTAAGTTCCATCAAGTCCCTTCAATGGCACAAAAAAGTAGGATTCATCGAATCATAGAATGGAATCATAGAATCCCGATAGTACAGAAGGAGGCCACCCAGCCCATTGAGTCTGCACCGACCACAACCCCACCCTATTCCCCTAACCCCACATATTTACCCTGCTAACCCCCCCGAAACTGGGCTCAATTTAGCATGGCCAATGCACCTAACCCGCATATCTTTGGACTGTGGGAGGAAACCGGAGCACCCGGAGGAAACCCACGCAAACACGAGGAGAATGTGCAAACTCCACACAGACAGTGACCCAAGCTGGAAATCGAACCTGGATCCCTGGTGCTGTGAGGCAGCAGCGCCAACCACTGTGGTTATTCCTGGGGTAGCCCTGCAGTACTTGTCAAAGAACAAAGAACAAAGAACAGTACAGCACAGGAAACAGGCCCTTCGGCCCTCCAAGCCTGTGCCGCTCCTTGGTCCAACTAGACCAATCGTTTGTATCCCTCCATTCCCAGGCTGCTCATGTGACTATCCAGGTAAGTCTTAAACGATGTCAGCGTGCCTGCCTCCACCACCCTACTTGGCAGCGCATTCCACGCCCCCACCACCCTCTGTGTAAAAAAACGTCCCTCTGATGTCTGAGTTATACTTCGCCCCTCTCAGCTTGAGCCCGTGACCCCTCGTGATCGTCACCTCCGACCTGGAAAAAAGCTTCCCACTGTTCACCCTATCTATACCCTTCATAATCTTGTATACCTCTATTAGATCTCCCCTCATTCTCCGTCTTTCCAAGGAGAACAACCCCAGTCTACCCAATCTCTCCTCATAGCTAAGACCCTCCATACCAGGCAACATCCTGGTAAACCTTCTCTGCACTCTCTCCAATGCCTCCACGTCCTTCTGGTAGTGCGGCGACCAGAACTGGACGCAGTACTCCAAATGTGGCCTAACCAGCGTTCTATACAGCTGCATCATCAGACTCCAGCTTTTATACTCTATACCCCGTCCTATAAAGGCAAGCATACCATTTGCCTTCTTCACCACCTTCTCCACCTGTGTTGCCACCTTCAAGGATTTGTGGACTTGCACACCTAGGTCCCTCTGTGTTTCTATACTCCTGATGACTCTGCCATTTATTGTATAACTCCTCCCTACATTATTTCTTCCAAAATGCATCACTTCGCATTTATCCGGATTAAACTCCATCTGCCACCTCTCCGCCCAATTTTCCAGCCTATCTATATCCTGCTGTATTGCCCGACAATGCTCTTCGCTATCCGCAATTCCAGCCATCTTCGTGTCATCCGCAAACTTGCTGATTACACCAGTTACACCTTCTTCCAAATCATTTACATATATCACAAATAGCAGAGGTCCCAGTACAGAGCCCTGCGGAACACCACTGGTCACAGACCTCCAGCCGGAAAAAGACCCTTCGACCACTACCCTCTGTCTCCTATGGCCAAGCCAGTTCTCCACCCATCTAGCCACTTCTCCTTGTATCCCATGAGCCTTAACCTTCTTAACCAACCTGCCATGTGGGACTTTGTCAAATGCCTTACTGAAATCCATATAGACGACATCCACGGCCCTTCCTTCATCAACCGTTTTTGTCACTTCCTCAAAAAACTCCACCAAATTTGTAAGGCACGACCTCCCTCTTACAAAACCATGCTGTCTGTCACTAATGAGATTGTTCCGTTCTAAATGCACATACATCCTGTCTCTAAGAATCCTCTCCAACAACTTCCTTACCACGGACGTCAAGCTCACCGGCCTATAATTTCCTGGGTTATCCCTGCTACCCTTCTTAAACAACGGGACCACATTCGCTATCCTCCAATCCTCAGGGACCTCACCCGTGTCCAAAGAAGCGACAAAGATTTCCGTCAGAGGCCCAGCAATTTCATCTCTCGTCTCCCTGAGCAGTCGAGGATAGATGCCATCAGGCCCTGGGGCTTTGTCAGTTTTAATGTTCCCTAAAAAACCTAACACTTCCTCTCTTGTAATGGAGATTTTCTCTAACGGGTCAACACCTCCCTCCGAGACACTCCCGGTTAACACGCCCCTCTCCTTCGTGAATACCGATGCAAAGTATTCATTTAGGATCTCCCCTATTCCCTTGGGTTCTAAGCATAATTCCCCTCCTTTGTCCCTGAGAGGTCCGATTTTCTCCCTGACAACTCTTTTGTTCCTAACGTATGAATAGAATGCCTTAGGATTCTCCTTAATCCTGCCTGCCAAGAACATCTCGTGACCTCTTTTTGCCCTTCTAACTCCCCGTTTGAGATCTTTCCTACTCTCTCTGTATTCCTCCAGAGCTCCATCTGTTTTCTGTTGCCTGGACTTAACGTACGCCTCCCTTTTCATTTTAATCAGATCCTCAATTTCCCTGGTTATCCACGGCTCTCGAATCCTACCTTTCCTATCTTTCCTTTTTACAGGCACATGCCTATCCTGCAGCCTTATCAATAGTTCCTTAAAAGACTCCCACATGCCAGACGCGGACTTGTCGAGTTATAATGGAGGGAATGTCAATGATGAAGCAACAACCTCAAATGTGACCCCAAGGAACTCCTGCAGCATTTTCCTGGGATTGCGATGATTGGCCTCCAATAACCACAGCCAGCTTTCTTTATGTTAGGTATGACTCCAGCTACTGAAGAGTTTGAGGGACAAAGAGGATTAGGCAATTTGATGCTATTAACTTGTTCCACCATTCAATTAGATCATGAGTGATCAATATCTTAACTCCAGCTATCCATCTTGGTTCCAGAACTCCTAACACGCTGACCTAAGAAAAATCTATCAATCTCAGTTTTGAAGTTTTCAAATAGCCTCGCCTCGATTGGCTTTTTGTCAATGATTTCATTTTTATTTGGTCTGCTTGGTGCCATATTTAGTCACATGGTGCCTTGATGTCAGTATGACCGACATAGTTATTGTTAATGCAGATGAAATTACAGTTCAAACTTGTAAATTGTGCTGCAATTCCTCACATGGAACTTGTCTCCTGGTCCTAAATCTCACTTCCTTGTAGTAAAAATTAGAAAATGTGTTTAGCATTTCTTGTTTTGATGGTACAGTATCCTTTTGGATTCCAGGTCAGAAAGGATCACTGCTGCTTCAAGGTCTGTATCTGCAAAACAGAATAAAAACTGACTTCATGCAAACACTTTTGTACTATAGAGGCACAGAATCATATTACAGCATAGAAATAAGCCATACAACCCATCAAATTCCTCTGGGGTTTTTATTCCCCACTTCCCTCTCCCCAAATCAGGTTAGATTAAATCAATGTCTAAGAATACAAGAAATAGGAGCACATTGTGACCTGTGAAGCCTATTCTACCATCCAATACGATCATGGCTGATCTTAGACTTCAACTCAGTTTTCTTACACACTCTCCATGTCCCTTGATTCCCTGAGAAACCAAGGTTGGAATTTTACCATCCCGCCTGCCATGGGAATTGGAGTGGACGAGGGGTGGAACATGGAAAGTTCCGTTGATCTGGGGCGGGATTTTACGGTTTCGGGATGAGCGAAGCTGTAAAATCCCGCCCCAAATCTCTGTCTATCCCAACCTTAAATGTATTCAATGATGGAGAATCCACAACTCTCTGGGGTAGAGAATTCCATAGATTCACATTTCTCCTCATCTCAGTCCTAAATGATTGGCCCCTTTTCTTGAGAATGTGTCCCCATGATTTAGGCTTGCCAACCATCAGGAACAATCTGTCAGTGTCTACCCTATGAAGACCCCTCAGAACTTTGTAAGTTTCAATAAGGTCACCTCACGTATTTCTAAACTCCAGCGAATATGAGCCCAATTTGCTTAACCTGTCATCTTAGGACAAGTCCCCATCCCAGGAAAGCTAAAATATATGATCACAAATCAAAATTGGATATTTTAATGTTCCAATCTTAATGATGGGTTAAATATCTCTTTATTGTGTGGGATGAGAAATGTTACGACTGGTTCTGAATAATTTTCACAAATGGTTGATTGCCAATAAAAACATTTACCACTCCCCTACATCTACCAATATCTACAGATAAATTTTCCTCACCTCTGCTTTTTCCCCTACCCCTCATATACAAATATATAAAAATTAAAGGTCAGTTTACACTGATTATATTAAAGTTGGCAATGCAAATATCTGGCTGCATTTTATATTTTTATTGTATTATTGTAGCAATAGAGCACAATAATAAATGATACAACATTGATTAGTGGATGGCAGTTATGATATTTTAATAACGTGACCATTGGAGTTTCCCTTTAAATCCAATCCCCTAGTGTATAAGAGGTCATTTTACAAAACTGGCCTTAAGTTAGTTATGTTCATTCATAAGTAATTAGAATAGTCAGGTATGAAAGCAGAAGAATTAATAAGAATCATACCCATAGATTGGGTGAGGCAGATATTGTTGCAAAGAAAATGTCAATTCACAGTATTTGAAACATATCCATTTATAAATATAATTAATTCAGCAGGCAGTAGTACCCTGACAAATGTATAGTTTTGAGTTGCCAGAACAACAACATCAGTAGGACACTTCCATAAGGGATCATACCAGATACAAGTCTCCTGAGGTACAGTTGTTTCATAAAAAAGTAATCAGAGATGAAGATTTTAATATCAAATGCTGAACCAAGTGCAATTGTGTTTATTGTGAAAACAATATGATCACAAAGTATAATTGTTTCAGTCTCTCTTTCATTTCCGGCTTGTAGTTTCTTTGATGAGTTGATGCTTTTATTTGAAGTGAAGGTTTTGAAAGCAAAGGATTTTCAGTAAGCTGCAAGGCTTCTTGTGGTTGAATTTCCGGGAGATTCATTCTCTGGTACACTGGAAGTTGGAATACATTGAGAAGAATCCTTCTCCCAGTTTCAAGGTATGGTTGTTTATGACCTTGGCTGAGTAGTGAACTTGCAGTTGGTTCAATGACTGTCTGAGGGATTCATTTTCCCTGCACAGCTTATTCTTGCTGTTTTAAAAGCAGGCAATGGACATGGATGATTCATTCATGTGGCCATGTGACAAGTCAAAAGTCCTTTTCTGAATAAGGTGGGTGGTCAGGTTGCTAAACTTCCTGGCTTGAATTTACTGGCCATTCACACGGCTGGGATTTTCCAGTCCCGCCGCCGATGCACCCTCACTGTGGGTTTCATGGCAATAGGAGGTGCATATAATGGGAAACCTTGTTGACAACAGTGGGACAAGGAGATCCTGTCGGATGTAGTCTAAGTTTGGAAAGGAAACCATCACAATACAATGGGAGGCTGATGGAGAATCCTTCACACTCATCTAACACACAGTGAGTTTCAATGTGTTCTTTGTCCGTGGTGAACTGGTGAGATGAGTTGGCTGGAATGCTACAGTCCTTTTGATGATGTTCCACCCTTAAACAAAGAAATGTGTGAATTTCCTGAGTGGCTGTGAATATGTAATTAGCTATTTCCTTGAGTCTCAGAACTGTCTGGAACTGATACTGACAAAGATCACATGGCATACAGCGTCCATTTTAACAGTTTTGTTCAAAATTTCAAAGCATGTTTGAAAGTTTCTAATATATTGGGACATGACACAACCCAACAATAATACTGACAGTTTTTTGAATCCTGGGTGAAAGACCTTCAGTTCCAGATCTGCGTCATGTTGCCCATACTTCTCTTGGAAGCCACTGTTTGGGGATGCATCATAAAATATCTTATTTTTCCCCAGTCTCAAAGACATGTGTTGGCTACTTCAGCTGCTCCCTACTCAAGCATTGACACCAACATCCTTTTCAGTTAATTAGCTTGAAGCAAGGGGACCGGGGGAAGTACAACATATAAACAATAGGAGAGAAACCACCAATCAGGCAATGGTGGAACTGAGCCCCAGTTGGAATTGTAACTGGGGACAGGAAAAGCATTAGGGTCGATGGGAGGAGAATCTGTGACCAATAGAATCACAAACAAATATACTTTAAAACCTTCATTTGTAACTTTCACTGTAGGGCCAGAAGAAGGAGCAATGCTCCTGTGGGTCCCACAAATAAATCATAGGCCTCCCCTATCCTGGGCTCCCTCACTCTCGATCATGTGACCGTTCCAGAAGCCTCTCCACCTTTCTGAGTGCTGATGACCAGAGATTTTCAATCCTGGTCTATAGCCTCCTCCTAGAATTATGCAGAGATCCCTGTCAGCTTCTGCATCCCGCTGTGTCGACAGGGCAACTGGTGAGAGACCAGGGACTCAAGGGGGAGGAGGGCGATTCTCTCATCCCGACACGCTCATTTTGTAGTGCGGCGGGCCGGGAGAATCGTGTGTGGGCCGATTGGTGGGATTCACGCATGCATTCCCGATGCGCATGCGTCTCTGTGCCGGATATCCGTGCGGTCGGGACCACGCTGGAAACCGGCGGGACCTGCAGGTAAGTCATTTAAATCATATTTTAACGTTATTTGAATGTCATTAGTGGGCTCGGGGACAGAGGTCTCCAGGACCGCTAGCATCTCCCACCCTGTCAGTGTGATTTCATTCTGGCAGGGCTCAGATTAGCTCCCCACTTTCGGGGATCTAGTGGAAGACTCCACTGGAGTGAAGGGGGGGCAATCAGAGCCCCCCAGGAGGTTAGGTGGTGGTGGGGTAGTGCACCCTGGGCATGGGCACCCTGACAGTGCCAGCCTGTGCCCCCAGCACTGCCCAAGGGGCAAAGTGCCCATGCCCGGGGGCACCTTGGCACTGCCCACCGGGCATCAGGCAGTGACAAGGGGGCGGGGCCTAAGAAGCGGGGCTTAGGGGTGATCGGTGGGGGATCCCGCTGCCACTCTGCATTGGGATCCAGTCGGGGCAGGAGGGAGGCCAGCGATCGGGGGCGGGCTGGGGGACTGGGGGTGTGGTCTGCCGGGGAAATCAGCCTTCTGTGGGGAGTGGGGGGGCATCGTCACTGCTGGGGGTGGGGGCTGGAGATTGTGGTGCTCCAGGATGGGATGGGAGGTCGGGGAATGGTCATGGGGGCCGTGAACGGGCCATAGTGGGGACTGGGGGGCAGCACTGTGGGGGTCCCGGGCTGGCCAGCTCAATTGCTGGCCAGCAAACTGCAGGCTGACAGTTCAGGTCCACTGCGCAAGCGCAGAGTTCCAGAACTGTCAGACTCCGGCGTGAATAGGTCCCGCCCCCAAGCTTTTAATGATATTCATGATTGGGGACCTCTGCATTGCACAGAGTGTGGGAGGTTCGAGTCTGAACTCCCACTGAAAAAACAATCGTGATTTACACCAGTTTTCTCACGAATTCAGCACTTAGAACTTTTTTGGGAGAATTGCCCCCATAGTCTCCAAGGCCACACCCTGTTGAGGCCAGGAGGCTGGTGCTTGTCTCTCAGGCAAAGAGTTCTCACTCCCAGGTTAAAATCCTTCTACCTGCATATTCCATCACCCCATATCTCTAACACTGTTTTGGCATTTAGGAGTTCAATTGGGTTTCGATAATTATATTGGTCAAAAGACATCCACAGTGTGGGCTGAATAACAATTGTGAATGTTACTTGACATTTAGAGAACGTTTGGTACATTAAATAAAGGTCTCCATGGAAATTGAAGTAAATTTCTTTTCAACATTATTCCTGATAGTTAATTATTCATCTGTCAACTAAACAGATATTGCCTGTGCATGTACTATTTTGCTTAGTACGACTCTATTGCACCACCTGCAGGTCAGTTGTATCAACAGCATCACAGTGCTGGGGCTATGTATTGTGAATTGTATAAACAGGGGTTCAATTGTCTAAGGGCTCAGTGCCAAAATCCACAAAACACATAACAGCAATGGCTTAGTTTAACCAGCAGTGACTGATAAACAAAGGCGTGTAAAGAAATCTTTATTAATATTAATTCAATACAGGCCAAGACTTACAGACAATGGTTTTGTGTTTGATTTGCAAACATGATTCTATGCCAATGAATTTCATTAATCAATTGTACGCTTACCGAAATATTCAAGTATTTAGCATTCAAATTTCAGTTTGGTATAAAATGTAAGTTGTGAGCTGAGTGCAAAATTCGATAAGCATGTCGTTTAAATTCACACGCAAAAATCCTTCCAGCTGAAATTCTGCAAAGCTAAAGAATGAGTGAGGAACTCTGAGTCTGTGAAGAATCATGCAGTCTTATTCACAACTGCTACACCCTAGAATAACAAGGGTTTCAGATACATGAAAACTCCACATTATGTGCTACTCATGCAGCATGAATATTCCTTGCCACTTACCAGTCCAAAGCTACCAGGTTTTGTGGCATGTTACGATGGACTGCTTCATTATCTGTGGTGTTGTGGTCGATGAGCAAGGGAAGAGAGAAAGCCAAGGGGAGGGAACCAGAGGGCAAAGAAGATAAGGAAAGTGAAGATAGGGAAACTGAGGGACTTTCTATTTCTGATTCCTTTCTTATTTTAGATCCTTCACATTTCATATTCCCCAGCTTCAGCACCCTGAGTGACACAAGGGGCATAATGAGCTATCACAATGAGAAACACAAGAACATTTCAGCATATTGCAGTGTAAGGTATTGGGTTTTGAAGTATAAAACCCTTCGAACGAAAAAAAAAATCTAAGATCTGAATGCTTTAATTTCTAACACTAGGGTCCTCAGTTGTGCTTGACTCTCCATGGTATGAATGACCAGTATTTGTGAATTAAGCAGTATTTATTAAGTAAAAGGAAAATATACTCAACAAAAAGCAGTGAGGGCAGCCTGGATATTCTATCCATAATGATCCAGGATTCCTTGAATGCAGACAGCACAGCCAAAGTCTGTTTCCTTCTGTCTCAGAAGCAAAGATGAACTATGTCTCAGAAGAAGCATACTACTGAAACGATGGTAAAACTGTGCCAACAAGTGCACTAATTCTCTAATTTATATCCCCACAACTCACTATCCAGCACTCCCTTTTTTTGGGAATGATCCAAATTTCATCCTCATATTGGCCACAGAATGCAAATCACCTCATGTCACCCTACCTTTGAAACCCCTGCTTTGTGGATCGTAAACTGAACCCAGAAAGGCTGGCACAAGTTCAGAGGCCAACTTGCATTGGAAGCTGGAAATCTCCAGCTGTGCTAAGACCCAAAACTGTATCCCCTCCAGCAGCCTAAGACCCTTTAAAACCTCCAATTCTAATGCGGCCTAACCCTCCTCCCTGGGTCCAAGCAACTGAACTCCCAGGTGAACAGGCAGGTGCTAAGCTGGACCAGAGCAGTGCAGTCCTATGATCCCAGGACCTGGCACTCACAGAGAGAGATGTCCAGCATTCCCCTGTGCCTCGCACTGAGCTGCTTAACCCACACTCGACACCCGATTGTTCATCACCCTGTAAAAGCCCCAGGTCCATTTGAAGATAGAGGAGAGTGAAATGCCAAGGGAGGGAAGTAACTTCAGAATTTTATCACTAACTGTGCTTCTCCGGGCAGATCAATTTCAAATCCTCCCAAACCTTCTTGGTACAGATTTGGCCAGTCAAGCTTGCTCCATCATTCAATTAGATGATGGCTGATCATTTACCCCAGTGCAAATTTCCCGTGTTATCCCCACATCCCTTGATGTCATTAGTATGAGGCATCTCCCTTCCTAACAGCACTGTGAGTTAATTACACCACATGGATGACAGTGGTTTGAGAAAGTAGATCACCAGCACCTTCTTAAGGGCAATTAGGCATGCACAATAAATTCTAGCCCAGTCAGCAATGTTCACATCTTGAGAAAGAGTGAAAAAAACCCTTAAATACTATTTTGAGTTAAATTCCACAGTTTTGCCAAGCTCTATTTTTAAGTTGTTAAAATGTCGAACATACCTGTTTGTTTTGTATCCATCCTTTGAACACACATGACCAAAATATACAAATTGTTTTACAGGTTTCAGAATGAATATGGCTGTGGAAATGGATAGTTGCTTATAGGGGCTTGGAAGATGCTGACAAAACCATTATTTCCATTTTGGTGCAACTGATGACCACTTTTGCCTTTGCCTTTCAGGTAATTGCTACAGTGAAGTTTCAAGGAACATAAACTGTGGAAGACGTGAACTGAACTAACACCATTTCTCACTCAAACCTGCAGGTAAAAAATGCGATTTTCTGGCTCTTCATGCCAGCGGGATCTTCCAGTCTTGTTGACGGTGCACCCCCACTGCATGTTCCCCAGCAGCGTGGGGTGGTATCAATGGGAAACCCTACCGAAAGCAGCAGGACCACAAGATTCCACCGCTGGCCAATGGCACGCCATCGAGAGAAATGCCACGGGGAGGCCAGATAATCCTGGTGCAGTTGAATTCCAGGGCAGCTAGTTCCAGAGGTGACTTGATTTCAAGACTACAGTTGATCTGTACCCTGGTCCAGCTTTCAATTTAATAGGCAAGAATTAATTTGTGTGCATCATAACTGAAAGATGCTATTTAATGGGTCCCTGTTAAATTAAATCCAAAATTGTTGATTTAGTAAGAATTTGTAACTATTCTCCTACACCGTTTAACAGAAATTGCAAAATTTAAATCCGTGTAGGTCAAGTATGATGATTTGTTGCACTTATCAGCATGCAATTACTGGCACACTAGCTGCAATGTAATATTGGAAAAATTGAAGAACTTTAATTGCATAATTTTCTTATGTAAGATTTTGTCAGAAATACTGAATTTATATGAAATATTTAATTGCATCAACTTCAATATAAAATATTTTAATAATTATGTAAACATGTTTCATGCTTGGCAATCTAGTGTCAGTAGACACTCATTTTACAGCTGTCTGAGGCTGTGTGGCCTTAGAGGCATTAACAAAACAAGGAACATTTCAAAAACCATTGTTAGGTGTTTGTTGATTAAAGCATTAACTTAAAGGTAACATTTTTGTCAGGCATTAACCAATTCCCCCCCCCTCCCCCACCCTTATTCCAATGGGAAATAGAATCACAGAACCATACAGGGCAGAAGAGGCCCTTTGGCCCATCGAGTCTGCACCGACACACTAGAAACACCTGAACTCCCACCTAATCCCATCTGCCAGCACTTGGCCCATAGCTCTGAATGTTATGATGTGCCAAGTGTTCATCTCAGATACTTTTTAAAAGGATGTGAGGCAACCTGCCTCTACCACCCTCCCAGGCAGTGCATTCCAGACCGTCACCATCCTCTGGGTAAAAAGATTTTACCTCACATCCCCCCAAAACTTCCTGTCCCTCACCTTGAACCTATGTCCCCTTGTGACTGACCCTTCAACTAAGTGGAACAACTGCTCCTTATCCACTTTGTCCAAGTCTCTCATAATCTTGTACACCTCGATCAGGTCACCACCCCTCAGTTTTCTCTGCTCCAATGAAAACAACCCAAGTTTATGCAACCTCTCTTCATAATTTAAATTTTCCAACCCAGGCAGTATCTTGGCGAATCTCCTCTGCACGTCCTCCAATGCAATCACATCGTTCCGATAATGTGACGACCAGAATTGCACACAATACTCTAGCTGTGGCCTCACCAACGTTCTATACAACTCCAACATAACTTCCCTGCTTTTGTAATCTATGCCTCAATTGATAAAGACAAGTGTCCCACATGCATTTTTCACCACCCTACTAACATGCCCTTCCGCCTTCTGAGATCTATGGACAAACATGCTAAGGTCCCTTTGTTCCACAGACCTTCCTAGTGTCCTGCCATTCATTGAATACCTCTTGTCAAATTACTCCTTTCCAAAGTGTATCACCTCACACTTTTCAGGTTAAATTCCATTTGCCACTTATCTGCCCATTTGACTATTCCGTCTGTATCTTCTTGGAGCCCAAGACACTCTGCTTTGTCACAAGAACAGAAAGAAGAGCTGGACCAAACACAGTGATGTTACTTAAGGATATTCTTGAGATGTGCAGCTGCAATAGTGGATGATTGGCATCTGAAAGGACAGCCTATACATCATTGATGCAGGATATGAAAAGAAAAATTTGTTCCACAACAAAGGAAAATCGAAGCTTCAGCAGATTTATCTAATCTTAACGATTAAAGTTTATTTATTAGTGTCACAAGTAGGCTTACATTAACACTGCAATGTTACTGTGAAAATCCCCTAGTTGCTACACTCTGGCGCCTGTTTGGGTACACTGAGGGCAAATTTAGCATGGCCAATGCACCTAACCAGCATGTCTTTTGGACTGTGGGAGAAAACCGGAGCACCCGGGGGAAACCCGCGCAGACAGGGGAGAACATGCAGATTCCGCACAGTGACCCAAGCCGGGAATCAAATCCAGGTCCTTGGCGCTGTGAGGCAGCAGTGCTAACCACTGTGCCACCGTGCAACCCTACATTAGTCACCATTATATTTATTCCATTATTATTTTCTGATGTCATGAGTGAGAAATTTTTATGCTCTGATTCTTGGGTGCAGGGAACATATTTTGCGATCTGCCTCCTCTGGTTTTGAGCAAGATCGGCAACGCATAAATTTAGAGTACCCAGTTAGTTTTGTTACGACTGGTCCCCGGTTTGTTATGATTCTGGATGGGATACTCCCAAATTGTTACGTTCCCAAGTGAGGAGGGATGAACTGACTTCCTGGTCGGAATTTTACCATCCCACCCATCATGCGAATCGGAGCAGGCAAGAGTGGACCATGGAAAGGTCCGTTGACCTCGGATGGGATTTTACGGTTTCGGGACGAGCAAGGTTGTAAAATCTCACCCTCTGTCTTTATTCAGCCCCCTTGGTTAGTCACAACAAGGTTAATTTAAAAAGGATCCCTCCCTTATGGATACCTTTTCCCAGTTCAAATGTATTTACATTTTAAAAAGATGCCAATTTAAAAGACTTTCTTGAGTTAAAGAAAGAGTGAAGGGTAGAATGCATCACATACATACACACAGATGAAAAGTGAATCCAAGACACAAGAGCTATATGAATCAGTCTTTGGTTTATCTGTGAGTGGTAGATGGTGAAACATTGTGGCCATTAAGTTGGGTGATTCCAGTAGCACAGACATCAGCAGTTGTTTTGGAGATTCTTGGCTTTGTAGTTCACTGAAACAAATTGTCCTGTTTCCTTTTTGACCGAGACTTCGTTAATTTGCAGAGACCAAGGGTGTGCAGTTGGTTTTTATTCTCTTATTTTCTTGCGTATTCCTTGAAGGGGAATAGCACAAACATGTCTGGGATATAACCCACAAGTGATAGTTCCTGCAGAAATGGTAATCAGCTTCCATCATCTCCACAGGAGATTACAGCTCAGTTTATACATTGCATCTCTTCCTTTGAAATGTCTCTCTGAAAAATGGTGCAACATTCCATTGTTTCTCTCTCGGGACTGGGTAAAATCCGCAAAGTGGTTACTTCGCAGTCCCAGCCAGTTTTTACTTGTATGTTCTTTTAAAAAGTTCAATATGTCTGTATGTAATTCGGGGCTACAATCCATTAAGAAGTTTAACAACACCAGGTTAAAGTCCAACAGGTTTATTTGGTAGCAAAAGCCACACAAGCTTTCGGAGCTCTTAGCCCCTTCTTCAGGTGAGTGGGAATTCTGTTCACAAACAGAGCTTATAAAGACACAGACTCAATTTACATGAATAATGGTTGGAATGCAAATACTTACAACTAATCAAGTCTTTAAGAGACGAAACAATGTGAGTGGAGAGAGCATCAAGACAGGCTAAAAAGATGTGTATTGTCTCCAGACAAGACAGCCAGTGAAACTCTGCAGGTCCACGCAACTGTGGGAGTTACAAATAGTGTGACATGAACCCAATATGCCGGTTGAGGCCGTCCTCGTGTGTGCGGAACAATCCATTGTCATGACAAACTTACACATTTGTGGTACGTGGCTGAACATGTCTTGCAGTGCTACTTTGTGTTGCCCGGCTACCTGGGAGCTCAGCAGGAAGCTAAACAAAGTGGTGCAGATACCCCTTCTTAAAAGCAGGCCGGCCCATTTGAAAGAAAGCTGTACTGAGTAATATTGGTGGAATTTAAATAATGGAAAATTGAATACCAGGGGCCCTTAAGGTACTCTCTTTCCTTAGGCTGCTGGGCAGGTGGCAAATTTTGAGTATCTGGAAACAGGAACTCAGAAGGGGAAGGCTGAGAGATGGGATGGGGCTTGGGGTAGGAAGCAGGAGGTCAATAGTGCCTCCGTTTGCAGCTTGCCAGACTATGATGCCAGAAATTAGAATGAGAGTGAACTGGAATTTGAGAAGTGTCAAAAGACAGGAACACACCATCAAGCTCTATGTTCTTAGTGATGGAAAATTAGATGGGTTTTATTGCAAGTGTCTCCATGATGTTGAGAGGCTCCATAGTGCTCAGGAGATGCAGGCAACCTTTTCCATTTCCAGTTCTGCTTTGCTGCTTTCTATTGCATTTCAACGTCCTGCAATGGACCAAATGTCAGTGATTGTGTTGGGTGATGTTTCTTCCCTAGCTGAATGTGGAGGAATGTGGAGGCATCAAGAACTGGGTGTGAGATTGCATGTCATGATGTGGAGATGCCGGCTTTGGACTGGGGTGAACACAGTAAGAAGTCTCACAACACCAGGTTAAAGTCCAACAGGTTTATTTGGTAGCAAATACCATAAGCTTTCGGAGCACTGCTCCTTCGTCAGATGGAGTGGAAATCTGCTCTCAAACAGTGCAAACAGACAAAATCAAGTTGCAGAATACTGATTAGAATGCGAATCCTACAACCAGCCAGGTCTTAAAGGTACAGACAATGTGGGTGGAGGGAATGTTCAGTTTTTTAATTGACAGGAGATCCTCCTATGTCCTGGGACCAATGGATTTTAGGGTTCATGACTTACTTGCTCAGTTCACAAATGGACAGCCAGGATGTAGTAGCGGTCGCGAAGTACCCCCAATGCATCGTCGATGCACTTGGGAGCAACAGGCTTCTTACCTTTCAGGGTCATCACCAGTCCTGGGTCGTAGCGAGTGAATGATGATCACAGGTATGGTTTAGATATGGCGCCTGAAAAGATGATCCAATAGGGTCACAATGGGGCAGACCTGCCACCGCAGTAAGTATCCAGTGCAGAATATACTGCCCTTTATCCCATTCATTTAATTTGAAACCAAGCCAGCCTATATCAAAAGGACTCAAAACCATTTACAATTTAAAATCACAGAATTGTTCCAGCGTCAGAAGGAGGCCATTTGGCCCATTGTGTCTGCACCGGCTTTCTGAATGAGCATTTCACCGAGTACCGTTCTCCTGCCTCCTCCCCATAACCCTGCACATTGTTTCTTTTCAAACCTCTTATTAAAGAAATGAACTCTTGTCAGAAGGAGATTCTTCCAGGAAAAAGCTTACATTGCTTGTGTGCTGCTGCTTTATGGAACTGACTTAGCACAGAGGACACAGATAATTGTGACAAGTACCTTGTTTGAATGCAGATTGTATAATTGGAAACTAAAACTGTAGATATAATTAAAATTTATACAGGCATCTTATAATTTAAGCAGCTGTGTATTATTTCTGTGCAAAACTTTCTTTTTATGTACTCGGATTATTAGACTATTATCTATTACCTCTCCATTGATTTGTCTTGGAGAGCCAATGGAAAAACATTTTTTTAGTTGACAGGCACAATAGGGTGGGATTTTCCAGCCATGCTTGCCCAAGACCGGAAAATCCCACCCAAGGTCAATGGACCTTTGCATAGTCTGTCCCCCCGCCTGCTACAATTCCCATGGCAGGGGGGACAGGAAAATTCCGGTGCATGACTGTTAATGGTGAGTCTTAGGCAGGATCCATCTAAAAGTTTAGTGTTGCACCATGTTAACAGTCATCTTGTGTTGTTTAGTTATGGTTAAGGTCTGTTACAGGAATGTCCTAAGAGCTTTTGGCGAAGCCTGTACCTAGGCATATAGGGGGGGAATTTTCCCATCCTGCCTGCCACAGGAATCATAGGGGTTGCGGGGAGGGGTGACCATGCAAAAACGTCGGGCAGGTTTTGGGGCGAGCATGGCCGTAAAATCCCGCCCTAATTGTGTGACTGTTATACAAATCAAAAAAGGCAACTGGTTCAAAATATATATTAAGTTCCTTTGCCTGCTATTTTATGAATGTTTTAATCTATTTAGATCATAGAATCATTACAGTGCCAAAGGAGGCCATTCGGCCCTTAAAGTCTTCACTGCCAACAAAAACACTCAGGCCCTATCCCTGTAACCCCATGTAATTGCCCTACTAATCCCTCTGACACTAAGGGACAATTTAACATGGTCAATCAACCTAACTGGCACATCTTTGGAGTGTGGGAGGAAACCGGAGCACCCCTAGGAAACCCACGTAGACACAGGGAGAATGTGCAAACTCCACACAGGCAGTGACCCAAGTTGGGAATCGAACCCAGATCCCTGGTGCTGTCAGGCAGCAGAGCTAGCCACCGTGCCACCCTATTTCTTACCTCTCCTATAAGATTGGACAAAAACTCAGGAATATATCAGGGACTTGAAAACCAATGCTGAAAATAAGGTAATTGGTAATTGATTTAACTAAAATTGTTTATTTCTGATAAGAAATAGTTTGGCTAGTTACATTTCTTGATCTCCATTGGTTTAGTTACACATATTTGGCGATTCCTGAATGTAATTACTCTGTGGTTACTCACTGGTTTTCTACTTGTGTATCCCAGGCAATATTTAAGTCTACTTTAGTCATCTTCTGGGAAGACAACAGTGGCTCTAAAGAGACATTTATAGAATTAGTCATTTGTTTTTGCCCTACAGCTTCAGTGTTTGTTATGGATTTACTGAATAAAATCTATAACCTATTATCATTTTTATTACAGAAACCTGAGGGGGACTAAGCTGCCCATGTCTATCTGTATCACTGTGCCTGATCAAATAACTTTAATAACAAGTGAAAGGCTTAGTCGAAAACTTGCCTCAATGTAGGTAATATAAAACAACATTTTTGTGTTGAAGTCTGCACAACTCAATTCCAATCTAAATTGAATCAGGCAAGGAAGTTGCTGAGCAGAGGCTCCTGGCAAGAAGGGAGGGAATATTGAAGTGGAGAGTTAGGCTGGCACAGTTGCTGCTGGTGCTGAGCAGACACCTGGTGAAGCCTGCACCTAGGCACCAAGTATGCAATTGCCAATACATACAAGTCAAAGAAAGCAAGGGGTTCAAAACACTGGCATGTTGGCACACTGGTCAGTCCAGCTGCTTCACAGTGCCAGGGACCCAGGTTTAAATCTGGCCTTGGGTGACTGTCTGTCTGTGTGGAGTTTGCACATTCTCCCTGTGTCTGCGTGGGTTTCCTCCACGTGCTCCGGTTTCCTCCCACACTCGAAAGATGTGCGGATTAGGTTGATTGGTTATGTTCAATTACACCTTAGTTTCAGGGAAATTAACAGGGTAAATAGTTGGGAATAGGGTCTGGGTGGGATTGTTGTCGGTGCAGGCTTGATGGGCTGAATGGCCTCTTTCTGCATTGTAGGGATTCTATGAAAACGTACAAAGGAAACAGGGAGAACTTGCCCTAATGCCATTTTAAAGTAATTTAATCAATGCAATTTTTTGTTGAATTTCATACATTTCAGTCATATAAGTTGATTTTCTGTCTAGTCGTCCATTTGTAGAAACATTAGAGCAAATTTTTGTGGCCTTTTCCATGCAGGAAGAGGTTGAAGATTGCAATGTTTAACTTATTGCCCCAAATTCACTCCAAACCACCGACCACAGTGATGAGTGGCCAGAGTGATTCTGCACCATTTTTAGGATGCTCCTGGCATTTTGGACACCGTTGTGTGGAGCATGCATGTTGCAGGCTGTGCCATTCCTTCCATGTATAGAGTGGCTTAACTTGCTTTGTACCCAGTGAACTGCCAATAGAATGTTGCACACTGGTCCCCTGCAGTGTAAATGGAAGGATCCAAAACACCAGGCTGGTATAAATGGCATAACTCAGCTATTGCCTTCTTAATGACTTAGAGCTTGCAAAGGCAGAATTTGGGGGAGGGATAACTGTGCCTGCATCTATAGACATGGGTCTTGGGTAAGGGCAAGGGCAGGTGTATATACAAACAAGGGACAGGAGTAGGTATTTCAGCCCCTTGAGCCTGTTCTGCCATTTAGTAATATCATGGCTGATCTGATAGTCATCTCAAATCTGCAACCCGCCTACTCCTGATAATCTATCACCCCTTTGCTTACCAAGAATCTATCCGCCTCTACCTTAAAAATATTTAAAGACTCTGCTTCCCAAACCTTTTCAGGAAGTGAATTCCAAAGACTCATGATCCTCTGTGAGAAAGAATTTCGCCTCATCTCCATTTTAAATGGACAATCCCTTATCTTTGAACAGTGACCACTAATTTTAGGTTCTCCCACAACAGGAAACATCCTCTCCACATCCACCCTGTCAAGGTCCCTCAGGTTCTTTCATGTTTCGCCTCTTACAATGAGGTGTGAGCAATCCACCTTGGTGTAAATGCATCAGCTTCATTTTTCTCTTTGGATCTTGATCTTCCTCCACCAAAATACTTAGAAAATGCAAGGACTAGTAATAGAGTTTTCACATTCCGAACTCTCACTGGATCATCCAAACTTGCAACCCTCGGCAAACCAGAAATGGAAAACAGGCAAAAAGATCCAAAAATGCCAGAGACAACCACAGCAAAAGTGACACAGAAAGGAAAACTTCAACAAGCAAAGCAACAGTGGCAACCATTCCAATATTTCTTTAAGATTTCAATACCTTGGATTTTCCCACTGGCTTCATTTTATTGCAAGTACTAATAAGGCAATGTCACGGTTACATGAGGAGGGGTAAAAATGACTCTCCTGAGTTACTATTCCAAGTCTGACCATAACAGGCCATTATGTGAATGTAGAGGGGATGAAGGAATCTGTGTTTAACCCTTTACGTGCTGATTGCAAAGAAACTAGTCTGGCAGGTTTCCTTGAGTGTAAAGCAAAAAAAGGTTCATTTCTATTGCATTAAAAACCCACCCAGGTGAGGATATAAAAATATTTAAAAGGTAACCCCATATAATGATCTTCACAACCCATGTGTACGTACACACACAAATGTGCAGAATTTACAAGTTATACCATGATTAGTTACTGTTTAGCAAAATTAAAGTTCAGTGGTGAATGGTTACAGAAGAGAATTCACTGTGTGTGAGTCTTCTGTTGGTATCTGTGGCTGCAGCAGTCTTTTCTTCACAGCGGTCTTGAGATTCCAGGCAAAGAAGCCCATGTAGAATTGCAATTGATGGAGACAATCTCTTTTATAAACTGTAATCAGTCTTTCCAGAAGTCGATGATTTTTCCATATGAGGTTCCTCTTGATAGAAATTTACTACCTCTGGACTTTTAAACTGTAAAGAGATAGGGTTTTAACCTGAAAGAGAAGGGCAGGGAGCTTGGGGCTCTTTCATTGTGAGCTTCTCAGACCACTATCTTAGCAACTTCTATATTAAAGAGATTTCAAATATGGCCACTTTGGTCACATGGCCTCTCTTCCCTTAATTTCAGAAGATGCTTGGTTGGATGATGTCTAAACTGACTGTGGCTTTTGTTTCATGGCCGAGGTGATTAGATTCTGTAATGTCCCAGTCATTAACTCCTGAATATCCATAATGAATCTTGATGAGATAGGAAGAACTTCTTTCATGTAACTATTATCCTAAGTGGACATGCTGGCCCCACTTGAGAGATAGCCTTACAGGAATGCAAATGTGCTGCCCAGTGGAGTTTTTAGTAAATCCTTGTGAAGGAGTTTTTGACATCAACATTTCTGAAATTCCTGAGTAGAATGTTGTGTTAGGGTATGGATCAGAAACCCCAAGGAATGTTATGAAGCCCGACTAGACCCCAACAGTTTTGTTATTGTGGCATTAGTGTGAGGATGTGGTGTTTCACTCCAGGTGTGATTCTATTGACACACCAGGAAGCTTTTATCAAAACACACTTTATTTAACAATACAGTTTAAATATAACTAATGAATTAGCTTAACTTCTACCAATTGAAGCATGACAAGATACACGACAATGCTAACCTTACTCAATTAATTCCAACTCAAGTAATATTCATCTTATAGACATAAACTCCTCTTCAAAATCAATTAGCAACACAGGCTTACTTGCTTGTACTTGGGCTGCTGATCCTTGAGCCTCCAGAACACCTCTGGAGAGAGAAACAGAGAGAGAGAGACCTATTTCTCCTAGCTCGCCCCAAACAGCAACCTCCAGACAGCGAAAGGGAGAGAGAGAGATACCTCTTGCTTCTTTCAGAACCTGGCAATAACTGCCTGCCTTTTCCTGTAAACGTAGCTCCCCCCACCACCCCCCCTTAAGCTCATGACTCTGTCAATCAGCCTAATCAAAATCCTACTCTGAAACCCCAGGAGAAAACCAAATAAACAAAAATGCATTAACTCAGATTAAAACAAACACATCCTGAAATATAATCAATCATTATCCTGCATTCTCAGCAGGTGAGCTGCCTGTTTTGCAAACAAATCAGCACCGTATAAAACAGAGCTGAATTTTAAACATACATTTTTTAAAAGCATGATATCATCACATGTTGTGGCATGTCTAAATTGTAATTCACAGTGGAATTTTCCAGAAACTTGCAATTCCAGACATCAGGTGACTTGCAGCCTTCTTACATCACTATCTTTGCTGGTGTTTTAACAGTCCTTTTTAAACAATGTATATTTGATCAGCCGATGAAATGAAAGATTAATGCCACTTGTGCACAAGTCACATTATCATAACGCCAGTTTTAAAGTGGTGTTAATTGGAAAATCCAGCTTAACTATTCAAACCTTAGAATACTTCACATCATCACCTATTTTACAAGGGCTTGTGTAAAGCATAGTGCTTTCTAGGCAAGGGATCTGTAAAATCCAACCTTCAGGTGTTTTCTTTGACTTTGTGATTATTTTGGTGAGCATAATTAAACTTCCACAAATTTCAGATAAATGAGCTTGAGATTCCAAGAGTAGAAACCAATGTAAAATTGCAATTGCCAGAGATAATTTATTTTAAAAAAATGCAATCCATCTCTTCCAGTAGTTTTTTGCACCCGAGTTCCTTTTGATGGAAATTCACTATCTCTGTGCTGGATTTCCAATTCATAAAGTGATAGACTCTTGGAAGTGAAAAGCAGGGAAGTTGGTACTGCTTCAATAGCAGCTTTTCCAGACACCATCCAGTCAGAAGATCACACTTGGTGTGAATCCAGTTGGAATTTTGCCTGGGTACCTAGCTCGATTTTTAGAGGTACAGTCATATTTTCTGTAACGGCTGACTCACTCAGCCCTATAATTTTAGATCATCTCAAATGTGTAATTCAATCTACTGTGTGATTAATTCTGGTAAGGTGTTCATAACAGGTTGCCTTTTCATTCAATCAAGGTAATAAAATGTCGTGCTATAGGTTTATTCACCTCTTCTCTCAATGCAATAATTGTAAAATGGTGGCATTGTGGTGATATCACTGGATTAGTAATCCAATGGCCCAGGCTAATACTCCGGGGAGGTGGGTCCAAATCCCATCATGGTAGCAGATGGAATCTGATTTCAATTAATAAATCTGGAATGTAAAGCTAGTCTCAGTAATGATGACCATCACACCCATCAGTGATTGTTGTAAAAACCCATCTGGTTCACTAATATCCTTTAGGGAGCAAAATCTGCTCTCCTTCCCTGGTTGACTCTGAAATAGTCAAGCAAGTCACTCAGTTGAAGGGCAACTAGGGATGGGCAACACATGCTGGTGACATCCACATCCCATGAAAGAATTAAAAAAAATACTTTAATAGTTATTACAGTGTAAGAATATTAGATCCATGATGAGGGATTAATTCTGCTAGAATTTTAATATTATGGCTGATCCACTGTTTCTGATTTTCGACTATGGTTTTTAAGAAAGCCATTTTTTAATCATTTAAATATAAAATTATTTTTTGTGCATGTCTTTCAAACTTTAGGGGCTGCACAGTGACACTGCTGCCTTACAGTGCCAGGGACCCGGGTTCAATTCCAGCCTCGGGTTACTATCTGTGTGGAGTTTGCACATTCTTCCTGCGTCTACATGGGTTTCCTCCCACAGTCCAAAGATGTGCAGGTTAGTTGATTGGCTATGCTAAATTGACCCTAATGGCAGGGAGATTAGCAGGGTAAATATGTGGGGTTACGGGAATGGGGCCTGGATGGGATTGTAGTCGGTGCAGACTCGATGGGCCGAATGGCCTCCTTCTGCACTGTGCGGATTCTATGACCTTAAAATCCTGCAGGGTATCTCTATGATTGCAGTATTCTTTGTACAAGCTAAAATGGCTTTTTGAATCACTGAATCTACAATAGTTGGTACAGGCACTTAATTCAAAGTTTGTTCTTAACACTTTTATACAAATGCAATTTAGATGCTAAATTAAATTATTCTGTCCTCAGCACGAATCAATACACAGTAACCACAAAACCAATGTCAGCATGTCAGGATGAATAAAAAGAGTTACAGTTTTCTATCAGGGGCCGTATCATATTTTCATTATTGACATTCTATTACAATATTGACAAAGTCTAATTTGTTTGTGCCCAGGTTCATCATTTATTGAACAATAGTTGTTGACACAGTGATCTAATATAGGATGTAACTAGTGAGAAAATGTGTAAATAAATGAGTGATGAAAATGTGAATTATTTTCAAAATCTGCTTTGTAAGGTGTGCCAGATCGTATAATGCAAGAGTGGTTTTGTAATTTTCTACAGATAAAGAGGATTATGTTTAGTATATAATCCAACTATATCGGTATTGCTTCCGTTCATTATTGACTGAGTTTCTTGGCAGCATCCACACATCCCCGCATTCATGCTTTTATATCTGCAAGTTGTTGTCTGGAAAGTTGGCTGAATAGCCTTGATCGTTGACCTCCTTTGATTATTCATACTTCTTGGGATGTTGCAGCAAGGGGATCAAATGCTTCTCATGAAATAGCCAAATGCAAGCATGGGATAAAGAGAGCACAGTGCTAGATTTGAACTACAAAGTGAAAGGTTTGATTCTACAATTCATATTCCACATTTGTAATAACATGCTTCAGCCCTCTGCCTGACATTGTATCTCAGAGTAACACCTCAGTCAACCCGGTGATAAAATCGAGGGAAAAGGACACTACTTTCCCTACCCATGCTATCGGGTTGAGATACCATGGGGCCCTATTTTACCATTGCGTCGCGTCCGTTTTCGGGCGCGAAAACGTGGTAAAGTCGGGTGTGAGGCCATTAACGTGAACCGCGCCCGTGTCCGCGCAGATCGCCACTTTACCGAAACCCGGGAATGGCGGCGATCCAATTCGCGCCCAAAACGGGCGCAAGGGCGATTTAAATGTATTTGCATGTATTTCAATTGAATTAATGAACTGCCTGCCCAACTTTATCAGCATTTCCCCCTTTACCGCCGCATTTGCCGATCCGGAATCGCACCGTAATGAACCTGCCGAATAAGAGTCTGAATCGGGCGCTCCAGCTGCTGAAGAGCGAGTTCAGAGCTTCCAACAGCTCTCTGACTCAGATTGGTGGTGGGGGGCAAGAGAGGCGGGTCAGATCATCCTCTGGTTGGGGGTGGGGATGGGAGTGAGGCCAGATCATTGTCTGGTTGGGAGGGGGGAAGAAGGAGGAGGCGGGTCAGATGTATCTCTGGTGGGGAGGGGAGGGCCGATTATTGTCTGGGGGGCGGGGGGGTGCTGATGGTTGTCTGGGGGGCGGGGGGGAGCTGATCGTTGTCTGGTGGTTGGGGGGGAGGGCTGATCGTTGTCTGGTAGGGAGGGAGGAGGAGGTGGGTCAAATGTTCCTCTGGGGGGTTGGGGCGTGAGGCCAGATCGTTCTCTGAGGGGGGGGGGAAGAGGAGGGAGGTGGGTAAGATGTATGTCTGGTGGGAGGGAGGCCTGATCGCTCACTGGTGGGCAGGGGGAGGAGTCCACTGCCACTCTGCGGACGATCGGTGGGGGTGGGGAAGGGGCAGGGGTCGTGATCGGTCTGGATGGTTGGATAAGGGGGACAGTGATGTCTGTGGGGGCCATCGCTCCCGCTTTTCGCTCCCGGACCACTTTCTCTGCTTTCTGTGGTTCAGGAACGATCTGACACGGGCAAGCTTTTTCACATTTTTTTCCAGCTGGGCATGCGCAGTTCAAAGCTCTGATCGTTTTGGGTGCGCTAAACCCTGCCCACAGCGCGAATGGGACCCGCAATTTTTTTTTTCAGGCTAAGTGCGTATTGGGGCGCCTGAAAGCAGATTTCTAAGTCGGATCTGAATTATGCCCAGATTCAGCACTTAGAATGAAAATGGTAAAATCAGGTCCCATGTGTCATCTGGCATTGGCAGTAGCGTGAAGAAAGTCTTGGATTGGGCCTGTTTTTGTTCTCAGGGAAAAGCGAATATTAAGGATGGAAAACAGTCACTAACAATCTTAACTTTGAATTATGATGAGCCATGACAGCACTTTAAATTTGTTTGTACTGATTATGCATCAATGATTAAATTAATGGGTGAGAGTCTCTGGCCTCCCAGCTGCGTGTTTCCCGCCAGCGGAATTCCCATTGACATCATCCCACGGGAAATCCGCGGGCAGGGATCTGGAGAATCCCGCTGGCGTGAATGGCCGGAGAATTCCAGCCAATATCTTTGGCTTAATATCAAAGTGTTAAGCCTGACTATAAAATGTTGTCCCAAATAGTTTCTTCAAAGGTAGAGAGCAACTCATCCTGGTTCTCACAGGAGCAAGAAGAACTGCAGAAGGTGTGATTATTTTCTATATTTTAGTGGCAATGTTCACCAAAATTAGTAAAGTACAGTATGGCTTGATTAATGTGACAATATTACCTGTGAGAGCTATCTTCGTGAATGTTCAGAGGAGATGAATGGAGACACAGAGACTCTTTTGGAGAAGTGGTTAAAACAGGTACTAATTGGGCATGTGCTTAAAAGATACCCTGCTTAGAGAGTGTGGTTTTAGTTTATTTGAGACTAATTGCTGATTATCACGATTTAAGTATGCCTAGAGGTGCTAAATCTGAGACATGTAGGTTTTGCATTCTAGCGCTGATCACCTTTTCTAGAGCCTCCATGTGCACACTTCCACTGAAGGTGTGGAGTTTGCTGACTGACAGAATACAACATGCATCAGGATGGCTCAGGCTTTGAGGGAGAGGGCCCCACAGGCTCTCAGAGCAATATTTCTGAGATCCTTGTGAGGAAGTACAGTGGAGAAGTGATTACCTCTCCACAGGGAGAGAAGAGGCCACAGAGGTAACTATTGTCGTGGATGTGTGGGGGAGATTGCCGTGGCAGCCATTTGCTCCAAAATCTCCATATGTGGTTTGGTGTCGGGTTTTGTTTAATAGCTCTCTTTTGACAACTTTCTACATGGTGTGAGAATTCTGAAAGAGAAACCTACTGACCTATTTCTGGATGGCTGCAATGCAGTTCCCTCCCCCACTAGTCCACCATTGCCCTTGTCAGTCAGCCAGACATCCCAGAATGCTCAAAGCCATGCTGAGATAATGTGATAAGAGATGGGGCCATCACAGCCCACAGTCTCTGAAGGGTGTCGTAGGAACAGCCCAACTCAGTTTCTCAGCAACCATCCACCTTGTCTGCCACTGGGGTTGCACTTCACTGAAGCTCCAGAATAAACAAGAGCACTTAAAATAGTTACCAAGGGTGAGCGCCAGAGAAAAGTTTCAAATTTGAGTGCTGTTGGTTTTATCATGTTTTTGTCATTTGTGTTTCTGCTGTTAATAACGAGTGTAATTGGATTGTGGTGGAATTGGTGGTCTTTCTTTTTACTGTGATCTTCATGGGAAAGTGGTTGAAAGAATTGAGCAGAAGATGGACTTAGTGATAGAGCCTCTATCACTTGGCATGTGGTAACAGTGCTTCAAAGTCTGATGGTGAGGAGGCACTCAGAAGGTAGTAATGAGTATCTCCCCATGGTGTGGACCTTCTACCTGGATTCTTCTAATGTTCACCCGGTCCCCCACATTTTCTTTCTCCTCCTCAATCCCCTCATCCTCCTCTTATAGCTCATGAGTTTGACCCTCTGGCATAATCGCTGATGGTAACAATTGGTTTCATGATCACCAGCTTGTCAAGCATGCAGCAAATCACTATGAATCCAGAGTCCTTCTATCCCTGCACTTCCTCCCTTCTCCAATAGCTGCTGTAGCTCTGCACACCCTCATCTCCTTGTTTCTTTCCTCTTCTAGATTTATGGGGATCCCTAGCAAGATCCTCATGACCAATCATTCTCTTTCTCCAGGTGACTGCGATGAGGACTCCCAGAAGGTACAGTTGGACAGCACTTAGTTTGCTTTGGTGAAGTCCTCAGAGAATTACCGGAAAAAATGTAACAGTGTGTGCGATCTCTTGAGAAAATGTCCCAGTCTCCTGATGTGTTTTAAAAGTCCTCTTCAAACACGATGTAGATAGTCCATATTCGAAGAACAATACTGAACAGGCCTTTTGGCCCATCAAGCCTGCGCTGATTCCTAATCCTTATTTAGGCCCACTCTCTATTTCCCATACCAGGTTACTATTCCTCTGTTCGCCTCCCATTCACGTGTATATCAAGATACGCCTTGAACGTTGCTAACGTGCCTGCTTCTGCCACCTCCACTGGCTGTGTGTTCCAGGCATTCACCATCCACTGTGTGAAAAATATTCCCCGCATGTCACCCCAAACTTAACTCCTCTCACTTTGGACCTGTGCCCTCTTGTAGTTGACTCTCCCACCCTGGAAAAAGCCTCTGACTATCCACCCTATCTATGCCTCTCATAATTTTGTAGACCTCCACTCTCCCCATTTCATTATTCCAAAGGTACTATTCTTTCCTGGTCCACCCCCGAGTGTAGGAAATGCAACACTTCCCCTTTTGTCTCCTCCCTTTTCACTGCCCAAAGCGAAAATATGATTTACTTGTAGTAAATTATTATACTATATTTTCTCCACATGATATGGTCTTCTCTATACTGAGGAGGCTATACTCAGACTGGGTGATGGCTTTGTAGTATATCTCTGTTCAATCTTCAAGCAGAATCTCAACCTTTCAATTGTCTGTCATTTTAATTCTCTACCTTACTCCCACTCTGAACTTTCTGTCCTTTGGCTATTACTGTGTTTCATTGAAGCCCAACACAAGCCCAAGGAACAGTGCCTCATAGAATTGTAGAATGGTTACAGCACAGAATGAAACCACTCAATCTGTTGTGTTCATGCCAGCTCTTTGAAAGAGTAACTAGGCTGGTACCACTCGCCTGCCTTTCTCCTGCATCCCTGCAAATTCTTTTCACTTCATATAACGATCTGATTCTCTTCTGAAAACCAGGATTGGATTTGCCTCCACCACACTGTCTAGCAGTGCATTCCAGACCCTGCACAAAAACGTGTTTTCTCCAGTTTTGGGTGCTTCTTTCGCCTAGTAACTTAAATCAGCATCCTTTGGTTCTCAACTTTTTTTTGGCACTCGGAACAGCTTCTTGCTAACTGCTCTGTCCAGGTCCTTCTTGATTTTGAAAACCTCGGTCAAATCAAATTTTAGGGGAGGCAATGGCCTAGTGGTATTATCGCTGGACTATTAATCCAGAAACTCAGGTAATTTTCTGCGGACCTGGGTTCAAATCCCGCCACGGCAGATCTGGAATTAAGAATTTATTGATGACTGTTGTCGATTGTCGGAAAAACCCATCTGATTTACGAATATCCTTTAGGGAAGGAACTCTGCCATCCTTACTTGGTCTTGCCAGAGCCTCAGCAATGTCTCAGCTGCCCTCTGAACAAGGCCAACTAGGGATGAGCAATAAATGCTGGCCAGCCACTGACCCACAAATGAATTAAAAAAAACATCTCTTCTCTGAGAACAGCCCCAGCTTCTCCAGTCAATCCAGGCAACTGAAATACCTCATCCGAAAAACCATTCTCGTGAATCCTTTTTACACTTCCTTTAACCATCCTTCCTAAAGTATGATGTCCAGAATTAGACACTATGACACTATAAACACTATGCTTCAGTGATGCCAAACCAGGATTTTATACAGGTTCATCATAACTTCCTTCCTTTATACTTTATACTTCTTTCCTGTCTCATCCAGGACACTAGACATTGTTTAAGTCCTCTTGAAGTTTGTCACTATCCTCTTCATAGTTCACAATACTTCCAGCTTTTGTGTCATCTGCAAATGTTGAAATTGCCCCTGTATACCAAAGTCTAGATAATGATTACAAATCAAGGAAAGTAGTGGTGCTAATCGCAATCTTTGGTAAATGCTAGCACATATCTTCCTCTTGTACAAAAAACAACCACTCACCATTACTCTCTGCTTCCTGTCACGCAGCCAACTTTGTATCAATGCTTTAACTTTGTTGGCATGTTATGTGCACTTTATCAAATATGTTTTCAAATCCCAACTGCATGACTCTTATCAAGTGTCTCTACTACCTGTTCAAAAAATTCAATCAAATGAGTTAAACACAATTTGCCCTTAACAAATCTGTGCTGTCTTTCCTTAATTAATCCACCTTTGTCCAACTGACTGTTAACTTTGGGCGGGATTTTCAGGCCACACTCACCCCAAGACCAGAAAATCCCACCCGAGGTCAATGGATCTTTGCACGGTCTGTGTTCCACCCACTATGATTCCCGTGATGAACAGGACAGGAAAATTCTGTCCTTTGTCTCAAATGATCATGTCTAAAAGCGTTCCCACCACTGAGTTGAACCAATGGGCCTGATGTTGTTGGGCTTATCCATATACCCAATTTTGAATAAGTTATAATTGTCCAGTCTTCAGAAACTACCCTCCGAATCAAAGAAGGATTGGAGGATTATGGTCAGTGACATTGAAATGTCAATCCTTACTTTCCCTGGTATCCTGAGATGGATCTCATCTGGCCTTTGAGACTCAGTAAGCGCAACCAGCCTATCAAATACTTGCGTAAACACAAAATACTGCGGATGCTGGAATCTGAAACAAAAACAGAAAAATGCTGGAAAATTTCAGCGGGTCTGACAGCATCTGTGGAAAGAGATTAGAGCCAACGTTTCAAGTCTGGTTGACTCTTCATCAGAGCTGTGACTTCCTCTTGGTCAATTTTAACCCATCCAGTGTCAGTGACTTCCTCCTTCACTCTGAATCGGACAACATTTTCTTCCTTGAAGCTTTTTCCCAGAGTGGAAGAGTCAATTACTAGGGGGCGCAGGTTTAAGGTGCGAGGGGCAAGGTTTAAAGGAGATGTACGAGGCAGATTTTTTACACAGAGGGTGGTGGGCGCCTGGAATTCATTGCCAGAAGAGGTAGTGGAAGCGGATACAGTAGTGACTTTTAAGGAGCGTCTTGATCAATACATGAATAGGATGGGAATAGAGGGATATGGTCCCTGAAATGGTAGGGGGTTTTAGTTAAGCCGGGCAGCATGGTCAGTGCAGGCTTGGAGGGCCTAAGGGCCTGTTCCTGTGCTGAAATCTTCTTTGTTTTTTGTTCTTTGATAAAGACAGTTGAAAAGTACTCATTTAATATTGCAACCATGCCTCCTGCATCCATGAATAAATTCCCATTTTGGTCTCTATTCATTCCACTTCTACTTTTCCTGCCCTTTTAATATTTATATGCCCACAGAAAACTTTTAGATTCATTTTATGTTAGCTGCTAATCTCATTTCAAATTCTCTCTTTGCTTTTGTAATTTCTTTTGCCATTTCCCCTCTGAGTGTTCTGTATTCTCAGTTGTATTATCCACCTAACATCTGACACATGCATGCTTTTTTCTGCTTCTCCTGACTCTCCATCAGTCTCATCATCCAGGAAGCTCTGAATCATTTTTCCTTAAGCTCGCCCTTGAGCTTTTTGAAGGCATCTTTTGACTGGGCATTTGACAGACTTCTTGGCTGGAACTCCACTACCTCGCCCGCCACAGAATTGGAGCGGGTAAGGGTTCAACAATGGAAATCTCCATTGACCTCGGGCGGGAATTCCCGGTCTTGCTCGAGCGGGGCCATAAAATCTCGCCCCTGGACTTGAAACTGTGTTCAACAATTTTGGATCATAATGTTGTGGTGAACCATCGTTGGTTCCCACCAGGTAGTACTGAGCCAGGGTCTGGCCAGTACTATGAGTCTGTATATATGTTGCTGTTGGGGTTAGGGTTGGGCTGTTCTACCTGTATTATAGTTATTATGGTTCATCCCAGTCGGGCTCTGCCTCCTGGGAGAGGTATAAAGGTCACTGCTCTGTCTGGGACCCCTCAGTCTGGGATCGTGTATTATATATGGTAGCTTCATTGTAATAGTAAATAAAAGCCTTTATTTCCTCGAGCATCTCTAGCCTCGTGAGTTATATCGCGCATCAAATGTCTGCCTCTATTTTGCTTTGCTCACCTGGGTTTCTTCTCTTGTTTTTCTCTTATTGTCTTTACTTTGCATTCGGATGGTAGCTATCCTGCCATGCACAGCTTCTCTAGACACATCTTTCGTTTCTCTGCTTGTCCCATAACACTTGCTTTTGGTCATGCATCATGAAATGACCTTTAACCTCTCCTGCCAGCGTGTTTCCTTTTGTTCTTCTAGTTATGGATGTGGGGCGTTGCCCCTTTAAGAGGACGGGACAGGTGACCCAGGGCGTAGGGTGACTGATGCACCATTAATTATGCAAAGACTCGTTGTTGCGAAATAACGGGCTTTTATTAACGAAAGAATTGGAGCACACCCGAACCGATAGCTAATCCGAACTGAGGCAAAAGGGGCGGAGAGCAGTCGCCTTTATACCCAGAGAAGGGCGGAGTCCCGGATTGAGGCAGCAGGGGCGTGTCCATGAAATCTAGCCCCAGTAGTACGACAGCGCAGAGTTGTGGCAGCACAAGGAGCCTGCACTTCTCGTATACCGTGCCCCGTACAGTCAGAGTTGCCACACAGTAGCCGAGGACATTCACCGACTGGGACGTCGAAGCCATGGAGATTGATTGCTGCATTGGCAGTACTGGCAGTGCATAGCGACTCACCATGTTAGGGTGGATAAAACTCTCCGTACTCCCACTGTCAAATAGACAGTTGGTAGTGTGACCGTTTACCTTGATGTCCATCATTGACCAGGCGAGTTGGTGAGGCCTGGACTGGTCCAATGGGACCGAGGCCACCGTTGGATTAGGTGAGGAGCTGCACACGGTGGACGGTTCCCAAAATGGCGGCCCGCGTGGCTCGCACGCGGCTGATGTCATCCAAGATGGCGGCCCCCGTGGGTCGCACGTGGCTGATGGCATCCAAGATGGCGGCCCCGTGGGTCGCATGTGGCTGATGGCGTCCAAAATGGCAGCTCCCGCGGATCGCACGCAGCCGATGGCGTCGAAGACGGTGCCTCCCGTGGATCGCGCGTGGCGCTGCTGGGCCTGGAGGCCGATTTTGCCCTGCAGACTTTCAAGTAATGGCTCTTCTTACTGCAGCCGGAGCAGATCGCATCTTTCGCCGGGCAGCGTCATCGTGGGTGCTTCTCCAGGCCGCAGAAGTAGCACCTCGGGCCTCCGGAGACTGCCGCAGTGGTCAGTTCGGTGTCGGGACGGGGCGTGGCGTAGGTTTGCGGCCCTCCTGGGTACAGAGTTGGCTGCGGTCGCGGTGTCCACGGTGTGCCCTCATGGTCGGGGGTGTAGGCCTCGAGATTCCAAAAAGCCACCTCCAGCGAGCCAGCAAGCTCCACAGTTTTCTTCAGGTCCAGCCCACCTTGTTCCAGTAGACGCTGCCGGATATAGGTCGACCTGATGCCCGCGACAAAGGCATCTCTGGTCAGGTCGTCGGCATTTTGGGCGGCTGAAACGGCTTTGCAGTTGCAGGCTCTGCCGAGTGCACGCAGTTCACGCAAGAATTGTTCAGTCGATTCCCCTAGCTGCTGTCTGCGAGTGGCCAGCAGATGTCTGGCGTAGACCTCATTCGGCTGCCGGTTGTACTGGCCCTTTAGGAGATCGATTGCCTCCTTGTAAGTTTCCGCGTCTCGGATTACCGCGAAGACGTGAGCGCTGACGCGGGTGTGGAGCACGTGTAGTTTGTTGATGTCGGTTACGACGACGGCGGAGGAGGAGGCGATGAAGGTCTCGAAGCAGCGCAGCCAGTGATCAAAACAGTTTGAGGCTCCAATGGCCTGGGGATCCAAGTCCAATTTATCAGGTTTTAAGAGTTGCTCCATCCCAAAACTTTCGTTAATAAAATTGATGCATCATCAATTATGCAAAGACTCATTGTTGCAAAATAACATGCTTTTATTAACGAAAGAATTGGAGCACACCCGAACCGATAGCTAATCCGAACTGAGGCAAAAGGGGCGGAGAGCAGTCGCCTTTATACCCAGAGAAGGGCGGAGCCCCGGATTGAGGCAGCAGGGGCGTGTCCAGGCATATCACACAAACAGACAATACTACAGTGGTTCACCACAGTGACCTGCCCAGGAAACTGCCCCTACAGCCAGTGGAGGGCTGGAGTGTGAAGAGTTCAGCTCATCAATAAACCCTATTGTTGCTATGGCTTGTTTTCAGTGTGAGTTCTTTGGAACTGCCCCCCCATCCCCGCCCCCCCCCTCCCCCACCACCCCATCACAGCCTTAGCGCTTCTTTATACCCTGAACCCTCCACTTGTTCAAAAGCTGTTACATTTCTAACCTTCGCTGTAGTTCTGATTTAAGATCACAGATCTGAAAGGTATCTTTTCCTCTGTTTCTCAGCCCACAGATCTTGAGTATATCCCGCTGAGTACTTCTAGCACTTCCTGTTTTAATTTCAGATTTCTCGCTCTTGCAGTATTTTACCCTTGTGTTGCTGTTTGTGGATCCTTGCTGTGCTTCCCTACACTACAGCAGCTACTGCATTTCAAAAACATATTTCATTGGATATAAAGTGCTTAGGGACATGCTGAGGTTATGAAAGGCACTATATATAAATGCAAATTCCTTTTCATGCCAGAATTCCTTGGAGTGTTTTGCAGCCCAGTTGATTCAGTGAACAGCTTGCAGGACTCCCAGTGCTTTTATTAAATGGGCACTGAAAGACTGGCAAGCTGTTTGGTGAAGGTATTCACCGTATAAAGGCAGGTTGTCATATTTTAAGTTGACAAATTGTGTGTTATTGTTTGTGTGGGGTTTTTTTGCTTGCTATTTGCTGATATTTCCCTTCAATTCAACACTTCTTTTGGTGCATGTCTCCCCTAGCAGCACTCTTATTTCCAACATGTTTACTTACCCCTTGGGCTGTTCCGACCACGAGCACACCACTCCGCTCAACTTGGAGTCGGAAGAGGTACCACCACAGAGGGAGGGGAGGTAGCATGCTGGCACAGTAAGTGCCTGGCACCCACCTCCAGACAGTGCAGGAATTATGCCATAGGTGACCTAGGCACAACTATTTGTCAATTCTGAGTTGACCTACCAGCATGGACGCAGTCACCGAGATATGCCATCAACTGAAGATGACATCCAGAACATGGATAGCACTATCTGTTGCAGGTAAAGTCATCATTGCAGTGAATCATCATGCTATTGACTCATTCAAAGCCACTGTTGGTGACATTTGTCAGATGAACCAATCATCGGTGCACCAGTGCATCAAGTGTTTTTCCCCAGCTTCTTCTGCCGTGCTTTACATTTACAGAAAAGGACCAGATGGAAGGATCAGATTGTTCCTTAAGCTGACAAATGGTGTCCTCATCTATTCTCCTTCTTGCCATACCCCATCGGCCTTAGAAATCTTTATGGAGTAGACCCCGAGCTTGCGTTAAAGAGCATTAAGGTGCACTCAGGCTGATTCCCGAGGCACAAGAACTTCTGTTAAATTGCAGCTCAAGGTCCCAGTACTGGTGCACAATTGCCTCTGTAAGTTCCATTGGGAGGAAAGGTATGGAGCATTCCATGGAGTTGTCTGTATTGCAGCTGAATTGAAAAGATAATCAAAAGGCACACAAATTATCTGATGAGCTGCAGTGAATTGGTGAGAAAACGTGCCAAAGCAGTGCGAGCTACAAGAAATTCTCCCTCTTTGGAAATCACCAAATAATGCTGTACCTTCAGATATTTAGGTTTCAGATGTTACTGATGCAGCTTATTATCTGTAGGCTGTGGTACAAGTTGGCGTGTTAGCTCCATACATAATACAAACATTCCTTTTAATTTACTGAGGATCTCTCAGATTCCCCTTCCTTGCCACTCTTTCACAAATGTACATAGAACATAGAACAGTACAGCATAGAACAGGCCCTTCGGCCCACGATGTTGTGCCGAGCTTTATCCGAAACCAAGATCAAGCTATCCCACTCCCTATCTTCCTGGTGTGCTCTATGTGCCTATCCAATAACCGCTTAAATGTTCCTAAAGTGTCTGACTCCACCATCACTGCAGGCAGTCCATTCCACACCTCAACCACTCTCTGCGTAAAGAACCTACCTCTGATATCCTTCCTATATCTCCCACCACGAACCCTCTGGTTATGTCCCCTTGTAATAGCTCCATCCACCCGAGGAAATAGTCTTTGAACGTTCACTCTATCTATCCCTTTTGGTAGCAAAAGGTAGCAAACCTTTTACTCGTTTATTCCGATAAGTGATAAAATAAGGAATCAGCTTTCAAAGTGCAATGTGACTTTCAAGCACACGGATTGTTCAAAGGTTATAAAACAGGGATCCTTTATTCCACTGGCATCAATTTTTTTCTAAACATGGGGCAGCACGGTGGCACAGTGGTTAGCTCTGCTGCCTCAGCGCCAGGGATCCGGGTTCAATTCCAGCCTTGGGTCACTGTCTGTGTGGAGTTTGCACGTTCTTCCCATGGCTGCGTGGGTTTCCTCCGGGTGTTCTGGTTTCCTCCCACACTCCAAAGATGTGCGGGTTAGGTTGATTGGCCATGCTAAATTGCCCCTTAGTGTCAGAGTGTTTAGCAGGGTAAATGTGGGGTTAGGGGGATAAGGGCTTAGGTAGGACTGTTGTGAATGCAGGCTCAATGGACTGGATGGCCTCTTTCTGCACTGCCGGGATTCTATGAATTGAAAATCTTAATGTAGAGGAATATACATATTCGCAACCAATGCTCCAGATCCACTAGGATGCCATCAGGTGCTTAACTCCTGATCTTTAATTAATCAGGTGGCAGAGTTGAGTTGAGCTCTCATTGCTATTTTTCTGTAACCAGATTACTTTGTTTCCCAAACATGAGGTGAACAAGCCTCTCCTTGGGGCTTCTCAGACTCACAGGTACTGCCCAACTGGACCTCCAGTAGCTGCATGCCTGCTCCCTCGCCACTTCCCAGTTCTCTAGCCCCCATCAGAAGCTTTGAGCTGCAACTAGCTCTGCCACCCATCACAAACCCCTTACCAAAGAACTGTTCCCTGCACAGAGGGGCCCGTCGGGGCTGACCAGTCCCCCTGCTTGGTGTTCCTGGCCCACCATTGCCACCTGCTGGTGTACACCCTGTAACAACATGACTGGCTACTTCCTTCCGTTCTTGATTCACTGTGGTTCTTTTTTGGAAGGTTTTACTCTGCCCCCAACATTGTCACTTTTCTCAGAAGCACCTCCTTCAGTTAAAGCTCCAGGTTTCCTTTACTGAAGGGGACACTCTTGGAAGTTCTCTCAGTTATGCTGTCTAGAATGTAGGTTTCCAAAATAACTGCAGCCTTTCAGATTGCAATAGGACCTCAGGAGCTTCTGATATTCCGCTGTTTTGTGTGCCTCATTGCTCACTGAACGTTAAACAAACTGAGCAGAGAGGTTAGCTGACCACATACAATAGAGAGGGGTTTGAATGCCAGTCTGGTTACATTCTCTCTTCCACCTTCTTCCATGGGAAAATGATACAAAAGTCTGAGAACATGTACCAGCCGACTCGAGAACAGCTTCTCCTCTGCTGCCATCAGACTTTTGAATGGACCTATCATATATTAAGCTGATCTTTCTCTACATCCTATCTGTAACTGCAACACTATATTCTGCACCCTATCCTTTTCTTGTCCCCTGTGTACTCAATGAATGGTGTTTTGTCTATATAGTGCACAAGAAACAATACTTTTCACTGTATCCCAATACATGTGACAATAAATCAAATCAAATTGTTTCTAATATCGCTGGATGAGACATTATTAATGATCTACCAATATTCTAGGCAGGAACTGCTTACTATGCTGATTCACATTTAACTTTTTCTCCTAATCTTTCTCCCATTCCTCCTCATCTTTTGGAAGCAGGACACCACTGTTTAAAAAAGGAGGTAGACAAAAGGCGGGTAAGTATAGGCTGGTTAGCTTAACTTCTGTAGTGGGGAAAATGCTTGAATCTATCATAAAGGAAGAAATAGCGAGACATCTGG
The DNA here is from genome assembly GCF_964213995.1 of Mustelus asterias. Lineage (NCBI taxonomy): Eukaryota > Metazoa > Chordata > Chondrichthyes > Carcharhiniformes > Triakidae > Mustelus > Mustelus asterias. The sequence goes on along the minus strand of NC_135811.1, from coordinate 39,754,994 downwards.
ATAGAAATCTTCCCATTGGGAAGGCGCAGCATGGGTTCGTGAAATACAGGTCATTTTTAACTAATTTAGTGTAATTCTTTGAGGACATTACAAGCGCTGTGGACAATGGGGAATCGGTGAATGTGGTTTATCCAGATTTCCAGGAGACATTCAACAAGGTGCCACTCAAAAGGCTGCTGCATAAGATAAAGGTGCACGACCTTACAGGTAATGTATTAGCATGGATAGAGGATTGGTAGCTAACAGAAAGCAAAGAGGAGGGTAAATGGGTGTTTTTCTGGTTGGCGATCAGTGACTAGTGGGGTGCCTCAGGGATCAGTGTTGGGACCGCAATTGTTTACAGTTTACATAGATGATTTGGAGTTGGGGACCAAGTGTAGTGTGTCAAAATTCACAGATGACACTAAAATGAGTGGTAGAGCAAAGTGCACAGAGGACACTGAATGTCTGCAAAGGGATATAGATAGTTTGAGTGGGCAAGGATCTGGCAGATGGAGTACAATGTTGGTAAATGTGAGGTCATCCATTTTGGTAGGAAGAACAGCAAAATGGACTATTATTTAAATGGTAAAAATTGCAGCATGCTGCTGTGCAGAGGGATCTGGGTGTCTTTGTGCATGAATCGCAAAAAGTTGGTGTGCAGGTGCTGCAGGTAATTAAGAAGGCAAACGGAATTTTATCCTTCATTGCTAGAGGGATAGAGTTTAAAAACAGCAAGGTTATGTTGCAGCTCTATAAGATGCTGGTGAGGCCACACTTGGAATACTGCGTACAGTTTTGGTCTCCTTACTTGAGAAAGTAACTGGCACTGGAGGGGGTGCAGAGAGATTCACTAGGTTGATTCCAGAGTTGAGAGGGTTGGCTTATGAGGAGAGACTGAGTGGACTGGGGCTATACTCATTGGAAGAATGAGGGGGGGATCTTATAGCAACATATAAAATTATGAAGGGAATAGATAAGAGAGAAGCAGGCAGGTTGTTTTCAGTGGCAGGTGAAACTAGAACTAGGGGGCATAGCCTCAAAATAAGAGGGATCAGATTTAGGACTGAGTTGAGGAGGAACTGCTTCACCCAGAGGGTTGTGAATCTGTGGAACTTCCTTCCCAGTGAAACGGTTGAGGTTACCTTGTTGAATGGGACCTCTGCTGTTTGTGATTTATATAAATGATCTGGAAGAAGGAGTAACTGGGGTGATCAGTAAGTTTGCGGACGACACAAAACTGGCAGGACTTGCAGATAGTGAGGAACATTGTCAGAGGCTACAGAAGGATATAGATAGGCTGGAAATTTGGGCAAGGAAATGGCAGATGGAGTTCAATCCTGATAAATGCGAAGTGATGCATTTTGGTGGGAATAATGTAGGGAGGAGCTACACGATAAATGGAAGAACCATAAAGGGTGTAGAGACGCAGAGGGACCTGGGTGTGCAAGTCCACAGATCTTTGAAGGTGACGTCACAGGTGGAGAAGGTGGTGAAGAAGGCATATGGCATGCTTGCCTTTATAGGACGGGGCATAGAGTATAAGAGTTGGGGTCTGATGTTGCAGATGTATAGAACGTTGGTTCGGCCGCATTTGGAATACTGCGTCCAGTTCTGGTCGCCACACTACCAGAAAGACGTGGAGGCTTTGGAGAGAGTACAGAGGAGGTTTACCAGGATGTTGCCTGGTATGGAGGGGCTTGGTTATGAGGAGAGATTGGGGAAACTGGGGTTCTTCTCCTTGGAAAGACGGAGGATGAGGGGAGACTTAATAGAGGTGTATAAAATTATGAAAGGCATAGATAGGGTGAACGGTGGGAAGCTTTTCCCCGGGTCGGTGGTGACGTTCACGAGGGGTCATAGGTTCAAGGTGAAGGGGGGGAGGTTTAACACAGATATCAGAAGGACATATTTCACACAGAGGGTCGTGGGGGCCTGGAATGTGTTGCCGGGCAAGGTGGTGGAGGCGGACACACTGGGAACGTTTAAGACTTATCTAGACAGCTATATGAACGGAGTGGGAATGGAGGGATACAAAAGAGTGGTCTAGTCTGGACCAGGGAGCGGCGCGGGCTAATTGTTCCTTGTTTCTCGTTTCAAGGCTTCATTCTATGATCATCTTGCTGGTGCCAGTACAGAGCGAGACTGCGGATAGTTGGGAACCTGTCTCGGGGGCAGGGAATTCATATGGTGTTCGTGGAAGTGGAAATGACTAGGGTTGGGAAGCATTTCCCGATCAGGGCCATTGTGATCTCCTGGACTCGTTTCGATCGCCTCAGGGGGTCGGAGAGGAATTTCCCAGATTTTTTTCCCCATATTGGCCCTGGGGTTTTTCACTCTGGGTTTTTGCCTCTCCCTGGAGATCACATGGTCTGGAATGGGGGGGTGGGGGTGAGTTAATAGGTTGTAATGAACAAAGCATCGTAGCTGTGAGGGACAGCTCGGTGGATAGGATTTTGGTGTGTAGATAGGCTGGAAAATTGGGCGGGGATCCTGGATTCAGGATTCAATCCTGGACCGGGGAGCGGCGCGGGCTTGGAGGGCCGAAGGGCCTGTTCCTGTGCTGTATTGTTCTTTGTTCTTTGTTTGTTTTTAAGGCTAAGATAGATAGACTATTGAACAGTAAAGGAATTAAGGGTTATGGTGAGCTGGCGGATAAGTGGAGCTGAGTCCACGAAAAGATCAGCCATGATCTTATTGAATGGCGGAGCAGGCTCGAGGGGCCAGATGGCCCACTCCTGCTCCTAGTTCTTATGTTCTTATTCCAAGTTAGTGTTCCATAGATTTTCAGTCTTTCGATGACTCTAATGTTGCTGTGTGATTGAACATGGATGAGGCTGCTACAAATCATGTTCAGTTGTTCAACAATTCAAGTTTCAGCTTCACATTAAAGGTTACATAGTAGTTAAGATATCTGTTTGATTCCACTCTGGTCAGAGATTCATGTCTTCAAACTGGCAGCTACTTGAACTGTCTTGTCATATAAATGTTAAGCTTTCAATTAATGAATTCCATTTCCTTTTTTTCAACTAGATGAAGAATAACTTTGGCATTTACCAGAGCAACAGAGTTCTCTCGGGCATTCAATGTTCTCACCCACCTGATTGATAATACTGCAAGATAAAATACATGCTGAAGAGATAGAAAGAAAAAGGGCTGGATTCTCTGGCCCCACCCGGCCCCAGCGCAGTTCACACTGGGGTCACGCGGGGTCAGAGAATCAAGGAGGAGGGGCCCAGTGCGTTTAGCGGCAGCGAGAACCCCCTTTGGGAATGCCTGGTGCTGCCTCTGGAGTTCAGGATGGAGGGCACCAGTGACGCTGGACCCTGCAGCACCACAGCAGTGGGTGAGGGGAGCATCTAATAGGTGGTCTTCCAGCTTCAGTGTCATCGAGAAGGTCCATTTTCCAACCTCTGAGCGTTTCTGGAGATCCAGCTTCTTTCTTCAATGGTGGGTCAGGGATGATAGGCGCCTTTTCAATATGACACCCAGATATCATGGCAGGATGAATGTAATCAACCTTGCCCTGCCACGGAATACAGTGCTAAATCCCCGGATGCAAAATGAATGAGGTCGGGGATCTGGAGGTATTGGGAGGGGATGATTCTTCCAGCCCGCTGCGCTGCTCTAGCAATGCAATGGGCTGGGAGACATCAGCGGAGGCCATTTAGTGGTCTCCCCGTTGGGCGCCATGGTCTCCATACGTCTCCGGGATTTTTGAAGTAATCAGCTCCACGCCGGAAATCGGCATGGAGCTGATTTAAATATTTAAATTATCATTAGCGGGCCAGGGATTGAAGTCTCCGGGCCTGTTAGCATCTCCCCAGGGGGGTTTACAATTTATACCACAAATGGGGAGCTAGCAGCCCGACCCCGCTGGAGGGAACAGAGGCCATGGAGGCCCTCCCAAAAGGTTGTGGATAAGGGGGGGTGCCCCCTGGGCAGTGCCAGCCTGGCAGTGCCAGCCTTGCTCCCTGGCACTGCCAAGCTAGCACTGGGGCAAGGGGCAAACTGGCAATGCCCAAAGGGCACCTTGACACTGCCCACCAGGCATTGGGCAGTGTCAAGAGGGTGGGGCTAGAGGAGGTGGGGTCTATTGGGCATGAGGGGGGGGGCAATCGGTGGGGATGGAGTGACCCAATGCCACTGCACAGGGATCGGTGGCAGAGGAAGGAATGGGGTGATCATGGTTGGCCATCCAGTTAGTCTGGGGGGTGGGATGGAGGGGGGAGACGGTCGGCCTGCTGGGGGAGGGTTGCGATTGCCGTGGTGTTGGGTGCAGAGGGGGTTGGGAGATTTGGGACTGCTGGGGGTGGGGGGGATGGTGGGGGTTGGGGAGATCAGGGCTGGCCAGGGAGGGGGGTACATTGGGCTGGCCCGGAAACATCCGGGAGACCAGCGATCGGGAGGTTGTGGCTTTGGAGGGGCAGCAATTCAGGGTCGCGGGAATGGCTAGCGATCGAGCCTGCCAGCGATTGGGAAGCCGGCAGTGTGGGGCTACTGCGCGTACACCGATCTTGTCGCTGATAAATTGGCACATGCGCAGTGGCCCACTCAGCGCTTTGCTGCCGGCTCCTCGGGTGGGAATAGGCCCCACCCACAGATTTTCAAAGTGAATCCCGCTAGGGCACTCTACAGTGCTCAGAGTGCGGGAGATTCAATCTGAAATTCACACTAAAAAAATCCAGTGGAGATACTCCAGTTTTCACGCAAATTTGGCGCTTAGAGTTTTTTGGGGGGCATCCCCCCCCCCCCATGGTGAGGGTTCCTGTCAGGCTACACAGTGGGAAGCATTCCCCATCCCCATCTCCACCATCGTCATGTGACTTAATCCCAATTGTCTTTGCGAACAAGAGCAATCCTAAAGGATTTCCTGAGGGGTACAGTAATTGCAGTGTAATGGGTTAATAGAAATCGTTATTGTAATGAGCAATGTGGACCATGAGCTAACAGTGACAGCAGCAGTAGAGTACAGGAGACTATGTACAACAGATCGAGTGGGCAGTGTTCAGGAGAAATGTGCCTACTCAGTAACCCACCTGTATATTGGGCGATATGGTGGCACAGTGGTTAGCACCGCTGCCTCACAGCGCCAGGGAGCCGGGTTCGATTCCCGGCTTGGGTCACTATCTGTGTGGAATTTGCACGTTCTCCCTGCGTCTGCATGGATTTCCTCCGGGTGCTCCGGTTTTCTCCCGTAGTCTGAAAAATGTGCTGGTTAGGTGCATTGACCCGAACAGGCGCCGGACTGTGGCGACTAGGGGAATCTCACAGTAACTTCATTACAGTGTTAATGTAAGCCTTACTTGTGACTAATGAATAAACTTTAAAAAAAGTATGCAGAGCAAATAGTGTAAATGAACCAATTTGAAGCAACTACCTGAGTCAGCCGACAGTCTCTCCAAGAAAGATACACCAACTACAGCACCAGTAGCTGAGACAGCAGCTAGTTTACTTGGCAAATCTTGAGGTAGGGAGAGGGAGAAAGGTCAAACCAATACATTTCCTGGCCAGTCGCAGTATATATCAGGCAAAAGGGTGGAAAGAAAAGGGACAACCAATGCTAGATAGACAGTCAAATTTCAGAGAAAACGATGATATTTCAGTCTGCTGAGAGGGCCGTTATGGCATGTTTTATTTGTCATGAGGAGATACCAGGCCATCAAAGTGAGATGAATTTTACTTCAAACGGTTGTTCAGTTAACCTGTGTGAAATAAATCTGTTTGGTTTCACACTCAACTCTGACTTCTTAAATTGTGAACCAGTCTGCCTTCCAGAATACGTAAGGAGCAGACGTGTGAAGATCACAGCACACAACCCATATATCAGGTAGGGTTGGCAACCCTCCCAGAACGGACAGGAGATTCCTAGAATCACCCACCAATCTTCAGGCTGCTACTGAAAGCAGTTTTGGAGATCTTAAAATGATGTGATTAATTCCGATTAAATGGTCGACTGTCCTCCCTGCACTCACAAAGTGCACTTATTAGTCTCTCGTGTAGGCTTACATTAACACTGCAATGAAGTTACTGTGAAAACCCCCTAGTCGCCACACTCCGGCACCTGTTCGGGTACACTGAGGGAGAATTTAGTTTGGCCGATGCACCTAACCAGCGCGTCTTTTGGATTGTGGGAGGAAACTGGAGCATCCGGAGGAAGCCCACGCAGCCACGGGAAGAATGTGCAGATTCCGCATAGTGACCCAATCTGGGAATTGAACCCGTGTCCCTGGCACTGTGAGGTGGCAGTGCTAACCACTGTGCCACCGTGCTGCCCTAGATCACTGAACAACATTTCTCAGGAAGGTTAGGAAGCACTCCTGCACAGGCACAGCCAGCCTGATGACGTAGCATGTTTTATCACTGTCACACACGTGTGCAAAACTCATGGACGTTGCTGCTTGCTGCCCTGCCTGCTTTTTCCCCCCCCACAGGCACTGAGATGGATGCAGTGTGAGCTGGCAAAGGAATTGGTAAATGTGCGGGAAACAGGCATGGCTCACAGGGTCTATGGTTCCGAGAATGGAGTGCGTCAGTCTACTAATATCCATGCCAGACTGAATGGAGATTTGGCTAGCCTATAAATTCTCCAACCTCGCTGCAGCGGGAGTGTGGCGTGAATGGCAGGTAAGATTGCGCCCATCGTCTTGCTTGTAGAGGATAAATGCCTGACTATAGGGGCACTGGCCCGGATTTTGCAGTCCCAACATATCGCTGCTGTTCAGGGCTGTAACAGAACTGCAATTTTCGAAGAATCCACTTCCAATCAAATCCTGAAGTTGTGGTTTTCCTGAATGGGCTCTTGTGCTAATGACTCTGGCAGAACCTGTCAGTGTGGAAACTTCAGCTGACTGCACTGTACTTAGACCATAAGATATCGGAGCTGAATTAGGCCATTCGCCCCTTCGAGTCTGCTCCGCCATTCAATCATGGCGATATGATTCTCATCCCCATTCTCCTGCCTTCTCCCCGTCACCCTTGATCCCCTTATTGATCAAGAACCTATCTATCTCTGTCTTGAAGACACTCAATGACCTGGCCTCCACAGCCCTCTGTGGCAATGAGTTCCACAGATTCACCACCCTCTGGCTGAAGAAATTCCTCCTCATCTCAGTTTTAAAGGAATGTCCCTTCACTCTGAGGTTGTGCCGTCGAGTTCGAGTCTCTCCCACTAGTGGAAACATCCCTGTACGTCCACTCTATCTAGGCCTCTCAGTATTCTGTAAACTCTTTCACTTTTATTTACCCTGATTCATTGAGGGCTGCTCTTGGTAGGCAAAGTCCCTGCTCAAAAGCACAACCCGCCACCTCCCACTCCTACCCCAGGCACTCCTGGCCCCGCTCACTGGAGAGGGAGGGAAACTCATGAGCATCAACTTGTTGGGAGTCTTTGTAACTGCAAGCTAAGTCCTCTCCAGGTAGTGGGAAATATGAAATGAACAGCAGAATAACAACCTACCAGTGACAACAGTTGACTAGAGCTGTCCTGTTTATATTTAATTACCTTTGTTGCCGAAAGCTATTGCGGTCAGTAATTGGGGATTGATATTTGAGTCCTTGGTTAAGCTACAGGGGGTAACTGTGGGTGCAGTGGCAGGAGGGGAATGGGATTGGGGGAAGGGAATGGAATCAGAGCAGGGGTTAGGTGCTAGAAATAAATACAAAACAAAGAAAACATTTTAAATACTTCAAATATTTTATATCATTAGCTATCAACATCCTGGCGGTTACCTTCGACCAGGAACTGAACTGTACCAGTGTGATGATACAGTGCCTTTAAGAAATATATTTGTGTCATGTATCTTGTGCAGGTTTTTTTTAGCAGGCAGTTCTATTATCGGTGCCATTTTGTCTGTACCCGATGGTCCTCTTTCCTCTAAAGATCCCAAACAGAAACTGAACTGGGTTTCTCTCCATGAGCCTAGCCCCGCCGAGTCATATGACCCTACCTAACAATCAACCTAATCAAGTCCCACTCTGAAAAACCCCAGGAGAAAACAATAACATAACAGCCCTGCATTAGTCCAGATTAAAACAAACATTTTAGCAATTAAGATCAATTATGCTGCTGCAGTGACAACAGTGCTGCCGGTACAGACAAAACAGCACGGATACATAGAACCGCCAGCTAAAAAACAATATTACACAAGACAGATACAAATACATTTCTTAAAAGGCACAGTTTTGTCACAACCAGTCATATAAATATTGTGGCTACTTAAGCAAGTCAGAGGCTAGGAATTCTGTGAAGAATAATCGACGTCCTGACTCCCAAAAACCTGTCCACCATCTACAAGACACCAGTAGGTGTGCGATGGGTTATTCTTACTCCATTTGCCTGGATGAGTGCAGCTCTAACTAATCTCAAGAAACTTGACACCACCCAGGACAAAGCAGTCTGTTTGATTGGCATCCCATCCACCACCTTCAATATTCACTCCCTCTACCACCGACACAGCAGTGTGTGCTATCTACAAAATGCACCATAGCAACTCACTAAGGTTCCTTCAACAGCTTCTTCCAATCTCATGAGCTCTACTAACTAGAAAGACAAGGGCAGTAGATGCATGGGAACACCACCACTTGAAAATTCAGCTCAAAGTCATACACCATCCTGTAGTGGAAATACGGGCAGGATTTTCCCAAGAAATGGCAGTGTCAGGTTCAGTTTCCAGAGAAACAGATACGTTTTCTGGTGAGACTTTCCCACGTTTTGTCATGTTTTTGAAGGGGGCCATGTTTTGTGATGACATTGTGAGAGTTGGGGCCTAAAGACGTCGGCAGGCCTGGCTTCATAGAGATTAGCGCGCCTTTTTTAAAGGGTGTCCCAAACTCAAAATTGAATTTAAAGGCCCCTCTCCCCCACCTCCCATTGATGTTTCCACTAATAGGAAAAACTAGAACCAGAGAGCACAACCTCAGGCTAAAGGGACGATCCTTTAAAACAGAGATGAGGAGGAATTTCTTCAGCCAGAGGGTGGTGAATCTATGGAACTCTTTGCCACAGAAAGCTGTGGAGGTCAGGTCACTGAGTGTCTTTAAGACAGAGATAGATAGTTTCTTGATTAATAAGGGGGTCAGGGGTTATGGGGAAAAGGCAGGAGAATGGAGATGAGAAAAATATCAGCCATGATTGAATGGCGGAGTAGACGCGATGGGCCGAGTGGCCTAATTCTGCTCCAATTTCTTATGGTCTTATGGTCTTATTGCATGATTTTCGCTCCCACTGAATATTGATCACCGGCATGTTTTTAGGCCTCTCATTGCATTTTCCCAACCTGGCCAGAGAATCACCCCCTGTTCCTTCAGGGTCGTTGGATCAGAATCTTGGAATTCCCTTCCCAACAGCACTGTACCAACACCACATGGACTGCAGTTCAAGAAAGTAGCTCACCACCTTCTCAAGGGCAATTAGGGATGGGTAATAAATTCTGGCCTAGCCAGCAATGTCCGTATGTGTGCAAGAATAAGGGGGAAAGAACCTGAAGGCTAAACTCAAAGGAGGCACGTGGCTTCGCTGCAATTGCACTTACCATTCAGCTTTCCTACTTACATTGCCATTGAATCCACACTGCAACCAGGATGCTAAGTTCCTGCTACAACCTTTGATGGCTAGATCCTGGCCATTGATATAGAAAATTGTTAGGCAGACTGAACATACGAAACATCTGTAAAAAAAAACATTTGGGTGAACTTTCCAAAGAAGGACTGCCTATTTGACCGCCAAAGATATTCTCAATAAGAGTTTGTTTTATAGAAATGCTTCACTGAGAAAGAAGCAACGGATTAAAGACAATAGATGGCAGTGTACAGACGTTAGAGAATCCTCATCTTTTACCAAATGTGAAATTCAGTTGCTTTATCTCAGTGATATGATGCAGAGAGGAAAGAAAACTAGCTGGTTATTGTAATTCATTGGCAATAAAATAATGTTTTCATGTGCACACCATCAACCCCAAAAAGCATTAACAGCAGCCTCAAGAGGCCAGATGGCCTACTGTTGTTCCTAGTTCTTATGTTCTAAGTCATAATAGAATTATAGAATCCCTACAGTACAGAAGGAGGCCATTCGGCCCATCGAGTCTGTACCGACCGCACCCCACCCAGACCCTATTCCCGTAACCCACACATTTTACCCTGCTAATTCCCCTAACACGAGGGTTAATTTTAGCAAAGCCAATCAATCGCACATCTTTGGACTCTGGGTGGAAGCCTGAGCACCTGGAGGAAACCCATGCAGATAGTGACCCGAGGCCGGACTTGAACCTGGGACCCTGGCGCTCTGAGGCAGCCTTGTTAATCACTGTGCCACCATGCCACCCCTAACTTAGTCAAATAATCCTTTTCCAACAGTCAATTCTTCCATGTGAGAAATAAGATGATACTGCACAAAATATGAAGTTCCGAAGGTTTCGAGGCTACACAATAAAGCAAAATGGTTGGTTTATCTGAAACAAACCCTAAGTGAAATTGGATCCATTAATCCTGAGCTCACAATGACAACAATTTGTATCTATACAGCAACTTTAATGCAGTGAAATGTGCTAAGATACTTCACAGGAGTGGTGGCAAATTAAATTTGACATCAAATCACAGAAGGAGCTGTTGGAGCAGATGACCTGGGACAAGATTTTTCAGACATCAGAATTTTCCAATTTAACACCATTCAAAGCAAATGTGTCCCTGCCAATCACAGCAGCTCCACTGCTATATAATGCTCCATAGGGCTCACTGAAGAGCAAGACCCACCTTAGACAACTGCCGCTCAATCTGATTGGCCAGCAGCTCTGGAATGCCAGCAGCGTGACCAGAAGCAGTACCGATTGCTGGAATTACAATCTGCCCCACCAGTCTCAGTGGTACAGCCCACGGGACTAGGTAGGCGCAGGATTTTGTGCCAGGGTAGAGAGGAGAGGCCCGGGCAGTGGAGGGCCCTGTTGCCAGATGGGGAGGGAGCACCAGATGGGGGCAGATCTTTGTGAGGGGGGAGGGATGCCTGGTCAGGGGGAATGCCAATGATGAAAGCGAACTCCCATCTCTTCCACCCAGAGCAGGGTGAGCACCCATCCCTGAACTCCTCCCACTGGGTACAAAATTAGGGTTGGGTGGGATGTATCCCTTATAAGGGCCTCAGTTGCAATAAGGGCAGATGGACCACCCTAAACCTCACCTGTCTTTCCTCTGCCACCCAGGAAAACCGAATAGGGCGGGGGTGGGTGGGTTGGTGGCGGGGAGGCCACTGGGGAATTTTATGGGCACCACCACCTGCAAACCGGCCAACAAGGGACGGTAAAATTCCGCCCTTGTTCAAAGACGTCTCTCTCGCTTCTCCCAGGGTTTTTACACCCTTCTGAGTTTTTGCTTCTTCTGCTGGCGCATGGGACCTTTGTCTTCAGCTTCAAGACCCATTGGTCAGCTCTTGAGACTGACCAACATAAAAAATCTAAACCTTGCATATGCAACTCTTTCCCGGCTGATACATGTAGGTCAAGTCTTGGAGACAAAGATTATTTTTAGCTTAATTACATGAATTTTGAATAATTTTGGATCTTTATTGATGGCACACTTAGGGGGTCTTCGTCTAGAACCATTGCACTATACTGCCACTCATGTGGTCGCAAGAAGCAAAAGCAGGCAATTAGACTTGGATGCTGACACTTAAAGGTAGCCAGCAACTCTAGAAGGGGAGGTGCATACACTGGCTGCAGATGGCAGAGGAATGTCCTCAAACATGTCTGGAAGAAATATCGAGAGCACTCAATTCAGACTCAACTTTGGAGGCCGTAGTCTAGGCTGTCAACAGATGGAGGGACATCCTGTTCTCCCAGACAGGGAACACCTCTGCTGCCAGGTCTCATTACAGGCATTTTTAATGTTTTTGAAACGTGCCCTCAGCAACTACAGATTTTCGGTGCGGAAGCATCATAACATCTTTGAACTACTCCATGCCTGTGAGTTTGGATACGCTACGTATAAAACTTTACAAGTAAGTAAACAATTAAGTCCATTAAGAGTAAAATTTTTATAGTGCACACATGTCTTCTGCAGAAAATGATTGACAAATGATCAGCCATGATCATACTGAATGGCGGAGCAGGCTCGAAGGGCTGAATTGCCTATTCTCACTCCTAATCCCTATGTTCCTACGTTTGCATTGTACTTTTGGTAAATCATCTTTACACTCAAGGTTGGAACTTGTTTGGTGCCTGGGTAAACTTAACCATTTATTTTAAACTTCGATGCAAAAGAAAGTAAAGTGGCCTCAAAAATCTCAGCAAACAATATCAAAACTTTTTGTCAACAGAAAATGCTAATAAGTAAATGATTAGTATAATGCACAGCTGTTAAAAGTTCTTGCATTCATTAAGACAATACATTAGCACAAAAATATGTTGATGAATTTGGCACGATATAGTGATCTGCAGCAACTAATAGGCCCTTTCTACATATCATTTTAGGTGCAATTAGTGACTAATTGCACAAATATGTGGTCCTGTAAATCACTAAAAGAGTTATTCTAGCCTGTCTGTCTTATGTTTAAGTACAGAGACTATCATACCAAAGCAGCCCTGATATGAGCAGCTGTGGATGCCATTTTTCATAGTAATTAATTCTGCATTTTAATTGGATCATTATCAAATGAAATTATGTTTTATCCACATCAATCAGAGATACATATTAAATGCATTAAGCAGCATTCCCTATCCTCACATGACTGGATCCCAAAACATCCAAAAGATAGTGTAGAAATTGCCCACATCCTATAGCACATCTACCTATAGTGTACAGGGCAAAGGATACTTGAGCAGCAAGCAAGCATTGACATTCACAAAATGTTTTCCTGAAATAAAAGCAAAGAAATGCTGGAAAGACTCAGCAGTTCAAGTGGCATCAGAGGCAAGAGCGACAGAACTAACATTTTAAGTCAAAAATCTTATGTCTGAACTGGAAAGGTTAGAAATTTAGCAGTTTCTGAGCAAGGTCAGAGCCGGGGGGAAGGGAGTGTGGGGTGGGGGTTTGAAGTTATTTATTGGTGGGGATGTGGAAAGATAAAAACAAATGGGATGGTCTGTAATATGATGGATCACAGGAGGAATTAAATGACAAAAGGGATGATGGTACAAGCCAATAGGGAATGGGACAAGCAGAAACTAAGGCTCAGCCTTAAGGGGTGTAAATAGCAATAGCAGAACTTGTTGTCCAAGAAAATGGAAGCAGTATTCTGAACTAAAGTTGCTGAATTCAATGTTGAGGGTGGAAGGCTGCAACTTTCCTAATTGAAAAGTTGAAAGGAACACTTGCAAAGTGCGAGTGGAAGGAAGCAAGTGCTGGGAGTGTTGGAAGAGTGGACCAGAGTGGAAATAATCCCTTTGGAATGCTAAATGGGATGTAGAGAGAAAGATGTGCTTTATGGTTCCATCTCACTGGATCTGGCAGAAGTTACAGAAGCTAATCCATAGAATCTGGAAGCTGGTAGGATGGGTGATGAGGACAAGGGGAATCCTATTGTGACTTTGGGAAGGAGGGGAAGCAGTGAAAGCAGAAATGCAGGAAATATAATGGACATGACCAAGGACCCTCAACCAAAGTGGAGGTGACCCTCAGTTGAGGAGAAAGGAAGACATATTGGAAGCGCTCTTGTGGAAAGTGACATTCTTAAAATAGACGTAATGGGGATGGAGAAATTGTGATGACCAAAATAGCGTCTTTATGAAAGCATGCAGGAAGAAGTGGAATCAAGATAGCTGAGAATCAGTGGGCTTAAAGTAAATATAAATGGACAGTCTATCCCCAGAAATGGAGATAAAGATATAAAAGAAGAGAAAGGGGAAAAAAATCAGACTTGGACAGGGAGGGAAAAATCAGAATTGGACCACCTGAATACGAAAGAGGGAGGGGTGGAAATTAGAATCAAAGTTGATGCTTGTTTCTAATTCAGGGCAACAACAGGAAGAGACCAACACAGTCATCAAAGTAACGGAGAAAGAATGAGATGGGCATCATGAACAGGACTGGAACAAAGAATGTTCCACTTATCCAATGTAGAAGGAGGCAAATGTAGGACTTACATGGGCTTTGAAGATGGGAACGGTTTAATGAACTTTGTAATACTTAGAGATTTGTAAAAAGCATTGTAGAACTTGTTTTCGTGTATCCAGAAACCGATGAGAGAAGCAGTGTCCCTGCTGTTGTACACAAGCTTATGATTTTCCCAGCTAGTTGTGTTCAGGAATGTGGCTAACCCGGCTAGTCTCCATTTTGTGTTCTTTTATATTATGTACTTCTGTTTAACATGGTGGAGCCTACATGCATGCCTTCTGTGATCGTATAATAATAGATTCATATATACTATTTATCCTTACCGATATAAATTGTTATATAGGCCGCTGTACTTCAGTTAACTTGTTTGTGCAAACTTATAATCTTGTATACTGGATAAACAAACCACAGATGTCCGCCACATAGAGGCGACAGAACAGATAGTCGCAGCCTTGAGATGGCTACGATTACACGGACTACGCGAAGGATGGAACAGCCAAGGCAGCAATAATCATGAGAAAACGCGGACGTGACCAGGGGCGAAAATATATGTATAAATATTTGCTCTTAACTTGTATTCGGCGAGAAGTCTGGAGACTGCGTTAGGAATCAGACCTCTCCCACAAGCTTGTGAAAATAAACCACTGCACTTTGAGTCACGACTAGTCTCAGAGGTATTATTTACCTACAACAGGCTTCCACAGTGAAAAGTTTTATCTGGAACAAATGAGTGAGTTAAAGAAAAATGTCTTCAATATAAGAGAAAGTTCAATCAAGCAGAATAGAAAGGTGATGAGGGGTGGTTGGCCCTCTGCAAAATGAAGACACGGAAGGCCGACACACTGCCCTGGTGGAGGATGACGGTTAAATGAATTAGACATCCATGGTGAAGAGGTGACAGTTAAGGCCAGAAGATGTAAATGGTAATAGTGGCAGGAGGGTTGCAAATGTAGGTCAGAATAGACCAGATAAGAGGAAAAAAATAGGATCACGGTAGAAAGAAAGAAAGTCCATGTGGCAGAAACTGGCTGTAATGATGTAAGGGTAGTCTGCTTCTGGATCTTGGGAAGGAAGCAGAAGTGGGCTGTACAACGTTATGTACTTATGAGACTATTTGGTGTGGGAAAAAGATCTCCAGAGGAGATGAGGTCAGTGAAAATCTGGGAAATGATGACTTGGTTCTTGGTGGTGGTGTCCCATTGGCTCCCACATCTTCATTGATTGTATTTCCTCTCACCCAGCATCCTTTATGAACTCTATTTCATCAAGACCAAACGTATCTTTCCTTAAACCCTCTCCTTTCAGCATTCCAAGGGGACCGTTCATCTTATTGTTTGGCAGAAAAGACTCAAGGGGCTGATGAGGCCATTCTGTTCTTATGTTCCTTCTGCTTCTGTGACACCCTGGTTCATTATTACATTACCTAAGGTCTTCCCCATGCACCTTCACATGGAAATGGAGAAGATGTCTCACCTACCATTTAACCTCTTACTTTCCCACTATGCATGACCCCAAGGGAATAGTGGCTTAATCGTTTTGTTACTGGGTTCAATTCCAGAGGTTTGGACTAATAATCTGAGATACACCAGTCCAAATCTCACTACAGCAGCTGAGGGATTTAAATGTAGTCAATAAGTAAGTCTGGAATAAAGCATTAATATCAGTAATGATGACTATTTCACAACTGGGTTGTTATTAATAAAAATATCTTGTTTACTTACTTCCTATAATGAAGGAAATTTGCCAACTTTACCTGGTCTGGCCAATCTGTGACTCTGGACCAACATCAAAATGGTTCAGTCCAAACTGCTTCAGAAATGACCTAGCAAGCCATTGATTAAGGGCAATTAAGGATGGACATTCCGTGTTGGCTTTGTCAGCAACACCCACATCCTGTGAATGAGTTAAATAAAAACCTTGCTGGTGAAACAAGGATTTATTTATAATTCTTCCAAAATAGTCGCCACTTATAATGCTGACTCCTTTGCAGTGGAGAGAGATTGGATGATCGCTTTGCTGAACTGTTTCTATTTGCAAGCATGACCCTGAACTTCTGCTCACTTGGCCACTCCCGCTTTCTTTCTCTACACCCTAGCTATGACTGTAACACTACATTCTGCACCCTCTCCTTTCCTTCTCTATGAATGGTATGCTTTGTCTGTATAGCTCGCAAAAAATAATACTTTTCACTGTATCCCAATACATGTGACACTAATAAATCAAATCACTGTCTGTCCATGGCCTCCTGTACCATTCCAATGAAGCTCAATAGAAGCACAAGGAACAACCTCCCATATTTTAATTGGGCATTTTATGCCTTCCAGCCTTATTGAGTTCCAATTTTAGATCATAATTGCTGCAGATTTAGCAGGTGGTAACGTTTTACTGTTTCCATTCATACCTCCTGTCGACTCATAGAATCTAAATTTGATGTTCATAGAATCCCTAGAATGCAGGAGGAGGCCATTTAACCCATCGAGTCTGCACTGACAACACTGACAATATCCCACCCAGGCCCTATCCCCATAACCCCACGTATTTACCCTGTTAATCCCCCTGAAACTAAGGGGCAATTTAGCATGGGCAATTCGCCTAACCTGCACATCTTTGGACAGTGGGAGGAAACCGGAGCACCCAGAGAAAACCCACGCAGGCAGGAGGAGAATGTGCAATCTCCACCCAAGGCCAGAATTGAACCCAGGTCCCTGGTGCTGTGAGGCAGCAGCGCAAACCACTATGCTGCCGTGCCACCCGACTCATCTTCTGAGGAATGGTGGTTGGGGAAATTCAGTTAGGCGTGCATCCAGATGAGTCAGGATGACAAATTCATAAATGAAGGGATACTTTGGCACCCATGTAGGAGGCAGGTTTGTGGTAGCATGGGAGTGAATCATTCGGAGAGGATGGAATGCAGTGGAGAGAAATATGACTCAAGTACAAAATTCGATGATTGAGAATATGGGACAAACAGCATCCCGGATGCAGACAACCCGGGACACATGATAGACGTCGCATCTGTAGGGCCGTCCCGGGAAATCTTGGGCATCATCACCTTGAGATGAACCCACATTGCCCTGCCTCCAGGCAAGGGTCACCGTGTGTCTTCCCACTGTCCTAGTGAATGAGCAATGCAGCCCTCACAGCTATGGGTCTTCTTTTCGTTTTGCATTTTTAGCAGATTGCCGCCATTTTTAGATGCCATGGTATTTGCCTTTCTGCCTCAGCAGCGTCTACTTTCCCAATAAGACTGCCAGCCGGCCGTTGCTGCAGGCCCTGTCATTGGGCCTCCTGCTGCAGGACCCACCTGGTGAAAGTAGTAGCAATTAATGAGGAGACTGCTTCATAAAAAGCTGTGCCGGCCAATACCTTGACGACAGAACCAAAACAGAAAATGTTGGAAACTCTCAGCAGGTCTGACAGCATTTGTGGAGAGAGAATAGAGCCAACATTTTGACTCAAATCGTTTTCTCTATTCTATCTCCATGGATGCTGTCCGACCTGCTGAGAATTTCCAGCATTTTCTGTTTTTGGTTCAAACGCCAGCATTCGCAGTATTTTGCTTTTATCCTGGACGACAGGCCTGGGCTCAGGGCCCATACGGCCACAAGGTTTAAAGCTTTTAAAGTTTATTTATTAGTGTCACAAGTAGGCTTACATTAACGCTGCAAGTAAGTTAATATGAAAATCCCCTAGTCGCCACACTCCAGCGCCTGTTCGGGTACACTGAGGGAGAATTTAGCATGGCCAATGCACCTAACCAGCATGTCTTTCGGACTATGGGAGGAAACTTGTTTGTGCACACAGACACGGGCAGAATGTGCAGACTCTGCACAGATAGTGACCCAAGCCGGGAATCGAACCTGGGTCCCTGGCGCTGTGAGGCAGCAGTGCGAACCACTGTGCCACTGTGTCACCTATGGTTCCTGATGTCTGGGAGAAAGTTCAACCATTCTACCTTTTTCTCCCTCCACATTATTACCTGACCTGCTGAATGTTTCCAGCACTTTCTGTCTGTTTTTTTTGGATTTCTCGCTTCTGTAGAATTGTGTTTTTTTATAAATAATATTTTCCACGTAACAATTGAGGGGCCTATCAGATGTTTAACAATTTGATTTTGAGCAGCTGAAGGGAAGGTTTTGACAATATTTTACTGTAGATGCAACCAGTGTAGATTCTACATTTGAGGTTAATTGAGGCATCCTGCAGTGAAGTTAATTCAGAATCCCCCAATGTAAAGTAAACAAAAGAAGCATACATTAAAATTTACTAAACAAATGAGTCATGCTTTCCTTACATCTGCAGACACCGTAACAAACAATAATGTCAAATCTCAAGTAGGCAATACAACTGCCCAGACAACCACAATCCCATCATTACAGAAACACAGCAACATAATGAACATGCATCTCATCTTGTAAGCACTGCTCACACACTAAAGGGAATCTCAAAAGTGATGGGGAGGGTATGGAAGTATCTTCCAAAATTGCTTAATTGTCCAGTAAATATAAACTCTATGACATTCCAGAGACATATACGGGCATATATGGAAAGCGCAGGATCAACTAACGAAGTTAAATGGATTTGCCTTCAATGAGATGGTTTTGCCATTCATTAATTAAGCTGCTGGATAAAGAAGTTTAGACATTTACAGCATTTTCTCAGTGGGGAGGTGAAGGTGGCAGAGACATCCCACACAGGAGAACTGCAATTGCTGCCAGAGAATCAGAGTGGTATTGATGGAACATTGGAGATAACTTGACCTAGCTTACATTCTTTCTGAAATTAATTCATTTAGAATTGAGGGGGCTTCGACACTCCTGGATTTAAACTACAGAGTAAGAAGTTTAACAACACCAGGTTAAAGTCCAACAGGTTTATTTGGTAGCAAAAGCCACACAAGCTTTCGAGGCTCTAAGCCCCTTCTTCAGGTGAGTGGGAATTCTGTTCACAAACAGAATTTATAAAGACACAGACTCAATTTACATGAATAATGGTTGGAATGCGAATACTTACAACTAATCCAGTCTTTAAGAAACAAAACAATGGGAGTGGAGAGAGCATCAAGACAGGCTAAAAAGATGTGTATTGTCTCCAGACAAGACAGCCAGTGAAACTCTGCAGGTCCACGCAACTGTGGGAGTTACAAATATTGTGACATGAACCCAATATCCCGGTTGAGGCCGTCCTTGTGTGTGCGGAACTTGGCTATCAGTTTCTGCTCAGCGACTCTGCGCTGTTGTGTGTCGCGAAGGCCGCCTTGGAGAACGCTTACCCGAATATCAGAGGCCGAATGCCCGTGACCGCTGAAGTGCTCCCCAACAGGAAGAGAACAGTCTTGCCTGGTGATTGTCGAGCGGTGTTCATTCATCCGTTGTCGCAGCGTCTGCATAGTTTCCCCAATGTACCATGCCTCGGGACATCCTTTCTTGCAGCGTATCAGGTAGACAACGTTGGCCGAGTTGCAAGAGTATGTACCGTGTACCTGGTGGATGGTGTTCTCACGTGAGATGATGGCATCTGTGTCGATGATCCGGCACGTCTTGCAGAGGTTGCTGTGGCAGGGTTGTGTGGTGTCTTGGTCACTGTTCTCCTGAAGGCTGGGTAGTTTGCTGCGGACAATGGTCTGTTTGAGGTCCCACAGTTGCGTGGACCTGCAGAGTTTCACTGGCTGTCTTGTCTGGAGACAATACACATCTTTTTAGCCTGTCTTGATGCTCTCTCCACTCCCATTGTTTTGTTTCTTAAAGACTGGATTAGTTGTAAGTATTCGCATTCCAACCATTATTCATGTAAATTGAGTCTGTGTCTTTATAAATTCTGTTTGTGAACAGAATTCCCACTCACCTGAAGAAGGGGCTTAGAGCCTCGAAAGCTTGTGTGGCTTTTGCTACCAAATAAACCTGTTGGACTTTAACCTGGTGTTGTTAAACTTCTTACTGTGTTTACCCCAGTCCAACGCCGGCATCTCCACATTTAAACTACAGGCCATCAAATAGTGGGAAGGAGGTGAAAGAAAATTTGAAGGCTAAAGAGAAAATGCTGGAAAATCTCAGCAGGTCTGGCAGCATCTGTAAGGAGAGAAAAGAGCTGACGTTTCGAGTCCAGACGACCCTTTGTCAAAGCTAAAAGGCATAGAAAGTGGGAGATATTTATACTGCAGGGGGAGGGAGTGAAAGATGAGTCATACAGAAATGGAAAGCGGTGAAGGCAGATAGGAATAGGTAAAGGGAAGGTACTTAGAGGGTCAGCAACAGTCAAAGTAGGAATCTCACCTCGTCTGAATGGGATATAAAATCCTAGGTTGCTGATGATAGTAAGGGTGGAAATTGCAGAGCCTCTGGCCATAATCTTCAATTCTCCTTTGATGTAGGAGTAGTGACAGAAGATGAGAGAATTGCAAATGTTACACTCCTGTTCAAAAAAGGGGAGAGGAATGAACCCAGCAGCTCCAGGTCAATTGTACAATACACAGTTCCACAAACATCAATGTGTAATGACATTAATAATCTCTTAATAGTTATAAGCACCCAGGTTGATAGGGTTGTTAAGGAGGCGTACGGTGTGTTAGCTTTTATTGGTAGAGGGATTGAGTTTCGGAGCCAGGAGGTCATGCTGCAACTGTACAAAACTCTGGTGTGCGGCCGCACTTGGAGTATTGCGTACAGTTCTGGTCGCCGCATTATAGGAACGATGTGGAAGTGTTGGAAAGGGTGCAGGGGAGATTTACCAGGATGTTGCCTGGTATGGTGGGAAAATCGTATGAGGAAAGGCTGAGGGACTTGAGGTTGTTTTCGTTAGAGAGAAGAAGGTTAAGAGGTGACTTAATAGAGTCATACAAGATGATCAGAGGATTAGATAGGGTGGATAGTGAGAGCCTTTTTCCTCAGATGGAGATGGCTAACACGAGGGGACATAGCTTTAAATTGAGGGGTGAGAGATATAGGACAGATGTTAGAGGTAGGTTCTTTACTCAGAGAGTAGTAAGGGCGTGGAATGCCCTGCCTGCAGCAGTAGTGGACTTGTCAACATTAAGAGCATTCAAATGGTTATTGAATAAACATATGGATGATACTGGAATAGTGTAGATTAGTGGGGCTTTAGATTGGTTTCACTGGTCGGCGCAACATTGAGGGCCGAAGGGCCTGTACTGCGCTGTAATGTTCTATGTTTTAAGCTGTTTTTCTCTTAATTGATGTCATTTGAGGGATAAATATTTGATCAGGAGTGCAGGGACACATCCATTGCTTTTCTTCACGAAATAATGCCATGGGGACCTTTACTGGGAGCGCAGACACTACCTTGGGACATTCCATTCAAAAGGTGGCACCTCCAACAGTGCAGCACTCCCTCAGTACTGCAATTAAATATGAACCTATATTACATATGCAAGTCTCTGAAGTGGGCTTGAATCCACAGGGCGGGATTTCTCGGCTGTGCTCACCCCAAAACCGGATAATCCCACCCGAGATCATCGGACATTTGCATGGTCTACCCACCCCCACCCCTGCCCACTACGATTCCCGTGGCAAGCGGGATGGGAAAATTCCCTCCGCAATTTTTTGACTCTGAGGCAGGAATGCTGCAACTGAGCCACAGCGAGCTCACCAAAACCTGCAGACTATCTGCAACGCTCTTCAATTGCCAACATTGTTTTTCTTTTTTGTGACTTACGTGAACCAGAGATGCTTCACACATTAATCATTTTCTGTTTAGCATGATATATTATGTGATGTTCAGTGAAGAGCCAACTTGAATTCCTTGTTTACAAATACAGATTCCAAGGGTGAAAGTAAATGTCAGCGGTAGAAGTACAGAAACAAGTGCCTCCCTGAGTGTAACCCCCACTGAGAATGTTTGAATATCTTCCGAATGAGTGGTAGTAAACACTTCGACTTAAGTGTACCAGACACTTCCTGCTAAAATGTTAGGGAAAATACATTTGGCAGCTCCAGCAAATTGAAGATAGAGGGGTAAAATGGAAAGAATACATATGAAATGAAAATAAACAATAAGCGTTTTTTTAAAGGAACTCTACCTCAGATCCAATGTGGAGTGACAATTAAGGCTGCCAATCTAAGTAATACTAGCCAAAATATATATCTACACAATCTTCAAATTAGGAAGGGAATGAGCATTTTGCTCATCATTCTGGTTTGATTCAAAGCAGGAACTGTACGAAAGTGGGACTAATATCAACTCATGTAGAAGTGTAAGTGCTAGTGTCAGATGAACTGAGCTGGATGCAGAAGAACCTTTAGTTTCGTGAAAGTATGTAGAATCATGTCTTTTTAATTGAAGGGAAATAACAGCAGATGCCATCAAGCATAAAAGTTTGGCTAATTAAGGCATTCCTTTTTGACAGCTTTGGGAAACAGACAACACAGAAGCTAACTTCAAAATTCTTGGCGAGTTTAAGCAAAGTCTGTGAATTTAATAAATTATGCATAAAGTCTAAAGCACTAATGAGAATCTTACAAATGTGCAAGAGCACAGATCTGATGTTGATGCAACAATTTGCAGATAAAAATGAGTCAATCACTCTGATGGTGAGGGTACAATACATGGGAATCATGTCCAAGTTCTTCCATCCCCACACCCCATGCCGCCACCACCAACACGTTGGGTGTAAATAATTGATAAATTCCCTTACCAGAAAGTAGAAGGCAGAGATAGATTAGTCTCATGATGGATTATGTTATGGAATTTACAAGATTAAGAGGTGAATGGATCAAAGTGGAGCATACAGTTGAGGGGAGCATACAGGGAAAAGAATTGGGAAGTTCAGGATGGCACGGTGGCACAGTGGTGAGCACTGCTGCCTCATAGCGCCAGAGACCCGGGTTCAATTCCGGCCTTGGGAATGTGTGGAGTTTGCACATTCTGCCCGTGTCTGCATCGGTTTCCTCTGGGTGCTCTGGTTTCCTCCCACAGTCTAAAGGTGTGCAAGTTAGGTTGATCAGCCATGCTAAATTTATCCTAGTGCCAGGGGATTAGCAGGGTAAATATGTGGGGTTATGGGGATAAGGCCTGGGGGGGATTACGTTTGGTGCAGACTCAATGGGCCGATTGGCTTCCTTCTGCACCAGAGTGATTCTATGACTTAACAGTTGAATCCTTTTGGGAGTGAAGTATTGAGCACAAGGGGTAGCAGAAGTTTGGAACTTACTTTCACAAATGGCCATTGGCTCTAAATTTTAAATCAGATTGATAGATTTTTGTTAACCAAACATCTTGAGGGATATGAAGCAAAGCCAAGTACATGGAGTTAGGTCACAGATTAGTCATGATCTCGTTGAATAGCGTGCTTGAAAAGCTAAATGGCCTACTCCCGTCCCTACATTTCTATGTTTATTTTTCATTTAAGCATGTCTAATTGCAATGTCATGAATAGAATCAATGGCAGGAGTTGCAATAGCAAGGGGTTTTTTCATTTGTATGGTATTTAGTTTTGGGATGCTGCTATTTATGTTCTCAACAGGCCATCTAAGCCAGTATTGTCAAAGGTTGTGCATGATTGTACTAATGATTGAGATATCAAGCAGCCGTACACAAATTCATTGGAACCACAAATGATCCAAAATGAACATTTTGGTATTCTATTTTCAACATTTGAATTTGTCTCATTGGTGCTTTAGATGTCCATGCAAAATATAAAAAAAACAATGCATTTTCAGTGTGGCAAAAAGAGTCAATACATATGCTTTACTATTGTCATAGTATTCCCATTACTGGACAAGCAATAAGCATGAGCCCTATAATGCACACTGGATAGGTGGTGAACACAGACCCAACAGTAACCATCAGAAAGAATCATTGTAAGTAAATACTTAAAGGAGGATAAATGGCCAGGGTGCAGAAAAGAGCAGGGGTGTGGGATTAATTGGACTGTTTCTGAAAGAGCTGGCTCAGACAAAAATGGACAAAGATTCTATCTGATTACAGGAATATAAACTCCTAATCCTTAATTCGACCAGCATGAATTATTTACCATTTTATGATGGTTCAGACCCTCAGGAAGAGGAGTTGAGTGGGGGTCTAAAGGCGGAAGTGGGTCTGAGTGGGCGAAGACCTGAGGAGGTTGGGTCAACCTCATACCTGCGTGGTGTTGTAGAGGGGGTTGGGGAGGATGCCTCTCATTGCTGAGGGGTTGGTGGTGCTCCCTGGACCCTCAGGGTCCAAAATACCAGGTCCATGGTTGTAAGGACCTGTATTAAATCTCACCTGTTGCAGATTCCTCTTGGGAGGTGGGTGAATAGCAGGAGGGAGTCAAATTGAGCTTTGACTGTAAACTAGGCAATTTGATAATTTATCAGGTTCTCATTCACCATGGCCAGGAACCCATTCAAGGCCAGTGAGGCAGACTAAGAACATCGGAATGGGTTTGGCAACCAGCGCAAAGCCCATTTATCAGCCAATGCCTGATTCTCCGGGTCATTTCAATTCTCGTTGGGAGCTAGCGGACCCGGAGAATCCCCCCGTAATGTAAATAGTTTTAGGATATAATTTAAGATTGTTACTTAAAAAGTTGAGGTGTAGGGACATGTAGGATAATGAGATAATAGTAATGATAATGAGATAGTGATGTACACCATGATGTAATATGATGTATCAGTCGTCATGTGCAAGGGACTGAGAAGAGGGAAAAGTCTGTACAAGAGGGAAGAGTACTTATCTAGAAGATAGAATATACAATAGTGTAAATAGACAGGTTTTTGAAGAAAGCTACTGGAATTAGACTCTATTCACTCATAGGTATTGGGAAGCATTTCCAATCCAGAACTGATCACAAGTTACCCAAAGAGATATACAAATACTATTCAAAGTGGAAGCCAGTAAATTGATAGGTTCATTGGCCAGATATGGCTTTAAAATAAAATCATGCCAGACATCGCTTGTTAGGCCAGCATTTATTGGCCATTGCCAATTGCCCTTGAGAAGGTGGTGGTAGTGAGTTGCCTTCTTGAACCGTTACCCAGGGAGAACTGCAAACATTAAAGGTAAAATAATATTTGCACTTGTCTTGTTTTTATATATTTAAAAGGGTTGCAGGTTGCTTTAAGAGCTGATCACATGATTTGTTGGTGATGTCATTCAGGTGTTTACAGAGGCTGCTGTTTTACTTTCAGTTTTATATTCTTATGCAGAGCAGAGAACAGCTACTCAATAAATCTGTGGTTGTTATATTGAATTCACATGTGGAAACCAGATTCCTTTCTTACTGCTAAAATCCACAACCCCTAACATAGTCAGGACATTATAGTCTAGGTCAAGAAAAATAAACTCTTCTTTCTAGGGGCGGCACAGTGACACAGTGGTTTGCACTTCTCATCACAGTGCCAGGGACCCGGGTTCGATTCCTGGCTTGGGTCACTGTCTGTGCGGAGTCTGCACATTCTCCCCGTGTCCGCATGGGTTTTCTCCAGGCGCTCCGGTTTCCTCCCACAATCTGAAAGACGTGCTGCTTAGGTGCATTGGCCATGCTAAATTCTCCCTCAGTGTACCGAACAGATGCCAGAGTGTGGCAACTAGGGGATTTTCATAATAACTTCATTGCAGTGTTAATATAAGCCTACTTGTAACACTAACAAATAAACTTTAAAAAATCTTTCCTTATTTCCTTCTCATATTCCTTCTTCCTCCAGTAGAAATGGTGTGAACTAATGTGGCAGACTTCCACCACATTTAATCAGAATTTGTTTTTTGCTCTGTTAATTAGGGTCTATTCACTAAGCAATAATTGGTGATATAATATAAGGCAATGCTTAGTGTGTCTAGGCATATACATTGAAAATACCCATTTCAATATTTATACGCATAGCATTTGGAAGAAAATTAATGAGTTAACAACACAAATAGAGACAACATGTTATGATTTGATGGCAATTACTGAGACATGGTTACAAGGACACCAGGTCTGGGAGTTGAATATCCAAAGGTATTTAATGTTTCTGAAGGATAGACAGAAAGGAAGAAGAGGTGCTGTAGCTTTGTTAGTAAAGGAAGGGGTCAGTGCTGTAGTCAGAAATGATATTAGCATTGGAGATCAAGACATAAAATCGGTTTGGGTAGAAATAAGAAATAGTAAGGGAAAGAAATCCCTGGTGGGAGTAATCTATAGGTCCCCTAATTGTAGTTGCAAAGTAGGACACAGTACAAACTAAGAAATACTGAGGTTTGCAAGAAACAATAATCATGGGTGATTTTAATACTAGCAAGGGTAGCCATGAGGGAGAGTTCATAGAATATATTAGAAATTGCTTCTTGGAACAATATGATGTTGAACCAACCAGGGAGCAGGTTATTTTGGATTTAGCATTGTATAATGAGATGGGATTAATTGATGATCTTTTGATAAAGGATCATTTAGGGAAGTGTGATCATTGCATGCATGAATTTGAAATTCAGTTGGAGGGCAATAAATTCAAATCTCACACCGGTGTTTTGCTAAGATAATCACATGTGCATGACGACCAATTTGACTTAGTGGACTGAGCAGAAAGATTAAAAAGTAAGGCAGTTAATGAACACTGGCAGACATTTCAGGAGATAGTAAGGGGGGGAAATGCATCCATGGTTAAGCAAGGAGGTTAAAGATAAAGGCAAAAATCAAGGCATACCACATGGCAAAGAACAGTGGCAGGCTGGAAGATTGGGAAACTATTAAAGACCAACAAAGGGTTACAAAAAAAGTAATAAAAAAAAGCAAAGGTCAACTATGAAAGAAGTCCGGTGCAAAATACAGCAAAAGATTCCATAAGTATATAAAAAGGAAATAAGTAGCTAAAGTCAACATTGGTCCCTTAGTGGACGAGACTGGAGAATTAATAATGTGGAACACAGCAATGGCAGAGACATTAAATCAATATTTGCCTTGGTTTTCATGCTGGAGGACATTAGAACCATCCTGCCAGCAACAGGTAATGCAGAGGTTGTTGAAAAGGAGGAAATTAAACCAATCACCATCACTAGCGAAAATGTACAGAGCAAACTATTGTGATCAGAGGCAGACAGGTCCCCAGGGCCTGATGGCCTACATCCTAGGGTCTTAAAGGAAGTGGCAGCAGAGATAGTGAAGGCATTGGTTCTGATATTCCAAAATTTCCTGGATCCCGGAAAGGTTCCAGTGGATTGGAAAAAGGCTAATGTAACATCTTGGTTCAAAAAGAGAGTAAGGCAGAAAGTAGGAAACTATAGACTAGTTAGTTTAACGTCTGTTGTTGGGAAAACATTGGAATTGATAATTAAAGAAGTAGTAACAGGATGTTTGGAAAATCAAAATGCAATCTATCAGAGTCAGCATAGTTTTATGAAGGGTAAATCGTATTTGACTAATTTGTTAGAGTTCTTCGAAGATGTAACAAGCAAAGTGGATAATAGGGGTCCTATAGATGCAGTGCATCTGGACTTCAGGAAGACATTTGATAAGGTGCCACACAAAAAGTTAATACACAAGGTAAGATCCCACGGGGCTGGGAGTAATATATTAGTTTCAAATAACAAAGAAAAATACAGCACAGGCCCTCCAAGCCTGTGCTGATCATGATGCCCTAACTAAACTAAAAAATAAAGCTTCTGCCCTTACTCGGTCGTATCCCTCTATTCCCTCCCTGTTCATGTACCCATCCAGATGCCTCTTAAATGTTGCTAATGTACCTGCTTCCACCACATCCTCTGGCAGCACATTCTAGGCACCCACCACTCTCTGCGTGAAAAAAATTCCCCCGCACATCTCCCTTAAATGTTCCCCTTCTCACCTTGAACCTGTGCCCCCTTGTAATTGCCACTTCCACTCTAGGAAAAGGCCTCTGATTATCCACCCCATCTATGCCTCTCATAATTTTGTAGCCCTCTATCAGGTCTCCCCTTAGCCTCCATCTTTCCAGTGAAAACAATTCTAATTTATTCAACCTCTCCTCACAGTCAACACACTTGAGACCAGGCAACATCCTGGTGAATCGTCTTTGCACTCTCTCCAAAGCTTTCTCATCCTTCTGGTAGTGCGGTGACCAGAACTGCATGCAATACTCCAAATGCAGCCTAACCAAGGTTTTATATAGCTGCAACATAATTTTCTAAATCTTGTACTCAATGTCCCGGCTGATGAAGACAAGTATGTCATATGCCTTCTTAATCACATGGCCACCTGTGTTGCCACGTTTAGGGAATAGAGAGGATTGGCAAACCAACAGAAAGTAAATGGGGATAGATGGGTTTTTTTCTGGTTTGTAAGCTGTAACTAGTAGGGAGCCATAGGGTTCGGTCCCCAACCATTTACAACCTATATTAATTATTTGGATGCAGGAATAGAATGTGCTATAGCCATATTTTCAGAAAACACTGTCATAGATGGGAAAGCAAGTTGCAATGAGGGAATAAGAAATTTACAAATGGATATGGATAGGTTAGGTAGTGGGCCAAAATTTAGCAGATGGAATTTAACATGATTAAGTGTGAGGTTATCCATTTTGGTCAGGGGAACAACAAGGCAACTTATTATCTAAATGGAGATTAACTTCAAAATGCTTCAATGCAGAGGGATCTGAGTGTCCTTGTGCATGAATCACAGAAAGTTAGTATGCAGGTGCAGCAGGTAATAAGGAAGGCAAATGCAATTATGGCATTAATTGCTAATGGGATAGAGTATAAAAGTATGGAAGTGCTGTTTCAACTGTAAAGGGCACTGGTGAGATCAATCTGAAGTTATACGCACAGCTTTGATCTCCTTACTTGAGGAAAGGCGAAATACATTAGAGGCAATTCAGAGAAGATTCACCAGATTAATTCTAAGGATGAAGGATTGATCTTCTGAAGAGTGACTGAGGAGTTTAGGCCTATACTCTATGGAGTTTAGAAGGATGGGAGGAGATCTAATTGAAGTATATGAGATGCTAAAGTAGGTTGACAGGGTAGAAGTAGGGCAGATCTTTCCTCTAGTTGGACATTCTCGAGTGAGAGGCCATTCTTTTAGACTAAGGAGTGACAGATTTACAACAGAAATGAGAAGGAATTACTTCACTCAAAAGCTCTCGAATCTGTGGAACTCTTTACCCCTGAGTGTAGTGAACGCCCAAATAAACAAATTTATGGAGGAGACAGATAGGTTTTTAATTAGTGGTGGGATGAAGGGTTATGGGCAGCTTGCAGCAAGGTGGAGATCGTATTGAATGGAGGAGCAGGCTCAAATGGCTGAATTGCCTACTCCTGCTCCTATTTCTTATGTTCTTACGTATTAGCACGGCTGAAAAGAAAGATACTCTCAAAAGGGGGTGATTCTGGGCCGGGAGAATCATGCGGGGAACAATTTGCGGGGTTCCTGTGAGCGTTCGCACCCCGCCAACGTCTCCAAGTGTCGGATTTCCCACACGGTTTGCTCCGTGCCGGAAATTGGCGGGGAGGCGGGGCTAACAATTACATGAAAATGTAAATACTATTTAAATGTCATTAGCAGGCCCGGGACTGAATTCTCCAGGTCCGCTTCTTCCACCCCACCAGAACGTTTCAGTCCAACGGGGTTTAGAGCAGCTCCGCACTTTCGAGGAGCTAGTGGCCTGACCCCGCTGCAGTGAAGGGGGGCAATCTGGGCCCCCAGGGGGGTCAGATGATGGGGGTGTGGTGCCCCCTGGGTATGGGCATCATGGCAGTGCAAGCCTGTGCTCCTGGCACTGCCCAAGGGGCAAAGTGCCCGTGCCCCACCAGGCAATACCAAGGGGGTGGGGCCTATTTCGGATGGAGCCTGGGGATGATCGGTGGGGGTGGGTGTCCCGCTATCACTCTGCAGTGGGATTGATAGGAGCAGGAGGGAGGCCAGGGTCGGCTGGGGGTTGGGGGTCTGCCGAGGCGGTCTCCTGGGGAGGGGTGGTAGCTGCCTGCGTGGCTGGGTGTCCGCACTGTGGGGTAGGGAGTAGCTGGAGATCAGGGCGATCTGGGACCGGGCTGCCCAGGATGATCGGGGAGGCCACGATCGGACAGTGGGAGGGTTGGAGGGGCAGCACTGCGGGTGTCCTGGGCTGGCCAGTGATTGAGCTAGCCAGCAAACGGGAGGCTGACAGTTTGGGGCCATTGCGCATGCGCAGAGGCTTGTTGGTTTCAGCCTCCCGGGCGGGGATAGGCCCTGCCCCTGAAATTTAATGAGATTCACGCTGGTGGCCTCTGCAATGCATAGTGTGTGGGAGATTCTGAAAAAAATCAA
The DNA here is from genome assembly GCF_964213995.1 of Mustelus asterias. NCBI lineage: Eukaryota > Metazoa > Chordata > Chondrichthyes > Carcharhiniformes > Triakidae > Mustelus > Mustelus asterias. Next base: position 39,724,786 of record NC_135811.1, on the reverse strand, counting down.
CGTGAATTACTCCTGTTTTCCCATGTATTCAACAATTTTTTGGGGAGAATTCTGCCCGCTCTCTCAGTAGTTTGAAAACACTTCATCCTGATGTGAAAGGTAAAGATCGTGGTTCTTTATGACTTCGCTTATTTCTATCGAATATGAGAGCAGTTATCAATAGAAATTTCCCTGGAAGTTACAATGGCTCTGAACAAAATTGCACTGACATCAACTTGCTACCTTTGTGCATTCCTGGAGCCTGAGACATATTTTGTTCATATCTTTTTTGTGCTCCTTATAATTCAACGTTACATTTCCAGAGTGCCCTTGATGTCACCTCACAGAGGGATCAAACAGGTTTTGGTTAGTGACAGCATCTTTATTCATTCATCTCGGATAGATAACCTGCGTGAAGCAAGCTGTAAGTAGTCCTGTTAAAACATAAAGATTATATCACTCTCTGATAGATGCGATGATTTTGGAGAAGCAGAATGCAAACAGACACACACGCTGTGCCATTTAAGACTTCGGGAGCGCAGTCTAGTATACCATTCAAGCAACCACAATGATTGTCTCCTGTGATTTATGCCCACACGTTGTTACTTGTGACAGTGATTGAAATATTCCTTTCATGCAACACATCACTCTGGCCACTTTTTCTTCACTCTGGGCAAGATCTTGCAAGTAATTTAGGGCATGTAAATAGCAATATTAATTAAATCCTCAAGGGGAAAGAGAACCTACAGGCAAGAGCTATGTCAGTTTTAAATTATAAGCAGGTTGCTGCTACGCAATGCGCCATCTGAAACAAAAAGTTAACCGGTTTCTTAATGGTTCAGGATATCTCAAAGGTTATGGCTACGACTAAAAAAGAGAAAATACATTTTTGTTAGAGTGCCCTTTCAATTACAACATTTTTAAAAATGCAGAAGATTTGCAGGGAAAATGCTTAAAAAACCAACTTCACCAATGAAATTAGAGCAAATGTTTGATGACCTCCAAGGTAATGTCAGTATTGGGATTACAGCAGCATTCCTAAATCATGTGCATTTTGAAGGATAGTTACTGAGGCTGAACTTTGGATTACAGCAGGAGAAATCCCAAATAATTCTAGCTTCATTGTTTTAAAAATGAAAACTCATTTGTAGAAGAGTGAAATAAATATTTGTTATTAAGAACAATTAAAAAGGAAAACAAAAGTACACATGGCAAAGATCAGAAAATACAACAGAATATGCATTCTATTTTCACGCTATATCTTATTCAAAAATTCAGACACTCCACACATAGGGCAGAATTTAATCCAGATTACGGAGCTCTTGCCTGACAGCTGGACAGCCAGCGGCAACCCTAGATCCCCACTGTTGGGGAAAGCCTGCTCTATAAAGCACCTATCAGACCTTTAACTGGTCAGTGGTGGGCCCTCCCCAGGATTCAGGACCCTGGGGGTAGAAATTCACCCCCCCTCCCCCCCCCCCCCCCCCCCCCCCCCACCGAGAGCTGCCGCCAATCAGAAGTTGACAGCTCTTCATTGCCTGTCAGTGCCACCTGGAACTGCAGTAGTCAGCAATGCTCCCGCCCGGGGGACTAGTATTGCCAGGGGACTCAGGAATGGAATGGATGTCATGGGAAGGGAGGCTGCCACTGGCTACCTATATACTTGGGGGGTTGGTTTAGCTCAGTTGGCTGGACAGCTGGTTAGTGATACAGAGTGATGCCAACAGCATGGGTACAGTTCTCTAGCAGGCTGAGGTTATTCATGAAGGCCCTGCCTTCTAAACCTTGCCCCTCGCCTGAGGTGTGGTGACCCTCAGATTAAATCACCAACAATCAGCTTCCCTCTCAAAGGCACAGTGGCACAATGATTAGCACTGCTGCCTCACAGCGTCAGGGACCTGGGTTTGATTTCCAGCTTGGGTCACTGTCTGTGTGGAGCCTGCACATTCTCTCTGTGTCTGCGTGGGTTTCCTCCAGGTGCTCCGGTTTCCTCCCACACTCAAAAGGTGTGCAGGTTAGGTGAATTGGCCATGCTAAATTCTCCCTCAGTGTACCTGAACAGGTGCCGGAGTGTGGCGACTCGGGGATTTCCACAGTAACTTCATTGCAGTGTGAATGTAAGCCTACTTCTGACACTAATAAATAAATTTTACTTTAAAGAGGAGAGCAGCCTCACCTTTTTACCTTTACCTATACACACCCTCCTCTCTCCCACCTGATTAAATGCTCCCCCATCGCCACCTCCAAATTCACTGCTGCAGGGAGAGGGGGAGTGTGACATTAAAATCCACCCATTGAGAAATTACAATGTAAGAATGACGCAGATCAGAATAAGCAAAGAAATCTGAAAAAAAATATCGAATCCAATTTTGTTTTGTAGAGTCCTTTTGATTAGTTTCTTAACCTTCATTTGAACTAACCAGATCTGCAGCATTCCAAACTCCAAGCACTGTTAGTGCTGGAGCAGCCAGCAACTTATTAATGCAATTTGAAGGGCTGCACCTAATGGAGGCTGGGATGGTTCCAGTCAGTTCGAGATAACTGCATTAGCTCTAATGGGTACAGTAATCCTCGCTGTAAAAGCAGCAGGAAACTCACCAGTGCTGTTTGTTGGCTGCGTGAAATTAACTGAATGTGACCCGACATTTATTTTAAGCCCCTGTGTTTTGGCCAATCTGACCTGTGCCTAATCTCATTGTCTGTGAGCCATTTGGAAAGGAAATGTGCAATCGATATTAGACCAGCAGAAATTCTACCTGTGTGAATCTGATTGTTTAGTTTGGATGTTCCTAATCATAGTAGGTTTGGGATTCGGGTTTCTCAGTGCAATTTGAGGAGGACTTCTCTGAGAGCCGTCCTTCCAAGATTTCCCAGCAGAGTTGGTGGTATAAAATATGGCGGATACATTTGGCCAAATATGGGTGAGTGTACCATACTGAAGCTCGAAGGACAGAATTACATGTTACAACAAGTTCCTGTCATTTCAGAAAATGCTAGAGAAACTCAGCAGGCCTGACAGCATTTGTGGAGAGAGAATAGAGCTAACGTTTCGAGTCAGGATGACCCTTTGTCAGAGCTGCTTTCGAGTAAGGATGACCCTTTGTCAGAGGTGCCTTATTCTCTATTATCTCTCCACAGATGCTGTCAGACCTGCTGAGTTTCTCCAGCATTTTCTGTTTTTGTTTCAGATTGTTTGTTTTGTTTGTTTATTTATTAGTGTCGCAAGTAGACTTACATTAACACTGCAATGAAGTTACTGTGAAAATCCCCTAGCCGCCACATTCCAGCACCTGTTTGGATACACTGAGGGAGAATTTAGCATGGCCAGTCCACCTAACCAGCATGTCTTTGGAGTGTGGGAGGAAACCCACACAGACATGAGGAGAACGTGCAGACTCTGTTCAGACAGTGAGCCAGGCCGGGAATGGAACCCTGGGGTCCCTGGCGCTGTGAGGCAGCAGTGCTAACCACTGTGTCGCCCTCTCCAGATTCCAGCATTCACAATATTTTGCCTTTATCCTGTCATTTCGGCCTGAGTGATAACGGGTTCAAAATACACTTGTGTGTCCCTGAACTCCAATCACAGAAGGAGGATCTACAGGTCAGAAAACCTATGCAGTCAGTTGGAAGAAGATTTTAAAATTATTTTGGCCCTCAAAGAGATTGTCAGCTATTTGATGTCTACGGATCTAAGTACTTTTGTTGTTTCCCTAATTTTGCTGTGATCCTCTATTCCAACCCCACTTTGTCACTGATCCTTGGTCATTTATCATTTTCATTAGCTGGTACAGGAACATCCGAATTCAAGGGAACTTGAGTAGAAAATATACTTTCAAGTTAAGCTACTGACCTGCCAATTACATTTTCTTTGCTTGGGGATGTTCGTTCCTGGTGGTGGCAGTTCCAGAGCTAGCAGGGTGTGCTGTGTACTAGAAATCTGGCAGCTTTTAAGCTGCAAATTTAGTTAACTTGTGTATGAACATAATCTGTATTTTAAAATCAGCAATCTGTTCTGCGTAAAAATTGGCATTCTTCCAACTTGTCTCACACTGGTTTTGAAATTCTGAACTGCACTGAGATTCTCCAATGTAAAATCAGATTTTCTCCCTCTCTGTTAACCTTGTTCAGGCTGCTCAGAAAACAATATTTCTGCTGGACCGGTTCCAATGTTTGATTGTTTCTTTTTTCATTTACTAGATCTAAATTCGCTGTAACATCCAGGAAGACAAAACCAGCACGGGCCCAATATTGTTCAATATCGTTTGAACAACAGACTTCACCACATTTATGTTTTTAAAGTTTTTTATTGTGCGACAGATAGATTTCATGTCAAGGCTATATAGTCAGTCAAAAGTATTTTGCTCCATCAAAATAGAACAAACAGCACATTTGCTTCAAAACTATACGAGGATCAGAATCTTCTATTCTGGAGCATAAATTCGGCAGTGGGCACAGAAGTGAGGGTGATTCCCGTGGTGGGGCAGAATGGCTGGACATGTGCAACTTTGCACTCTTCCACTCATTATACAAGCATCTGCAAGGACCTTGCCGATTCTTGCAGCAGAGACAGATAGGAAGCCACTGCATTTCCCTTATCGGGTCGAAGGTCAAGTCACCATATTTAAAGGACACCCGGATCAAGGAGCCATGCTGGCATCACTGGAATTACTTTGCCACTACCTTGTCTTATCAGTGCCAGTGTTAGAATTTGATTACAAGTGGTTGTAGTAAAGCTGAATGGTATTGAATCTTTCCAAGGTTGCCAATGCTCTATATTGTTTGACTTTGTATGTTAAGTTAATGAGCTAACTCAGTTTCTGCTTCAGTTGCTTCTCTTTTAATAATGACTGTTCATCCTTCTGAATATGTTTTGAAAGAGTTCACCTCCTTTCCAATCGTTGCTTCTTCTTGCTTTCTAAATGAGTCACTTGACTTGCTCGGGAATACGATTAGCTGGGATTTGTTTCCAAGGTTGTTTCAGTTGGAGCGTTTGCTGTAATTTCTGTTAATGAGTGAACAATCTCGCATTGGTTAACACCTGCCTTGCACAAAATAAATTAGGATACATGTCTAAATGTGCCAGCAATAATTTAAGGAAGTAACAGGTCGAAATTGTGAAATAAACTAAAAAAGACACTTCAATACACAATGTACTTACCCTGTGATAATGGAACAAAAAGTGATGCAAGTCTCTACTGTTACTGGTTCCATTGAATCTTAGATGCAGTCAAAGAAAATTAAGTTTCAGTGATACATCGCAGAGCCTTCAATTTGCTAATGAAGTCCTTAAGTGGTTACGATGAGTAAATTTTGGAAACTGTTTCAATGTAAAGTATCATTTTTGCCAGGCATGGAAGTTCATAGTTGGTCATGAAATGCAAGATTCAGTGGTCACGGATACCATCCATAATTTCATGAAGAATAGCCAATCGATGGGGAAAGAAAGGATGGTGGCAGGTAGTAAAGTGGTAAATGTAGGGGGCGATTCTCCCAGCCCGCTGTGCTGCTAAAGCGGAGACCATTTAGCGGGCTGCCTGCTGGGCACCACAGCGACCGCGAGTCTTTGGGTGCTGGATTTCCATCGCCGTCAGCTCCGCACCAGAAATTGGTTGTATAATTGGCACCAGAGCTGTATAATTTATTTAAATTAGAATTTGTATGTGGGCCCGGGACTGAAATCTCCGGGCACGCTCGAGTCTCCACCCCACCACGCCAGGAGTGTTTCACTCCAGCAGGGTGACAATAACTGCCCATTTGTGGAGAGCGGGTGGCCCAACCCCGCTGGAGTGAAGGGGGCCATCAAGGCCCCCTAGGAGGTCGGAGGTAAGGAGGGGGCTGCCCCCGGCATTGCCCAAGGGGCAAAGTGGCAATGCCCAGGGGGCACCGTGGCACTGCCCTCTGGGCATCGGATGGTGCCAAGGGGCATGGCCGAATGGGGGCGGGGCCTATAAGGGGCAGGGTCTGTCGGGGGGGAGATCGGTGGGGGTGTCCCACTGCCACTCTGCATTTGGGCTTGGTGACAGAAGGAAGGAGGCCAGTGATCGAGGCTAGCCATCAGGGTGGGGGAGGAGAGGTCAGCCTGCCGGGGCATCAGGGCTGCAAGGGGTGGGGTCGGGACTGGGGGCAGGGGCCAAGTCTGCCAGTAGAGAATGGGGGGATCAAGACTGCTGGGGTGGGGAGTTTGTGGGGGGTGGAGGCGGGTGGAGATTGGGACTGCGGGGGTAGGGGGGAGATCAAGGTGGGCTGGGAGGGGGGAGGTCCAGACTGACTTAGACATGTCCAGGAGGGCAGCAATTGGATGGTGGGGTGACGGTAGGGCAGTGATGGGGAGTCACGGGGCTGGCCGGCAATTGAGCTGGCCTGCGATCGAGAGGTTGGCAGTGCGGTGCGACTGTGCATGCGCCAATCTCGGCGCTGACAGATCGGTGCATGCGCAGTGGCCTGTTCAGCGCTATGCTGCCGGCCCCTCCAGCGGGAATAGGCCCCGCCCCCTGATTTTTCACGAGATTCACGCTAGTGCACTCTGCAGTGCACGGTGTGGGAGATTCATTTTGAAAATCCCACTGAAAAAAACAGCGGGATTTACTCTAGTTTTTACGTGAATTCGATACTTAGAATTTTTTTGGGAGAATCCCACCTTGTCTGCTGTTTGGCAAGAAATTAAGAAGATGCATGACTTGAAAAGATGCGTGAAGATGGGTGACTGTTTTGATTTGATTTGATTTTTTTATTGTCACATGTATTGGGATACAGTGAAAAGCATTGTTTCTTGTGCACTATACAGACAAAGCATAACATTCATAGAGTACATAGGGGAGAAGGAAAGGAGAGGGTGCAGAATATGGTGTTGCAGTTATAGGTTAGTGTGAAAAAAGATCAGTTTAATAAATGATAGGACCATTCAAAAGTCTGATGACAGTAAGGAAGGAGCTGTTCTTGAGTCGGTTAGTACATGTTTTCAGACTATTGTATCTTTTTCCCGATGGAAGAAGGTGGGAGAGAGTATGTCCGGGGTGTGCGAGGTCCTTGATTATGCTGGCTGCTTTGCAGAGGCAGCGGGAAGTGTAGACATTGTCAATGGATGGGAGGCTGGTTTGCGCGATGGACTGGGGTACAGTTGCTGTAATGTAGCCTTGATGGGCTCTTAACGTAAAGGTAAATGTAACAATCTTACCAAGGCCAGTCTTCCGTCACTGAAGAAGGGAAAGGGTTAATGTTTTTGTACTCAATGTATTTTGTACCTAAAGGGAAAGGGTTAATGTTTTTTGTACTCAATGCATTTTGTACCTAAAGGGTTAATGGATTTTGTACCTTAAAGGTTGAACTTTGTACTTAGAATGTATCACAAGCATAACCCTTCATTGTGGCTAATCTGCTCAGGTTTATACTGCTTTTGACATGAATGAAAGTTATTCTTGTTTGTACTGCTTCTGACATTAATACCAGTTAACTTTTATTTTTATAACAATAGATCGTCAAATGTAAATGTAAATGTGAATGTGTTTGCAGACATGCAAGTCTTACCTTTTCTACAGGCTTGCGTGGTAAATGTAAACGGAAGAGAGCATTATAAGGTGTGAAGTGCGATACGGCCGTTTGAAGAGGAACTCCCACTGAGGCAGCTGGAAGAGCGTCGGAACTTCAAAGGAAAAGCCACGGGAAGAGCAGGGGGACCAGAGGTTGCATCTTGACGACAACTACCAGGAGAATTGTGCTTTATGACCCAAGGATACCAGATAGTCTTTAACCATAAACCAGAGTGTATCAGAAGCTGTTAAAGGAACTATAATTTATGATCAAGGACTGTTAACTGGACTTTGCTTCATGACTTGTATTGGGAACTCTGATGTATAAAGGTCCACGCTTCTTATGTTCAGGGAGAACTTTGGCTTCCGCTTTCAAGGGGTCAAGTTCTCCCGCAAACTTGTGAGAATAAAGCCTTACTGTATTTTGACTCAGACTAGCCTCAGAGGTATTTTTACCGACGTCATTTGGTGCCGAAAGCCAGGAGACCCTCGGAATCTATTTGCGGGGACTCTGTTTGTGGGCTCAGGTTGAATGGCCACAACCTGAGCACTGGAATAGAGTTCTGAACCTAATAGGGTGAATCAAACTACAGTGGGCTGATCATATGTGATGAGAGAGTGTGAGAGTGAAAGACGTCTGAACTGAACATATACAGACAAGGAGGCATTTGTCTTTAATACTCAAGTGGGTATAAAGACTGGAGAAAAGGTGCCTGAGGTGTGATGTTCAGACGTGAGTGAGAAAGAGAAACTGTCTGAGTGATCACCGGAGTAGAAGTAAGCTTTATGTAAGCTTAATAGTGTAAGCGGTGGTACGGAAGGATTTGATCACCCCTGACAGGTAACACCGGATTCCGATAAAAGCGACCTAGGAGTGGGAGAGCGAGAACAAAGAACAAAGAACAAAGAACAGTACAGCACAGGAAACAGGCCCTTCGGCCCTCCAAGCCTGTGCCGCTCCATGGTCCAACTAGACCAATCGTTTGTATCCCTCCATTCCCAGGCTGCTCATGTGACTATCCAGGTAAGTCTTAAACGATGTCAGCGTGCCTGCCTCCACCACCCTACTTGGCAGCGCATTCCAGGCCCCCACCACCCTCTGTGTAAAAAACGTCCCTCTGATGTCTGAGTTATACTTCGCCCCTCTCAGCTTGAGCCCGTGACCCCTCGTGATCGTCACCTCCGACCTGGGAAAAAGCTTCCCACTGTTCACCCTATCTATACCCTTCATAATCTTGTATACCTCTATTAGATCTCCCCTCATTCTCCGTCTTTCCAAGGAGAACAACCCCAGTCTACCCAATCTCTCCTCATAGCTAAGACCCTCCATACCAGGCAACATCCTGGTAAACCTTCTCTGCACTCTCTCCAATGCCTCCACGTCCTTCTGGTAGTGCGGCGACCAGAACTGGACGCAGTACTCCAAATGTGGCCTAACCAGCGTTCTATACAGCTGCATCATCAGACTCCAGCTTTTATACTCTATACCCCGTCCTATAAAGGCAAGCATACCATATGCCTTCTTCACCACCTTCTCCACCTGTGTTGCCACCTTCAAGGATTTGTGGACTTGCACACCTAGGTCCCTCTGTGTTTCTATACTCCTGATGACTCTGCCATTTATTGTATAACTCCTCCCTACATTATTTCTTCCAAAATGCATCACTTCGCATTTATCCGGATTAAATTCCATCTGCCACCTCTCCGCCCAATTTTCCAGCCTATCTATATCCTGCTGTATTGCCCGACAATGCTCTTCGCTATCCCCAATTCCAGCCATCTTCGTGTCATCCGCAAACTTGCTGATTACACCAGTTACACCTTCTTCCAAATCATTTATATATATCACAAATAGCAGAGGTCCCAGTACAGAGCCCTGCGGAACACCACTGGTCACAGACCTCCAGCCGGAAAAAGACCCTTCGACCACTACCCTCTGTCTCCTATGGCCAAGCCAGTTCTCCACCCATCGAGCCACTTCTCCTTGTATCCCATGAGCCTTAACCTTCTTAACCAACCTGCCATGTGGGACTTTGTCAAATGCCTTACTGAAATCCATATAGACGACATCCACGGCCCTTCCTTCATCAACCGTTTTTGTCACTTCCTCAAAAAACTCCACCAAATTTGTAAGGCACGACCTCCCTCTTACAAAACCATGCTGTCTGTCACTAATGAGATTGTTCCGTTCTAAATGCACATACATCCTGTCTCTAAGAATCCTCTCCAACAACTTCCCTACCACGGACGTCAAGCTCACCGGCCTATAATTTCCTGGGTTATCCCTGCTACCCTTCTTAAACAACGGGACCACATTCGCTATCCTCCAATCCTCAGGGACCTCACCCGTGTCCAAAGAAGCGACAAAGATTTCCGTCAGAGGCCCAGCAATTTCACCTCTCGTCTCCCTGAGCAGTCGAGGATAGATGCCATCAGGCCCTGGGGCTTTGTCAGTTTTAATGTTCCCTAAAAAACCTAACACTTCCTCTCTTGTAATGGAGATTTTCTCTAACGGGTCAACACCTCCCTCCGAGACACTCCCTGTTAACACGCCCCTCTCCTTCGTGAATACCGATGCAAAGTATTCATTTAGGATCTCCCCTATTCCCTTGGGTTCTAAGCATAATTCCCCTCCTTTGTCCCTGAAAGGTCCGATTTTCTCCCTGACAACTCTTTTGTTCCTAACGTATGAATAGAATGCCTTAGGATTCTCCTTAATCCTGCCTGCCAAGAACATCTCGTGACCTCTTTTTGCCCTTCTAACTCCCCGTTTGAGATCTTTCCTACTCTCTCTGTATTCCTCCAGAGCTCCATCTGTTTTTAGTTGCCTGGACTTAACGTACGCCTCCCTTTTCATTTTAATCAGAAGGGAGAATAGAAGGCTCCAGGTGGTGAGTATAAAACTTATCTGTATTATGGTGGGATCACTAAGACAGTGGGGACCTCCGGAATCCCTGATAAATGAGTGTATGACTGAGAGGGACAAATTCATTAAACAGATGAGAAAAGGGGGGTGGAACTTATCCTGCCCTCTGGGCCAACAGCATAAGTGGTTGGATAAAGAAAAGAGAAACATGACAAAGAAAATAGGAGTATTGTTAATACATCAGTTAGCTGGACTAATTGAGCAAGTAGTCGCCTCTACTAAGAAGTGGAGTGAGGATAAAGAAAGGATTTGGGAGTTAGAATCCAGAGTAAGGGAACTGGAGAAACAAAACCAAGTATTAGAAGAAAAGCAATGGAGAGGGGAAACCGTTCCTCTACCCCCTTATGAGTCCACACAACAGGGACTAACCGCTTGTCCAGAGGAGTGGGAAGCACTAGAACACAACTTAGTGCTAGTAACCTAAGGGGGAACAAATGCGCAGCCAAAAGTAAATTATGAACCATTGATCTCAGGTGAGAGGCAGCAGATAATGGCTTCCCTGGGTAAATTACAACCTAGAAGCGCAAACACTAAATTCTGGGAAGAATTAGACACAATCTGGGTAGGATGCCAATTACACCTGAGAGACGTACACCAGCTGGTAAGGGCAGCCTGTCCAGTGGGTAAGTGGAGGCAGGTAGCAGGTGGACCCGCCGCTCCTCCAGCACAGGATTATAGTGGGGGATGGTGGACACATGTAGTTGCCCTAACATCAGAGATAGATGCCCAACAGACACCTTTCGCCCAGTTTAAGGTAGAAATTCAGAGAGTGGTAGGGAATGCTCCTACTAACTGGAGCAGAATGACCACAACGAAACAGCTAAAAGGGGAAGGAGCTTCTGAATATGGGGGATGGTTGTCCCAGGTACATCAGGAGTGCTCAGGACAAGGAAACCCAGGTCGAGGAGATCGAGCGTTCATCCAGGCTTTTAAGGATGAATTCTTTAGTAAAAAATCCTTAAAATGGGAATTCTCAGTACCCTGAACTATGATGAGTTGGTAGAATGGGCTAATGGCATACCTGGAGCTGGATAGGAGAGATCTTAGTTTTTGTATTTCAGTGTGTTGGTGTGATCTGGTTTCTAGTCGAATGTAGGTGGTTGTTGTTGTATTAAATTGAGAGCAGGAATTGTTGAAGCCTTTGTTTGTTCTTGTGGAGTGTTTATTGCGGGTAATAAATGACCTTAGTTTAGCCTCAGGAGAGCTGGGGAGGTGTTAAGACTGTTAAAGATTAAAGTGATAAGATTTCTTGAATTTACTTCTGTTTTGAGTTTTAATTACAGTTTGGAAGAAAGAAGAATAAAAGTATCTGTCTTAATCGAAGTTCTGTATTCTTTTAAATGCTTTACTTACATCTCAGTTTAAGATGTTAAGTTTGAATGTGTTGGAAGCTTCCATATGTGTCTATGTGTGTTTAACAGAATTGTTTGTTTTGATGTTCTTCCCTGCTGTGATCTTACAACAGAGGGTTTGATACAGAGTTTAAATAAAATTAGAAGGTAAATTGAAATTTCAAAATCAAAGTACATAAATTGAAGTTTGAAATAGCCAATTTGAATTTTGAATAAACCTGTGTTTGAATTTTGTTAAGAAAGGATTTAAACCTTGGAGGGAACCATATGCTCTCTCCTTTGGCTTGAAGTGTAGATTATGAGAGAGTTAGTTGAGAAATTGGGAGAAGAAATTAAGTAATTTTATGGAAAAGTAGATAAGCAAGAACAAAAGAATGAGGTAAATGTAGTGTCTATGAGTCAGTTTAAAATATTTTAAGTTAAGTGAAATGAATTGTAATCCTGCTTATTTCAAGTTCCCAGTAAGAGTTTTAACAACACCAGGTTAAAGTCCAACAGGATTATTTGGTAGCAAATACCATTAGCTTTCAGAGCGCTGCTCCTTCGTCAGATGGAGTGGAAACTCCACTCTGACGAAGGAGCAGCGCTCCGAAAGCTAATGGTACTTGCTACCAAATAAACCTGTTGGACTTTAACCTGGTGTTGTCAAAACTTTTACTGTGTTCACCCCAGTCCAACACCGGCATCTCCACATCATTATTTCAAGTTCCAGCAGGAGATTAATCAATTAAATCTTAGTTGCCAATGCAAATTGCCCTTACAAATGTCTGATAATTTAATATTCTGTAACCTGGCTAAATTTATGTATTGCTGTTGGAATTTTATGTGCTATCCATTGTTCAAAGTTTGCCAAATACTGAGCACTGTCAAGCTTAAAATCTAGCCAGTTAAAAGCAAACCAAAATGTTTCTGATTAATTAACTAGTATGTATCGTACCTACTTTGGTTTTGATTTGGCGCCTGTTGTTTTCCTTGCGTGCGGGGGTTTTGATCTGGAGCTCAGTTTAAAATTGGAAACGGATTGGATTAAAGGGGTTTGGATATCACAGTTATGGTGTGTAAAGTATGATACAACTGCCGCTTGATTATTTTCCATATAGACCCGAGAATAAAATCAAATCCTGAAAAGCCTTCACCTATTTTGTATAATATAGTTATATATTATATGTTGTGTATTGATAAAACATAATTCTGTAGGAGCTTCCTGTTTTCCTTGCCATACAAATGATTAAATTAGAGATAATGTCGGGGTACATTATATAAAGATTGGAGCTGTATGGTATGTGATTTTAATGGGGAATGCGATGTTTTCTGATGAGATTATATACAAATGAATGGACGTCTAGCTGCAGCCGAAAAACCAGTGTAATGTGTTATTTAATTCACACTAAGCTTTCCACAGAAGGGGGGTGTGTAGTTAACTGTATAATGTACTAGCTAAAGCCATACAGATATCAGGAAATTGTGGACAGAGATATTGCCCACTATACTGATGAGATTAAGAGTTACCACAAACCGGACAACCGGATTAACCCTTTATGAATTAATGACAGAATGAGCGATGATGTAGGTTCACTAAAAGATGAATTCAGGAGATATGTTTTGGAACTAAGCACCCAACTAAAAGGGATGTGCAAATTGGTAAAAGACAATCTGGAACAAAGAGATACAGAGAGAGAGAGAGCTTGAAATGCTCCCTGATGGGCGGGACGTTGCGTCCTAGTAAAAGCACTACTTGATAAACCTGGGTTCGCCCCTAAATGGGAGGGCCCCTATGAAGTTAAAATTGTGTAGTGTGTTTAATTCACAGATATGTGAGATAGTTGACCTCCAAGCAAGCTGAACGGGTTCGCGGGCAGTGGCACGTGGGCGGTATAGCCTTTGGACCATTGTATAACAGTCGCGCGGGTTATTAGTTCAGTGATAGGATGATTTTCTTGCTGCTTCTCATGACCCTTGTCCTGCTAGTTACGGAGGGGAAGTATAGATGGAATTGTGTAGACTTGAGGATAGAGCATCACAAACATCTCTGTAATGATGATTCTGTCTATTGTAACCTTCCGGCACATGGAATAAGTCCCTGGGAGGTAACCCGTAGGGACCACTGCTTGGGATTCCTTAGCCATGCCATGTTGCCAACTCTGTTGGAGGGGCAAGGTGATTGGGGTCTCCCATGCAATGTAACTTGGTGTATCTGGAATTTTCGGTGTTTAGCTGAGGGACAGGGATGGATCTGTACCCAGCAACAACAGAGGGCTTGGGAGGATGAGTACATTAACACGAGATTTGGTTGATCCAAGCGATCATTGTACCAATCCTCTAAAATCCGGCCTTATCACATGAACACTTTAATGTATATGTCTCACTTGTATGTATTGCAGTCAAAATTTTGAGTAAGTGCTGGGTCTGCTTACATATTCCCATGAACAAAGGAAAGGGGGAAAATTCCTTTATTCCCTATCCCTTTGTCAACTCCGGGAATAGTAGAGAGGATTTTGGATCGGAATAGAACCCAAGACGGGACAAGGAAAGTGACATTTAATACTCCATCAGGCATGTTGTGAAAAACCAACAAAGGAGGATCTATCTGCTTGGTAGGAAACGGAACCATACTTGTTGGCCATAGCTACTGCACCCAGCAGGTTAATGTCACCAGTGGTGCCTGGGCTTTGGTGCAACAGATTACAATCCATTGCCCTATTGTTGATGTCCAGGTCAGCCTCTCCTCTACTTATATGAGCAGCATGACTGCATATGATGGTACCTGTTTGTCTGTGGAAACAATGTCTACCCATGGCTTCCTTGGGATTGGGTAGGATCATGTTATTTAGCATATGTGGTATCCTATATTCACCATTAGTGAGACAGAACGGTTCTTTATGATAGCTTTCCCATTTTATGGGACAGCAAAAGCAACTCAGGAACTTATACATATGGCCTCGACCTTGGAGAAAATTGCATATGAAACTAGAGACAGGTTCGAGGAGGTGAGCACAGCCTTCTCTGAAGTATCAGCCGAGGTTGTAGCTATCTGGACAGTTGCTTTACAGAACCGATTGACACTTGATTGTGTGTTGGCTTTCCAGGGAGGAATGTGCGCTCCGAATGCTGCACGTATATCCCAGATGATTAAAATATAACTCGTTTGGCAGATTATATCCAACGAGTAGCGAAGACAATACAGGATGAAGGGAGCCAATATCGTAATTACAACCCTCCGGGATGGTTGGGCAATGGTTTGGGTCATGGAGATCATACCTGATGCATGGGTTGATTGTGCTAATTGTCATTGTTATTGCTTGTTGTATTTATATGACATTATTAAACGAACAGCCTGAATTACGCCGAGTGCAAGTGTACAGGCAGAAGGGGCAGTCTTCCTGATGAAGGAGCTAGGCCCATATGCTGGTAATGTTTGGCTCTGAATTGGTCATGGGGCCATGTTTGAACTTGGCCCCGACCAAAAGGGGGGATTGAAGAAGGGAAAGGGTTAATGTTTTTGTACTCAATGTATTTTGTACCTAAAGGGAAAGGGTTAATGTTTTTTGTACTCAATGCATTTTGTACCTAAAGGGTTAATGGATTTTGTACCTAAAAGGTTGAACTTCGTACTTAGAGTGTATCACAAGCATAACCCTTCATTGTGGTTAATCTCCTCAGGTTTATACTGCTTTTGACATGAATGAAAGTTATTCTTGTTTGTACTGCTTCTGACATTAATACCAGTTAACTTTTATTTTTATAACATTAGATCGTCAAATGTAAATGTAAATGTGAATGTGTTTGCAGACATGCAAGTCTTACCTTTTCTACAGGCTTGCGTGGTAAATGTAAACGGAAGAGAGCATTACAAGGTGTGAAGTGCGATACGGCCGTTTGAAGAGGAACTCCCACTGAGGCAGCTGGAAGAGCGTCGGAACTTCAAAGGAAAAGCCGCGGGAAGAGCAGGGAGACCAGAGGTTACATCTTGACGACAACTACCAGGAGAATTGTGCTTTATGACCCAAGGATACCGAGATAGTCTCTAACCATAAACCAGAGTGTATCAGAAGCTGTTAAAGGAACTATAATTTATGATCAAGGACTGTTAACTGGACTTTGCTTCATGACTTGTATTGGGAACTCTGATGTATAAAGGTCCACGCTTCTTGTGTTCAGGGAGAACTTTGGCTTCCGCTTTCAAGGGGTCAAGTTCTCCCGCAAGCTTGTGTGAATAAAGCCTTACTGTATTTTGACTCAGACTAGCCTCAGAGGTATTTTTACCGACTTCAGTCACCATCACCCTTTATTTACAATGTGCTCAAAGTGCTGCTCAGCAGATACAATGTACAGTTCAGTCTCAAAGTCTTTGGACTGCTGGCCTGAGTGGAGTCAGCTGGTTTTAAACCCTCCGCTGCTCCTTCCCTATGGGGCGAGCCACCACTCGCCAAATAGGGTAGCTTGTATTCTACGAGGCCCATGGGGACATCTATTGACCATCCCCCATGGCCATCATAACAGTAAACGTGAATAAATTATTGAGGAATGTTTATATCAGGGGTATTTAATTATGTGGAATTGTTATATCACGGCAAATGCTTTTCAGTCTTGCTTTCTTCTGCTAAAACCTTCCACCGCCCAGCACCATTCTAGAGAGCTAAAAGCACTTCACGTTTTCACATTTCCATTTTTTGCTCTACTCCACTCTCACCAACATGTGCAAGGATCTAATGGACTTTGTCAGTCAGATTGAGACCTGAAACAGTATGTGGAAATTAAGTTACAACAACTATGGCAGGCAACTCTGTCAGCAAAAATGGAAAAAGCTTATTATCAAACAAGGCCTCACTGGGGTCAGCGGTTGTGTCAGTTTCATGAAGACTGCATTCCCGGCCTTGGCCACAGGATGAAACAAAGACAAGTTACCACGACAAAAACCAAATACAAGATATGTTAACGTATTATACTCATGAAGGAGACAGTTTTCTATTGGATAAGAAAGGGCAAAAAGCTATGCTATGATTGGTGGACTGTGTATGCAAATGAATGATGAGAAAGTTGCTTGTTTCTCATTTGCTGTAATTAACCATAACTGCTAATTATCTGTATGAATCAACAGAACACCTAGCAGTGCATTGCGCTGCATGTGAGTTCTCCTTGCTAGCAAGTAATAAAGCTTGGGTACTCGCCTTGCATTGTCTGGTTAATCCTGAACAAGTACACACTTAGCTGGAAGCAATTTTTCAGGCCAGACTTCCGACCTTGCACTGTCCCTGCAGCCTCACTTAGAAGCAGCCGATACAGACCTCGTTACAGCATGGGAGAGTCAAAGCCATGCCCCCATGATGCTGAACAATCTGGGAATCGCCCTGGAGGGCAATCAGACAGCTTTTGCATTTTAAACAGCAAGGTAAATTATTCAAACTTCTTGACTACTTATCATGTGTCACATATGGTTTGAATTCTTTTAAAATTTACTTTAAACATTTAATACTATTTAGCAATTCTAAGTCTAGCCAACTGAAAAGTACTTATATTTTTGCACGTGGAAAATGTCAGCTCTTCAGATTGTGCAGAAGAAGTCAAGATTTCTCGGAAGAAGAAATTAACATTCTCCTCGCTGTGATGGAAGGAAGACAGGCCTACATCTTAGGAAGCGGAAAGGCGAAACTGCCGTGGAAAGTGCAGTCCATTACCTGGAAGGAATTAGCCATTGTGGTCAGCGCAAATAGCACCGTGTGACGGACGGTGGATCAATGCAAGAAGAAACTTTCTGATTTAATGCATGCTGCCAGGATTTATATATATCAATTTCTGATATTGATATATTGATCCTACTTTTTAAGTTGAAAATACAGAAGGATCAAAAGATGTTGCTTTTGTTTACTAAGTTTACGAGGTATTGTGTAAAATACAGTTGCCTTCGAGGTGGCTCTGACTTTGTCATGTGTTATCTCTAATCAGAAGTCCCGCTGGGTGCAGGCTGAAAGCTGTCTCCAGCAGTTGTAAAATGTGTCACAGCACAGCAAAGTCTGGATCATGATTTGTTTACACTTGCATGTCTTCCTTTAGGCAAAGCTGGCCCATAATCCGTGGGCTCACTCGTTGACTGGAGGTGGTGCCATGCATCAAGGACCCAATGGAATAGGAAGAGTTCACAAAGCAGCTATTTTGGCCCCCTCCCTACCCTGCAATCAGATATGGGGATGAGCAATGGTGATGTCAGCCGCCGAGTGCTTAAACCATGAGGAGAGTCAATATATGTGACAAATAATAATTGTGAAGTCTTTCCTCTGACAGATTGCAGTGGTGCCCATGGGCTCATCAGATGCCAATGGATGTGAGTGGGCAGCAGCATTCGACATTCCTGAAGGGGATGATGAGGAAGGGTCAGAGATGAAAACCTCACAGCAATGTGGCATGACAGCTGCAGCGCAAGGGGGTGGGGGGGGGGGGCGACGGGGGAGCATTGGAGTTGGAGGGTAGCCTTGGAAATTCAGTGCTAATGTTAAATGTCAAAGTTTGTGAGGAGGCAGAGGCCAATGATGCAATGGTGCAAGGAGCAAGGAGGGTCCCTGTCCCTGGGAGGTGAGAAACCTACAGTTCCTGGAGCAGAATCTCCACAACCATATGAACAACAGCAGTCCCATGCAGGTGGTCGACAAAATTAAGATGGTGTGATTCTCCTTGTGTGCATAAATCAGGAATGGGTTCAAAGTGCTGTGAGTTATCAGGCCACTTCTGACTTGCTTCAGCAAACTTTGACTGAATTCAAGATGCATCAAGGACCCAATCAAGGTTTGGGATAATCCCAAGATGAATATTAAAGTTTAAAGTTTATTTATTAGTCTCATACGGAGGCTTACATTAACATCGCAATGAAGTTACTGTGAAAATACCCAGTCGCCACACTCCTTGGAGGTCATAGAAAGAGTGTACAATACAGCTGAAATGTTGATACAAAGCATCCTATTATGCCCTTCTTCTTACTCGGTTTTTGTCCCCGCAATCAAAAGTGACTACATATAAAATTTGTAAAGGAAATGTTTCAAAACATTTTTGTCACAGTGTAAAGAGGTCATGTGTACCATGATGCATTGCCGTTGTGTTCTCGTGTGCTACATGTGCAGTGATTTCTCTTCAAGGTATATTTTACCACATGAAAACTCAATGCCAATAAGAGACAACTCAAGGATGATTGTTAAGCCTGAAAAGGACCGCTGCAACATTTTGTGTGCTACTGTTGAGGGATCCTGTATGTGTTAGGACATTAGGTGTCACTTACACAGAGCCGGAACTAACAGGAAAAACTTGCCCTGCCATTGTGATGTTAGACACATGCTGCTTCTGACGGTTATCAGTACTCCTCTTGAGCGTGGAGTGATGTACCGCTTGAAGTCCCTGTCTCCCTCATTAACTACAATCTTGTTCCAACTTGTCCACCACTGAAGCTGGTAATTATCACATCTTGGAATGCTGTCCATGGCAGGACAAAACCAACAGAGTGAGAATCCATGAGAGAAGCAGCTGTACGTAATCCAGCTGATTCTTCAGAACAACATTGAGAAACGCTGCCATATCGGACACTCAGGACCAGATTTTCGAGACAGGTAGCTGGAGTCAGGAAACTTCCCAACACAGTGGACCTATTTCTGTAGAAAGTGTTCCATCAATTTTCACTGAATCCCATCCATTGTGACTTTTGAAAAAACAATATTTTAAAAAGACAGTGGGGTGGGGGGGGGTGGAATTCTCCCATTCTGCCCGCCATGGGAATCGTAGCAGGTGGGGAGTGGACCACGCAAAGGTCCATTGACTTCAGGCGGGATCTCCGGGTTTTAGGATAAGTGTGGCCGAAGAATCCCACCTAACATTTTTACAAAAAGACTGATGGCTCCTGAGAAAATACCACAACGTTTTGTGGAATAAACTATTTGTATCTCTCGATCTGGCCTTGGGTGACTGCCAGTGTGGAGTTTGCACATTCTCCCTGTGTCTGCGTGGGTTTCCTCCAGCTGTTCCGGTTTCCTCCCAGAGTCCAAAGATGTACGGGTTAGGTTGATTGGCCATTCTAAATTGCCCCTTAGTGTAGGGGATTAGCAGGATAAATACGTGAGGTTACGGGGATAGGGTCTGGCTGGGATTGTGGTCGGTGCAGGCTCGATGGACTGAATGGCCTCATTCTGCGCTGTAGGGATTATATGATGGTATGAAGCCACTCTTTCTGATATTGACTCAA
Organism: Mustelus asterias; assembly: GCF_964213995.1. NCBI lineage: Eukaryota > Metazoa > Chordata > Chondrichthyes > Carcharhiniformes > Triakidae > Mustelus > Mustelus asterias. The sequence continues at coordinate 39,704,785 of NC_135811.1, read as the reverse complement.
TGTTCGTCAGCCCAGGAGAGAAATTAATCTTCAGTGGTAAAGTTATATTTGCATTTTTGAAGGTAAGAAATAAAACATTTTGATGTTCTGAAACCACAGATGGGAGAAGAACCCAACTACATCATGGGATTATCCCAAACCTTTATTTGGGCCATAACTTGACACTGATGTGAGGCCACATTATATTGTGGCCATCTTTGCTCTCTGAACATACTAACGAAAGGTCAAACTGACTCCAGAAAGAATCATCCTCAGAGTGAGAAACCAAAACATTAAACGATCAGACAGCTGTAATCGACTAGGCAGTTAAAATGCCACACTACAGTACATAGAAAGAGAAGCCATAGCCCTCTATCCTCTACGCTGTTCCAATCTTCAAGCCCACCTGAGAAACCAGCCTCTCGCAAATCAACTTTGGCTGCTGAGCTACTTCTGCAATTTCAAAGCCTTCACTTCAGACAACGTAGGGCAGCACAGTGGATGGGCGGCACGGTGGCACAGTGATTAGCACTGCTGCTTCATAGCGCCAGGGACCCGGGTTCGATTCTGCGCGGAGTCTGTATGTTCTCCCTGCGTCTGCGTGGGTTTCCTCCGGGTGCTCCGGTTTCCTCCCACAGTCTGGTTAGGTGCATTAGCCGTGCTAAATTCTTCCTCAATGTACCCGAACAAGTGCTGGAGTGTGGTGACTAGGGGATTTTCACAGTAACTTCATTGTAGTGTTAATGTAAGCCCACTTGCGACACTAGTAGTGCTTTTTTTTAGCCTAGTTGATGACAGCAGTTTGATGGCTGTGCTTGTTGGACACCCTCTCTCCACTTTGAAGTTTCTGTCAGCTTCCCTGAAGATGTTCTTTTTCTCTCAGTTTCTTGCTCCACTCAAAGCTTCCTGCAATTATCATGTGACCTGTACAAAATGTGTAGTCATCTCCCAAATAAGGCCTTGTTAACCTTTGTTAAGGTTTGGGATAATCCCATGACGTAGTTGGGTTCTTCTCTCATCTGTGATTTCAGAACATCAAATGGTCCAGCTCCCAGCTGTGGTTCTTAACTTTGTGTCCTTACCAAGGCACAATTTACATTCTAACTATGAGGAGCTGACAAAACTTTGTTATCTCCTGGATGAGTCCAAGATGAACCATAATTAAATTAAGGATTGTGTTTTGACCTTTCTGAAGAGGAGAGCCAATTTGAGATCCACAATTCTGTCTGGTGACTTGAAGACATTTTGAAACAGTCTTTAAACTTAGTCCAGGATTGTTAAAAAATGTGACCTTCAGAACAGTTTTCTAAAATTTGTAATAATTAAATATTGCCAAATTAGCAGTTCTTGGAGGGACTGCTGACGGTCGCTCACAAAATGACAACAAATATTCTCACTGTTCAGGAACAGGAGTCTTTTTCCTGGTAAAACTATTAGTCCTAATCCTAATTTATTTCTGTTTAAAACTTTTGTAAGCTTATTTAATGCATGCAGATTAAAATGGCTTCCGTGATATATTGCGACACACACTATGCACTAAGCACTGGGCAGACCTCAATGGCCCATAATACACTGAAAATACCATCTACACTGCATTGTCACAAGTGCTGAAAAATCACATTTTTGCTTTTTGTTATCAGGCAAATTGAACATTGTCTGTTGAGGGAAAAACCTTGCGAGGTCAAATATCCGTCCTTGTCCCATACCTCCTTGATTATGCCAAAACAAATCCAAGATCATGATGTCCACAGCAGATGCCATTTCCCTGGCCCTGCACTCAACCCTTAAACACCTAGATAACAAGGACACCTATGTCAGACTCCTATTTTTACAACTCAGCTTTCAACACTATTATTCCCATGAAACTCATCTCCAAACTCCGTGGCCTGGGCCTCGGCACCTCCCTCTGCAACTGGATCCTGAACTTCCTAACTCACAGACCACAATCAGTAAGGATAGGCAACAACACCTCCTCCACAATCATCCTCAACACCGGTGCCCCACAAGGCTGTGTTCTCAGCCCCCTACTATACTCCTTATACACCTATGACTGTGTGGCCAAATTCCCCTCCAATTCGATTTTCAAGTTTGCTGACGTGTCGTGGGACTACTGTAGTGGGCCGGATCTCAAACAATGATGAGACAGAATACAGGAATGAGATAATCTGGTGAACTGGTGCGGCAGCAACAATCTCTCCCTCAATGTCAACAAAACGAAGGAGATTGTCATCGACTTCAGGAAGCGTAAAGGAGAACATACCCCTGTCTACATCAAAGGGGATGATGTAGAAAGGATCGAAGCTTCAGGTTTTTAGGTGTCCAGATCACCAACAACCTGTCCTGGTCCCCCCATGCCGACACTATAGTTAAGAAAGCCCACCAACGCCTCTAGTTTCTCAAAAGACTAAGGAAATTTGACATGTCAGCTACGACTCTCACCAACTTTTACAGATGCACCATAGAAAGCATTCTTTCTGGTTATATCACAGCTTGGTATGGCTCCTGCTCTGCCCAAGACTGCAAAAAACTACAAAAGGTCATGAATGTAGCCCAATCCATTACGCAAACCAGCCTCCCACCCATTGACTCTGTCTACACTTCCTGCTGCCTCGGCAAAGCAGCCAGCATAATTAAGGACCCCACGCACCCCAGACATTCTCTCTTCCACCTTCTTCCTTTGGGAAAAAGATACAAAAGTCTGAGGTCACGTACCGAATGACTCAAGAACAGCTTCTTCCCTGCTGCTGTCAGACTTTTGAATGGATTTACCTTGCATTAAGTGGATCTTTCTCTACACCCTAGCTATGACTGTATCACTACATTCTGCACTCTCTCATTTCTTTCTCTATGAACAGTATGTTTTGTCTATATAGTGCGCAAGAAATAATACTTTTCACTGTATGCTAATACATGTGACAATAATAAATCAAATCAAATGTCACTGACTCATTTTCTTCAAAAGTAATTAAATGCTTAAACTTTCAAGTCCAAATCAGGATGGAAGATTACCTAAAATATGCATTTAAGAGAAAGCTAAATAAGTAGGAGGGAGAAGGAAAACAAGGATACATTGATGAGCTTATGTCCTTTACAGATATACACAGATTTGTAAGGATAACACAGGTTATAAAAATATATCTTATACTCAGACAGGGAGGAGTTGGTAGGTTAAAGGAACCATGGTGCACGAAAGCTGTGCAGGACCTAGTCGAGAAGAAAAGGAAAGCGTACAAAAGGTTCAGAGAGCTTGGCGAAGATAGGGATCTAGATGAGTATACGGCTTGTAGGAAGGGACTAAAGAAGGAAATTAGGAGAGCCAGAAGGGGTCACGAGAAGGCCTTGGCAAGTAGAATTAAGGAAAACCCTAAGGCGTTCTATAAATATGTGTGGTGAACCATAGATGGTTACCACTATGGGTACTTGTACATATGTTACTATTGTTACTGTTGGGGTTAGGGTTGGGGTGTTCCACCTGTTAGCATTGTTCTGTGATACACTCCGTTTGGCTCCGCCTTCTTACAGGAATATAAAGGTCACTGCTACTTCCTAGTGGCCCTTAGTCTGGGATAGTATTGTTAAGCAGTATGCTCTATTCTTGTTGTGAATAAAAGCCTTTATTCCCGGGTACGTCCTAGCCTCCCGAGTGAATTAATCGCGCATCAATATGTGAAGAGTAAAAGGATGAGACGTGAAGGAATAGGGCCTATAAAAGGTGAAGGGGGAAAATCAGTACGGAACCAGTAGAAATGGCAGAGGTGCTTAATGAGTATTTTGCCTCGGTTTTCACAGAGGAGAAGGACATGGGTGGATGTACTGTGGGCTTGCGGTGGACTGAAAAGATTGAGTATGTGGACTTTAACAAAGAGGTTGTGCTGGAATCTTTGAATGGCATCAAGATAGATAAGTCGCCGGGTCCGGATGGGATGTACCCCAGGTTACTGTGGGAGACGAGGGAAGAGATTGCAGAGCATCTGGCGATGATCTTTGCGTCGTCGATAGAGACGGGAGAGGTGCCGGAGGATTGGAGGATTGCGGATGTAGTTCCTATTTTCAAGAAGGGGAATAGGGATAGCCCAGGTAATTACCGACCGGTGAGTCTAACCTCAGTGGTTGGTAAGCTGATGGAGAAGATCCTGAGGGACAAGATTTATGAGCATTTAGAGAGGTTTAGTATGCTCAAGAATACTCAGCATGGCTTTGTCAAAGGCAGATCGTGCCTTGCGAGCCTGGTGGAGTTCTTTGAAAATGTGACTAAACACATTGACGAAGGGAAAGCGGTAGATGTGGTTTATATGGATTTTAGCAAGGTGTTCGATAAGGTCCCCCATGCAAGGCTTCTAGAAAAAGTGAGAGGGCATGGGATCCAAGGGGCTGCTGCCCTGTGGATCCAGAACTGGCTTGCCCAAAGGAGACAGAGAGTGTGTATAGATGAGTCTTTTTCTAATTGGAGGTCGGTCACCAGTGGTATGCCCCAGGGATCTGTTCTGGGACCCTTGCTGTTTGTCATTTTCATAAATGACCTGGATGACGAAGTGGAGGGATGGGTTGGTAAGTTTGCCGATGACACAAAGGTTGGTGGGGTTGTGGATAGTCTGGAGGGATGTCAGAAGTTACAGAGGGACATAGATAGGATGCAAGACTGGGCGGAGAAGTGGCAGATGGACTTCAACCCAGATAAATGCGTAGTGGTCCATTTTGGCAGGTCAAATGAGTTGAAGGAGTACAATATAAAGGGAAAGACTCTTCGTACTGTAGAGGGTCAGAAGGACCTTGGGGTCCGGGTCCACAGGACTCTAAAATCGGCCGCGCAGGTGGAGGAGGTGGTTAAGAAGGCGTATGGTGTGCTGGCCTTTATCAATCGAGGGATTGAGGTTAGGAGTCCGGGGATACTGATGCAGCTATATAAGACCCTCGTCAGACCCCACTTGGAGTACTGTGCTCAGTTCTGGTCGCCTCATTACAGGAAGGATGTGGAAAAGATTGAAAGGGTGCAGAGGAGATTTACAAGGATGTTGCCTGGATTGAGTGGCATGCCTTATGAGGATAGGCTGAGGGAGCTCGGTCTTTTCTCCTTGGAGAGACGTAGGATGAGAGGAGACCTAATAGAGGTATATAAGATGTTGAGAGGCATAGGTCGGGTGGACTCTCAGAGGCTTTTTCCCAGGGTGGAAATGGCTGCTACGAGAGCACACAGGTTTAAGGTGCTGGGGGGTAGGTACAGGGGAAATGTTAGGGGGACGTTTTTCACACAGAGGGTGGTGGGTGAGTGGAATCGGCTGCCGTTAGTGGTGGTGGAGGCAAACTCAATAGGGTCTTTTAAGAGACTCCTGGATGAGTACATGAGACTTAATAGGATGGAGGGTTATAGGTAGGCCTAAAAGGTAGGGATATGTTCGGCGCAACTTGTGGGGCCGAAGGGCCTGTTTTGTGCTGTAGTTTTCTATGTTTCTATGTTTAATGTTCTCAGTAATTACACAGTCCATGTAAACCAATAGGCGAAATGTGGTCAGTCACACAACACTTTGAAACCAAATAATAGATACCACTCAATACAATTTCTGTGGATTTCTCATCAAATGCCCCCAAATTCTTGTTACAATGTAAACCAATTGGTCTCACTGGAACTCTACTTTTAACACAAAGGTTTCTAACCTCCACTCTTGAAGAACACATTTTGAAATTTTCTCCCACACAGTTTTCTCTCAGTTGGCTTCACCAAGGATTCATATTGAGGGTTTCAACCTCTCTTCAGTATTCCTCTGCCCTGGATCAACAAGTGCATTCAAGCTTCCAGTCAATCTCTCAGGCACCCAGCTAATAGAACATTACTGTTTCACAGGCTGTGGGCAGCATGGTGGCACAGTGGTTAGCACAGTGCCAGGGACCCGGGTTTGATTCCAGCCTTGGGTGACAGTCTGTGTAGAGTTTGCACGTTCTCCCTAGTGTCTGCATAGGTTTCACCCAGGTGCACCAGTTTCTTCCCACAGTCCAAAGGTGTGCAGGTTAGATGGAATTGCCATGCTAAGTTGTCCCTTAGTATCCATGCTAAGTTGTCCATTAGCAGCATGGTAGCACAGTGGTTAGCACTGCTGCTTCACAGCTCCAGGGACCTGGGTTTGATTCCCGGCTTGGGTCACTGTCTGTGTGGAGTTTGCACATTCTCCTCATGTCTGTGTGGGTTTCCTCCGGGTGCTCCGGTTTCCTCCCACAGTCCAAAGATGTGCGGGTGAGGTTGATTGGCCATGCTAAAATTGCCCCTTAGTGTCCTGAGATGCGTAGGTTAGAGGGATTAGCGGGTAAATGTATAGGGATATGGGGGTAGGGCCTGGGTAGAATTGTGGTCGGTGCAGACTCGATGGCCTCTTTCTGCACTGTAAGGTTCCTGTGATTCTATGATTCTATGATCCAAAGATGTGTGGGTTAAGGGGACGGACGATGTAAATATGTAAGGTTACATAGAACATAGAACAGTACAGCACAGAACAGGCCCTTCGGCCCACGATGTTGTGCCGAGCTTTGTCTGAAACCCAGATCAAGCTATTTCCTCCCTATCATCCCGAAGTACTCCATGTGCCTATCCAATAGCTTCTTAAATGTCCCTAAAGTTTCTGACTCCACTATCCCTGCAGGCAGTCCATTCCACACCCCAACCACTCTCTGAGTAAAAAACTCAGAGATAGGGATAGGGCCTGGGTAATATGCTCTATCGGAGAATTGGTGCAGGCTCCATGGGCTGAATGGCCTTTTTCTGCACTGAAGGGTTATGATTCTATGATTAAGGTGTCACCAACCTTAGGATTACTTTGGATGTCTGGCTTCTCACTGGCCAACCTCACCAGGTCTGTACTTTGCAGCAGGGCCTCTCTCTGCCACTTTCTTTAACTTCAGGAAACAGTACCTTTCTCACATTTCGGTTCTTTGTCACTGACTTCAACCTCCTGGGACTTTCCTTTTTTCATTCCTTGGTTTCTGGAACTATCTGTCTTTAACTTCTGGGCTTGCTTTCTGCCCCTTACTCTATTGTCCTGCCTGTACTGGAAAGTTCTGTGAAAAGCTTTTTGCTTCTCGGTTAGCTGGTTCCAGACTGATTCTAATGGACAAAATAAAAGTACAGAAGCAAAGAAGTTATGAAGAAGCTTTATAAAACATTGGTTTAGCCTCAGCTGGAGTATTGTGTCCATTTCTGGGTACCACACTTTAGGAAGCTTGTGAAGGCTTTAGAGAGGGTGCAAATAAGATTTATGAGCATGGTTCCATGAGCTATATGGACAGACTGGAGAAGCTGGGGTTATTCTTCTTAAGCAAGAGAAGGTTGAGAGGAGAATTGATAGAGGTATTCAGAATCATGAGGTGTCGACAGTAGATAGAGAGAAACTGTTCCCATTTGCAGAGGGGGTCAAGAACCAAAGGGCACCGATTTAATGTGATTGAACCAATGGCAATAAGAGGGAAAGCTTTTTCATGCAATGAGTAGTTAGTATCTGGAATGCGTGGGAGCAGGTTCAACCATGGCTTCCAAAAGAGAATTAGATAAGCACTTGAGGGGAAAATAATTGCAGGACCATGAGGGAAAATAAGAAAATGGGACCAGGTGAGTGGCTCTTAAATATAGCTGGCATAACTCTATGATAATAGTCAGAACAAATCAACCAGCAAATAATCTGTAAGTAGTTAATAATCCTTTAAGTAACATTAATGGTTTATGTGGTGTGAGTTCCTTCGTGCTGCTTAGCATCACGTCCGGGAGGATGCAACAGGCAGCACCAACATAAAGTCAACATCGTGTACATTTTAATCTTTGAGCATGCTACACATAGAAATATAGAAACATGGAAACTAGAAGCAGGAGTAGGCCATTCGGCCCTTTGAGCCTGCCCTGCTATTCATTTTGATCATGGCTGATCATCAAATTCAATACCCTGATCCCCCCTTCCTCCTATATCCCTTGATCCCTTTAGTCCCAAGAGCTGTATCTAATTTCTTCTTGAAATCAGACAATATTGGCCTCAACTACATTCTGTGATAGTGAATTCCACACATTCACCACCCTCTGGATGGACAAATTTCTCCTCACCTCAGTTCTAAAAGGCTTACCCTTTATCCTCAAACTATGACCCCTAGTTCTGGGCTCCTCCACCATTGGGAACATTCTTTCTGAATCTACCCTGTCTAACCCTGATAGAATTTTATAAGTTTCTATGAGATCCCCTCTCACTCTTCTAAACTCCAGTGAATATAATCCTAACTGACTTTCCTCATATGACAGAACTGCCATCGCAGGAATCAGCCTGGTAAATCTTCACTGTACTCCCTCTTATCCTCAGATAAGGACACCAAAACTGCACACAATGCTCCAGGTGTGGCCTCACCAACACCCTATACAACTGCAGCAAAACCACCCTATCCCTATACTCAAATCCTATTGCTATGAAGGCCACATACCATTTGCCTTCTTTACTGCCTGCTGTACCTGAGTGCTTACTTTCAGCGACTGATGCACGAGGACACCAAGGTCTCATTAAATATCCACCTTTCTCACTGGTGCCATGGGTGCCATTTTGGAACTTAAGCGGCCTCATTACATGTGAGCCATGGAGTCTAATTTTACCCCCTGCGAGCTGCTGTCATTTCACCACATTAACTTTAGGTAATCACAACCCAGAGTTGCTTATTTCATAATCACAGATTAACTGTCATAACGATATAGCAGGGAATCATGTGTCTATTAACTGGAAATCAAAATGAAAAGCTACATTACCAGATGTTCCATTCGCAAGAATTGAAACTGTGGAAAATCCTCATCTCAGTTCTAAAAGGTTTACCCCTTATTCTCAAACTATGACCCCTAGTTCTGGACTCCCCCACTATTAGGAACATTCTTTTTGAATCTACCCTCTAACCCTCTCTAACCTTGATCTACCCTGTCTAACCCTAACATCAGAGCAAAAGATTCCCCATGCCCATTGGCGTTCAAATAAATAGCTAAGATTCTTTATGTTCCTATGTACAAAAAAGTCTTACAAAGTCCTGTGGTTTTCTGGATCGGTCCTGTTTAAATTCCCCAAAGACCTTTTGTGCCTCTGGGAACTGACTTTGAATAATGTCCAGCTGAGACAGGATGAAAGCCTCTTTCCTCTGGTAGCTGCAAGGCCCCTAGCCCTAAGAAATGAATTCCTGCCACTTTTAACTCGAATGGGTTTTAATCTCACAATACCGTTCAGAATGTTGACATTAATTGCCAATTCATTAGTACTTTCACAGAATGGCTGGTACTTCTGAAAGTCTTTTGAGGTTGTTGTAAAAGCAGGTTATTGTGTCAATGGGGAAAGTGTTTTATCTTCTCTCTAGCCTGCTCTACACTTGTCCTTGAAAATGCCTGATTTTGCATTTGAATCTGAATATGTACACACATGTTTCTTATTCATACGGGGGCAGATCAAATCAAAGTTCATATTAAGCAATTTTTTTTAGTACTGCTTTGAACCACATCACGTCTGCTTCATGTACAAGAGAAGCTTTCATCTTTAGTTAAGGCTTTTCTTTAGAAAAAAAAATAGTTTTCCTACCAGGCTTCACATGGTATATCAAGTGCAAAAAATGCTTCTCTGCTTGAAATGTCATGCATATTGCCTCCAGGGCCTTCCTATCAACTGTGACTTTACTTCTTCTGAGGTCTGTACAAAACTCCTAAAGCAGCTGAAATGAAAAACGCTCCAGTCACTACCATTCATCACTGTAGCACTGATTACTGAGAATAAGAAGTTGTCAAAGCAATCACATCAGACAAATATAAGCCTCCTCCTTCAGCCCTTCTGCAAGCAAGCTCTAATGACTCAGTCTTTGGTACCAGTTTTAAATCAAACTTGAGAACTATTACCAGCAAAACTCAAGAAAATCGGAGTAGCTGAAAATATATATTCCTTTCAATTTAACACATACTGTTGTCACCTGGAAAAGAATCAGGACTGTGAGATAGCTTTCTAAGCTCAATCCTCACAATAAGAGCATGTTTTCTGGTTTATGGTGAATAATTTTTCAGTATCCTTCCAATAACTTCACAATATTTTAGGATCAATTCCTTTCACAACTCAATCACCCACCCTTGGCTCAGTTCCTGAGAATAGCCCCGTGGAGTCCCCTTCCTTTCCAATTGGTGAACTCTCTGTAGGTGCTTGGATAGCTCAGGGAGTTTACTGATTATTCTGACTATGATGGAAGCTGTTACACAAAAATCTGCCCTCAGGATTCATAGAAACATAGAAACTAGAGGCAGGAGTAGGCCATTAGGCCCTTCATGCCTGCTCCGCCATTCATTTTGATCATTTCTGGTCATCGAATTAAATATCCTGATCCCCCTTCCCCCATATCCCTTGATTCCTTTAGCTCCAAGAGCTATATCTAATTCCTTCTTGAAATCACACAATGTTTTGGCCTCAACTCCATTCCGTGGTAGTGAATTTCACACATTCACCATCCTTTGGGTAAAGAAGTTTCTCCTCACCTCAGTTCTAAAAAGATTACTCCTTATCCTCAAACTATGACCCGTAGTTCTGGACTCCCCCCACCATGGGGAACATTTGTTCTGAATTTACCCTGTCCAACCCTGTTAGAATTTTATAAGTTTCTATGAGATCCCCTCTCATTGTTCTAAACTCCAGTGAATATAATCCTGTGGAAACATAGAAAATAGAAAATTCCAAGCAAGGGGGTAGGTTTTTGACTGGGTGGCAATTTGACAGAATGGATGGCTGTCCTTTAGAGAACCCAGCCAATTTCTATTCCATTAATTTCAAGGATGGACTATCTGCTTTGGCAGATTACTGCTTGGGTGATGATGATGAGAATCTACACAATGCTGCTTGCGCTGCATGTGAAAACAGTGGAACTGCAAATACACTGAGGATCCATTTAAATTTTATACTGTGTGCTATGCAAATAAGATGTTTTTTAAAATATCTTTTGAAGTTACATGAATATATTTTTCTCCACAGCTTAACTCTTCAGTGAAGAAGTAATTTTGAGTTGTCTAATGGGAGAGCTATAACATCCCTTTCTTCTTCTTTAAAGTGATACATTCTCCCCAAGCCAAAAAATATTAACAAAATTAGCCAAGTATTGAAATGTTAGTTGCCTTACATGTTTAGTTTGGGTTAGTTTGCTTTTTGAAGAACAACATCACAACGTAGGTTGCAATTATTCTAATTTTATTCTGGAAAATATAAATCTTATGAAGTGCCAGCAATAATTATGTAGCCCTAATCCTTAGGGTCTCTGCCTCCACCACCAACTCAGGCAGCGAATTCCAGACATCTACCACCCTCTGCGTAAAAATGTCTTTCATCTAATCCTTCTGCCACTTCGCTAGAATCTCTGACCCCTGGTTTTTGAACTCACTGCCAAGGCAAACAGGTTCCCCCTGTCTACTCTCTCCCGATCTCTCGCAATTTTGTATACCTCAGACTCCCGCGCAGTCACCCTCCCCGCTCATACCCCTCCACTCAGCCCCCGTCTCCCCCCCTCAGACACCCCGCTCAGCTTTCCTTTACGCCAAGCACCTTGTATCAACAGTGCACTGTCCCCTGGCACCCTGGTACTGACACCCAGGCCTGGCACCTTGGGGGCTCAAAGAGGTACAACCAGTGGCCATTTGAGTCAGCCATAGTGTCAGTGCCAGGGTGCAAGGGGGCCTGAGGGGGGAAGAGGGCCTGAATGGGGGTTGGGTTGGATAAACCTCATGTTTGTGTGGTATGGGGGGAGGGTGCCTCTCATTGCTGAGGGGTTGATGGTTCTTCCTTTACCCCCAATATCTAACATGCCAGGTCCTTGCTTGTAAGAGGCACCTGTATGAAAGTCCAACTGCTGCGGATCCCGCTGGGGAAGTGGGCGAAGTGGGAGCTACTTGACTAGGGCTGCAAGCTCACTAATTATATCGAAATGTGTAGATTTGCACATGCATCGGGTACCCAGCCCCATCCCCGCGCAGCCTGGGATGGTCACAGTGAGTTTGGCACCCAGCGCAATACCGGTTTTCCCACCGACTCCCAATTCTTCGGCCATCGTGATTAATGATCGGGGCTAGTGCGCTCAGAGAATCTCCCCCCATTGTCTTTTGTATGTTGGAGATAGGCAGAGGTAACACACATCAGGTTCTATGTGTGAACAGGACTTTATTACATAGGTTTTTTTAAATGACTGCAGCCACAAGCATTCTTTCAATATCGATGGGCTGGATTTTCATTTTTAAGGTAGGTGCCGAGAGTTGGGAATTTCCTGGTGCAGCACACCTGCCTCAGGGAGAAGCACCCAAGAGAAAAGATTTCCTGATAGCAGCAATTTCTCTCTGATCTATTCTGTCAATTGCATAATGTTTATATGCACAAGGTGAAGAGGTGTCAAGTCCTTGTTGTTTTTGCTGCTGTTACATTAAAGGGTCTGGATGATTGACATTTTTAGAGGGCTGCAGTAAAAGCAATTTTTGCAAATGAATAGCTTCTTTTTCAAGCTTTTTCACACATGCTATTGTTACTACAGAGGTTCTGTACAGAATATATACTGGGTGAATGGGTATGGAAGTGCCGTAGGTCAGCATGAAGGGTTTGGTGGGTTGGGGGAGGGGCGGGGGGGGCGGCGGGGGGAGAGTGGGTGGAGAGGCATACAAGCATGGATAAGACTCATTTCAAAACGTTCCCATATCCAGACTATCGTTCATTACACACCTGAGGGACCATGACTGTGAATCCTTGAAATGCTGGCCCGTCTCCATGAAAATTGCAAAGGTTTAAGAGATGCCTATCCTGCAATGGAGTCAGCCAGGTTAGGATTGTCGAGTGTGGGCTCACGGCCTGTACTAGCCTGCACCCTTATCCCGTGCTGGTGAAAATTGGGAGTGCCTGAAATGTGGCTGGGAATCCTAGAATCAGGTCCCGGCTGCCATTTCTAAAGATCCACAGAGTCTCCCCAACTCCGTGACAATCCAGCCCTATTTCTCCATCACCACACCCACAAGCTTCACGAATAGCACACAACTCAGAGGCACACAATTAAACCAAACATCTGAACACAACACAAAACACACTGGAACTTCTCAAAAAGCCCCCCAAATAGTTGTGGTTATGGTACATTCAACTTGGCCAAAACCTGGCCTGATGGTTTCTTCTCCATGCCAACAGCTAGTGAAAGGCGTTTCAGTCGTGTACCCTAAGCTAATTGTTGTAGTTATCCCTGCTAAAGCTTTCCTGTTCTGTGATGGACAGCAGTCTACACAATTCTTTCTCCATCATTGCCAGGGGCTTGGGTCAAGTGCTCCCTCCACATTTTCCACGTGCAGTTCTGGTCACCACACTACCTGAAGAATGTGAAAGCTTTGGAGAGAGTGCAAAGAAGATTCATCAGGATGTTGCCCGGTCTCGAGGGTGTTGACTATGATGAGAGGTTGAATAAACTAGGATTGTTTTCACTGGAAAGATGGAGGCTGAGGGAAGACCTGATAGAGTTCTACAAAATTATGAGAGGCATAGACAGGGTGGATAGTCAGAGGCTTTTTCCTAGGGTGGAAGTGTCAATTACAAGGGGGCACAGGTCCAAAGTGAGAGGGGGAAAGTTTAAGGGAGATGTGTGGGGGAAGTTTTTCACGCAGAGAGTGGTGGGTGCCTGGAACGCGCTGCCAGAGGAGGTGGTGGAAGCAGCCACATTAGCAACATTTAGATGGCCACATGAATAAGGAGAGAATAGAGGGATTCAGACTGAGTAAGGGCAGAAGGTTTTTTTTCAGTTTAGTTAGGGCATCATGATCAGCACAGGCTTGGAGGGCCAAAGGGCCTGCTCCTGTACTATTCTTTGTTCTTTTTTTTGTATTCGAATCATTTCTGATGGAATACAAACATCATAAATTGACTTTCCATAGTTATCTGTGGATCAGTTGGCAGCCCAGAGGACTTCTACCCATGATATGTTGGCTCCTCAGCACTCACTTCCTCTGCTGCGCTAGCATCAAATGCAAATGCGCTGCACCCTGTGGTTCTTTATCCACATTAATGCTGCAGCTGTCTGTCTCTGGGCTGCTGGTTTGAATGATGATGCAAAGTGCTCTGGTGAATAGTGCTGGCTGGTGTTTCGCTGTGAACTGCTGCTTCCTTTTGGCCCTTGAAGAAAGCAAACATGATCTTATTATCACCTTGTCAATTTTGTTTGTTCCCTTTCAGTGTGTGAGCTTTATGTTGCCCATTAATGGTTCACAAAAACATTAATGTATCATATGGAGTGGAGGGAAATCGTGTTCGAAATGTTAGTGCATAGTAATATTGTAAACGTGTTTAAGAAGAGAAGGTATGTGATTTTGCTACTCATAGCAACCACAACAATTATTCCCCCATAGTTACAAATGCTTCAATTCTTCTCCCAGCACAGCTGGAGTTTTGGAGAGTCTGCTAGAAGGCAATTTATCAGATGAAAAGATTATTTCGATGGTAACCTGTAAGTGGTCAGGTTATTTCCTTGAATGGCAGAAAAGATGAAATCAGCGAGATGCTTGTTACCACCGGACTTGTCACCAATACTTTCATTCATATGAACAATACTGGGGCAGAGTGGAGTGGGGTTATTGAGATTAAATTCTCTGCTTGGCAAAGCTGGTATTATGTGGGCATTAAAGTGAAAATGCTCCTTTTCCAGCCTGCTGTTATTTTCAGGGCAGGCAACTGACTCAGACAGGAACCTCGTGTGCTCACATTAATCGATATTCAATTACATAGTCGTAACCACACAACCATTATTATGGCCCACTGGACAATAGTTCAATAGCAGTCTTAAAACTAGCTGCCCGTTAGATCATCCAATTGTGCACCACCTGAACCACAACCAGGTTCTCTGTAGAACTTCCCATTTGTCGACCTGCATGTTGCATTGGACGCCACAGGGCAAATTTTCCTGTTCTGCCTGTCACAGGAATCATCGCGAGTGTGGGCGGACCATGGAAAGGTCCGTTGACCTCCGGCAGGAATTTCCTGGTTTGGGGTAAGCGCGCCCCACAATTCACCGGTGAAAATTCCCTGGCATCTCCTATGAATGACGTGGATATGCCGGCGTTGGACTGGGGTAAACACAGTAAGAAGTTTAACAACACCAGGTTAAAGTCCAACAGGTTTATTTGGTAGCAAAAGCTTTTGCTACCAAATAAACCTGTTGGACTTTAACCTGGTGTTGTTAAACTTCTTACTGTATCTCCTATGAAGCCATACCTGCTCACATAGATCTATTAATAAATCCTGATCAAAATAAATGGAATCATAGAAACATAAAATCCCTACAGTGCAGAAGGAGATCATTCAGCCCATCGAGCCTGCACTAACAATCCCACCCAGGCTCTATCCCCATAACCCCACGCATTTACCCTGCCAATCCCCCTGACACTAAGGGGCAATTTATCATGGCCAGTCAACCTAACCCACACATCTTTGGACTGCTTGCTGGAGTGTATGTATGATGCTAATAATGTCTCCTATCACCCAGGCAATTGAAAATATGCTACCACGAATGTTACAAACCTCGAGCAGAGCGTTGACTTTTTAAAAAGATATCTGAGTTTCCAGTAACTGACTGGAAGTATCACAAGATCAAGATTTCAAGATTTTAAGAATTTACTGTCATAAGCAAACTAAAAGCAATATTGACTAGCAAATATTTAACAGGCAACTTATGCTTTAAACAACAGAAAAGATCCTGATGGAACATTCAACCGATAATTTCCTGCCATGGGGATACTTTATGCTGTTCTTTAAGTGGACACTTTATTATTCCGGAAGCAGTCTAAAGCTATTCTTTGTTTCCGATGGCCTGCTTTACTTTTCCTTTCCTAGTGGTTATTTGAGCAGGGTCAGGCCAGCCCCAACACATCAATGTCATGAGCTGAGGCAAAGGGCTCGATTTTACCATCGCGTTGCACCCGTTTTCAGGCGGGAAAACTTGGTAAAGTCGGCGTGCATTTAAATTTGCATGCATTTAAATTGACTTAATGGGCTGCACGCCCAACCTTACCGGCACGTTCCCCGTTACCCATCCAGAATCAGCGCGAAACAGACATGCTCCATTAAACTCCAATTCGGGTGCTCCATCAGTGAGGGTTAGAGAGGAGGTAAGTACCTAGCGTCCGATGGCTCTCTGTTTGAGATCAATGGGGGAAGGGGAAGGGAGGTCTGCTGCCACTCTGCCTGTGATCAGTGGGGGGAAATGGGGGGTCCACTGCCACTCTGCCTGAGATCAGTGGGGGGGGAAGGGTGGAGAGGGACCTGTGATCGGTCTGGGTGGCAGAGGGAGTGGGGGGATAAGGGGGTCAGTAATGTTGTGGGTGTGGGGCAATGTCTGTGGGGGCCAGGGGGCGGCATTATCCGGCCCGGGAGTGATGTGGCAAGGGAGCAGCATTCTATCTTTTTTTTCTTCACATGCGCAGCTGGAGGGGCCGATCGGGGCTGCAGGGTTCCGGGTGCGTTAAGCCCCGCCCACAGGCCTCTGCAGCACGATTCGGAATCGCTGATATTTTTGTAGGCAGAGTTCATATGGGGGCACCTGAGAACGGGTCTAAAAGTTGGATCTGAAACACTTCCGGTTTCAAGTCCGCCCAGCACTTAGAATCAAAATGGTAAAATAGGGCCCAAAATGTCTCAAAAGATTACGAAACCCTCAAGAAGAAGGAGCTGGAGCAGGGAGCGAAAGAATCCTATGGTTATGGTGGCAAGTTCGGAGTCCAGGATCGCATGGACAAGTCTGCCTTAGGAAATGATATGCCCCAGATGTTGCAAAACATTCTTCACACCCAGTCCCACCGAAGATGACCCTGCAACAGGTTCGCCAGCAACAAGGCGGGAGAGCCATGCAAAACACCATAGACATCAGTGGGACCGGAAGATTGCCAATGGCAAGCTGCTCCCACCACTGGAAATCATGTTGCGGGCAGTGGGGCGGGGGGAGGGGGGGCGGCGGGGTGGAGGGGGGTGGTGGTAGGGTAGGCTGGAAAATCGCATTCTTTACGGTTGTTAAAAAATGGCTGTGCAAAGGTGTGCATTCTCATTTCGACCCAGTTCTTGACTACCACTATCTTAGCTGGACCCTTTTTTTAAGGACAACCGCTGTTCCTGCCTGATTTAACTGGCGGGTGGGTTGCATTTCGGGTCCAAATATCCTCTGGAGCCTGCTCTGGAGACTCCCAGATGAGAAGGCCATCAGCTTTCCACAGGTGGGATTCCAAGTGAGATTAAACCCATCCCATCATTTCTGCTTCAGCCACCAATCCTGGAAATAAATCCTGCACCTGCACAATATCCTGTATAAACAAGTCGACTGCAAAAATATTTCCTGAGGAATAAATTAGCAATATATTTTAGCAACTCTAATCCCTAGCCCTCCCAATCCTTAAAAAATACATCTGATAAGTTCATTTTTTCCACTGTTTAACTAATTTTCTGTGAATTGAGTTAATTCTGAGGAATAGGTTCTGATTGTTTAGTGCTTTTTAGCGTTTTAAAAATCACATTTAAGGTTGAAGTCATTAATTATGCTTAGATCATCAGTCTTTATGGAGGGCATGTTTCTCTCGTGTTGCTTGAAGAGCTAATTCCCATATCTTGCATCTTTGTAGAGAGGAAACACTCACAATGATGTAGCTGACACTGCTCCCTTGGAGCATGGATGCAATTCAGAATACAGGGTCATTGAACTGTCCTGTAGTAGATTAATAATTTCAGCTTCGTCCTCAGGGTAGCCCCATGCAGTGTAACCTGGAAAAAGGCTCCTGCTTTCAGGGCTCCATAGATTCTGTCATGCAACAATTTGTTGACCTTTCCCTGTAACATCCCCATAACTTATGAATGCTGCTTAGCACCTTCACAGATTGGCACAGTCAAAATCAGCAGCTTACTGTCTTAGATATTCAGGATATGAGACAATACTCCAGCCTGCATTGAGGCTTCAAGGTCTTAACCAATATGTTGCATCTATTACATTTATTCTTTCCCGAAGTCTGGCACTGTCGCACTGTAGATAGAATTATGTCTAAGAGATTTAACTTTGAAATTAAATATCCATTTCTTATTGTTATGTTGACCAGGGCCCAGAAAGCACGACTGCATCCAAATGCATTCAATCAGTGTTACAATGTCACTTGTCATAACAAGGAGCACACATTATTGTTTATAGATTTTTAGTCATTGTGCACTGGTGCATAAATTAGAGAATATTAAAAGGTAAAATGCCAAACTCCTACAGCTGGGTAAAAGAGATAAGGAAGAAAGAAAGGCTTGCATTTCCATAATATTTTATCGCATCTCAGAAATGTCTAATGAGTTTTACATGTAATGAATTACTTTGAAGTACAGTGACTGTTATTATGTAGGCAAACATTGTGCTGATATAACTGATCAAGCTCTTATGAATCTTCTATGTGTACCTGATCATCCAGCACTTGCTGAAAACACGGGCTTCCCAGAATGGGGCATATTCTATTTCTCTGCTTTGAAATCAAAGAAATACCAAAATTGAATAAAAAGGTACTTACATTTTGTTTCTACATTTTTTGTACGTTGTGAGGTTATGTCGGTGGGGGAGGAAAAGAAGCCCCACTAGCTTGTGCCTAAAGTTAGTGACAGAGTTGAAGAATGAAGATGATTGTAGCTGACCAATATTTACTTTGTAAGCTGCCCATAAGCTACTTTGATCACCTGTCGGTAAACATTGGAGTTATTACATCCAAGACAAATAAGACACCCTTCAACAACAACACAGAAAATGCTGGAAAAACTCAGCAGGTCTGACAGCATCTGTGGAGAGAGAATAGAGTCGACATTTCAAGTAAGGATGATGACACATTGGCCGTATTTTATGATTTTCTCAGACGAGGCTCGTAAAATCCCACTCGAGGCCAACAGGGAATTCTGTTCTGCAAGCTGCGCCCGCCCCAATTCCAGGGCGGGCGTGGTGGCAAAATTCCAGCTGTTGGCTCTGTCCTCCCTCCACAGATGAGTTTTTCCAGCATTTTCTGTTTTTGTTTCAGATTCCAGCATCCGGAGTATTTTGCCTTTATCTTAAGACACCCTTCAAGTTAGTATTGATTCTAACTTGCTGTTTCAGCGAACATGAAGAAGGTATATTGTGAGCGTTACCGCAATTATTAAGAAAGTGAATTTTGTTCCAAGCTGTTTTTTATTTACAATTTCTTAATTATTTTGCTCATTAGAATTTATGCTCCATCATCGCCCTCATCAATTTTTCCACCTCCGAACACCAGATTGCACATTGTTTTATTTACACTTGCTTCCCTCTCATTTTGAGAGCTGAATCTTCGCCTACACGGTCCTTAAGTCTGGCTCTGTGTTGCTGAATTTTCACTAATGAGTCATCTTTTAAATTCAAAAATAAAAAACCTTTTAGTTTCCTGACACTGCATTATTCTTCCTTACTTACAAATACACTTAAGGGACTTTTGTTGGTAATTTAATTCAGTGACATTTCTAAAGCGAGATTATCACCAAAATTAACTCTCTGACAACTATAATTTGTGTTAAACTTAAATTTCTCCCAAATACATTGCTAAAAGCATTATCATGCGCTGATATATGACTGGCTATGTTGCAAAGAAAGTTAACTTCCATATAAATAAGCAATATTCAAAAAATATTCATAATAATTCATGAATCTAATCAGTAATTCATTTTTATGGGATTGTTATTTAGTTTGTTGAATAACATTAATACATTGTATTCTCAATTAAAGCAATGCTAATTCCTAGCATGACTGGTTGGTCACACCATCCCTCCAAAGTCTCTGCTCTGATGTCTAGCTCAGTGGGTCATCTCTCATTTGATCTAACACTTATTTATCCAAAAGTAGCCAGAGCACCTCCAGGAATGGTCCCCTTCATACCCCTGCATCCCAACTTTGGCAACATGGGATTGTTTTCCACACGTATACTGATAAATACTCAGCTCTTCTCTCAACCCCTTCTCTGTGCTGCCAGACTACTTATCCATCTAGTCTTGCATGAATCGTAATTTCCTCCGTTTAAAAAAGATGGATTTTGTCTTCTCAAAGTATCATCCTTGAATTTCAATACCTTGATGGCCTCTACTCTGTCTATTTCCGGAGCCACCTGGAGCCTAACAACATCTCCAAACTCTCTTTTTCCTCTTTTGCATTTCCCCACTTAATTCGCCACACACCCGCCCTTCACCCCCACCCAGACTTCCACACACACACTTCCTTGACCTCATCACTGGCAGGTATGCCTTTCAGCTGCCTAGAAGCTGGAATTAGCTGCCTCCATCTCTTTAACTCGTGTTGTCCTTTTAGTCGTTCCCTTAAAACCCACCTCTTTTTTCAAACTGTTGATCACCCTCCTGGTAGCTCCCACATTAACTTGGCTTCCACATTTGTCTGTGAGATGCCTTAGGATGTTCTTGGAACTACATAAATGCAAGTTATTGTAGTAGTATACCCACGTGTATCTTTTCTCCTAGCAAAGTCAATTATCATTTCAAATTTGAAGTCTATTTTCAGATGCAATTCATGGATCATTATTTACGAGTGTTAAAATTGGTTCAAGAATTGGATTCATGGCAATGATGAATGAGAAGGCACGTGTAAACGTATATTACCTTATGTTCTAACAATTACCCCTGCGGTAGAATTAAGAGATAACCATGTCTTCTTGTTTACTGTTGCTAAATTTATTGCGAAAATGTAGCATTGGAGTTTATTTAAAAGGTACTGACGCATTCAGCAGATGCTCTTAGACAAATATATTGCCTTAAACAAACAAAGTATCTCAGCAGAGATGATGAGAGCCAGGTGTTCTTCCACTGTGGGAAAGCCTGCCATTATTTATGCACTGTGAAGTATTCCGAGCTTCTGGCTTTTCCTTATGGAGGAACCACCTTAACTGTTAGGCACTGAGCCAGCCTTTTTCCCTTCACACTCAGAAGCGAACCGTATGCTGTTCATCTACTTGATCACATTTTTAGAAAGCACTATGTCATGTTGATTTTCATTGCTGCTTGGCATCGATACTTGCTGATTTACTTTGGGAAATTTCAGAATCATTATAAAGCTCTAAGGTGCCAGTACGAAACAACCCAGGTATCTCTCACATGGAGAGAATCCAGATAATTCTGTAATGAAATTCCAATTCTCTGTATAAACAAGGCCATTTGCAGTTAACCTGTAATGTCCGACATTTCCAATTCAAATGGTTTACACTTCAAAATACAAGTTGTATTCACTTAACATTAATGTAGGCAAAAACAGGGAATAAAGACTCAGTGGACAATCTACGATTCCCAGCACCAGAGCTCAGAGTAATGAAAATATCAGTCACTGACAATGCATTGGTAAACTTCATAGAGTCATAGAGGTTTACAGCATGGAAACAGGCCCTTTGGCCCAACTTGTCCATGCCGCCCTTTTTTCTTAAACTCCTAAGCTAGTCCCAATTGCCCTTATTTGACCCATATCCCTCTATTCTCATCTTACCCATGTAACTGTCTAAATGCTTTTTAATAGAGTAGAAAGAGGCCATTCGGCCCATCAAGTCTGCACCGACCACAATCCCTTCCAGCTCCTATCCCCGTAACCCCACGCATTGACCCTGCTAGTCCCCCTGACACTAAGTGGCAATTTAGCATGGCCAATCAACCTAACTCACACATCTTTGGACTGTGGGAGGAAACCGGAGCACCCGGAGGAAACCCACACAGACACGAAGAGAATATGCAAACTCCACACAGACAGTGACCCAAGCCGGGAATTGAACTCGAGTCCCTGGCGCTGTGAGGCAGCGGTGCTAACCACTGTGCCACCGTGCCGCATTAATGAATTTTATTGACCGGTCCTGGCACTTTCTGACAGCAAGTCTGTAAGGGACACACTAAGAAGCTTCTGAAGATTGGCTCTAACTCTAATCACATCATGGATGAGGGGGTTGCACAATTCTGGAAGTGACTTTTAAGTCTTCCAATCTGCAGTCAATATTTAGAGGTGTCAATTCACTCCTGTTCACAAAAGAATAAGAAATGGTTGCAGTAGGGAGCAACTCGGCGTGACATTTTGGATTTATTTTTCCTATTTAACTCCAAGTGCAGCAGAGTTACCCCTTTGGCTTCCCTGTGGATTCTCCTCTGCAACAAAGAGGTTTTTGAAGGGCTGAGTTGCCAACTTCTGTTCCTAATTCCTCTGAAATGGGATGCAGCTGTGCTGGAGGTGTTGACAATGTGATTGCGATCTCCAGCATACAGGAAGATTGAGGTGATACTAGTTAAGAACAATCATATGTACGCCAAGGTAAAGCTTGCCAGTATTGCACTGTGGCAGGTAGCATTCATGAAACACCACGATCTCATTTCATTCTTAATTGCAGCTTTGATAATTCCTAATATGATGAGGCCCTATTACCATCCTCCTCCAATGCCTCTGTTCTATTGTCCACTCAGTGGCATTTGAGATGACAAGCCATTTTCTCCCAACCAAACAACAGTCAAACCGAGGCTATTTTTCTTTCACATTTGATGTGCATGCTCAAAATAATGCAGCAAAAACATTCCTTCTTACTGCCACATAAAACCAGAAAACTGCTATCACTTGACTATTTGGAGAGAAGTGTTGTTACTTCCAGCTGAGAAGAGGCGAACTGGTTCCCCTCTATTCGACCTTCCCGGCTGGTCACAATAAAGGTTTAAGTTTCTTTTTCACAAGGACAACGCCGTTTCCAAATCAGAATGCAATTGTTCAAGCCGTGAGCAATTAGGAGGTAATCATTCAAGGTTTTCTTGAGTCAAAGAAAGAGAAAATGTATTACCCACTAAATCCGAGAAAAATAATGTAAATTTGGAATGAAAAAGTCTAATCATAGAATCATAAAATTCTATGTGGAAGGAGGCCGTTCGGCCCATGAAGCCTGTACCGACAACAATCCCACCCAGGCCCTATCCCCTAACTCAATGTATTTACCCTGCTAATCCCCCTGACACTAAGGGGCAATTTAGCACGGTCAATCAACCTAATTTTTGGCCTTTATACAGTCATTAGGCCCACACACGCATGCACACATGCATGCACATGCACGGACATACACACACATGTATCAAAAGTAAGGGGAGCTAGAGTCTAATAAAGAAAGTTAAAAGAATGTAAGAGGTGTAGATTTTAAACGTTGCAGCTGGTTGAGTTAGTTAGTTTCTTGGATGCATTCAGATGAAGAAGATTTTGTAATGACTCTGAGATCTTGGTTTGCAGTTGGTTTCCAGTAGTGTGGAGTTCTCAAATGAGGTGATATGCTTATTCCAAAAGAGAGAGAGAGAGCAGCCCTCACTTTTTTTTTACCTCTACTGAAGGTTTTCCGGACACAATTTGTGTCATTTGAAATCTCTCTCTAGTGGCTGGCAGCCTGGCCTTGAAATACTTCATCCATTGTATATTTTCAAGGAGTTTTGGATATATCTGTCTGTGGCAGCCATTGTTTCAATATCCAGTAGTCTGCATTTTTGATGTCCTTTCCTTAGTTAATTATGTGTTTTAATGGGTGCCTGGATTATAGGGAGTGTCTCTTTCCTCATACTCCCTTGAGGGTGATTTGTTGATTTCTCACCTTCACCTTGGAATGTGAGCATCTTTAAGTAGTTTTCTCTGTCTCAGTTCAAATTGCAAAAGTTCCAGTCAGTTGAAATTTGGAAAATTGTATTTTCAAAAACGAAGGGGCATAACCCCCTTACAAAGCAAGATTATAATAAAACAACTATGCATATTTACATACTGGCACACAGGCCTATACTCACTAATCTCTGAGCAGGTTTCCTCCGGGTGCTCCAGTTTCCTCCCACAGTCCGATAGCTGTGCTGGTTAGAAGCATTGGCCATGCTAAATTCTCCCTCAGTATACCCGAACAGGCACCGGAGTGTGGCGACGAGGGGATTTTCACAGTAACTTCATTACAGTGTTAATGTAAGCCTACTTGTGACACTAATAAATAAACTTTAAACTTAAAAGCTCTTCAAGCATGAAATATCACAACATTTTGTGTGACGAGCAAAACTGTGTAACAAAGTAATTGAAGACAGCACAGTGGCACTGCTGCCCGGGACCCAGGTTCAATCCCGGCCTTGGGTGACTGCCCGTGTGGAGTTTGCACGTTCTCCCTATGTCTGCGTGGGTTTCTTCTGGGTGCTCCGATGTCCTCCCACAGTCCAAAGATGTGCAGCTTAGGTGCAATGGCCATGCTAAATTGTCCCAAGATGTGTAGGTTAGATGGAGTTAGCCATGGTAAATGTATGCGTTTACAGGATAAGGTAGGGGAAAGGGCCTGGGTAAGATACTCTGTCAGAGAGTTGGTGCAGACTCAATGGGCCGAATGGCCTTCTTCTGCACTGTATGGGTTCTATGAACTTCAGAAGGGCCTCCGAATTTTACAGCTGTCACACAATCGTTTCAATTTTTCTGTGACCCCTTGTGCCTGGTTCTAATGAAGCGCAATGCATGTTGGGTCCCTCATTAGGTCTGAAGCAGCTTGATTTGCATATTCAAATCAACTGCACGATTCAGTCTGGGATCAATCCCTGCTCTGTGCTGTCAATCCCTGGGTAGGTGCCCCGCTAGTTCAAAACAAAATCTCAGTTTTGGGTTTTTTGGATTTCCCTCTCTCCAATCATCACCTCTCAGAGGGTAAGTTAGGATTCAGGGACTAATATGTTCCCCAAAACCTGTGGAAGAGGAAAATGAGGCAGCTGTAGGTACACTAATTAATGACTATCATATTTATGGGCCCTAGCTCTTAAAAAGATCCATCTTATTTACATCCACCCTATCGTGATATTAATTGATGATGAATAACATCAGTTGATCAGTACTGGGGATGTCAAACGATGGCTAAATAATCAATTGTTAGTGCAAATAATGTCAAATGATGGCTAAATGATTGCTTTGAGTACAAATGAGGGGCGGATTCTCTGGCACATTCACTGGTGGCACGATTCTCTGGTCCCGCCGGCAGTGCACCCCCACCGACGGGCAGCATGGGGTGGCTTTAATGAAAAATCCCCTTTATAGTGGAGACAGTGGATGACATGCCACCTCCTGCCACCAAGAAACACACGCCTGGGAGGCCGGAGAATCCCCCCAATGTCTATTGAAAGCTGTACAATGCTTCATGATCTTAATGAATTTTACTAGGCCACCTCTTAGCTTTTCCTAGAGACTAGAGCCCCAGCCTATTCAATCTTTCCTGATTGGTGTAACCTGTGTTCTGGTATTATTCTAGTAAATCTTTGCTGTACCTTCTCCACTGTCTCTCTCATTTTTTTAATAATATAGAAACTATTCCAAGTGTGGTCTAACCAAGGTTCTATAAAAGTTTGACTAAACTTCCCGCTTGTTGAATATTTTTCCACATGGCACCCACATTACCAGGGAGGACATTATCCATCCCCTACCACATTTTTCTTCTCACAACTTTGGAAATCTTCGAGGCTAGGTGGCAAGTAACATTGTCTCCTTTGATCCAGTCCCCGAAACAAAAGCTCAAAACTGCCTTGAGCAAAGGAGGAGCTCTGGTTCTACGCCACCCCAACCTCTCCCCATATCTAAGCATGATATTCCACAGCAGACAAGATAAACTGATGTGTGTGCGTGCTGCAGTGTGAGTCTGGGTGTGATCCAAAAATGTGTGTGTGTGTGTGCTATACAGATAAACAGTCACAAATACAGGATTCCAACTCAGATTGCCACAATGCTCACAGACCCCAGCACCCCTCCCCCTCCCCCACCCACCTACCCCACCACCCTTTACACACCAACTCACCTTTAATGGAGATGTGTTTAATCATAATGTGGAGATGTTGGCATTTGACTGGGGTGAACACAGTAAGAAGTCTCACAACAACAGGTTAAAGTCCAACAGGTTTATTTGTTATCAGGAGCTTTCAGAGTGCTGCTCCTTCTAAACCTGTTGGACTTTAACCTGGTGTTGTGAGACTTCTGTTTAATCATAGGATTCAGTATGCATCCAGGGTCTCACCACTCCACACAAAATATCTGAATGTCACAACACAGGCAGGTGTACTCCGGCAGAGTAGACTTGGGTGTAGAACCTGAGAAAATTGGTTTCTAGTGAAATGTAGTTTAAAAAAAACAGCAGCATTAACATGTTGACTTGTACCGCCTCATTCCTCGGCAATTTATCAACCTCTGCCTGAGGAAGCCAACAGCAATGTCAGTGAGTAATGAGAGGTTACCCTACTTGTCACACCAAATAGAGAACATTATCTCACTTCCAATGTCAGACTGATATTTTATTTAACCAAGGTGATATAAGGCTGGGGGAGGGCATGACATGTGGAATATCTTAATTATCCCACAGCCTTTTTTTCTTACAGGTGGAATGACATAAATTTTAAACCTCCTGGTTTGAACACAATTTGAATTGACAGTGTGTTTACACAGAAATTTCTTATTGTGAGTTTCATGCTGATTACGTGGTGATAAAAAAGCATTTTAAACTTTGTTTTATGTTGGCACATAGATAAAGGACTCCTTCTAGGCCCTTCTAAACTAAAGATTTGTTCCTGCAGTAAATCAATCATGGATCCCAGAAGTAAAAGTAAAGCTCTTCATTGGAGTTTACAGTCCAAGGTGGATCTAGCTAGACTCTAATTTTTCATGCAATTATTGGTTATTAACCATGATGTGAACTGACATAAATGGGGCACATTGAATTGAGGATGAAATTATCTTTTTTTACAGCTTAATACAAATGAGAGACCTGCACCAGAGAGGCTTTCTGTAAGAGGACTCAGGGCAGAAGAAGCCCAAAGATATATTTGTTTAAAAAAACAATTTTACTTTCCCTGTCGGGCCATATTATAAGACTCACATTTTATATCAATAATGTTTTTATTTATTGAGTGGGTTGAATTCCACCAGATGGGGTGGTACAGTGGCACTGCTGCCTCACAGTGTCAGGGTCCCAGGATCAATTCTAGCCTTGGATCAGTGTCTGCGTGGAGTCTGCACGTTCTCCCCGTGTCTGTGTGGGTTTCCTTCGAGTGCTCTGGTTTCCTCCCACTGTCCAAAGGTGTGCAGGTTAGGTGAATTGGCCATGCTAAATTGCCCCTTCGCATCCCAAGATGTGTAGGTTAGAGGGATTAATGGGGTAAATACATTGGGGTTATGGGAATATGGCCTGGGTGGGATCCTCTGTTGGAGAGTCAGTACAGACCCAATGGCCCGAATGACCTCCATCTGGACTGCAGTGATTCTATGCTCAACAACCGTATTTTAAATGACTAAACAGCAGCTTCTAAGATGGCTGAATATTTTCATGCACTACAAATGTATCCTACACATTCTAAAGCCATTAAAATGTGGTTATGCTGTCACCTGTACCAGAAATCTTTGACATCCTTTGCATTCAAGAACATTCAATTGGCATTGGGGAGGGGTGATCTTGAGCTGATGCCCACCTTCTGTGCGAATGCAGGTAGGCCTCAAGATCTGGAAGTCACAGTTCTTGCCAACGAGAATGAGATTTTGGATCTTCACCGCCCCACGCCAGCAACATCATCAGATTCACGCCTGTAATGGGCATGAATCTGCTTTACATGTATTTGAATGGATTGTAATATCATTAACTGCCCCTTCGCCAGATATTGACGCCCACCATATATTGACACGGCATCGACATGATGTCACATTGAATTGGTTTACAACAGGTTCACTTAGAGGGAAACCTGATGTGGGGATCTCTCCAGGGGTGTAAAGGTGAGTATAGCCCCCTGGGGGAGAGGGACATAGCCAGACAGTGTTCTGGAAATGCCCCCTGGCACTACCCCATGGTGTGGAGATGCCGGTGTTGGACTGGGGTAAACACAGTAAGAGTTTTAACAACACCAGGTTAAAGTCCAACAGGTTTATTTGGTAGAAAATGCCATTAGCTTTCGGAGCGCTGCTCCTTCGTCAGATGGAGTGGAAACTGCCTCATGGTACAGGTTGCCACTGCCAGGTTGACACCATGCCCATGCCAACCTGGCAGTATCAACCTGGCAGTGCCAACCTTTCAATGCCAATCTATGCTAAAGGGCCTGGTGGGAGCCTCAAGGGGGTGGGGGGGGGGGGGGGGGCTGGGGGCAGATTAATTTGGATGTGGTGGTGACCTGGATGAACTGAGGATGTGAACAATGGCCGTTGGAGGGGGTGTGGGGGATGGGTGGGGGGTAGGATGTGTGGAGGTGGGTGCCAGCTCAGACTGTGCGGGAAGAGGAAGGGGCAGATGATTGGTGGGTTGCAGGGGGAAGGGGTCAATGATTGGGGGGAGTAGAGAAGTGTTGACTGCGATCTGGAATGGGGAGGGGAATCCTGAGACCTCCGTGGTGGGCTTGAGGGGGAGGTTTACTGAGGGTATGATTGGGGTGCGCTTTAAAGATGCTGCCCCAATCTCTGAGCAGCTGGGTTTCCTGTTGTGTTGAAGCCCCACCCCCGGCATGAAGGCGTGAAACAGGCCCCTGTGATTTTTTTTAGGCAGAGTGCTGTAAGATCTGGAGAGGAAACCAACCTGTTGCTGGTTATCTCACTGGAAACAACACTCTGCCACTTTTTGGTAAGATTCTCCCTGCATCCGCATTCAAAACATTTAGCCATCATTTGATATTATTTACACTCGGAAGTGATCATTTTGCTTACATTTGACATCCCAAGAAGCAATCAACTGATATAATTCATCATTAATTAACATCAAAGTGCTCAATTAATGTCTTTTGCAATTATTTAGCATCATTTAATTACCACCAGAAGCATTCAACTGACATCTAATACAATCAGGTTCTGTTTGTGAGGGAAAATATGATCATGACAAAATTTAACTAAATTTCAGACATAAGCAAATATCAACAAAATTTAAAGTTTATTTATTATTGTCACAAGTAGGCTTACATTAACACTGCAATGAAGTTACTGTGTGCCTGTTCGGGCACACTGAGGGAGGATTTAGCATCTCCAATGCACCTAACCAGCACGTGGACCAGGAATCAATTTGCTGGGGTCAGGTTTGGGTAAGTGGTCAGTTTATGCAATCATATGATGAGCCCACTGATCTTCTTTGACTGCTTTTCTCCAGGCCACAGATGAAGAACAGAGAATGTTTGAGGATGCAATTATCCAGTTTTGTTCTAAGTACTCCGGGCGGCACGGTAGCACAGTGGTTAGCACTGCTGCTTCACAGCTCCAGGGTCCCAGGTTCGATTCCCGGCTCGGGTCACTGTCTGTGTGGAGTTTGCACATTCTCCTCATGTCTGCGTGGGTTTCCTCCGGGTGCTCCGGTTTCCTCCCACAGTCCAAAGATGTGCGGGTTAGGTTGATTGGCCAGGTTAAAAATTGCCCCTCAGAGACCTGAGATGCGTAGGTTAGAGGGATTAGCGGGTAAAATAAGTGGGGGTAGGGCCTGGGTGGGATTGTGGTCGGTGCAGACTCGATGGGCCGAATGGCCTCCTTCTGCACTGTAGGGATTCTAGTTCTAGTTCGAGTTCCCACTAGCAGGAAAACCAATGTTTCCCGTTGGCATTAGCAGCACCTCTCAGGTGGGGTTCAACCACCTGTATGGTAAAAAAATCTCCAATGGGAAACAGACTGGAACCTCCGGCTTCAGACAGATTGTGGCATCCTTTTTACAAAGTGCCCCAATCTCAATGTTCCTTAACTGGACCCACCCTCCCTCCCACAATGGACATGATGACCTCCGCTGACAAGGGGAGCATCACTAACCTTTCAGCACAGAAGGGCATCCTTCTAAAATAACAGGTTACACCGCCGCCACACCAGGCAGACACAAGAGTGATCTGATTCCCCCCTCCCCAGTCAGAGGTCTCACCCACCCCACTATAATAGGGACAGTCCAAGCTGGAGTAATGTCAGGCCATACCTTGGCAATGCCCCCTAGCATTGAAAGTACTTGAAGCTTACTGGATTGAATCAACAATGAACTGATGGATATGCTTTGGAGTTGTCAATTCAAATTCAAAGTGGCCAACTGCACCTGTGGCTCATCCAGGCTATTAAAGGGAATCTCCCTACTGAAACTGACATCTGCTGCCGGTGAGAGGACTTCAAAGGGGTTTGCTAACACCTGGTGTTTCTACGAGAGAACAAGGGAATTCTTCTTTAGAATGGAGTGCTGCAGTGATATTGATGGCTTCCAGGTGGCCGGGGGCATGGATAGTAAAGTGACTAGGCCATTTCAAAGTGTGATGTGGTGACAATTACGGAGACTTGGGGACAGGGACAGGATTGGATACTTCAGGTGCCGGGTTTCAGATGTTTCAGGAAGAACAGAGAGGGAGGCAGAAGAGGGGGGGGGGGGGCGGGCGGAGTGGCACTGCTGATCAGGGATAGTGTCACAGCTGTAGAGAAGGTGTATGCTGTGGAGGGGTTGTCTACGGAGTCTCTGTGGGTGGAAGTTCGGAGCGGGAAGGGGTCGATAACTTTGCTGGGTGTTTTCTATAGGCCGCCAAAGAGTAACAGGGCTGTTGAGGAGCAGATAGGGAAACAGATCCTGGAGAGATGTAGTAATAACAGGGTTGTCGTGATGGGAGACTTTAATTTCCCAAACATCGATTGGAATATCCCTAGGGTAAGGGGTTTGGATGGGGAGGAGTTTGTGAGGTGTGTTCAGGAGGGTTTCCTGACACAGCATGTGGATAAACCTACAAGAGGAGAGGCTGTACTCGATCTGGTACTGGCTAATGAGCCTGGACAGGTGTCGGATCTCTCAGTGGGGGAGCATCTTGGGGATAGTGATCATAACTCTATCTCCTTTATGCTAACATTGGAAAGAGATAGGATCAGGCAAGCTAGGAAAGTGTTTATCTGGAGTAAGGGGAAATATGAAGCCATCAGGCAGGAGATTAGAGGCGTAAATTGGAAGGAGGTATTCTCGAGGGAAAGTTCCGAAGGTGGCAGATTTTCAAGGAATGTTTGTCTGGAGTTCTGCATGATAACGTTCCGATGAGACAGGGAGGTTTTGGTAGGTTGCGGGAACCGTGGTGCACGAAAGCTGTGCTGAACTTAGTCAAAAGGAAAAGGAAACCATACAATAGGTTCAGAAAGCTAGGCGATGATGGGGATGATGATGAGTATACGGCTTGTAGGAAGGGACTTAAGAAGGAAATTAGGAGAGCCAGAAGGGGTCACGAGAAGGCTTTGGCAGGTAAGATTAAGGAGAACCCTAAGGCGTTCTATAAATATGTGAAGAGTAAAAGGATGAGATGTGAAGGAATAGGACCTATAAAATGTGAAGGTGAGAAAGTCTGTACGGAACCGGAAGAAATAGCAGAGGTGCTTAATGAATACTTTACCTCGGTATTCACGGTGGAAAAATACCTGGGTGGTTGTACTACAGGATTGCGGCGGACTGAGAAGATTGAGTTTGTCAACATTAAGAAAGAGGATGTGTTGGAATTTTTAAATAGCATCAAGATAGATAAGTCACCGGGACCGGATAGGATGTACCCCAGGTTACTGTGGGAGGCGAGGGAAGAGATTGCAGAGCCTCTGGCGATGATCTTTGCGTCGTTGATGGAGACAGGAGAGGTTCCGGAGGATTGGAGGATTGCGGATGTGGTTCCTATATTCAAGAAAGGGAATAGGGATAGCCCAGGAAATTACCGACTGGTGAGTCTAACCTCAGTGGTTGGTAAGTTGATGGAGAAGATCCTGAGGGACAGGATTTATGAACATTTAGAGAAGTTTAGTATGCTCAAAAGTAATCAGCACGGCTTTGTCAAAGGCAAAATCGTGCCTTACGAGCCTGGTGGAGTTCTTTGAGAATGTGACTAAATACGTTGACGAAGGAAAAGCGGTAGATGTGGTTTACATGGACTTCAGCAAGGCGTTCGATAAGGTCCCCCATGCAAGACTTCGAGAAAATGAGAGGGCATGGGATCCAAGGGGCTGTTGCCTTGTGGATCCAGAACTGGCTTGCCTGCAGAAGGCAGAGAGCGGTTGTAGATGGGTCTTTTTCTGAATGGAGGTCGGTCACCAGTGGAGTGCCCCAGGGATCTGTTGTGGGACCCTTGCTGTTTGTCATTTTCATAAATGACCTGGATGAGGAAGTGGAGGGATGGGTTGGTAAGTTTGCCGACGACACGAAGGTTGGTGGTGTTGTGGATAGTTTGGAGGGATGTCAGAAACTGCAGCGTGACATAGATAGGATGCAAGACTGGGCAGAGAAGTGGCAGATGGACTTCAACCCGGATAAATGTGTAGTGGTACATTTTGGCAGGTCAAATGGGATGAAGGAGTACAATATCAAGGGTAAGACTCTTAGCAGTGTAGAGGATCAGAAGGACCTTGGGGTCCGGGTCCATAGGACTCTTAAATCGGCCTCGCAGGTGGAGGAGGTGGTTAAGAAGGCGTATGGTGTGCTGGCCTTCATCAATCGAGGGATTGAGTTTAGGAGTCGGGAGATAATGATGCAGCTTTATAAGACCCTTGTCAGACCCCACTATGCTCAGTACTGTGCTCAGTTCTGGTCACCTCATTCCAGGAAGGATGTAGAAATTATTGAAAGGGTGCAGAGAAGATTCACAAGGATGTTGCCTGGATTGGGTGGCATGCCTTATGAGGATAGGCTGAGGGAGCTCGGTCTTTTCTCCTTGGAGAGACGAAGGATGAGAGGTGATCTGATAGAGGTGTACAAGATGTTGAGAGGTATAGATCGGGTGGATTCTCAGAGGCTTTTTCCCAGGGCTGAAATGGCTGCTATGAGAGGACACAGGTTTAAGGTGTTGGGGAGTAGGTACAGAGGAGATGTCAGGGGTAAGTTTTTCACTCAGAGGGTGGTGGGTGAGTGGAATCGGCTGCCGTCAGTGGTGGTGGAGGCAAACTCGATAGGGTCTTTTAAGAGACTTCTGGATGAGTACATGGGACTTAATAGGATTGAGGGTTATAGGTAAGCCTATATATAGGCCTAGGTAGGTAGGGACATGACCGGTGCAACTTGTGGGCTGAAGGGCATGTTTGTGCTGTAGTTTTTCTATGTTCTATGTTCTATGTTTCACAGTACACAGACAAGAATGAAAATTTTTAACAGAAAACTGCCCAGGACCACCATGCTAAGAGTAATCTCCAGTGCCCCCATGACTAGAAAGGACAGTCCAGCCCATGAGAACCCCATCCCAGGGAAGAGTGCCATGGTCAACCCCGTCCCTCCTAGCCCGAGCCCACCAAACCCCCAGGTCCCTGGGCGGACTCTCCTCCTGCAGCCTGGCAGTGGCAGAGGGGCACATGGGCCCCTTAGGAGTACAAGGCTCCAGATTCACGCTTGTCAGGGCCTGTACCATCTGGCACCTGCAGGACTTCCTGCTGGCAGGGAGGGGGGTTGGGGAGGGGGACAGCATACAGATAGGCTGGAGAATCCGGCCTCAAACCCAGTATTAAGATGTTAATTTGATTTTAAGTGTATCCATGAGGTTGTCGCCCACTCTGGGTGGGAAGGTGGTCAGGGCCAGTGGGGCAGGGCGGGCAGGGTAAATCGCAATGCGCTTGACACCCAGCATGATTCTTGTTTTGGCCTTCACGCCCAATTCAATGGGCCGGCACTGAACCTGTCTGCAGCTAGCGGGAGTGGAGAATCCCTCTCTCTCTCTCCAGCCATCTTGCAAGCTTGTGCCCTGCCTGTTGTTGACCAGACACATGCCATGGACAGCATTTGCAATAATCAACCCAGCAGCTGCTGAATCCAGAAGAAATAAATATAAATTGTCCATTCACATCTTGCACAAAATTCAGTAAGATCATCAAGTCCAGTCTGAAACCACCCAAATCACCAATCTGCACGATCCATACAGAACTGACATTTTTGAATTTTTAAACCATTTAACTCACCCTTCCATTTTATAACTTACTTTTGTGTGTGTGTGAACTCTCAAAAGCACGTTTGAGTGAAAAGTGGAGCATTTTTATTAAGATTGGACATAAGTACAATAAATATGATTTCCTTTTCTTTTAAATAAAATTGCTGGTAAACCTGTGTGTTTCTTTTACAGCACTTAAACAGTTAAACACTTGTTGAATTGGCAAGTGAATCTTTAAAGCAACATCTGTTACAGTCACTGAGGTAAAAGAGAAAAGTCACTCAATCGCTTCTTATCTGAATGTAATGGCCCAAAGGAGTGGGAGTGCTCCTCTAGGCCTCGCAAGGGAGCTTGAACCAACCATTGCCATGCTTGGCCCTCTCTCCCTTAATCTCCCTACTTCACACTGAATTCTCCCTCTCCTTCAAATCAAAGCTGTGATCAATGCTCTCCTCACAAAAAACCCTTGATTCCTCCTTGAAAATTACTACCCCTTCTCCAATCTCTCTTTCCTCAGTCAAGTCGAATGCATTTCACTCCCAATGACATGCCCACCTTTCCAGAACTCCATACTTCAACCCCTTCAATCAGGTTTCCACCACTGCCACAGTACTCAAAACAAGAAAGCTCACAAATTGCAGTTTATGTAACTGTGACAAATTATCTCTCATTCTCCAACAATGACTTTTCTTCCTATTTCCTCAAAACATAGCTCTGAAGACCCACAATAATCGCTGCTTTACCACCTTTTTTCCTCACCTGCACGCTGTCCCTTGGCGACATCGTCCATAAACTTGTCAGTTAAGCATGTTGTTTACATCCACATTTACCTCACCACCCCCTCTCAACACCCTACTTTATCAAAATTGGTAACTGATTAAAATTGGGAAGACTGAAGCCATTGTCTTTGCTCCTGGGGAGAAGCTCCATTCCATCCTCACCAACTTCATCCCTTGCCCTGGCAATATCTGGAGATGAAAACAGACTGTTCACAATGTTGGTGTCATTTTTGATTCAAATGACCTAATCTGTCCAATTGTGTATTTCCGCATCATCCAATTCTGCCCCTGCCATTGAAACTCTTATCCATGTCTTTGTTGTTGATCCTCCAGAAGGAACTCTTCAGGTATAGGCAATAAAATATAACAAAACTTACTCCAACTTATGAATCAAAGAAAAAGGTTTAATAACGTAACTTCATTACTCCAACACTTGAGGTCTCACCCTGGGCCATTCCAAGCAATTTAACAATGCCCAACAGGTTCGTATTTATACTGAGTCAGCTGCTCAGCTGATCATCACATCATTTTGTCATTGGTTACATAGTTTATTGGGTCAGCTGACCCTTACAGCTTGTTACCATTGGTCACACTATAACAAATCCAATGTTATCCTTGGTTACATTCTAACATTTGTTATCCTTGGTCTTAGCTATTCCATCACACTCCTGGCTGGCCTCCTAGATGCTACCTTCTACAAATCCGAGGTCATCCAAAACTCTGCTACCAATGTCTTAACTTGCACCAAGTCCCAGTCCTCTATTACCCCTGTGCTCACTGAGCTATGAAAAATCCTAATCAAGCAACATTATATTTTCAAGATGGCGCCGGAGCTCGGCGACTTCTTACAAGCTGTGCCCAGAATACCTTCTAATTCTATCTTATACTCTTGTTCTATGCTTCTAAAACTTCATTCTAACTCTTTCCTTTCTCTACACCCTAGCTATGACTGTAACACTACATTTTGCACTCTCTCATTACCTTCTCTATGTACGTATGCTGTATCTGCATAGCACGCAAGAAACAATACTTTTCACTGTATACTTATACATGTGACAATAATAAATCAAATCAAATCATTTTGATTTTATAATTCTCAACTATGTTCAAATCCCTTAATGACCTAATCCCTCCCTATCCCTGTAAATTTCTCCAGCCCCGTGACCTCTGAAATATCTGCTTATCAAATTCTGGCCTGTTGAACATCCCCAATTTTAATTGCTTCATCTTTGATGGTTGAGTCTTTAGCTGTTTAGGCCTTAAAAACTGAACATCTCTCCCTCAACATTTCTACATTTCTAACTCATTTTTATCCTTTAAGACACTTCTTAACACTTACTTCTTTGCCCAAGTTTTTGGTCACCTACTCTAATATTCTCTTATGTGACTTAGTATCTAATTTTGCTTAATGTTGCTCCTGTGACCTGCCTCAGGATAGTTTATTACATTAAAGGAGGCGGATGTGTAGTGGTATTCTCACTGGACTAGTGACCAACCGTAATGCTCTGGGGACCTGGGTTCAATTCCCACCATGGCAGATGGTGAAATTTGAATTCAGTGAAAGCTGGAATTAAATGTCTAATGATGATCACAAACCTATTGTCAAATGTCGTAAAAATCCATGTGGTTCACTAATGCCCCTTTGAGAAGGAAATCAGCCATCCTTACCTGGTCTGGCCAACAAATTCCAGATCCAAGCAATGTAGTTGACTCTTAAATGCCCTCGACTCTTAAATGCCTAGTGAGCCATTTAGTTCAAAGATAATTGTAAATGGACAGTAAATGCTGGCACAGTCAGTGATTCTCACACCCCATGAATGAATTTAAAAAATGTTAAAGGTGTCATATAAATATAAATTGTTATTGTTGTTGTTTCTTTAAATTCACTAGTTTAAACTCAACCCTGGGTGAATTGGCTCTGCACTGTTTGAAGTTAACATTTACGAAGCAGCAAAAACAGTGGGGGGCCCAGGATTTAAGAGTGAGTCTGCGTCTCAAAACCAGTGGGAAATGGTAGCTGGCTAGCTGATTGAAGGAGGTTACCATGCACAGGGGACTGAAGGAACACTTGACTCCTTTGGTAAAATGGCTGATAAAGCAATGAATATTTGAAGAGTTCATCTTCTACGTCAAGAGCTGTAATTTCTCGATGACAATATCATGAGTATCATTGCCTAGTCATGGGGGCAAGTCATTTGGAGATGTAGAGCATTAAGAAAAATTGAAAAGTAGGAGTGATTGGTAGCAAAAATATTATGCATTGTGAATCAATCAGACGTTCTGGTCATCATAGTTAGGAAAATGTGGCATCAATTAACTCTGTTTGATTCTGGTGTCCAGAACGCGTGTTCATTTGTTGTTTTTAAAATGCAACAGGAAGGTTTAAGTACACAAAAACTCAGGCCATTGATTTGTGTTTGGTCTTTGGGTCATTTATTGAAATCCAGTTTCTCTCATGAAGAGGACTTCTCTCAGGCTTGAACAGTTAGACTCCAATTCTAAAATGAAAGAAACAGGTTAGGAATTGAACACAAAGACCTTCCACTATCACTTTCCTGCTTCCAATTTGTAACGCAGCACTGCACACAAAACTCCTCAATCAATTTTTAGTCCCACACCACAGTTTAAATTGATTTTTTTTGTACCATTACATCAGCAACCATTCACCTTCTCCCATTAGAAGAACTGCAAGCAGACATTACCTGCCCATTTCAACTAAAGCTCTTTAGCATCAACAGTAATGGCTATTTATCTTCATTCTCTTTGCTAGGTAATTTCTTACTTTGGCATGCTACAATCCAGTGTTATCCCTCAGTAAGTTCCGCCATTCTTGGAGCTGTGGGCGGAATTTTCAGCGCCATCGTTGCAAGGGTGAGGCCAGGGTTGGAAAATGCGGCGAGCCGTTCAAAACTCCATGGATTTTGGAGAGACCTGAAAATCCCACTATCGGGAGGGGCCGTAAAATCCTGCCTTATGATACGGAAACATTGGTCTGATTGTCGACTCCTATGGTGTTTGGGGGAGTTTTGAGAGGGATTAAAATGTTTTAAATGGGGAATGCATCCTGAACTGACTGCTTACACTCCAGGTGGCATTTGTATGACAGCATGTAGCTTGTCGTGTGATGCCAGGATACTTCATTAACATATTTTAATCAGGCTCCAACAATTCAACTGGGAGTCTAATTTAAACTTAGCAATAAAATGCTTCACTTGTATCCCTGGATACTTTTGCTCTTTTGCTCAATTCAATTTAATATCAGAGATGTAAGTGGTGTTCCCATTATGCCTAGCCAAATACATTTACCCGTGCTGAAGTTCATTTGCCACTTCAGTCATCTGCAAATTTTCTAATGTCATCTTATATTTTGTTACATTCTTCCTCCATGGTACCTAAACCCTCCAATTTGGTAACAAAGACAAGAACCAGAACTGGGTCCCATTCCAGTCTACTTCAACCCTTATTGCATTCTGTGACTATTATCACACTGTTGACTTTTGTGCCTCACTGGACTTTGCTGGTGTTAGAAACACAAGGGTGTGAACTAAATGACTGATAGCAAATTGGCTATTTGTAAATAAGTGTACGCTTATTTATTTTAAAGAAGTATACATAGTTGAGTTTAGTAGATTTTTATTTACACTGTCATGTTTTATAATTTATGCATAAAATTGGTTAACT
Source organism: Mustelus asterias (assembly GCF_964213995.1). Taxonomy (NCBI): domain Eukaryota; kingdom Metazoa; phylum Chordata; class Chondrichthyes; order Carcharhiniformes; family Triakidae; genus Mustelus; species Mustelus asterias. Next base: position 39,666,477 of record NC_135811.1, on the reverse strand, counting down.
ATACCTGTTTTGGAAATATATTCATCAAGAGAGCAGTGTTATCGTTAATTTATTGTGACGTATGATGCCTGTAAAGTACACATCTTACATCCCATCCAATCACCTTTTCCATTGTTAAAAACAGCAGAACATTGAAGTAAATATCATGGAAATTGAAACACAGGTCATCATTGTATGCTTCACACCAAGGATTATCTACTCTATCCCAATTTCCTGTACCTGTTCTTCTGCTGTTCCCTTTTTTAAATTTTCCTCTTGAAGTAAGTATCCAACTTCTCTAATGTGACAGATTAAATTTACTTCAGTAACCACTTGAGATAATGCATTCCATGTTTTAACCGTACTCTGCTCGGAAAAGTAAGCCCACTGATCTCTCTGTATTTCTAATTTCTTCTAACTCAACCATGAACTATGATGAAAGACGTATTGGGAAAAGGTGTAATTAATATTGGAGCATACGATTCTGAGTGCATGTTGTACAGACTTTTGAGCAGTCCTTTAAAGCTAGTTACCAAGAACACTATAATCTATTAATTTATATAAATAAACCAGGGAATTGATTGCACTGTAAGGTACAGTGGCAGAATATAGCATTTTATCTTCACTGACAGGTTGCTGTTGAAAGATGCAGCCAATCCATAGTTTATCAGTGATGTTTGCTGTTGATAGCGAATAATACTACTAGCTCTCACCTGAAGTGCTGGAGATTAAGCACCTATTCTAAATTCTGAACTCATAGTGCAACACAGCTTTTACTGCCAGTCAAAAGCCACATTTAGTGTTCTGGTCAGGAATGCATGAAAAAGACATTTTGCACTTTGATTTTCTGTCACATGCTATGTAGATTATTTTAAAACCATTGAATGTATACTGATTTTATGCCTGAGTAAAGAAAATAAAACACGTTTAAAATCTGCTGGCTTTTCCTAATCTTTTGCTATCTCCTAATACGGCGATATAATGATACAGTGATTAGTTTATTTCAGAATCTTGTGCAATAGCACACATTACTTACCTGAAGATCCCACTGATTATCATTTGATTTATTACCAGGTTTCTCAACTTTTAGATATTATTTAATTCTAAGCATGGGAAGGAGATGGGATTAGTTGCTGGTTGCAGGGAAATATGTTTACAGGAATAGCTGTTAAAGTAATAGCTGTACTCCTAAAATCTACAACTTAAATCAAAACTCCTTATATCAGAAAGAAGTTCTTCCATTTAATATTTTGTAATAATCAGCAGATGCATTTCCAAGCCAATATGTTTGGCTGTAATACGTAACATAAACATAGAATAAACAAAACACAATCTTCTATATTCTCAGTGGTTGGTGCAGGAGTTGATGCAGACTCAATGGGCCAAATGGCCTCCTTCTGCACTGTAGGGATTCTATGATTCTATGTGAGAATTAAAGACAATAGATTTTGTTTTCTAGATTGCTCTGAAGTGAAGCTACAATACATCCCCAAGATTTTTAGGTTGGGACCATCTTCCATAAAGCACTTTAGTTCACCATCATGCTTGTGATGGACGAGCACTGCAGTGAGGCACAGTAGAGGTGACCTGGGTCAGAGTCACACCGGGCTCCTGCTCAAGTGGGCTCCGGGGCTAACGAGAGTGCCAGTGGCAGTGGGATGCTCCTCTGCTGGTGCTGCCGCTTCCGTATCCATGCAGAGCCCTCAGTGCGGATCCATAAGAACACATTCTTGGCCATTGATAGAAGGAGCATGGAAGAAGGGGAATGGAGACAAAAACCTAAGTCAGGCTGGGAAGAGGTTGGGAAAACTTAGCCAGTATTTATGCAGATGGATACAAAAACTCTTTGCACCCAGTTCCCAACCATTTTATAAAGGGGAATATATTATGTAAAATCAATTAATGCATAGTATCTTTTTAACTGCTTAATAATGATACTACTCTATTCAGGACTACTTAAAATAGGGTATTGTTGTAAATGGTTTCCCCAGTTTAGGCAAATTGTTTTATTAATTAATTCATGGGATTTGAGACCAGTATTTATTGTCCCTGAGAAGGTAGTGGTTATGATGCTGCAATACATGTGTGGATAAAGCCACAGTGCTGTTAGGGTGGGAATTTCAGGATTCTGATCCTGTGATGGTGAAGGAACAGCAATGCATTTCCAAGTCAAGGTGGTGTGTGACTTGGAGGGGAATTTGCAGGTGGAGGTGTTCCCATGTAACTGATTCCCTTGTTCTTCTTGATGGTAAAGATCTCATGTTTGGAAGATGCTTTCAGTAAAGACTTGGTGCGTTGTTGCAATGCACCTTTGCAAAATTTCTCGTTTAGGGAAAACACAACTTGTTCACTTACAGGTTAAACTATACAGAGGCTTACAGCTTAATGGCTGCAATCAGTTCCCAAGATGACTCTGAGTACAGTACCCTGCACTTACCAGGTGATCCCCCCACCCTGCTCCCCGATTGGTTCCTCAGGTCATGTGACTGGAAAATTGGGCGGGGATCCTGGATTCAGGATTCAATCCTGGACCGGGGAGCGGCGCGGGCTTGGAGGGCCGAAGGGCCTGTTCCTGTGCTGTATTGTTCTTTGTTCTTTGTTCTTTGTGACCCTTACTCTGCAGATTGATCCTTAAAGGGACAATCACCACATTCCTCCTCCTCTAAGTCCCTTTATACAAATGTCAATACTCAATTTACACAGTTCCAGATAATGAATGTTTTAGTACATGAATTTAGTCAATTATAAATTAAATCTTTTAGAGGGTTTCATAATCCTTATGGAGCAATGTAACTGCTCTATCTGGGGCACTTCCACAGGATTGTTGTCAGCCAAAACCAAAATGACAGGTGCCTCTTCAGACACAGGCAGTTCAGTTATAGATGTTTCCATGGAGACATGAGTTGTGTCTGCTACAGGACGACCAGGTACTTCAGCACTAAAACAGTCGGCAAAATTTTCTGATGGCAATGTACTTTCTGCTCACAAAACTGGTTGCGGGGCATCTCTCTTTTTCTCAAATGGTTTTCAGACCATCTTTCCTTAGAGACAACAATTCCAGGGACCCAACTTGACCCACTATCAAAATTCCTCACATACGCGGCCTCATAAATGACTGTGTTGACTAACATGACTGCTTTGGCTGGCCTCCCTGGCAAATTTGGAAACACGGGTGTAAGTTTTTCGGGCAACTCAGGCCTTTTTTATGAGCTGGGAAAAGGACTTGAACCCTAAAGAACTGTGAAAGTGGCCACACTCGGCTGTAGGACTTGTGTCGTGGTTCCCCAGGACGACAATTCGTTCACATCAGTTTAAAACAGAGAGTCTGAGCAGCGATCTTTCAAGCAAAAGACTTTATTTCTCAGCACAAGAGATAAAGCCGGGGGCGTCCGGAACACTCCAAAGAGCCCTTGGGCTTACACTCTTTTATGTACATTTCAGCCTCCTATCTCAAGATCCTTATCTCCCTTTTACTGCCTGTCCTTGGTTGTAATCTTACCCTACAGCCCGCTCTTTCTCTGGCCATCATTATTTTAGTTGACCCTTTATCTGTTTTCTTTGCAATTGGTCATTCACTGTTATATCTCTTCGTTTCTTAAACCATGGTGGTTATAACTCTTGCTGTTATCTGAACTTTTCTGTTTGTACAATAATCGTGGTTTTGTAAGCTAAGGCGAATGTGTTTAGAAGAAAAGACATCCCCCCTGCTGATTTATAGTCTACTAATGTGTTTTTAGAAGAGAAGACACTCTCTCTGCTGACTTATAGTCCCCTATTAAGTTGAACCACCGAGCAATCTTTCTTGTTTTCTTAAGTGACTATTGTCTGCTGTTGCTAATCAGTGATTGCTATATTACTTCTTTAGTTCTTCTAGTTCCTCCACTTCAATCATATCGACTACACTTGATTATATTAGGTCACACGAAGTTACTTTAGGTTACATATTCATCTCACTATTCACCTAAATCTACTATATCATTTTACTAAAACCTGTGAATCTGAATTTCATACCTAGCTCATACAATATCTAATACAATTTCCCTTACAAGTGAATCTGAATTTCATACTAAACTCATACAATTTCCCTTACAAGTCCCCCCTTTGAGGCTATTCCCTAGCCTCATCCCAATTACCAAGCTCAAATAATCCCCTCGCTCGATCCCATTTGTATTTTATTTTAATCACTCTTTGCAGGCGATGTGGAGGAGCCGAATATTTTGGTCAGGGATCAGTGTCCCTATTCTAACTTTATCATAATTTGTCTATCCCGGTTCTGATTTTTGGGTTGCTCCTCCAGATTGCCTGCCCCTGACAGTCATCAGCCAAAAACCTTCCCACTCTTGTCTAGGGAAGGGAAAAAGACTGATTCCTGTGTACAGACTAAGTTCTCCTGGTTTCGTGCGGACTTCAGCAAGGTGCTGTTGTTTCCACAAGGTGATCTTCCACTATTGTAGTTATTTTACAGAGTGACGAGTTTCAACTTCGACCAAGGTCATTGTGAATCCACTCAGCGGGGGCGGCTCAAGATTTTCCCATTCCTCTGTTTTTTCTCTCGAGCGTGAGCTGCTTATCACCCGCGTCACCATCTGCCGCGCTGCCACTCTGGTAAGGAAGGATCTCAGGGCGGGTAAAAAACAACAAAATATCAATCCCAGAATGATTATTGTTGCGATTGCTACAGCTCCAGCTTTGGCAAACCACGCCCCCCATCTTCCTAATATTCTGTCCAGCCAACTCCATACCTCATGCCCAAACCCAGCATTTTCTTTCACTTCTTTCTGAAGATTTTTTAACTTATTCATGGCTTGTGTAAATGACCCTTCTGGATTAGTGTTATTAGGGATAAATGTGCAGCACTGATCCCCAAACATAACACACACCCCTCCTTTCTCTGCCAGGAGCCAATCTAACGCCTGTCGATTTTGCCACGCCATTTTGCTGGTCGCATCCAACTGCTCTCCTAAGGCCTCCAGGGCATCATTCGTATAATTAATAAACCTCTGCTGATTATAATAGATGTAATTGATCCACTCAGTATTCTTGCTGGGTGTGATCCAAACAAAGAGGGATTCAAACCCTGCAGCTATTTCGTTCCTAGCTTTGAACTCATTCGGGATGCCGCAGGGCTGTCCGATTGCGTCCAATTTTATCGTAGGGTCAGGGGTATATGCCCTCTTAACTTTTTGTGATTTAATTTCTCTTTCCCCCGGTAGTATCACAATGCTCTGGGCAAACATAACTCGAGCACATAGTCCTTTCCAATTCTGTGGTAATTTTGCCAATAGCCCTTTCTCCGGGCCACAAAGCCACCAGAGATCGGCCAGTTGATTTTCTTGATAGTCTAACACAAAAGGAGGGGGTGCCCATCCCCCTCCTGAGAGGATCAGATAAAGAGCATCGGTTATATTCCAAATCCTTTCACACTCTCCTGTGTAATTTCCCACACTACTTCCTGTGCTACTTTCCCTCCAATAGCAATCTCGGATTTGTAAGTTGGGCTCTACACTCCATTCCTTTGGGACCGCGTCCACTGCCGTTTTTGGCCACTTTGGACATCTGTGGGTCAAGTTGTAGATGCCCTTTTTTACCCCAGCAAACAGGATGCAGTGGTATTGACACAACGGCGACTCACCTTTACAAAGGTTATCACATGCGGATCCGGAACAGTCTATCTTCTCATACGAGTAGTTCCGATTCCCTATCATATGATACCGTATATGTGTGGTATATGGACGGCAATTTTCCTTTCTCCAGCTTTGTTTCCTGGTTCTACAGTCTCCTGATCCCCATGGTATATCAGTTACTTGGGTGTTAGGTTTCTCTGATGCACATACTACACACTCTTTCCCATCACTGTTTTTCTGACCTGTATACTCAGCCCATTTCCACCATTTGTTTTTCTGCGCTTTTCCCCAAATAGTATTTGTGCTCACTAATCGTTCACGTTTTGTTCGTCTTAATACTCTATCTTCCTGATTTTGCACCCTTATGTCTTCTGTATCCCATTCTCCTTTTCTATGGGTCACGGAAGTTCCTAAGGGAAATAGTTTCCAACTCCCAGGTGGGGAATGGGGCCCCTTCCCTGTCCTCACCTCCCTCGGCACCTTGACTAATAGGCTCAGGCTGGGCATTTGTATCATCAGCCAGCTCATGTACAGAACTACTTTCATCATCCTCTATTCTTTTTGTTCTTCCTTGGCTCTGTTCCTCCTCCCCACGATTCTCCCCGTGTATTTCTATTTCTTCCTCGCTATCACCTCTATCCACTCTGTGTACTTCTTCAATTTCCCTTCTCTCCCCTACCCCTGGTACCGTTCTGGTACAATGGTTTAAGTGATACCACAGTGTACTGCCTTCTACTTGCAACGCCGTGGGAGACACTTTGGTGACTTCAAACGGTCCTTCTCGTCTCGGTTCGTTCCAACGTCTCCGGAACTTTCTGATGTATACTCGATCTCCAGGTTTGATCTGATGTTCTGTTACCGGATTCTCCTCCTCCTTGGCTTTTTCCTGTTCAAATATAGTTCTATGTATAACAGTTAATTGTTGTATATATTCTTTTGTGCTTTGATCTAAACATTCTAGCGTAGGACCTCCTGATCCCCTGATCTTAGGTACCGGCATTACTCTTCCTGTCATCATTTCATGAGGGCTCAAATGTGTGATTCTGTTTTCCTGACTCCTATATTGCATTAGAGCCAATGGCAGAGCATCTATCCAGTTTTTCCCTGTTTCACTGCAAATTTTGCTTATTTTAGCCTTAAGGGTCCCGTTTGCTCTCTCCACCATTCCTTGGGATTGAGGGTGATATACGCATCCAAACTTCTGCTTTATTCGGAGTGCCGAGAGTGTCTCTCTCAGTGCCCTTCCTATAAAAGCAGATCCATTGTCTGAACTTAATTGCGTGGGTATGCCAAATCTTGGGATAATTTCTTTTGACAGGAAGTTAATCACCGTTCCAGATCCTTGATCTTTGGATGGCGTTGCTTCTATCCATCTGCTGAATCTATCAATAATCACTAACATGTATCTTTTCCCTCTTACCACCTTTCCCATATCCACATAGTCCATGCATAGATGTTTAAATGGTCCTTCAGGAATGGGTATATGCCCTATTGGGGCAGTAATGCCCTTCCTGATGTTATTCTGAGCACACACCTCACACTGACTTAGTATGTAGTCAATCGAGTTTTGCAGGTATGGTGACCAGAATCCTTCCTTCTTGATCTTTCTAGCCACTTCTCCTCTCGCACAGTGGTCCACTCCATGCGCTTCGCTAATTAGTACGGTTAGTAATGATGTGGGTGCTATGACTAATCCCTCCCCATTTCTCCATATCCTGTCCTGTTGTCCCTGTAGTGCTCCTCTATCTTTCCACATTGCCTTTTCAGCTACAGAGGTTTCCTCCTGTAACTGTGCTACATCCTCTAATGTGATATGAGGTTCGATATCCCCCGTACCTGGCCCTGGGTGTGGCCTTGCTATTTCTACTGGGGCTATCGTAGCCTCAATGCATCCTGACGCTTCTTTAGCTGCCTTGTCGGCTTTGGTGTTTCCCTGTGTGATGCTGTCTGCTCCCTTTTTATGCGCCTGACACTTAATTATGGCTAATTCCCTTGGACCCATCATGGCCCTTATTAAAGCCCTGATTTGACCTTCGTGTTGTATTGGTCCTCCTCCGCTTTTCATAAATCCCCTTTGCTTCCATATTGCCCCGAACAGATGGCAGACCCCGTGGGCATAGGCCGAATCAGTATAAATTTCCAATGCTTCCCCGTTTGCTAGCTCACATGCTCTGGTCAATGCTTTAAGTTCTGCCAGTTGGGCTGAACAGGGCTGTTCACATTTCTCTGCTTCTATGACTTCAAGTGTTTCCCCTTTCTGTTCAACTATGGCATAGCCTGCGTGGTTTCCTAAGTGATCCCTGTAACATGAGCCATCTACATACAGTATCCTTTTCCCTTCTGTCACTAGTCCCTCTGCTCTTAAATCTTTTCTCAGTTTCATAAATGTTTTTGCTTCTCTTAAGCATTCATGTTCTTCTCCTTCATGAGGTAATGGCATGTAATCAGCTGGATTTACTCTGTTGCACTTTATTATCGTGATATCTGGAAATGTGGTTAGCATTCGATAATGATGGATCCTAGCAGGTGTCAGCACAAATTTTCCTTGCTCAATCAATTCAGCTACCTTATGGTATACATGTATGTTTATCGGATATCCCATTGTGACCGTGGCTGCCTTTTCGTACGCCCACCAAGCTGCTGCCAGACCTTGATAGCACGGAGGGTATCCCATTGCTACGTCGTCTAGCTTGGTACTGTAATATGCTACAGCCTGCCTTCGTCTACCCTTGCAATTTTCCTGCATTAACATTGCTGTAGCAAATCCGGCTTCTCTGTTACTCACAAATAAGTCAAAGGGCTTGTCATAGGTCGGTAAAGCCAATGCTGGTGCCTGTGCCATTTCTCTTTTCACGTTTTCAAATGCGTCTGAAGCATCTTTATCCCATTTTAGTTTGGCTTTTAATTCGTCACACCCTGCCTCCTTCATTATCTTTCGTAGTGCCTGCGTTTTTTCGGCATAGCTTTCCACCCATTCTGAACTGAATCCTGTCATTCCCAAAAATGTCATCATTTGTCCCACCGTCTGTGGTTTCGGAACTTTTAGTACTGCTTCTATTTGCTGTGAAGCTATCTCCTTCTGTCCTGCTGATATTTCTCTTCCCAAGTATTCTACCTTTTTCTGGCACAGCTGCAGCTTTTTCCTTGATACTTTATGACCCCCTTCTGCTAGTCTTTCCAATAGTTTTAAACTATCCTTCCTGCACTGTTCTTGTGTTCCTGTGCATAATAATAAATCATCCACATATTGTATTAGTGTTCCTTCCAACTGTATTCCTTCTAAATCTGCTCTCAGCACCTGATTGAATACATGTGGGGAATGTTTAAATCCTTGGGGCATCCTATTGTATGTGTATTGTTTCCCCTCGTACGTAAATGCAAAGAGATACTGACTTTCTTGAGCTAGTGGCACACTAAAAAATGCCGAACATAGGTCTATTACAGTAAACCATCTACTTTCAGGTGGTATATTTGTCATCAAGGTATAAGGGTTTGGAACCTCTGCTGGCATATCTTCCACTACCTCATTAATTGCCCTTAGGTCATGCACCAATCTCCATTTTTCTCCGTCTGCCTTTTTCACTGGTAGTAGCGGTGTATTACACCTGCTCCGGGTTTCTTTTAATACCCCTGCTTCTATCAATCCCTTAATTGTCCCTCTAATTCCTTCAATTGCTTCTGTCTTGATTGGGTATTGCGGCCTATACGGCCCCTGACGTCCTATCTTTAATCTGACTTCAACTGGATTAGCGTTTTTGACCCTCCCTACATCCGTGTCCTGTCTGGACCACAACTCCTGCGGGAGAGAGTTCAAATCCTGCTCTAACCTCTCTCTCCACTCCAGTTCCTGTTTCTCGATTTGCACTCCTATTGTTATCTGCTTCGGTTTCCCAAGCATTTTAACATCCAAAATTATTTTCGTCATTTGTCCATTGCTGGACGTCCAAATATCTACATTGTCTGTCTGGACAAATTCTAAATCTTGTGCTCTCAACACCATTGGTCCTAGGTCTTTTGATCTGTATCCCGGATTCACTTTCAATGTGACATGTGGCTCCGCCCCAGATACAGAGAACCATTTGTTAACCCATTCATTCCTAACAATGGTGAGGGCTACTCCCTCTAGTCCGATTAAAATACTTCCTGACTTTATTTCCTGTTCTCGTCCTGCCTCCCTTTCCCATTTCTCCTGTATCTCAGGTTCCTGCCCTTCATCAAATATCATTGTACTGTGTAATTCTGTTCTTGGCCATTTGGCTTGTGGAACCCAAGTGTTTATAAGCTTTCCCCAAACTTCCCATATCTGTTTTTTAACTTGTTCCTCTATATCTCCCAACCAATATACATTAACCCCTTCCTTTCCTGGTATTTCAAGTGGATACATTCCCATCAAATCAATTCCTTGTTCAGTGCATTCTAATTTCAGTCCTAAACCTAGGATTGCATCCCTTCCCAATAGATTTAAAGGAGTTTTATCACATACTAAAATAGGTACATGGGTTGTCTTATTTCCAATGGTAACAGGCACCGGCGTCGTCATTCGAGCTAATGTTACTTTCCCCGAGAACCCCACAGTTTTTACAAACTGGTTTGACAATGGTAAGTGATCCGCATATTTCGTTTGCATGCACGTACATGTGGCGCCGGTGTCTATCATCATGGGGACCTCGATCCCTCCTACTCTAACGTTAACTATAGGTTCCTGCTCTGCAGTTTCTGTTATCTGTACGTACTGTCCTACCATTTCGGGGTTCTCTGGGCCTCCCTATGGGGAATTCTGATGGTTTACCGGCCCTTGAAACATCGGGATGCTGTTTGGCGATCCTTGGATCAGTTGTTGGCCTGTCTGCTGCTGGTTTTCTCCCTGTCTGGGGAAATTCCGCGGGCAATTCCTTTTTATGTGCCCTGCCTCCCCGCACCCCCAACACACACCTGAAGGGCCAGGCAGTGGTCCCTGTCTCGGAGTCTGATGATTAACCTGTCCCTGTCCTCTCTGATTCTGATAGGGTGGCCTACCACCTCCCTGTCCTTTCCCATTTCTATTCCAGTCAGTCTGACTTTGCAGGGCGTATGGGTTTTGATAATTTAGGCCATAGGCTCCTGGGTTCATGGACAGTGGGAAGGCAGAAATGTTATAGGTTATGACGGGCTGGCCTCCATCTCCGCTCCCCCCTTTGATTAGTGCAGGTATTTCCTCTGGCTTTTGCTCCACCATCATTGGTGCTATTTTTCTGGGTGCAAGATCCTCTTTTGCCTTCAGTTTATCCTTGCTTTTGATCTCCTCCAACTGTGCCTGAAGGAGTTTACGTTGTACCTCCTTCAGCTGTTCGTCTGCATTCTTTTCATCTTTGCGATGTCTCTCTACTGCATGGGCAACATAATCCACAAACTCTCAGTAATTTTTTGAGTCCAAGCCCACCACTTCCTCCAGCCTTGTCTTAGCTGGGGCTGGCAAGCCCTCTAGGATTGCAGCCCGGAACATGGAGTTGGTCAGTGGGTCTATTAGAATGTCCCTCTCCGTGTCCCTTCTCCACCTTTTTAATTGATTCTCCACATACACAGCTGCATTCTCCTCCTCACCCAGTGGCTCTCCCTTTAGGGTTTTTACATCCATTCGATTGGGGTACATATCCCGCAGTGCCTGCCAGATGTCTTGGCGGTACTGGTCCATTAGTATCCCATCCACCGCTGGGTCATAAGTTGCGGTCGGGATGCCAGCACGTCTCATTACTTCCGCCATTTGGTCCATTCCTAGCACCTTTGTCAGGAGAGCTTTGATGTCGCCCAGTGCCATCCTTTTTCCCACCATCCCTGCCTCCAACTGTCCAATCCACCTTCCAGCCCCATCCAAAATATTGGGTAATTCATTAATTAAATTAGGCAAATCCTGACCTGACCAAGGGATATACTGCGGTCTGCCACCCTTCAGAATCACCGGGAATACCCTTTTCCCTCTCCTATCCACATCTGGAAACTTTACAGGTGGGTGCCTTTCCCGCCTTGATTTTCTTTGCACCCCTAACATTGATTGCCTCCCTTCGTCTTCACTACTCTCTTCTGTTTCTCCTTCCGTCTCTCTCGCCATTCTACCTTCCTCTGGGTGCTTCCACCTCCATCCTTGTGATGTCTCACTTGCATACTCGCAAAAATCATTTCCTGTTTTCCCCTCATATTTATTTCTAACATTTTCTCCTCCCTCTTCTCGTTCTTTTTCCTTTTTCATTACCTTCTTTACCCATTCCAAAAGTTCTACCACCTTTACTTCGTCCTCCAACTCCTTTCTCCTTTGGTTCAGCCCATCCAAATCCTCTTCTGTTTTCCTAGCTGCTTCCTCTATACCTTGTTTCTTTTCTCCCTCCTTTCGTGCCCATTCCTCCTTCGTCATCTGTTCTATGTCATATTCTCCCTCAAAATTCATTGTGCCTGATATAACTGGGTACAGTCCCGTGGAGCTCTGTTTCTCTAAGTATGGGGGTGGGGCTACGTTTGGATCTTCCAATTTTGCTTTTTCCTCAAGTTGTACTGGCATCTGCATTCTACCTCCCCTCCATACCCCTCTTCTCTCTTTCCCTTCTTGTTGGAATAGGGCTAATATCTCTAACTCCTTTTCTCGCTTTTCCCTTCTTTTGCTCGTTTTATCCTTAATCTTATAGTTCTTTATCATTCCCTTCTGGTCCTCACACCTCTCTATGGACCATGTGCCTTCCTCCGGCCACTGTGTATTGGTCTTATTTGTTCTTTTGGCCCATTTTTTAGAGACGTGTTCTATATCTCCCCTAAGGGCTGGGAACTTATCCCCTAACATCTCCACTGGTGTCTTAACTTGGTGCGCCATTACTCATCTTTTTGGATCACTGTCGCAATTTTTGTCACTTAGTCTGTCAGAGTTAGGTATCACAGTGATTATTACTTGCTGTATTGTTTTTCCGTGCTCAGTCCCCTGTTTACCTTTCCTTTGGATTTCTTTTGCCAATATCTGTAATTCTAACCGGGGTCCTGATATCCACTTCCCCGTAGTCCCCTGTCCCGGCACTATTTTCCTCTCCCGGGCCAGAGGGTAGTAGGTTTTCACTTGCTCGTCTATGTGTATAAGAATCCTGTATCGGTCAGATCCCTTTATTAATTTCTCTAGGGTTTCCAATTTTATTTCGTCTATCCAATTCCTATCGACTACTCTTTCCCATTTTACATACGGCCACTCATTCTTTATCTCCTCTAAGTTAATTATGTGTGTAATCTTTTTCCAATCCAGTGTTGCTTCCGTTTTTGTTATTATTCAAAGATTAGTTATTCCCAATCTTGTCACCAGGCAGTTTTGTCAGGGTAATTTTTCAAGTTGTTAGTTATTACCCTACCTATATTCCGACTCTCTCTCTTATTTCTGTCCTTCACGCTGTTTTCTCAGACCAGTTTGTTCAAATTGGTCTTTTACTTCCTCTATTCTAGCTGCTACTCCCCTTTCCTGTGGTTAAAATCCACTCCTGTGCTTTTGACTACTGTACTAGGTCAGAGAGCGATCTCTCACTGATCTCTCTCCCTCTCGGTTGACGTCCCTTACCCGAGGTCCTGGGTAGGTTTGGACTGGCAGATTTTCCCACACTTACTCTCTTCTGGGCAAGTCGTGACCTGAAAAACCCGCTCCAAACCGCTTGACTTAACCTAATTGCCTTACTTTAGCTTTCGGCCTTTTTCCCGTCTCACTTTTTACCCATTCACAGACAATACAGTATTCGCAGCGCGCTTTTGCATGCAAAAATTCTGCTCTTCGGATCAGACTCAGTCTCTCAAAATTTTTACACAATTTGGTTTTACCTGTGCAGGATATCTTTTTGGGTTGGGGAGATCCAGGACCCGCAGAGAGCCGGGCGCACCGGGCCTCGAGAAAACCCCTTTCTGACAACAAGGATTTACATGCATGCAAGTCTGCTTACCTTGTTGACAGAAGGCCGGCTGGGGACTTCTCGGTTCCGGTTGGACCACCGTCTCCGCTACTCCTTCCAGATGCTTTTCTGGGCGATCTCTCACCAACCCTGCTAAGCAGCGCCAATTTTGTCGTGGTTCCCCAGGACGACAATTCGTTCACATCAGTTTAAAACAGAGAGTCTGAGCAGCGATCTTTCAAGCAAAAGACTTTATTTCTCAGCACAAGAGATAAAGCCGGGGGCGTCCGGAACACTCCAAAGAGCCCTTGGGCTTACACTCTTTTATGTACATTTCAGCCTCCTATCTCAAGATCCTTATCTCCCTTTTACTGCCTGTCCTTGGTTGTAATCTTACCCTACAGCCCGCTCTTTCTCTGGCCATCATTATTTTAGTTGACCCTTTATCTGTTTTCTTTGCAATTGGTCATTCACTGTTATATCTCTTCGTTTCTTAAACCATGGTGGTTATAACTCTTGCTGTTATCTGAACTTTTCTGTTTGTACAATAATCGTGGTTTTGTAAGCTAAGGCGAATGTGTTTAGAAGAAAAGACATCCCCCCTGCTGATTTATAGTCTACTAATGTGTTTTTAGAAGAGAAGACACTCTCTCTGCTGACTTATAGTCCCCTATTAAGTTGAACCACCGAGCAATCTTTCTTGTTTTCTTAAGTGACTATTGTCTGCTGTTGCTAATCAGTGATTGCTATATTACTTCTTTAGTTCTTCTAGTTCCTCCACTTCAATCATATCGACTACACTTGATTATATTAGGTCACACGAAGTTACTTTAGGTTACATATTCATCTCACTATTCACCTAAATCTACTATATCATTTTACTAAAACCTGTGAATCTGAATTTCATACCTAGCTCATACAATATCTAATACAATTTCCCTTACAAGTGAATCTGAATTTCATACTAAACTCATACAATTTCCCTTACACTTGACCAAAATGTCCCAGGGAGCCCAGCCAGCCTGTGTGTGTGTGTGTGTGTGAAGGGGCCCAGTCCAAAATTGCAAGCAGCCAGAAACCCGACAGACTGCTGATTAGGTTATCAGCAGCACAAAAGGACCTGACGAAATCACCAGACTAGGCCGGCAGCAAGACAATGCACCTGGTCTGGACTCAATACAGGTGATAATGGCCTTGTCCCAGAGCGAGGAGAAGCCCATTTCCCTAATGGGAAAACAATTAAACGATCTCCGATGGAACAATACAGGACAGCAAGGGACCTATCACCTGGGATGGGACTATCTGGTCTCTATGGACTGTAAGATCGCAGCTGCAGATAACCCTAGCAAGCCTTTGTCTGTGGAACTGCCGGTTGGAAGGGGGCGGAGTTGGCAGGAAAAAGAATTCAAGTTTACAATATAAAAGGATGGTCAGGCCGGCCATGTTCTCTCTTTTCTCTTCGGACCAGCATGACAGCACTCTCCACTCGGTCGTCTCCAGTACGCAGCCTGAAGCCCACTGAGCAATTTAAACTAGGATTGTGAGTATCCCCTGGTAATTCGCGAAGTTCCCGAGATCATCATAGTGGTTGAGGCTTTGGGGAAAGTGGGGGGGCTTTTGCATGCACCTTTCATAGTTTAAGACACTGGTAAACTTGTATAAAGTAAGAATTCCGAGGTGTCCGTTTTAGTATTTCCTTCCATAGTTATAGTCTCAAAGAGCATAAGGCAGTGTGTGTTGTTTTCCTGGTGTTTGGTGACCTTTGACCTTGATGTTTTAATACATATATATATATATATATATATCTTTGACTTCCGTTGGAGTCCGTTTTGATCTTTTCAATTTCTCACCAATGATCTCTGACTAAGTCACAATATAAATATTCCTTACCATAATTCCGGAGTCTAGAACTGAGGGTACCCTGGGCGCTTCGAAACCGTCCACTCAGGAAAGGCTGCCAGGTAGTGGATAGGCAGCAGTTTCCTTTTCTCTCTCTTGGGAGCGCTACTCTAGTGAAGTAGACGCAAGGTGGCCATTGTTCCATCGGCAAGAGAGAGAATCACTCGGGCATTGGTGGGGTTTGGGTGACGGAGAACCCAACCTAAAATAAGCCCAGTGGAGTTAAAAAGAGGGATCCCGCTACAATGGCAACCGCGACAGGACTCCGGTGGTCTGGAATATGTGACTTGTCAGAGGGGGTGAGGGAAAGAAGCAAAATGGAGGAGAGAATCTCCTCATATCTGTGGAAAAAGGTCAACCTCAACAAAACATGGGTATTAGCACTAATCAATGCAGAGCAGCCCGTAATGGCTGCGGCTGCATGGACAGAGAGCAAGGAATACACTAAAGGGTTGGAAAAGACAGTTTGGCTAGCCTGCCTGTCCCAGCAGGTCGCCAAAATGGAAAGGAGGATTGCTGTTCTGGAGGGAGAGTTGAGCAAAGTTAGGGCCAGCGCGGGGGACAGCGCTAGAGCAGGGGAACAGTTATTTAATGAATTAACTGATGCAAGGCAGTGCATCCTACAAGCTAGCGAGTCACACCGATACGAAAAGGAATTCCTCCAATGCCAGGTAGTTGAGGCAAAGGAGAGAGAACGGAAGGCCCAGGAACTCCTGGCTCAAGGTGCGCAGAGGTACAAGGAGCTGGAAGGGAGGTTCAGGGACATCCAGGCAGCGTACAGGGTGGCTTGCGACGAGTTAGGTGATGGCGAGCATGGGCCGTGCCAGGCACGGATAGAAGAGCTGGAGGAGGCTCTGTCCAAGGTCAGGGGACGGGTGCACCTGGGAGGTCCAGGAGGGTCCCCTAGGGGCAGAGGGCTCCTCGCAGCGGATGATTCCCCGGGCGCTATGGGGAATAGACCACCTCCTGAGGCGCCGGAAACGTGTCCGGGTCAGCAGGTGGGGTTCGGGCTGTCCAGAGAGGGGCAGGTCCAAGGGGGGTCAACGGGGTACCCCCAGGTGGCGGCGTGTCCGCTGGGTATAGTGCACCATTCCTTTGGGAAAGGGAACAGACCGCTGCCTGAGATGCCGGTAATGTGTCCGGGTCAGCAGGTAGGGTTCGGGACGTCCAGGGTGGGGCAGGTCCAAGGGGGGTCAGTGGAGTATCCCCAGGCTGTGGTGTCTCCGACATGGATAGCACACCCCGGAGTGGTGGGGCTATCGAGCATGGAGGGAGAGCCGGATGCCGATGAGGCAGGGGGGCAACAGCCCCAGGTGGGGCAGATGTGCCCAGTTAGACAAAGAAAGTATGGTCCCCCGGTGGGAGGGGACGCAAGGGGACCAATAGAGAGCAATATAATAATTCCCCATGGGGCACATGTGCTCAGGGGGATGGTAACCCACATCCCAAGACTGACTAGGGCGGGAGACCCGTCGTTACATTTTATGGAGGCGCAACAGGCAGCCGACATAAATGATTGTGATGAGGTGGAACGGGTAAAACTATTACTGATGACCCTAGACTCATATCTATGTAAGGCAGTGACCTCCAGGGAAGGGGGAAGACCTGCCACATGGGTAGCGGCACAGACAGCAGTTCTGGAGGCCATGGGGTTAAATCAGGGTAGTCCCTTCACGAGGGTGTGGGAGACAAGGCAGCAAGTCGCAGAGTCCCCGGACATGTTCGCAGACAGGCTGTGGACGGTGTCTGAGGGAGCGTGTGGGACTCCCTTAGACAGGCAACATCTGGACGAGAGGACAGCCCACTGGCTCGTGGCTAACTGCCTTCCGTGAGTTAGGGCAAAGGCCGAGCATTGGTTCGACTCGCAGGACCCCAACCTTAACGAGGCGGAGGTAATAAGAAAGCTCACCCTTGCGTATCGCAACAGGGAGAGAAGTGAGGAACAGCCCCATAAGGGCAAGGTGCATGAGGTCGCACCGGCACCCCTCCTTCGGAGGGAGTGGAAGCAGGAAGGCAGCCGGGCCTCAGACCGGAGGCCGGTGTGCTACGGGTGTGGGAAGCCCGGGCACTTCAGGAGGGAGTGTAGGAACCCGAGCAGGGAGGAAAGGGCTCCCATGAAAAAGACACCAACCCCGGTGGTAGGAGCACTTACCCCGGAGACGATCGATGTAAAGGATCTGCTGGCTTATCTGCAGACCAAGACAACAGGGTCCGGGCAGGTAGCGATGGCAACAGGCCAGGGCCAGCCCACACCACGAGCTCCCTTATGACTGCCAGCGGGCCAGCCCACCTTCCTATGTCCATTAGAGTATGGCCCCTGCGGGAGACCCTGGGTCAGGATGGAGGTCCAGGATGTGGTCGGGAGTTACCTACTGGACACAGGTGCTTCCAGTACCATTGTCCACACGGACAATCCCCAAACATCCCCTCCATCCAGCGGGGCACCCTACAGTCTTGTCGGCTTCACGGGAAACGAGAAGACTGGTTTTTTCTCTGTTCCCCTGTCCATCAGGTTGGGGACACTCCAGGCGCGGTGGAAATGCGTCCTGATGAGATGGGAGCAGGAGGGAAAGGGGATCCTAGGCGCCGATTTTATAGTGGCTCATCAGGTCTTGGTGGACCTGAGGAACCACTGTTTGTGGGGCATAGCAGGGGAAGGGGCTGAGAAAGAGGTCATGGTCATAGAGAGGGCACAAGAAAGGGAGGCTTTGTGTGTAGTGAAACCCAAGGAGGGGTATGATTTGGAAGCCATGGTAGGGAATACCTTGGAGGAATATAGGGGGTATGTCCGGAAGAATTTGGCCGCCTTTGCGACCCACAAGCACGATTGCGGGAGGGTCACTGGGACAGAGGTCAGGATAGATGGAGACCCCATGTCCCGACCTCAGAAACAGTATAGTTTCCCCCGGGAAGCGGAAGCAGATTTAGAGGTGGCCCTAAATTCACTGGTAGGGCAAGGCATTTTGAGGCCAATTGCCACACATGTGAACTCACCGCTCTGGCCGGTGAGGAAGTCAGATAATTCCTGGAGGGCCACAGTGGACTACAGAGTCCTTAATAAGAATATTCCGGCATGCGCCCCAACAGTAGCAGCCGTGGCGGACCTGTTAGGAGAAATTCCAGTGTCAGCCTCTGTTTTTACAGTGCTGGATATTTCGAATGGGTTTTGGTCCATCCCAGTCAGGCGGGAGGACCAGTATAAGTTCGCCTTCACATTTAAGGGGCAGCAGTATACATGGAGCTGTCTCCCACAGGGTTTCCACAACAGCCCCAGCATTTTTCACCAGTGCATGGCCGAATGCCTGAAAGAGTTTAGTGAGCCCCACAGACTGGTCCAGTATGTGGACGATATACTACTGTTCACGGACAGTAGCGAGGAACATGGCCCCCTGGTAGACGAGTTGTTGGGGTTACTCCATAAGGGAGGGTTAAAAGTTAACCCCAAGAAAGCCCAAATCGGGTTGAGGGAGGTCAAGTTCCTGGGTTTAACCCTTAGGGCTGGGGAGAGAGGGATAGATGCGGCCAGGAGACAGGCAGTGCAGGAGCTCCCAGTCCCGGTAGACGTTAGGGGGGTACGATACTTTTTGGGAGTCACAGGCTATTGCCGTGACTTCATTGAAAATTACGCCGTGACTGCAGCGCCTCTGCTCAGGCTGCTGCACAAGGGGGTGGAATGGGAGTGGGACAGCAAGTGCGAGTCGGCATTCGTCCGACTCAAGGAGGACTTGCAAAAGGCCCCAGCTCTGGGAGCCATTGACCCCCGGGAGGAATTTTTCCTGGAGGTAGCAGCAGGCAGTGATAGCCTGAGTGCTGTACTCCTCCAAGAACGGCATGGCAAGTTGAGGCCAGTGGTGTATTCCTCCCGAGTTCTCACAGAAGTGGAGCGGGCATACTCCAACTGTGAACGGCACCTGCTAGCCACATACTGGGCAGTGAAGCGGGTGCAGGTTTTTATTAGAATGGCACCCATCACCCTCCTGACCCATCACACCCCAACCCAAATGTTGTTAAACGGCCAGATTAAAGATGGCACGGTCAGTAGCGCCAGGATCACCCGGTGGACTCTCTTGTTGTCCCAAATGGCGCTACGGGTGAAGGGGCTGAGTGAGCCACAGCTCGCAGCCAACCTGGTGTACCCAGGGGAGCCACACCATTGTTCCGTAGAGGGGGTATGGGAGGTAGGTTTTGGTTTTCGGGCAGGGCTGCATCCCACGGGTAGGGAGATATACGTAGACGGATCCAGTTCCGTATCGGGGGGCATCAGATTCACGGGTTGTGGGATCTGGGACCCCAAAGCAGAGATAGCCCTGGCCCTCAAGCTCCCCCACACACTGAGCGCTCAGCAGGCAGAGCTGGCCGCAGTGATGTATGTGGTCACACATCCGGAGCGTTTCCCCATTCCATACACCATCTGCTCAGACAGCATGTTTACATGCAACTCGTGCACGGAGTATCTGGCCATCTGGTCCCGCCGATGGGAAGGCCCTCGCTACAAAACCCCTGTTAGAGAGGATAGTGGCTGCTGTAGGGGAGGGCGGGGATAGGTACATCCATAAGGTTAAAGCCCACTCCAAGACAGAGCCACGGGGTGAGGGGAACCAGAGGGCAGACAGTCTGGCCAGAGAGGGGGCTAGGTACGGGGTAGAGTGGGATCCTTACGGGGAAGGACAAGTGGCAGCAGTCAGGGGACAGCCCCGGAGAGGGGATCCAAGAGTGACCTTGGCCCCAGACCTAGCCACTGTTCAGGCACAGGATCCCGAGTTGAAGACCGCCATAGCAGCCCTGGGTAGGCAGGAAAGGGTAGAGGGTCCTTATGGAGAGAAGGACATGACCTTAAAGGAAGGCATGCTCTTTAGAGGGGACCAGTGGATAGTGCCTTCCCAGCATAGGAGGGAATTCATAGAGGTAGCCAATGAGAGCCCGGGAGCAGGACACCCCGGTCCCGAGACCACCTGGCAGCGGGTGGAGAAGGTAGGATGGTGGCCTGGCCTCCGGGAGGACGTTCGCGACTTTTGTGCGAACTGTTTAGTGTGTGCCACGAATAACCCCGATCCCCAAAAGAGGAAGGTTTCGCTGGGGCACGTCCGTAGGGTGGAGGGGCCGTGGCAGTCGGTACAGATCGACTATATTGGACCCCTTCCCACCGCTGCAGGGGGATACAAGTACTGCCTTGTATTAGTGGATGTGTTTTCGAAGTGGTGGAAGCCTTCCCGTGCCGAACAGCCACCGCCGTAGGCACGGCCAAGATCCTAGTAGGGAGGTGTTCTCCAGGTGGGGACTCCCGCAGTTTGTGGAGTCAGACCAGGGGAGTCATTTCACGGGGCAGGTCATGCAGGTGACCCTTAAGGTCCTGGGCATCAGGGCAAAATGGCATGTGGCCTATAACCCTGTGGTGAACCATCGTTGGTTCCCACTGTGGGGTTGTTCTAATGTTGTTGTTGGGCTAGGGTGTTCACACTGTGGGATTAATACACCTGTGGTTGTTGCTGTTGTGGCACATCCCAGTCGGGCCCCGCCTCCTGGGAGAGGTATAAGACCCCCTGCTCGGGCGGGACCCCTTCAGTCTGGAGTGGTGTACTTATATTCTAATAGTTCCATTGTTAGGCAATAAAAGCCTTCAGTTACCAAAGCCTTGTGTCTTGTGCTCGATTGACGTGCATCAATTTTATTGCCTAACACTAAGCTCTCGACGGAAAGGAGAGTATGGAACAAATACTAAAGCCAGAGCGTCTGACGCTGGATCCATGTGCGGTCGGCGCCTCTTACACCTTCGACCACTGGCTGAAGTGTTTCGAGGACTACCTGGCAGCCTCTGCAGCGGTCATCACGGATGACGACAGACTCCGGGTCCTCCATGCGAGGGTAAGCGACACTGTCTACCTCGCGATCCGTGCGGCCACCACTTACCCGAGGGCCCTCGAGCTTTTAAAAAAGCGCTACACGAGACCTCCCAACGAGATCCACGCTCGTTACCTCCTCGCTACACGACGTCGGCAGTCGGGCGAAACCATGGAGGATTACGCCAATGAGCTCTTGCAGCTTGCCAGGGGCTGCGACTGCAAAGCTGTGTCGGCTGAGCAGTACATGTACGACCTCGCCCGAGATGCGTTTGTGGCAGGGGTAGGTTCTTTGTACATCCGTCTAAAGCTGCTGGAGAAGGGGAATCTCAACCTGACCCAAGCTATGGAGATGGCTGAAATGCTTGAGGCGGCTTCGAAGAGCTTGGTCCTGTATCCGGAGGACCACGTGGAGACAACGTGGCAGGAGCAGTCACAAATCCCTCCTCGCCCCACGGGCTCGAAGTGCAGTATTATGGCGTGCTCCCATATAGACCCGACGACGGCGGCAGCCCCAGGCGGCCCGCGGTGCTACTTCTGCGGAGGAGCCAAGCATCCACGGCAAAAGTGTCCTGCTAAAGCGGTGGTCTGTAATCAATGCGGTAAAAAGGGGCACTACGCGAAAGTCTGCAGATTGAAGTCCAAGAACGGCAGTGCAGCCTGTGACCCTCCAGAACGGGGATCATCACCATCGACGTCGAAGTACCCACGAGGTCCGTCCACGTGCGAGTCCAGGACGACGCCATTGTGGTCGGCGGAGTCGGAGGAGGATGACCACCAGGAGTCGCTACGCTTGGCGCCCTCAACCATGTGCGATTCATGGGGGCGGCCATTTTGGTCGACGACGACCAGGAGCGACCAGCAGGGGTCCTCAGCATCGACCTCAGCTGCCTGCAGTGACGTCCAAGGGCCAACGGTGGCGTCGATCACCCTGGACCAGGCTAAGCACCACAGGCTTGACTGTTCAATGATGAACATTAAGGTAAATGGTCGTACAGTTTATTGTCTGTTTGACAGCAGGAGCACTGAGAGCTTTATTCACCCTGACACTGTAAAGAGGTGTGGACTCCGGGTTCTACCGGCCAAACAGACAATTTCTATGGCATCACAGTCCCGATCTGTACCGGTTCAAGGACGTTGTGTGGTAACTCTGAAAGTGCAGGGCACAATTTACGAGCGATACAGGCTCCTTGTGTTGCCGCATCTTTGCGCACCAATTCTCCTCGGACTAAACTTTATGGTCCACATGAAGAGTGTGATCCTACAGTACGGTGGGCCACTCCCTTCGCTGACAGTAGGGGACCAGCTGCAGCCTCCAAATTGTCCAAAGCGCCCCGCATGCAATCTTTCCACATTAAAGATCACCACACCCTCTTTATTTAAGAATCTGGTACCAGGCTGCAAGCCCATCGCTACTAAAAGTAGGCGTTACAGCGCTGAAGATCGGATCTTCATCAGATCTGAGGTTCAGCGGCTCCTCAAAGAAGGGATCATACAGCCCAGTGTTAGTCCGTGGAGAGCACAGGTCGTGGTGGTTAAGAGCGGGAACAAACCCCGGATGGTCATTGATTACAGTCAGACCATTAATCGATATACGCAGCTGGATGCGTATCCTCTCCCGCGCATATCTGATATGGTCAATCAGATTGCGCAGTACCGGGTGTTCTCCACCATAGACCTTAAGTCCGCCTACCACCAACTCCCCATCCGCCCAGAGGACCGACATTACACGGCTTTTGAGGCGGATGGTCGTCTGTATCAATTTCTTAGGGTTCCATTTGGTGTCACCAATGGGTTCTCGGTCTTCCAGCGTGCTATGGACCGAATGGTGGACCAGAACGGGCTGCGGGCTACCTTCCCGTACCTGGATAATGTCACCATCTGCGGCCGTGATCAGCAGGACCATGACACAAATCTCCAGAACTTTTTGCGCACTGCATCTCGCCTGAATCTGACCTACAACAGGGAGAAGTGTGTATTCCGTACGCGCAGGTTAGCCATCCTGGGATACGTAGTGGAGAACGGGGTCATTGGCCCAGATCCCAACCGTATGCGCCCCCTTGCTGAACTTCCTTTGCCCGCTAGCGCAAAAGCACTGAGGAGATGCCTAGGCTTCTTCTCCTATTATGCGCAGTGGGTCCCCAACTACGCGGACAAAGCCCGTCCGCTTATTAAGTCCACGACTTTTCCACTCACGCCAGAGGCCCAATTGGCCTTCAAGGCATTAAAGCATGACATTGCGAAAGCCACGATGCACGCGGTGGACGAATCCATCCCTTTTCAGGTGGAAAGTGATGCATCTGATTTCGCCCTGGCCGCCACACTAAACCAGGCAGGCAGGCCCGTCGCGTTTTTTTCCCGCACCCTTCAAGGTCCCGAAATTCGGCATTCAGCGGTGGAAAAGGAGGCCCAGACCATTGTGGAAGCCGTCAGACACTGGCGCCATTACCTGGCGGGGAAGCGGTTCACCCTGATCACGGACCAGCGGTCCGTGGCGTTTATGTTCAATAACACGCAGAGGGGCAAGATCAAGAACGACAAGATCTTGCGGTGGAGAATTGAGCTCTCCACCTATAATTATGATATTATGTATCGTCCAGGGAAACTCAATGAGCCCTCGGATGCCCTCTCGCGCGGAACATGCGCTACTATGCAGGAGGACCGCTTGAACGCCCTCCATAATGACCTGTGCCATCCTGGGGTCACTCGGCTCTACCACTTCATCAAAGCCCGCAACCTGCCTTACTCGGTGGAGGACGTCAGGTCAGTGACAAGGAGCTGTCGGATTTGCGCGGAATGCAAACCGCACTTTTACCGACCTGACCGGGCACATTTGGTCAAGGCCACTCGCCCCTTCGAGAGGCTGAGTGTGGATTTTAAGGGCCCCCTTCCCTCAACAGATCGGAACGTGTACTTTCTTAACATCATAGACGAGTACTCCCGGTTCCCGTTTGTTGTCCCCTGTGCGGACACGTCGACTGCCACGGTGATCAAGGCATTCCGTGATCTTTTTACCCTGTTCGGGTACCCCAGCTATATACATAGCGACAGGGGCTCGTCGTTCATGAGTAATGACTTGAGGCAATTCCTGCTCTCATACGGGATTGCCTCTAGTAGGACCACGAGTTACAACCCTAGGGGCAATGGACAGGTGGAAAGAGAGAATGCTACAGTCTGGAAGGCTGTCCTATTGGCGCTGAAGTCCAAAGGCCTTCCAGTCTCCCATTGGCAGGAGGTCCTCCCAAATGCGCTTCACTCCATTCGCTCCCTCCTGTGTACGGCAACCAATGCTACTCCCCACGAGAGGATGTTCTCATTCCCTCGGAAGTCGTCCTCGGGGATATCTTTACCAGCCTGGTTGACGTACCCAGGACCCGTCCTTCTGCGGCGACATGTGAGGGCCCGCAAGTCCGACCCCTTGGTCGAACCGGTCCACCTCCTCCACGCCAACCCTCAGTATGCCTATGTGGCATATCCTGACGGGCGAGAGGACACAGTCTCGATCCGAGACCTGGCGCCCGCAGGGGACGTAGCAACTCCTGTCGCTCCCATACCCCCAGTCACGAATCCCCTATCTCTTATTTCTCCCCCGGACGTGGCGCGGTCAGCACCGGGACCAGTGCATAATAGTTATACTCCACTGTACAGCTTGCCTGAGACTCGGAGATCGGCGCCATCGAAGAATGTACCGGGATCCCCTGCACTACCGCTTCATCAGGGTCAACCGGCCTGTGAGTCCGCGAGAGGACAGCCGGACGCTGTTTTGGAGAGAACGCCACCGCAAGCACCTGCTCCGGTGTCACCGCCGGTATTGAGGAGGTCACAACGACGGTGCGGTCCTCCAGACCGTCTGGACTTGTAGATTGTTGACATTTTTTTTATATAGTCTGTTTTCGCACCCCGCCGGCCTTTGTTCTCAAAGGAGGGGTGAATGTGGTGAACCATCGTTGGTTCCCACTGTGGGGTTGTTCTAATGTTGTTGTTGGGCTAGGGTGTTCACACTGTGGGAT
Source organism: Mustelus asterias (assembly GCF_964213995.1). Classification (NCBI taxonomy): domain Eukaryota; kingdom Metazoa; phylum Chordata; class Chondrichthyes; order Carcharhiniformes; family Triakidae; genus Mustelus; species Mustelus asterias. The sequence goes on along the minus strand of NC_135811.1, from coordinate 39,641,248 downwards.
TGTTCTAATGTTGTTGTTGGGCTAGGGTGTTCACACTGTGGGATTAATACACCTGTGGTTGTTGCTGTTGTGGCACATCCCAGTCGGGCCCCGCCTCCTGGGAGAGGTATAAGACCCCCTGCTCGGGCGGGACCCCTTCAGTCTGGAGTGGTGTACTTGTGTTCTAATAGTTCCATTGTTAGGCAATAAAAGCCTTCAGTTACCGAAGCCTTGTGTCTTGTGCTCGATTGACGTGCATCAAACCCCCAGTCCTCGGGTCCTGTAGAGAGGTTGAACCGCACCATTAAAGAGAGGTTGCGGAAGGAGACCGGCAACTCTCCTAACTGGTGGGTGGAAGTTCTGCCCCTAGTACTCATGGGGATCCGGGCTAGTCAGTCCAGGAGTACAGGGTATTCCCCACACGAGCTCATGACCGGGCGAGTCATGAGGACTCCGATTCATGTCATGGTACCTGCCCTGACAGAGGGACAGCTCAGGGAGGTCAATAGGGATAAGTTCGCAAAACAGCTGTTGGAACAGCTGAAGCAGGTTCACTGGCAGGCAGCCAGTAACATGGGGGCCCAGCACCGCAGAAACAGGCTGCTGCTGGAGCCCAGCACAACTCACGAGTGGGCCATAGGAGAGCAGGTGATGGTCCGCAATTTTGCGCGGGTGGGGACCTTCGAGCCACTGTACGCGGGGCCGTACAGTATAGTGGATAAGGCCAGCCCCCTGGTATACGCTGTTCAGCTCCCCCGCAAGGTGAAATGGTTTCATGTAAACCAATGCAAGCTCTTTGACCCCACCAGGGCCGGGAAGAGCAAGAAGGGAGTGAGGAAGGGGGTAGCAAGTGAGGAAGCCCCCGTAGAGGTGGAAACAGTAGGGGAAATACCTGACCCCACCGTTACCCAACAGGTGACAATGTGCTGTCCCAGCTGGGCAGCACCGGAGGTAGCGGCCGCAGTGAGGTTAACGGTGATACAAGCACCCAGCCCGGGTAATTTTAAACTACCCGAGCATCAGCTCACTGACCAGGTCAACTGCCTCAGTGAGGCCGAAGTTAGGGAGGCAGAGGAGATGGAGGTATCACCTCTGGTATGGGAGTCAGGGAGGGGTCGTCGGAGCAGCAGGGTCTCCAGACCCCCGGTAAGGTGGTCTCCCTCACACATGGCACTCAGGGCCCGACCCCGCAGCAAAAGGGCCCGGGTGGAAAGTAGAAGGCGTGGGGCACTACCAAGTGCGGCCACGGGTAGCCCAATCTCCACAGGGAACGGAGAGGGATTCCGGAAACCCTTTGGGGAAGGGGAGGCCAGGGGCAGTCAGGACCCTCGGCCCACGGAGGTCCGGACCGGACGGTCGGGCCAAGCAGACGACTGGCCTCAGCAGGGTGAGGATCAGTTTTAAGTTGGCCACCCGGAGACGGGTGGCGGTGTAAATAGATATAGGATTCACGTTCTGGTTGTTTTAGTAGTTTTCCGTGTAGATTATTCTGTGTATGTGATGTTTTCCGAATTGGGAACAGTAGTGTGGAGGTCGGGAACTTCCACTGTTTAAGAATGGACGCAGGGCACTAGGACCCTGGGGAGCCGGGCTGCGAAATACAGTACTGCAGCCGGCAGCTTGTGAAATTGCACGGCGGCAATTTCAAAAGCGGTGACTGCAAGCGAGGAATACAATGGCGCCCTTCCGTTTGAAGTGGTTCCAGGAAGGATGGGCAGCAATGTGGAGGCAAGGAAGTCTTCTGTTTTGTTTTACAGATGGGTCGTCCTGCCATATGGATACTGAGTATAACAATGTGCCTGGAGATGTGCGAGACCCGCAGAGGGGAAATGGAGGAGTCGTTGGTATATGGGTGCTCTGGCGGCAGGGCACCCCTCGTAACTACCGGTCAGGGAGACCTGGTGGCCTCGGAGCAGGCACGCTACTCCCACATGGGGAGGTGGCCTGGGTGGCTGGGGTCGAACTCGACCAGGTACCCCAGCCACCAGAGCTTCACATACGGAGAGGCCTCTGTACTCTGCAAAGAGATACAGGTGGCGACTGACCGGGTTAGGGTGACTGAGGGCAGGCGGGTGTGTTTAACCTGTAAGGGGGATGTTCCTTTGGGGAGGTGGTGGTGGCTCAGGAAGCTGAGCCCGGACATGAGGGATCGATCCTCGGACTGGGAACGACTGGACAATGATACCTACTGGACCATCATGGGGTCACCAGGAGGGATTACTGTATGTTGGGAGAAGTGGTGGGCTTATGATCAGGGGATATATTTGTGCCTATGGGGGTCTGCCAGGATATGCCCCCAAGGGGCATCGATCACCTTCGTGAGGTGGTGGCAAGACTCCGGGGGCGGGATAAATTGGGACCGCAGTGGGAAGGGATGTGTAACTCCCAGGGCTGGGGTGACTGTGAAAGCTACCGAACTGCTGGTTCAGGTAAAGAGACCCCTGCCCACGGCCCAACTGATCGACCCCCACAACTGTCCGACAACCACCAAGGGGCCCGAGAATGGCCTAGTGCTTGTCCCCACCAAGAAGGTATTGTACCAGGGGGTACATTACGCTGTTGCCTCTGTTGTGTTAAATTTGACTGAAATGCATCTACCAGCATGGTGCCCTCGCGAGACAGAGAACTGCAAGTTCCGAAAGCGGAGGAAGACCGCAGAGCTGCGGAAGTTATTAACTCGATCAAACCTCCACAGCCCGAACCGAACCTCGCCAGTTTAACAAAAACCACTACTGTATCCCAATGCTGTGAAGTTTCTGTATATATATATATATGCGGTAACCCCTACGTTTGGGGGCCGCCGGTTTATTGCTGTACTTGGTGTATTTAATGTTTTTCCATCCCGCATATTGCAAGGGATTGTTGTAATGTACCTACCTATGTCACCTTTCTCTGTGCTGCTGTATATAAAAGGGGTGTAGCTCAGATTAAGGGGACTCCTCGGGACACAGAGCTTCGCGGGTTAGTAGGGGGTGCTTACAGTCACGAAGGAGGAGAAGTGTTGCCCCTCAAACATTTATGTCGATACGGTCCGAGCGAGTCTGGACGTATCGAAGGGGCATCTGTAAGTTTTTCGGGCAACTCAGGCCTTTTTTATGAGCTGGGAAAAGGACTTGAACCCTAAAGAACTGTGAAAGTGGCCACACTCGGCTGTAGGACTTGACCAAAATGTCCCAGGGAGCCCAGCCAGCCTGTGTGTGTGTGTGTGTGTGTGTGTGAAGGGGCCCAGTCCAAAATTGCAAGCAGCCAGAAACCAGACAGACTGCTGATTAGGTTATCAGCAGTACAAAAGGACCTGACGAAATCACCAGACTAGGCCGGCAGCAAGACAATGCACCTAGTCTGGACTCAATACAGGTGATAATGGCCTTGTCCCAGAGCGAGGAGAAGCCCATTTCCCTAATGGGAAAACAATTAAACGATCTCCGATGGAACAATACAGGACAGCAAGGGACCTATCACCTGGGATGGGACTATCTGGTCTCTATGGACTGTAAGATCGCAGCTGCAGATAACCCTAGCAAGCCTTTGTCTGTGGAACTGCCGGTTGGAAGGGGGGCGGAGTTGGCAGGAAAAAGAATTCAAGTTTACAATATAAAAGGATGGTCAGGCCGGCCATGTTCTCTCTTTTCTCTTCGGACCAGCATGACAGCACTCTCCACTCGGTCGTCTCCAGTACGCAGCCTGAAGCCCACTGAGCAATTTAAACTAGGATTGTGAGTATCCCCTGGTAATTCGCGAAGTTCCCGAGATCATCATAGTGGATGAGGCTTTGGGGAAAGTGGGGGGGCTTTTGCATGCACCTTTCATAGTTTAAGACACTGGTAAACTTGTATAAAGTAAGAATTCCGAGGTGTCCGTTTTAGTATTTCCTTCCATAGTTATAGTCTCATAGAGCATAAGGCAGTGTGTGTTGTTTTCCTGGTGTTTGGTGACCTTTGACCTTGATGTTTTAATATATATATATCTTTGACTTCCGTTGGAGTCCGTTTTGATCTTTTCAATTTCTCACCAATGATCTCTGACTAAGTCACAATATAAATATTCCTTACCATAATTCCGGAGTCTAGAACTGAGGGTACCCTGGGCGCTTCGAAACCGCCCACTCAGGAAAGGCTGCCAGGTAGTGGATAGGCAGCAGTTTCCTTTTCTCTCTCTTGGGAGCGCTACTCTAGTGAAGTAGACGCAAGGTGGCCATTGTTCCATCGGCAAGAGAGAGAATCACTCGGGCATTGGTGGGGTTTGGGTGACGGAGAACCCAACCTAAAATAAGCCCAGTGGAGTTAAAAAGAGGGATCCCGCTACACGGGTATCAGTCTCATTCTGAGACAACAGCTCATTAACAAGTCATCTGACAGGATTCCCATTGATGCATGTGGAGTGGTCCATAGCATGAAGAAGGAAGCAAGAGAGTCTGGTCTCCAGGGTTCCTCCTGACTGCTTCTTGAGGCCAGACTTAAAAGTTTGGATGGCTCGTTCAGCGAATCCGTTTGATGCAGGATGGTGAGGTGCAGTTCTAATGTGATTTATACCATCGAGTGTGGTGAAGTTTTGAAACTCAGCACTTGTGAATACTGTTCCATTCCAGGTATTCCGTGGTGGAAAAACATTGGCGTACTCTTTCAATTGCAGTGTGCAATGTCAGAGACTTCACCTCAAAACGTCCATCCATTTAGTGTGTGTATCAACAATGACCAGAAACATTGTGCCTTTCAATGGACCAACATAATCAATATGGAGTCATACCCATGGCTGGCTATGCCATTCCCACAGGTGCAGAGGAGCTGCAGCAGGCAACCTTTCTTGCAATTGACACTGTACATTAGGCTCTTGATGTCAGCATCAATGCCAGGCCATCACACATCACTCCTGACAAGCATATTCACCTTTGAGATGCCCAGATATGCACTGTGTAATTTCATTAGAAGTGGCTCTCTGCCTGTACAGGGATGACTATTCCTACTCCCCAGAGTACGATGCCCTCCTGGCATTTCAACTCATCCTTAAGGATAACAAGTGGTTTCATTTCTTCAGAAACTGGCTCATTGGCCCAACCTGTAAGTGTCCTGTGTCTCATTTTAGACAGAAATGGATCCCGACTGGTCCAGTATCTGATTTGTTTTGCCGGGACTGGCAACATGTCTAAACAATACAACGCTATGACAATTTCCCGTGGTACTGGAGCAGCTGATACACTTTCTTGTAAAGGTAGGCGTCTCAGTTCATCCGCATTCACTATGTGTGTTCCAGGTCAGTGCTTGAATATATATTCATAGGTGGACAGAATCATCGCCCAACGTTGAATTCTTGCCAATTTGATCGGCGGAATGGTCTTGTCTTCTTTAAAAAGACCCAAGAGTGGCTTGTGGTCAGAAATGATGATAAAGTGCGTGCTATTTAAGTAATGGTCGAATTTCTTGACATAATCCTTCTTTCACAATTTGTGAGTAGCTTTTTTCAGCCTCTTAGAGGGTTTTTGGGTTATAACCTATTGGCTTTTCAGATCTGTCATCAATCTTGTGGGACAACACTGCACAACACCATATGGAGAGACATTGCAGGTCAACACCAGTTCCTTAGGTCGGATGAAATCTACTAACAAGTTTGAAGAATGCAGCAATTGTTGTACTCCGTTGAAAGCTTCTTTCTCGGAGTCTTCCAAGGCCAGCACTGGTGTTTCTTTAGCTGATTATGCAAGCGGGTCAAAAACGCAGACAAGTTTGGTGAAAAACATGCAAATTAATTTATCATTCCCAAAAATGATTTGAGCTCAGATATGTTTTTGGGGGCCGGTGCCTCCTTTATGACCTTAACCTTATTTGAAAAATTGGCCACCAACAACCACAACCATCTTCTTTTGTGCTCTGACTCCAGCCAGTGGAGAGTTTTCCCTTCCAATTCCCAATGACATCAAATTTAGTGGTGCTCCTTGATATTACGTTTAGTGAAATGGTGCCTTTATGCCAAGGGTTGTCATTCTCACTTCTGGAATTCAGACCTTTTGTCTACATTTGAGTAAAGGTTGTAATGAGATCTAAAGCGGTGACAATGTGAGTAGTGATCACGTGGTGTCTGATTGCTTTGTAGGCACCTTCCATCATTTTGCTGATGATTGAAAGTAGACTTATGGGGAAATAATTGGCTGCAGTGGATCTCTCCTGTTGTGGACAGGACATACCTGGGCAATGTTGTACTTTGTTGGGTAGATGGCAGTGTTGTAGCTGTACAGGAACAGCTTGGCTAGAGGGGTGGCCAAGACTGGAGCACGATAGTCAGGATGTTGTTAGAATATCCAGTGCACTCAGCTGCTTCTTGATATCACGCAAAGTGTTTGGAATTGGTTGAAGACTGGCATTTCATAGAATCCCTACAGTGCAGAAAGAGTTCATTTGGCCCATTGAACCTGCACCGACAAAAATCCTATCCAGGCCCTATGCCCGTAACCCCATGTATTTACTTTGCTAATACCCTAACACTAAGGGGCAATTTAGCACAGTCAATCCACCTAATCCGCGCATCTATGGACTGTGGGAGGAAACCGGCAGAGGGCAGTAAGAATCGCCATGTTGCTGTGGGTTACAGGAACCACAGTCATAGGCAACGGATTTGGGATTTAGTTTAATCCAATCCAAAATTTCCAGTAATCTCACGATCACCAGTGGTGAGCATTGCTGCCTCACAGCGTCAGGGACCCGGGTTTGATTCCAGCCTTGGGTCACTGTCTGTGTGGAGTTTGCACATTCTCCCCGTGTCTGCGTGGATTTCCTCCGGGTGCTCCGGTTTCCTCCCACAGTCTGAAAGACGAGTTGGTTAGGTGACTTATTATTGTCACATATATTAGCATACAGTGAAAAGTATTGTTTCTTGCGTGCTATACAGACAAAGCATACCTTTCATAGAGAAGGAAAGGAGAGAGTGCTGAATGTAGTGTTACGGTCATAGCCAGGGTGTAGAGAAAGATCAACTTAATGCAAGGTAGGTCCATTCAAAAGTCTGACAGCAGCAGGGAAGAAGCTGTTCTTGAGTCGGTTGGTATGTGACCTCAGGTGGATTAGCCATGCTAAATTGCCTCTTAGTGTCAGGGGGACTAACTAGGGTAAAATGCCTGGGATTGTGGGGATGGGGCCTGGGTGGTATTGTGGTCGGTGCAGACTCAATGGGCCGAATGGCCTTCTTCGGTATTGTGGTCGGTGCAGACTTGATGGGCCGAATGGCCTTCTTCGGCACCATAAGGGTTCTATGATTCAAGGTGATGGAGACCAGGGCGAGAGTTATAGAGTCATAGAGGTTTACAGCATGGAAACAGGCCCTTCGCAGACACAGGGAGAACGTGTAAACTCCACACAGACAGTGACCCGAGGCTAGAATTGAACCCGGGTCCCTGGTGCTGCGAGGCAGCTCTGCTAACCACTGTGCCACTGTGCCATGTGGCTAGTCGGGATCTCAGGAGGAGATGGAGATGGATTATCCACTAGGCAATCCTGGCTGAAGGTGATTGCAAAAGCTGCTGCATTGACTTGTTAGACTCCCTTCAGCATTCTCCCGAAAGAGCCATGATAATAGCCCAGAAACTTTGGAATCACATGATTTGATTTGATTTGATTTATTATTGTCACATGTATTGGCATACAGTGAAAATTATTGTTTCTTGCGCACTATACAGACAAGGCATACCATTCATAGAGAAGGAAAGGAGTGCAGAATGTAGTGTTACAGTCATAGCTAGGATGTAGAGAAAGATCAACTTAATGCAAGTTAGGTCCATTCAAAAGTCTGATGGCAGCAGGGAAGAAGCTGTTCTTGAGTCAGTTAGTATGTGTCCTTAGACTTTTGTATCTTTATCCCAAACGGAAGAAGGTGGCAGAGAGTATGTCTGGGGTGCGTGGGGTCCTTAATTATGTTGGCTACTTGTTGTGCAACAGATGACTTCTTCCATCACCCTCCAGATAGCATTAAATTTGCTCCACAAATTTCTGGAAATACAAATTGATAACGTCACGGTGGTTTCAAGATCTCATCTGGACCTTGTGAACATTAGCTCCAATGACTTATCTCCTTAAGCAATTCAAATTAAGGGCAGAGAGAGAAACAGGGCGAATAGTGGAGCAGGAAATGTGAAACTTTTGAGGTAGATCAGATGCAGAAAGAGGGCAGAAGAATGGATAAATACAGAGCGAAAAAAAGAGACTGAAAGGAAAAGTAAGAGAAGGATTAAAAACAAGTAAAAGAAAAGTGCACGGAAACCTTGTCACTGAGATTTTATACTTGTTGTATTGGTTCCAAGGAAGTTAATTAATGATTGAATGGCGGGGTAGGTGTGAGCAGTGTACATTCTTGTTCATAAACTAATCTTTCTAATTCACATTTCTGAGTGTGAAAACAACTTTGTATCCTGGAAATGATTGCCTTCCAACACTAACAAGAGTGTGAATGGAATGTCTGACAGAAAATTATTGCAAAGACAGGAAAAGAAAATATTTAAGAAACTCTAACAACAATTCACTACCTGCTGGAGTTGACTCCCAGCTTCATTTATTCCCTTTCTGGACCTGTTTCTGGTTGAGTTTGATAGTCAGGACCATAAATCATGTCATTTTGCATTTCCCTATGACATGAATTATTAACCCTAAATGGCAGCAGCATTTACAGAGCAAAATCAGCAATTTTATAACTTCACAATTGATTTCAATGGAGAAACTCAGTGAGATTGCAACTCTTTAAGTTTTGATGACGCTAACACTAATATGCAGGAAAAGTTTATCATGCCAAAATAAGGAGCCATATCTATAGATGGAGTGTAGTGTCAATACAAAGGATAAAGGTGCAACCTACACTGGACGCTGGATTCCGTCCACAGCAGAAGTGGTGATATCAATTCTTGCCCTGTTCAGTTAACAATCGCTCAAGTATTTGCACAAAAACTCACTGCTGTTCCAAATTGGCCTCAGCTTTGAACAATTGAAATGAATCCCAAAGTCCAAAGATGTACGGGTTAGGTGGATTGGCATGCTAAATTGCCCCTTAGTGCTCCAAGATGTGTAGGTTAGAGGGATTAGCAGGATAAATGCATGGGGTTATGAGGATAAGGTGGGTGGTGGGCCTGGGTAAGATGCTCTTTCAGAGATTCAGTGCAGACGCGATGGGCCAAATGGTCTCCTTCGGCACTGTAGGGATTCTATATACAGTATTGTATATAAAACATAGTGTATTTTATACAATTCACACCATTTCATATGGTGAAGATTGTATTTTATACTGCACACAATGTATTTTATTTGGAGTGCACCTTTAGGGTAATGGTTCCTTTACATACACGTCATAGAATGAAATGCCATGGATGCGGCTAAAATGAAATAGCTGGGCATTAGTAGTATGTTCAGGTAGAACCTCCTCACTTAAAATGTGATAAAGTTGTGGGATAAATTAGGTAGGAAGAATCTTGAAACAGATAGGGCACAAGGGATCAACTGAATGAGATGTGCTTCAAGAAAAGGGATTGAAGAATGTCTTGTGAAGGTGGGAAGTGAGGTTGATCAAAGGAAAAATGTTGGCTGATTTATAAAAATGTTACATGGCTCCACACCTCTGGATATTGAGGTACCTTCATTTAGATTTGAGAGATGTAATAGATTTTACTGTGAGTAAAGACAAAATGCAAGCTTACCTTAATTATCCAAGACTGTTATTATTATGCTAACTTCAGGAAGTATTGACTCAGATTGATGAGAAATCTAATTGGAAAAAATGAGAACTATAAATTTGCAAATGTTTTGAAAAAAATGTTGCTTCAATTCAATTATTTCTTAAACAGGCCACTCTCTGGCATGGGCATTTTACAGTAGCATATCAAACTACTGAGAGATGGAGTTATAACCCTACTTAACACCAGTCAAATGTTACTGTTACATTCATGGTGGCTTGACTGTTCCATTAACACATATACCGCAAGTTATGCAAAGCAGTTTCCAAAGTCAAGCAGCAAAACAAAATATGATTGCTGTCAACCACAGTAATTTGTTTTTATCCATTCATGGGGATCTGGGTGTCGCTGGATGGGCCAGCATCTATTGACCATCCCTGAGGCCATTTAAGAGTCAACCACATTACTGTGAGTCTGGAATTATATGTAGGACAGACCGGGTGTGGATGGGAGATTTCCTTCCCTAAACGACATTAGTGAACCAGATGGATTTTTACAACAATTGACAATGGTTTCATGGTCATCATTAGACTTTAAATTCCAGATTTTTATTGAATTCAAATTTCGCCATCTGCCGTGGTGAGATGAGATTTGAACCTGGATCCCCAGAACATTAGCCTGGGTATCTGGATTTCTAGCCCAAGTGACAAAACAACTTTACCACTGCTTCCCCTATCAGGAGTTTTTAATAACTCTAAAGTTTGCATCCTACTCAAAATGAGTACAGGTTTCCTCTCAGTTGCTCTGTTAACTGCAAAGGGAAGTAATGAATGTTATAGCTTTGTTATCTACTTGGCAGAGGTTTTGCTCACTACCAGAGCATTACTCCCTCGTGTTGTTTGTTCTTGCTTCCAAGACTTCAGACTCTCCATAATTGTATACCATATTCCTAAATCACAAAAACGGCAGATGGCAGGTGTCTCACTGGGGTCTTAGGCAGACTTTTTCATTTCCATTTGATTTTATTCCCTACAAATGCCAATGCACATTGAAGTAATATCCATACAGTGAAGAAGCCATACAAGTGTGGGCTTTCTATGTTTCTGTCTGGTTAGTGGCTAACCAGGGTGAATCCAGAGACAACATGAAAATCCATAATGTTTACATTTCTGTTTTAAATAAAATCAGTGACCAGTACGCCAGATATCAAAGATCACGCTGTGGCTTTATAATTCATCTTCACAGATTGGAATGCGGAGTAATCTCCTCAAAGTAGAAAACTGCTTTCTTGCAGTCAAAGCCTGGATGCAGTTAATTCATACGAGGGAGTTATCTCAGATTGACATAAAGACACTCTCTTTCCTATGCTAACACTTTAAAACTGCTTGTAACAAGAATTGAAATATCAAATAATGTTATGAATCACACACACACACGCATGCAAGCACAGCGCAACCACAAAAATTGTTTGGGTATGAAATTGGGCTCTGAGGCACATTGTCATTTGGGAGCAATGGTTGCAGTTCGGGGATCAAAATGATGTCTCATGAGTGAGCAGGCACTTCTGCCGTGAATCATGCTGGACATCACCTCGATGAGGACATTAGCACACACAACTAATGCATGGCAGGAGTATGAAAAACAAAAAAATTCTGAGGTCAATCAGCATGCAACACCGATTTTTATTTTTTTATCCAGTCATGGGATGTGGGAGTTGTTGATAAGGCAAGCATTTATTGTCCATCACTAATTGCCCTTGAGAAGGTGGGGATGTAGTGCTTGTGGTGTAGGTTCATCCACAGTACTGTTCGAGAGGAAGTTCCAGGATTTGACTCAACTGCAGTGAAGGGATGGTGACATAGTTCCAAGTCAGGATGGTGTGTGACTAGGAGGAAATCTTGCAGGTGGCGGTGTTCTCCTGCATATGCTCTCCTTGTTTTTCTGGGTGGTAGAAGTAGGTTTGGAAGGTGATGGGGTTGCCACACTGCATCTTGTATATGGTACACACTGTTGTCACTGTGTTGGTGGTGGAGGGAATTAATGTTTAAGGTGGTGGATGGGATGCCAATCAAGCAAGTAGCTTTGTCCTGGATGGTGAAGCTTCTTGAGTGTTGTTGGAGCCTCAGTCAACCAGGCAAAAGTTTTGGTTTGTGTCTTCTGGATGGTGGAGAGACTTTGTGGGTAAAGTGAGTTACTTGATGCGGAATTCCCATCCTCTAACCTGCTTTTGTAACAACAGTACTTACATGGCTGGTCCATTTCAGTTTCTGGTCAGTGCCAATCTCTTGGATCTTGACAGGGTATTCAATGATGGTAATGGCATTAAATGTCAAAGAGATATGGTTAGATTATCCAAAGGCTGATGTTCTTTTGGAGCTTATGGCTGCAGCCAATGTCTTTTCTTAACCTTGTACCAGTCACCAGTCATCTTCCCCTCAAAAGCGGGAAGCAGCCTATGGTCACCTGGGGCTAAGGCGACTTTATCTTGTACCTTAAGCTAAGCACCATGATGGATTCCCACCAGCACTATTTAAAATGATCATCAACACACATGTTAAGAGCATTTAGGGAGCAATTCTTCAATCTGAACCTCAGCAAAGAACAACCTGGGGGATGTTTGAGCTTCAATAAAGATGGTCTCATTGAAATCTGCACCTGCTGCAGCCATTATAACTGCAGAGCGTGGTAACGGCAAGCATTGCCAGAGATGTGAAGGTGACCATGGAGATGAACAGTTTTGGAACCTTTTCAGGCTGGTGTTGGAGATATTTGTAACATCTTGCAGTTTGTCATCCACTATTGCCTAAGGGACGCCATTGATCTTTTCTATACAAAGAGAGCCAACTACATTTCATTCTCTCTCGCCAGAGACCCTAGGCAGAGTGAACATATGGCTTTGCTCGGATTGCAAGCTTTCCATGGTGGAGGGGACCATTCACTGTACACATACCTCACTTTGCAGCACCGCATGTGGTACTCTGAAACTAAAAGGAATTTCACTCCTTCAATGTCCAGGTGATGTGTGACCACTGACAGGTCAATGCCTAGTATCCTGGTAGCTGTCATGAAACCCTCATTCTGTGCAGTCCACTGTGCCATATGACCTGAATGGCCATGGCAGAGTGAGGATTGGGTGACAAGGGCTATCTGCTTACTAAATTTCTGATGACTGTGGTGTACAACCCATACACATGTGTACAGCATGCATACAATAAAAGCCATGCTTCCATGTGGATAGTAAACTCTGTTCAGAGAAACCCTACAGTACAGAAGTAGGCCATTCAGCCCATTGAGTCTGCACCAGCCCCAATCCCACCCAGGCCCTATTCCCGCAATCGCACACATTTACCATACTAACCTCCTTGACATTAGGGTCAATTTAGCATGGCCAATAAACCTAACCCACACATCTTTGGACTGTGGGAGGAAACCGGAGAACCTGGAGGAAACCCACGCAGACATGGGGAGAACGTGCAAACTCCACACAGACAGTGACCCGAGGCCGGAATTGAACCTGGGATCCTGGCACTGTGAGGCAGCAGTGCTAACCACTGTGCCACCGTGCCACCACGTAATGAAGGTGAAACAACTCTTTCGCTGCTTGGACTGGTCTGGAGGATCCCTGCATGCCAGTTTGAGTAGGTCTGAAGATTTGGAATTGCTGCATGCCACACAATCTCGGCAACATGAGGGGACAGCCCTTGTTACCAGTTATATCGTGTGGAACTGAGGAAGAGGAATAGGGGAGAAAACTGATATAGCATCTTTCTGTACATGAAGAAAAACTTAAGTGCAATGTCAGTAGCTACAGCCTCAATTCTCCATTCACCAATAATCCCACAACAAACTTTCCCTCTGTCACTGACCACCACCACATCCACTTGGCCACAATACAAAAGAGAAGAACCCACGTGATTAGCATTTCAATCTATAGTTATAAATGAAATCATGCCATATTGCATTCAACTATAAACTAATAATCCTTAGGCATCCCTTCATTACCTGTCTCCTGTGTGCCTTTGCTGTCCCAGTGCTGTGGTACTCCTAGTATCCCATTTGCTGCAGCTTGACTGATGGAAGGCTATTGACTTCAATACAGGACACTGCGGGTGGCCTTGGAGCATGATCTCAAGTTGAGAAGGCCTAGTTACAGACAGTAATCTCCTGGAGGACAGATTATTGGACTGCTGTGACATGTTGCAAGTTCCTGGCACAGTTGGTAGGATGTAGCATTTGAAGTACATTCATTGCCGATGACCACCGATGTGAGGTCACTGAGCATCATGTAGCCCTGCATCAAGGATCTCAGGACATGACTCCTGATATTGGCCTCTCCAGTTCACACTATCTTTAGCACATAGCTAAGGGGCCTCCTGGCTCCCCGTAGATACTGGACATCTCTTCTCCTTTCCACCTTCACCACCAAGACCTCCAATGGAGTCTCTGGAAACCTTGGCATCCATTTCCTTTCCTGTAGGGTTCCACACTCTTTACAATGACAGAATCACTTTCAGTATGACTCTGAGTACCTGTACCAGCTGCAGTGCACCCAATTCCTTTTAAAAAGTTCAGACTAGTTTTAAATGGTGTTCAGACGCTTTTGCACTGGTCTTCCGCTGATACGTGCAAACTGTAGATGAAGCAGTTAGCACAGACCACGTCTTGAAATCATTCTAATGAAAAAGCAGCACAAAAATTCCAATCAAAAAGGCCTATTCAAATTAAGTCCAATCATGGTCCCCAAGCTGTCAAGATGAGACATTGCATCCTATCTTGGGCTCGATAAAACAAGATCCAAGCTGACAGGATGAGGCATTGCACCCTCTCCCAGGCTTGATCTAACGCTTCATCTTAGCCGAAAGGCCGAGACGGCTTTGAAAAATTGCACCAGGTAAAGCTTCGGTTTAACCTCATTGGCTACCCTGATCCTTTACTCTACCCTAGCCTGGGCAAACCACCATCGCAAGGCGTCAGCACACCCCAAGTGCCATGGGCTAGCCTCGTCCCCTGCCTGATCATGGTTTCACGTCTGTATTTGAATCGACAGGCACGGCTTAATCGCAACATCATGATCCACATACCTGTTTTCGGGGAACAAGTCAATTTAGACACCCTTTTAATTTTCCAAATTAGGCACTTCCCAACCTGTATCCAGAATTGTGAAGGAGGCAGGTCTATGTAACCTCTCATTGAAGTTACCAACTAATAGGTCACGGAGAGATATTAGTTGATTGGCTTTTTATTGTGTAAAGGTTTACAATTGAAGTTCTCTCCTGGAGATTGAATGTAACATAAAGTTTCATATGCCTCATAAAAAGATGAGAATTATTTTGAAAATATTTTTATTTTATTCTTACCTAAGTGGTTGGAGCACTTTACAGTAAATTACCATCTTAATTACCTTCTGCTTAAAATTATCTACTCAGAAATTTATTGGACTGGATGGCTGCTTATTAGAAATGATCTTCAAACTGTAGAACGCTTGTTGTTCTAACCTGCACGTACACAGTAAAAAAAACAAGTACAGTTTGAGCACATTAACCTCTGTGTTTATCTGATGATAAATTTGGTTCTTTTCACATTAATTTCTGTATGCTTGAGAAAGAGTGTTTTGGAACTAACCATTCTAATTAGGTATCTCTGTAGAAGGTGATGAAGGAGGGAAATATTGCCAGAGTCAACCATTTGTCCTCAGTATCAACAGGCTGGTTGGGACCTGGTCACAGATCCAGAACTATGCCAGGCCAGAAACATGGAGCTGGATTTTCATCTTTGAGATGGGACTTGGGAGTCAGCAGATTACCCAAAGTCATGAACCCACCTCTGACCCAGCAAAGCCTAGAATCATAGAATCCCTACAGTGCAGAAGGAAGCCATTCGGCCCATTGAGTCTGCACCGACAACAATCCCACCTAGGCCCTATCTCTATAACCCCACATATTTACCCTACTAATCTCTCTAACCTATGCTTCCCGGGACACTAAGGGGCAATTTTGCATGGCCAATGCACCTAACCCATGCATCTTTGGACTGTGGGAGGAAACTGGAGCACCCAGAGGAAACCCACGCAGACATGGGGAGAATGTGCAAACTCCACGCAGACAGTGACCCAAGCCAGGAATCGAACGCAGGTCCCTGGTGCTGTGAGGCAGCAGTACTAACCACAGTGCCACCGTGCCGGCACTATTTTCATCCAGCTGAGCTGGAGACACCCTGGAGCTATGCCTGTTTGCCAGATGTGAACAAGTTAAAAAGCTTACCTCCATTTACAACCATCTCAGCCCAGTCCTAGAAATGAGTGTGAAGTCCCCTAATCCCTCACCCACATACCCAGAATCCTGTATAGACAGAACTCCCAAGGGCTATAATAATATTAGAAAGTCTTTGATAAACTCATAAATTTGTCAAAAGAAACAAACGTTGTTTAAATATTCTGTGAAAAATCATCCTCCTCTTAACAGCCTGTTAAAAAGCAAATCTTATTTGATTATCTACTTAGAAAATCATTAGTTTCTTAAGAAATTGTAATTTTGTCTCAATGAACAAGCTCTCATTCATCTTTACAGGTATGTCAACAATCCTGCCGAGTAGAATCCATTAGCAGGTTGGAAGTCAGCCAAGCATTCACAGTGAGATTCCACTGAACAGTTGTGTCACAGACCCTCCTGAGCAGAATACATTAAAGTCTTTGAACACAAACAGAAGCTCAATCATCAACCAAAGCTTCGAAAAACAGATGGCTAAGTTGAATTTCAAGAAAAAAGGAAATCAAAGAAATGGGGTCAGTTAACACTTTCAGATCTGGATTCCACTATTGTGCAATGCAGAATAGTACTTTATCCAGAGATAATGCACCTAAGGCATCTAAAGAACTTTCCACTTGCCCGACATAATTCTATCCCTTGACAGCTTGCCAGTTGTCAGAAGTAATAATTTGACAGACATACTATTTAATGATCATTTACCTTTTCTAATTAAAACCTTATTATCACTCACTGTATTAAAAACAGATTAAACTTATGCTACAGCATTTCATTATGACATGCTAAGTAGGCAGCACCTTTTATATTTACCTGTCATATGGTTCCCGACTCCAAACCATTGTTCCCGACCCTTCTGTACTGGTGTGACTCACATCAAATACCAAAACAGGGCTGTTGCCATCAAAATTGCAGAAAGTCTAAAATGCCCACTTTTGAAGTGGCGCCGGCAATGTTCAGCATATGGGCTCTGACCCTAGCCCCTTTTCCCATACTTATCCAAATTGCCGGCACCGGGAATGGATATTGGAATCTAAGATTTAGCTCCCATCTGTCTTTATCTAAGCCCCCTCAACACAGTTCTGCCCTCATCAGGATGGGAACCTCCAGGCCATGGAGATCCTGCTCATTTTAATGGCGGGGCTTCAGTTGAATAATTTCAGGCTGTCTCTGGCTAGATTGACTGCCTAGCTGGCGGACAAGAGCAGTAAGTAGCTGTACAAGAGACTGAGATTGTCCCCCAACAGTTAGTGGGAGACAGGAATTTCCAGGCTGTGATTGGGGCTGGGGGTGTCGGGGGTGGTGAGGCTGAATGTTTTAAATGCATGAATAGGATGGGAATAGAGGGATATGGTCCCTGGAAGGGTAAGGGGCTTTAGTTCAGATGGGCAGCATGGTCAGTGCAGGCTTGGAGGGCCAAAGAGCCTGTTTCTGTGCTGTAACTTTCTTTGTTCTTTGATTAGGACCATCCTTGGGGGTGGGGGGGCCAAAAGTTTCCATGTGAGATCGGGGGTGACATTCTTGCTCTGCCTAGCCCTCAGGCAGTGCTCAAAGGAGCAGATATTGCATTATCTTTGTTAGTCACCTCCTGCCATCTCAGACCTGGCATGGGGAGGGAACCCTACAACACAAGCCTCCCTCTGAAGTGCAGTTAAGCTAAGTTGTGACTTTGAACTATCAACTATCAAGCTCCTGCTTGACACATGTTGGAACCTCACTGATTTTCCTTTAAAAATAATTTATCAAGCAGGAATGGGGGACAGGTTTCTTGAATCAGACATTGTAATCCACACCTATCTTTGTTGGAGACCAGGGTTAAATTCAAAGCATTCAGGTCTCCAACAGGTGATGTGCATCAATTCATTTCTATGCATTAGAAAGAACAGCGTTGGGGAAGCTGTTATCTGCTTGAGCAGTGAACAGGCTAACATTTTCTGAGGATGAACCTTCTTAGCCAAAGCTGCTTAATTGATGATAGATAGGGATCAAATCTTTGTAACCAGTCTGCATGAGGTTTGCTTATGATCTCAGCTTCCCTCCTTATAAATTGTTTGTTTGCTCCCGGCTACAGAGTAATCTTTCATTAAAAGATTCCTGTCCTGGGTAGGAGTTCATTAATGAAACACCATAAAAAATAGATGACTTTACAATGAAAATGCTTCCCTGTACAGCACAGGTACATAATATGTTCAGCCTGCTTAGGCAGAACGCATCTATCTCAGTTTGCTAAGAGCAGTCAGTCACATACAGGATAATTTTAACTTTGCATTCAAAATGGGGATAAATGTATTCAGCCTTAAATGAGGTTTACACTTACCTCACCTGAATTCAGCGGTTTTGCCTCAGGAATGTATATAGTGTTCGAGCAGAGCTTGAGTGTTCTAAGGAGAGCTCTCTGCTCATTCCTATGAAGATTTCCTGCTCCAGGGTTTTTAGCCATTTCTAAGGCATCTCAGGCTGCTGGTGTTGCAGAGAGCAGTTTCAATTGTGTGGCTCTGAGGCTGTTGCAGTAGTGTCAAGAGGTGGCAAGGAGCTTTAAAGAGAGAATAGCAACCCAAAGACTGCATTGAGTTGCTGACTGAAGCCCTGCACTGAGAACGAGGCCTTCTGCTGCTGGGTGTTGATGAGAATTGGAGGGAAAGGAAGCAACTAAAAGGCCCACACAATCCATTCCTTAACCTTAGAATGGTTACCAATGTTTCTTGGGATTAACGGGCACTTTTCACACAGCAGTTGTCAGAAGCAATGATAAGTGGGGTGTTCAGAGGAGAAATCCACTGGAGACTTGTCCCCCTGCCACTACTACCATTATTTTCTTGCAGTGAGCATATTAGGAGAAATCTGCAGCAGGCCATATGCGGTTGGGGGAGGGAAAGGCTGGTCAGACAGAAAGTTGGTACAAACATTATGATGTACATATATTGTAGGTTAGGATTTGGGTATAGACTGCTCCTTTAACAGTGTGGGTCAGGTGACCCTTGGGCTATTAGCCCCGCCCAGTGTGGGACCCTGTTGGGCAGTCTTAGACCTGACTGTGAATGCAATAAACAGCTCCCAGTATTGAAGTATTCAAGCCTACCTTGTGATTCTTAATGCCCCTTAGTCCACAGGGGCATACATAATAAACATATGCCTCTAATTTTCCACTCATTCTCCATTTCTTTTCTGCTTGATTTTGGGCATGGCTTGCAAAGCAGAATCCCAGTCCTGTGTCTTTATGGTGTCTCCTTTCATATGTTGCCCCTAGATGGCACCAATCCTGCAGCTAAACTGCTGCTCCTCCTCACTAATGCTATGTGTTTTACAAAGTGCTCCCTCCTGTAACTCAAAGGCTCACTTGCCTCACGTTGATATGCTGGTACTTGTGACATTGCTTGCTCTGAAATGCTGGACTGGTTTGTCTGGGACTGGTGGCAAAAACTTTAGTACCTAGCATTATTGGTTGGCCAATTTATGATGTGCCAAAATTCTGCAATGTACTGGAAGATTTGACTGAGTGGGCAGCGAGAGGAGAGAAAATAAACAAATATAATGGGTCCTAGCCTGAAGCAAGGCAAGGCCATCTCTCAATACTTTTATTGTGCTACATGGTTCCTTTCATGCAGCTGGGTTAAGGGTCTAATGTTGTGGGTAGCACCAGTTGCTCCCCATTCCAAATCATGATGTGCCTGTTATTATTGTAAAATGAAATACATTGAAAAAAGTGCTGGAAATTTGGAAAGTACAGACTATGAAACAAACAACTACCCTATATTCCAAAATATATGATCATATAAAAATAGCTTTTTAAAAATTTGTTAATGGGATGTGGGCGTCACTGGCTGAGCCAACATTTATTGCCCATCCCTAAGGGCATTTAAGAGTCAACCACATTGCTGTGGCTCTGGAGTCACATGTAGGCCAGACCAGGTAAGTTCAGCAGATTTCCTTCCCTAAAGAACATTAGTGAACCAGATGGGTTTTTATGACAATCGACAATGGTTTCATGGTCATCATTCGATATTTAATTTCAGATTTGTTTTAAATTGAATTCAAATTTCACCATCTTCCACGGTGGGATTCGAACCCTGGTCCCAGCACATTACCCTAGGTCTGTGGATTACTGTTGCAAACTGCATTAGTGTGCCATTAGTGTACAGATACCATATCATTTGAGGGTCCTTGGCAATTAGGAGGTGTGCCGCATATTAAGATGGGCTTTTTTTTCCACTGTGTGAAGGGAAGTAAAATAACTCCCAAGTAATAATCACATTCCATTTGAGATGAAAGTATTTGATGCAGACCTGCCATACCATCACACATGATGCACCAGAATGCAGATTAATCTTCCTGAGATCAAAAACACATCTCTCATATGTGTGACTGTCCTTTTTAATAAGGGCGATTGCTTTCACCTTACAGATTTTTGGTTTGTCTCCTTGACCCAAAAGTAGTAAACATTACTATTTTTACCGAGGCTGCCTCAAGGAAGATTGAAATCCTCCCTCTGACTAGGTGTCACCATGCCCTTTGATGTATTAATGTTGAGATTGAAACACTGAATTCAGAATTCTCTCCAGTTTAAAAAAAAATTAATTCCCCTTCAAGGTCCCAGGTCCAACTATTTAGATATGTTGATGTGCAAGATACTGTGCCCTAGACTGCAAACATGTTTCTGCATAATATTCAATCTGAGCGAATGCAGCCCCAATTCCAAGCAAACTTCACAATGTGCAGGGAGATTCACTCTCTGCACTAGAGTGATTTTGTTTAGTTTTTTTGTGTATTCATTGTGGGACATGGGTGTTGCTGGCTAGCCAGCGTTTATTTATTTGATAGCACAAGCCACAAGCTTTCGGAGCGCTGCTCCTTCATCAGGTGAGTGGGAGTTCTGTTCACAAACAGGGCATATAAAGACACAAACTCAATTTACAAGATAATGGTTGGAATGCGAGTTTTTACAGGTAATCAAGTCTTAAAGGTACAGACAATGTGAGTGGAGAGAGGGTTAAACACAGGTTAAAGAGATGTGTATTGTCTCCAGCCATGGACTACTCTCCGGAATTGGTTGCATTCTTGGACACACGCATCTCCATCAAGGACAGTCACCTCAGCACTTCACTGTACCCCAAGACTACAGATAACCTCATGATGCTCCACTTCTCCAGCTTCCACCCTAAAGATGTTAAAGAAGACATCCCCTACAGACAAGCCCTCCATATACACAGGATCTGCTCAGATGAGGAGGATCGCAATAGACACCTACAGATGCTGAAAGATGCCCTCATAAGAACAGGATATGGTGCACGACTCATCGATCGACAGTTCCGATGCGCCACAGTGAAAAACCGCACCGACCTCCTCAGAAGACAAACACGGGACACGTCGGACAGAGTACCCTTCGTCGTTCAGTACTTCCCCGGAGTGGAGAAGCTACGACATCTTCTTCGGAGCCTTCAACATATCATCGATAAAGACCAAGGCCATCCCCACACCCACACTTCTTGCCTTCAAACAACCGCACAACCTCAAACAGACCATTGTCCGCAGCAAATTACCCAGCCTTCAGGAGACCAGCGACCACGACACCACACAACCCTGCCACAGCAACCTCTGCAAGAAGTGCTGATCATTGACACGGATGCCATCTTCTCATGTGAGAACACCATCCACCAGGTACACGGTACATACTCTTGCAACTTGGCCAACGTTGTCTACCTGATACGCTGCAGGAAAGGATGTCCCGAGGCATGGTACATTGGGGAGACCATGCAGATGCTACGACAATGGATGAATGAACACCGATCGACAATCACCAGGCAGGCGTGTTCTCTTCCTGTTGGGGAACACTTCAGCAGTCACGGGCATTCAGCCTCTGATCTTCAGGTAAGCGTTCTCCAAGGCGGCCTTCACGACACACGACAACGCAGAATCGCTGAGCAGAAACTGATAGCCAAGTTCCGCACATATGAGGATGGCCTCAACCGGGATCTTGGGTTCATGTCACACTATCTGTAACCCCCACGACTTGCCTGGGCTTGCAAAATCTCACTAACTGTCCTGGCTGGAGACAATACACATCTCTTTAACCTGTGCTTAACCGTCTCTCCACTCACATTGTCTGTACCTTTAAGACTTGATTACCTGTAAAGACTCGCATTCCAACCATTATCTTGTAAATTGAGTTTGTGTCTTTATATGCCCTGTTTGTGAACATGACTCCCACTCACCTGATGAAGGAGCAGCGCTCCGAAAGCTTGTGGCTTGTGCTACCAAATGTTGGACTTTAACCTAGTGTTGTGAGACTTCTCACTGTGCTTACCCCAGTCCAACGCCGGCATCTCCACATCACAGCATTTATTTCCCATCCCTAGTTGCCCTTGAAGGGCAGTTGAGAGTCAACCACACTGCTGTGGCTCTGGAGTCACCTATAGGCCAGATCAGGCAAGGATGGCAGATTCCCTTTCCTAAATGTCATTATTGAATCAGATAGGTTTTTTTGACATGCGACAATGATTTCATGGTCATCCGTAGATTCATAATTCGAGCTATTTTGTATTGAATTCAAATTCTACCATCTGCCATGGTGGGATTCGAACCTGGATCTCTAGAATATTAGCTGAGTTTTTGGATTAATACTCTCGCGATAATACCACTAGGCCATCACCTCCCCTGAGCTCCTGTGCTAAGCATTCTTTTAATATGCAAAATATTACAGAAATATCAATACTTTAACCACCACAAATATAAGTATTAGACATAAAGATCATTCTAAGCAAGGTCCTGATGCAGTTCTTTCAAAGTGTCATAAAAACATAAACAAGCATGAAATGAGATAAATTCTCCACAAGCCCATTAACACTGTTTTATCATTAAATCCAACATAATTATCTAGTTTACTTGTGGAAGATCCTGCAAAATTTCTCCCTGAGAGTCCCAGAAGTGGCTGAGTAAATACACCAGTGCTTTTTAAACCTGTCCGATTGTTTTCCACGGACGTTGCCACGATTGCCATTCCATGAAATATCACGGATTTATTCACATACACAAGCATTGGCAAAGGTAATCACAAGATGACTCGCAAGGTCATTCACCTTCAAGGGTATATCTAACAGTGTTAAAATGATTGCACCTTGCACTTGGGAATGGCAGTGGAACAAATGCTGCTAGCAAAGGTATCTGTGGAGCAGTGGTTTCAGCAGAGGGAGAAGCAGCCTTGGGTGATGAGTGACACTCAGAATTAATTAGGACCAAAATAATAATTTGGCTAAAATAATTTCATCTAAATATGGAAGCATTGCTGATGGAATCTAAACTGAACTTTTTGTTAACTTCAGGAACATTTCTATAGCAAAAGGGAAACAACACATAACAAATTTGGAATGTTTGTTACAGTGGCAACATTTAAAATATACATTTATTTGTGTATTTTTGTATCTCTTGGAATCATAGCATACATACAGTGCAGACGGGGCCATTCAGCCCATCAAGTCTGCACTGATTCTCTGACAGAGTATCTTACGCAGCGCCTCTCCCCTGCCCCAGATTTCTCATGGTTAATCCACCTAACTTGGACATCTTGGGACACTAAGGGGCAATTTATCATGGCCTTTCCACCTAACCTGCATATCTTTGGAGTGTGGGAGGAAACCGGAGCATCTGGAGGAAACCCACGCAGACACGGGGAGAATGTGCAAACTCCACACAGACAGTGACCCAGGGCCAGAATTGAACCTGGGTTCCTGGAGCTGTGAGGCAGCAGTGTTAATCACTGCTGCCTCATAGCTGCCCACATTGTATGCAACATTGAAAGTTTACTAAGTAGGTCATATTTGAAACCATTATATGTCTGTAAGCAAGTTGAAAAAATTTAAAGGAATACTGTATTTTGAAAAGTACTGGAGGTCTAATTCTGTCATTTTTGAGGAAATGAAAGCAAATGTATTAAAATTTGATTGTCACATGTATTTGTATGCAGTGAAAAGGAGTATTTCTTGCACGCTATACAGGCAAAGCATACCGTACATATAATATATAGCGGTGAAGGAAAGGAGAGGATGTAGAATGTAGTGTTACTGCCATAACTAAGGTGTAGAGAAACATCAGCTTAACATATGGGTAGGTCCATTCAAAAGCCTGATGGCAGCAGGGAAGAAGCTGTTCTTGAGTCGGTTGGTACGTGAACTCAGACTTTTGTATCTCTTCTTTTTAAAAAATGTTTTTTTCTTTATTCTTCGTATTTTTTATCTTTTTGTATCATTTTTTGAATCTTTTAAAATAATAGTAATCATGGAAAGATATATGGCAAACACAGTTTACAATGTTAACTCGCACAGTTCGAAAATAGGACTTAGCCTTTCCCAAAATGGCTTTTTTCACCTGAAGGAAATGGCTATAGTTCAGCAAAGGTATACCATTATTAGCCTGCATCTCTGCAGGGAGCCTCACGAGCAGGCACACGCCAAAGGCTTTTATGCGTGTTGTTCACATGAATGGAAGGATTTTCTTCAAAACAAAATGCCATAAAGTTTTGCTGTGAGATGCAGTCATTCAGCCAAATGTCTGTTTCCCAACTCCTAAACCCTTTATTGTGCACCTACAGATTACATCCAGGTAGTCTTCACCTCGAAACCAACAACAATGTTCCTGTTAGAGTAACATGTTTAAAAACCATGGCTGATTGCTTCCCATTGGACAAGTCTCCACTCAGTAAAGTGGCTCATACTCCACAAAGCCCACAAAGTCCATGAAGCCCGCAAAGATTTCCCCTGGGGTTCCTGTTTATGTTGATGCAGTAAGAAGTTTAACAACACCAGGTTAAAGTCCAACAGGTTTATTTGGTAGCAAAAGCCACACAAGCTTTATGTTGATGGACAGGGTCCTGTGATAATGTGGTTGATAGGAGGAGCTACATATGTAGCAGAGAAACAGCTTTCAGTTCTGGCTTGGTCAGAGGTCTGCAAGCTGCTCTGAAACTCAAAATCTCTCTGAAAGCTTCCAGACTGACCACATCCCTTATAGCAAGTGTAACTTATGGTTGTTAACTGTATAAATTAAGTTTGTTTTTCCTATAAAAGATACCTAGTTTGTCAGCAGAATTACTCCTGGAGTGAAGCATCATATTCTCCCATTTATGCCAAGATAGAAAAATTCTTGGGGTCTGGTCTTGCTTCCTAATATAATTTGGGATTCTGGTCCATGTTCCTAATAGGTGTGGCTCATGTCCAACTTGGAGAACGTCTTGCCCCCTAATGACTTAGCGTACAAATCAACTTGCCCATTATCAGAGCAACTTTCGTTGTTAAAATACAATTCATTTCTAGTGTCCCTGTCTTAGGAAGGGATACCCGCAATGTGCACTCAGGTACAGGACTAGTCCATTTTCCTAGGCAGCATGCATTTTGCCTGTTCCTGCAACTGAGCTGTGGCTGTGTCCTTTGACATCGCTTGCCATAATCTGTCATCTGGCAACTGCACCTTTCTGGACTATGTTCTTGAATACTCTTGGGGTTGTAATGGTTTTCCCCAGGTTTACTAGCTCATTATAATTTTTTAATCAGGATAGGTCAGACTTTCTACCAAACTTAAAATCAGTGTCCCGCATGTTGTTAACAATATCACTTCTTGTTTTTTGTTTCCTACAATGTTGTTAGTATGGAAGAAGTAACACATGCACTCAGTGTATTGGGTCCAGTCTTCCCCACTGGTTTCATAAGGCTCGAGATTCTCAAAAAGAGGCACAATGGCTTTTTCTTACCAGAGAAGATACTTGACTAACGGAAGTTGTCCGGAAGGAAAGATGGAGGAAAAGAAAATTCTCCCCATCTCCAGTGTAATAATTCAACAAAATACCAGTTTCCATAACCAACACCCATTACCGTGTACCAAAGGAAAGGGCCTCTTCCGCAGCTTACAGTCAGGTTGTCTTCACCTTGTGATCTATAACTCCAGTTTGAGTAAAGTAAAAGCTTTAAAAGCCCTGCTGATCAATTCCCAATAGGTGAGTTTCTGCTCACTCAATAAGGCAGCTCATACTCCATGAAGCCCATGAGGAGATCAAGTGATGATCTCCCATGACCTTCATGGCCATCAGAACGCGAGATAATTGAATAATTGAAACATGATTTTAAACCGTTTTTTCTTCATACCTTGCATTGAGTTTCCAATGTTTCACTTTATCTTTTGATCTTGTACTGATACGGAATGCATAATCGCAGTGCAGGGATAGCAGGATGCTCTGGACATGAACCCTTCCATCTTTTGAATAGAAAATCACGTTTTTGTTCCATTGAAGTGAACCACTATCACCTTAATATTTTTTCATTGGAAACTCACTAAAAATGTGATAAATAGTTTACTTTGAATAACTTGCCATTTGGAAATCTTAACTGAACTGCTAATTCCAATAAATAACTCACACAAAATTATGGATAGCCAGTGACACAAGCAGGAAGTGCACTTTCTTTCTGATCATAAAGGATATTAGCTGGTATGCCAACGGGTTGTAAACCATAGAAGAATAGAATCCCTGCAGCAGGCCATTTGGTCCATTGAGTCAGCACCAACTCTCCGACAAAGCATCTTACCCAGACCCTATCCCTGTAACCCCACCTATTGACCTTGCTAATCCCCCTGACTTACACATCTTGGGACTCTAAAGGGCAATTTAGCATGGCCAATCAACCTAATCTGCACATCTTTGAGTTTGGGAGGAAACTAGAGCACCCAGAGGAAACCCATGCAGACACGAGGAGAACGTGCAAGCTCCACACAGACAGTCACCCAACGCCGGAATTGAACCCGGGTTCATGGGCCTGTGAGGCAGCAGTGCTAACCATTGTGCCACCATGGCACCCTGCGAAGACAAGTGTAACAAGAACAGATATTTAACAAATGGATTGCAGTTATTATTCAGTAAATTGGTTCTGGGTATGCTGAAGTACATTCAGAATCTTCCCGTTGACACATGCCAGTGCAAAATATTCTTGACACAGGAACAATGGTTAACTTTGCACTGACATTTTTATGCACAGGCAGAATTGGTATATAAAGGAAGTTTAACAAGTAGAGGTATTAACAAAGGAGTCAATGGGTATTGGGGATAAGCAGGGATATAGAGTTGAGGCCACAATCAGATCAGCCATGGGGGTCAAATGGCCAACTCCTAATTTGTATGTTTATATAAAGTATTGTCACCTTTTAAAGAGGAATATTTTGGACTGTACGTTCTCAAGAGTTCAGAGATCGATCAAAAACAAAACCATTCATTAGAAAATGACACAAAACTTAGCAATTATCAGAAAAACAATCAAATTACTTACTTGCTTCTAACATTCCCAATCACAATCAACTCAGTATTATTAACTGATCAATAAAGTCGCTCTGTAGACTTCAGATTCTTTAAGTGGGAGTTGTTTCCTCACACACTCCGGTACTCAGAAAACTCTCATTTAAGTCCTCAGCAGGTGTAACTTCACATTGGGAACATCATCTCCCAAAATATACCTTGCAGTGTCACAAATACTACATTTGTACAGTCTGTATCTTTCAGTATCATTAATATATGCACAATCTTTATCTTTAGTTACAGTGCACTGTACCAACATAATGAGTGAACAATTACTGCAGCTCTTAAGCTGCTGCAGGACCAACTATGGAAGTGTATGCCGGAATTTTACCGCCTTGCCCACCCGAGGCTGGTAAGATCCCACCTGAGGCTAATGGAGAATGCCGTTCTGCGAGCCTCGCCCTCCCCGATTCTGGGGCGGGTGTGCCTGTAAAATTCCAGCCAAACTCTTTGTTAGCAATTCCATAAGAGTGATATATTAGTTATAAATAAATAGGATTCCTTCAAGCATCTGTATTTATGTATTAATTTAAGGAACCTTGATAATTAAAAAGAAACTTTAGCAACAGTAAACTTGATCTCTCATTTCAAGGGAAAAATAAATTGGTTATCCATCTATTTACAGAATCCCATGCACTCACCTTGGTCCTGA
Source organism: Mustelus asterias (assembly GCF_964213995.1). NCBI lineage: Eukaryota > Metazoa > Chordata > Chondrichthyes > Carcharhiniformes > Triakidae > Mustelus > Mustelus asterias. The sequence goes on along the minus strand of NC_135811.1, from coordinate 39,613,391 downwards.
AAAATGACTCACATTAAATTAGTTGGAGGTGCATTCACTTATGCAAATGATTTGAACAGAATGTGGGCAGTGCCTCCTTTTGGATGAGCATTATATCTGATTCTGCAAGTGTTACGTTGTACGGCATGGATTGAACTTCCAAGGCACCTACAAAAATGATAATATTTTGAACTTAGAATCATAGAATCCTACAGTGCAGAAGGAGGTCAAGGAGGCAGAAGGAGGCCAACTTCTAGTTGTGAAAAGGTTAAAATATTGCTCTTCACTTGAAGTACTCCTAAAAGGATTTTGCCGATCCACTGTGCTAAAACTTGGTGCCCTAATGTAAATTGCTCTTTAGGAGAAGTTTGTTTGTGTCAGTTTACCTGGCAGTACTATCATCTACACTCCAGTTACTCTCTGCTCTGCATAGCTAGAAGTAGCTGCAGAAGTGAGAGACTCACAGAGCAACTTTGCAACTTTTAATTAAAGTACCGATGCATGCTTTTATTTTTAACAGGGTATCAAATTATAAAGCATATGAATAATAAACAAACAAGTGCCTTGTAAAAAGGGTTATGAACAGATATTGCTTATCATTAGGCACAAAAACAAAATGTTAATAAGTTTGTGAATAATCAAATGAGAACATCAGACCACCAGCATCTACATGATTTTACATGTTTCCTGGGCCACACCATATTTTAAAATGGTAGCTTGCACAATGTGAAACTGAACCACAGAATAATATGATAACAGCAGCACCACTCTGATGTCAAGTTTAATTTTATTATTGTGATACTAAGTACTAAGTTTTTAAAAAAAATCTATTATGCACATGGTTTCTGTGCAGTGTTACAGATCCTCAAAGTGACACATCCAAAAGTGTGACATCTCAAATCTGTCTCACTTCAAAGCACCGCCAATCAGATCGCTAACTATTTGTGAATGAATCAGAAGTAGTTATATTCACTCGGCAGGTAGGAAAAGGTACCAACGACAGGCAAGGACTGAGTTAATTATGTTTTCATTGGCAGCTACCATTTGTGGATGAGCAAGTTCCACCACATGAACCACAACCAAATCACTCGCTCCAATGTTTTCTGTCAGGTGCACAGCCTTTTGAGCCATTGACTGTGTTACAACATGACATAAGATAGCATAGAAATGTACAGATCCGGAAGGTCTTCGGGGGGTCCTTTTTGGCGGATCACAGGCCACCACACATGGATTCTCTCCCTGACAACTTTCCAAGGTTGGAATGTCACAAAGAAAGTAATATTTACAAACGCCTTTCCTTTTAATATTTTTTCAGGCTCTGAGAATGCATCTGTCTGTAGCCTAAGACACTTAGGAAGGTTCCATTTTGATACCCAGTAAAATCTAAAACTGGGAGAACAACAGCACAATGGTTAGCCCCGCTGCCTCACAGCGCCAGGGACCTGGATTCAATTCCGGCCTTGGATGACTGCCTGTGTGGAGTTTACACATTCTGCCCATGTCTGCGTGGGTTTCCTCCCACACTCCAAAGATGTGCAGGATAGGTGGATTGGCTATGCTAAATTGCCCCTTAATGTCCCAAGATGTGGGGTTTGGGGATTGGTGGGGTGGGTGCATGGGGTTATGGGGATAGGGCCTGGGTAAGATAAAAAGGTGGATTTGTGCAGACTCAATGGGCTAAATGGCCTCCTTCTGCACTGTAGGGGCTCTATGATTCAACTTTTTAATTCCAGATTTTTATCGAATTCAAATTGCACCATCTGCCATGGTAGGATTTGAACTCAGGTCCCCTGATCTTGTCCTGGGTCTCTGGATTACCAGTCCAGCAACAATACCACTACACCACTGCCTTAAGGAGCTTAAAAAAGCTCCTTCATGTGCAAAGAGAAAATAATTAATTACAAATGCATCAAAATCACAGCTGTGTCACATTTCTTCAGAGATAGTAAATTTGCTCCTATTTTTCATACATTGTGATTAACGTTACTGTATCTTCTACTGCTGTTCTGTATTCAGCTGCTTATACCTACTAATTTTGATTGCTATCTTTAGCTTCTTTTGTTTACTTTTTTTTATTCATCGGACGTGGTCAGCATTTATTGTTCTTCACCTTCTGGGGGGCATTTAAGAGTGAACCACATTGCTGTTGATCTGGAGTCACATTTAGGCCAGACCTGGTGAGGATTTCTGTGGAGTTATTTATACTGTTCCAGGCCCCATGAAAATAATTGGAAAAGCTACTTATTCTACCTGGTGCAGGACCTAAATTGCATCAAGGATTGGTTGAATAATGTGGACTTCATAACTTTTGATGATTTAATCTTATTTTTTGGAATAATTCTTGTTCACCAGTTAAGGGAAAAGCAACAACCTGTGTATTTACAGATAAAGGCAATACAGAGGCTTGCAGCCACGTGGCTACAGCCAGCTCCCGAGAAGGTTCTGGAACAGAAACCTGAACTCACCAGGATGATTCCTCCCAAACTGCTCCCTGATTGGTTCCTTGGGTCATGTGACACTTACTCTGCAGATTGATCCTTAAAGGGACAATCACCACATTGTTCCTTTATTGTTGTTTTATTTTCTTTATGCATCTTAGGACCCTAATTTAAACATTTAAAAAGGCCACACAAGCTTCAGGCAGGAATACTGGCCACCAATATCAAGACCTGTTTTTTTTCTATTCATTCATGGGATGTGGGCATTGCTGGCTGGGCCAACATTTATTGCCCATCTCCAATTGCTCATGAACTGTGTGGCTTGTTATGTCATCACAGAGGACATTTAAGAGCCAACCACATTGCTATGAGTCTGAAGTCACATGTAGGCCAGACCAGTAAAGGGTGGCAGATTTCCTTCCCTTCAGGACATTGGTGAAACAGATGATAGTCCGGAAGAGCACTCAGGTTCTGTACAGATCAGCTGGTGGGTATTCACGGACATCTTCAACCTCTCTTTATACCAATCTGAGGGCCCAACCTTCTTCAAGAAGATGACCATCATCCGAGTACCAAAGAAAAGCCAGGCAGTGTGCCTTAATGACTATCGTCCAAGGGTGCTGACATCCGTCATTATGAAGTTCAAAAGGTTAGTCGTGGCACAAACCAATTCTTGCCTACCAGACTGCCTGGATCCACTACAGTTCACCTACCACTGCAACAGATCCACAGCAGATGCCATCGCCCTGACCCTACACTCAACCCTGGAACACCTAAAAAACAAAGACACCCATGTCAGACTCTTATTCATAGACCACAGCTCAACCTTTAACAACATCATTCCTACAAGACTCATCTCCAAGCTTCATGGCCTGGGGCTTGGCTCCTCCATCTGCAACTGGATCCTAGACTTCCTAACTGCAGTCAATAAGGATTGGCAACAACACCTCCTCCATGATCATCCTCAACACTGTTGCACCACACAGCTGTGTCGTCAGCCTCTTACTTTACTCCTTATACACCTTTGACTGTATGGGCAAATTCCCCTCCAACTCGATTTTCAGGTTTGTTGATGACACCACCGTTGTGGGTCAGATGTCGAACAATGATGGGACGGAGTACAGGAAAGAGATAGAAAATGTGGTGAACTGGTGCGACAACAATAATCTCTCCCTCAATGTCAACAAAACAAAGGTGATAGTCATCGACTTCAGGAAGAGAAGTAAAGGGCATGCCCCTGTCTACACCAATGGGGACGAAGTAGAAATGGTTGAGAGCTTCAATTTTTTTAGGTGTCCAGACCACCAACAACCTGTCCAGATCCCTCCATGCGGGCGCTACAGTTAAGAAAGCTCACCAATGCCTCTACCTTTGCAGGAGAGACTAAGGAAATTTGACATGTCAGCTATGGCTCTCACCAAATTCTACAGATGCACCATAGAAAGCATTCTTTCTGGTTGTATCACAGCTTGGTATGGCTCTTGCTCTGTCCAAGACTGCAAGAAACTACAAAGGGTCATGAATGAAGCCCAGTCCATCACTGAAACCAGCCTCCCAGCCATTGAGTCTGTCTAAACTTCCCACTGCCTCGGAAAAGCAGCCAGCATAATCAAGGACCCCACACACCCCGGACATACTCTCTTCCACCTTCTTCTGTCGGGAAAAAGATAGAAAAGTCTGAGATCAAGTACCAACCATCTCAAAAACAGCTTCTTCCCTGATACTATCAGACTTTTGAATGGGCTCATTTCGCATTAAGTTGATATTTCTCTACACCCTAGCTATGACTGTAACACTATATTCTGCACTCTCTCCTTTCCTTCTCTATGCTTTGTCTGTACAGCACGCAAGAAACAATACTTTTCACTGTATACTAACACATGTGACAATAATAAATCTAACCAATCAAATCAGATATTTTACAACAATGGTTATATTTTTTACTGAATTCAGATTTCACCATCTACCATTGTGGAATTCAAACCTGGATCCTCAGTGGATTACTGTTCCATGACTCCACCACCTCCGCATCTTTTGTGAAATGCTGAACATATCTGACATATTCAGTATTTCTGATTTTGCTACAAATACCGGAGGAAATTATTGTTAAGTGTGCTGTTAAGTTTAAAGTTTATTTATTAGTGTCACAAGTAAGCTTGCATTAACACTGCAATGAAGTTACTGTGAAAATCTCCTAGGCGCTACACTTCGGCACCTGTTCGCGTACACTGAGGGAGAATTTAGCATGGCCAACGCACCTAACACCATCTTCCGAACTGTGGGAGGAAATCAGAGCACCCGGAAGAAACCCAAGCAGACATGGGGAGAATGTGCAGACTCTGCACAGACAGTGGCCCAAGACGGGAATCGAACCCGGGTCCCTGGCGCTGTGAGGCAGCAATGCCAACCAGTGTGTCACCGTGCCACCCCAAAGTGGCCTTATGTCATGGAGTAAACATTACTGACTTGACATCCACTTTGTAATAAATACTACCCCAACTATTTTTGAATTCACCCTAGTTACTGTTATGAATGTGCATGATCTCTGCATCTGTTTGGTTTCAAAGTCAGAGAAAAACTCTAGATGTAAAAATTCTTGCTTTACCAAACAATCTGGCCACTTCTCCTCACCTTTGCTCTGAGTAATGCTCAGCCCTTGGGTGCAAAGGTCAGCAAAATAATGGGCGGAGACCTAGCTCACCAGGGCTGCAGTTTCTTAGCATAGCCTTGGTTTGTTCTGGGGCACAATGGTGCCCTTTAGAGCTCAACAACCAGCTTCCTGGCAAGCTCAGACTCTACCTCCCCACTGGTGACAATCGCATCCTGGCACTTTTTTTTCACTAAGTGGCATAAGATTGCTTTTTCAAACTCGACAGAAAAGTAGGTCTGAAACTCTCCTGTTTTCCCACTTATTCTGCACTTAGAATTTTTTTTGTTAAGTGTCATTCTGGGCAAGAATACTGATGCGAGCCATGTCGGTATATCTGGTGTGAATCAGATCTTGATCGTCCCACACTTAGTGCACTGAAAGAACCTCCGTGTGAAACACGTCGGTATGGAGTCCCCAGGCCTGTGACTCGCCTGAACTGGCTCACAGCTGTGCACTGTTAACAAGGGGGAGCTGCTCACACAGCCAGCCAGACCAGGAGGATGGCAGTGCAGAGAATAGCTCTAGGTTTCATGGAGGCAGATCTCGGACAGCTTCTGGTCACAGTGGAGGAGGGAGGAGAGGCGACCCACCCTGTATCTCCGAGAGGGTAGACAATCCAGAAGCAGGGAAGCAAATGTGGCCTGGGATGTGGTGACTCCAGCAGTCAGTGCCAGCGGTTGTCCAATGCTGGCATCAGTCCCATCTGTCACATCCTGGAATGTCCACATCAGTCCACTCCCTGACACCCCCTGGCCCTCCAGCACCCGCCCCGCACCCCACCCCCCTCCCCGCCCCAGCATCGTCCTCAAATCCTTCTGGCATTCCTCATCACCACCCCTTCCTCTCGAGACACGGTGCTGACATGAATCACCTGTTTCCTTCCCCACCCCGGGCCCACCAGCCATCAAGCTTTCAATCATCCCTTTTTGTCCCCGCAGGAGAAGATAGCCCTAATAAAAGGGAGTGGGAAAAGACTGATGGGGGAATTCCCCGCATGACCCATGAGGTGAGAGCGATGGAGATCTCAGGGGAGGTAATACAAGGGAGCTGTGAGTGCCTGTGAGGTCGGCCTGCACCACAGAAGTGAGGATCCACAGAACCTTCATCCTATGACCTGTCACAAGTGAGTTCCAAGCTGCCCAAACACTTGTCCCTCCCTTGCACTGAACCATGTTTCTTATCTTGCAGGATCGACACCTGACGATCAACAACGCCACCCCCCACCAACCCTCACCCACCCCCCCACCCCCGACCCCTGCCAACACCTCAGTGGAAAGCCCTGTGGAAATCACCGAGCAGTTATCACAGACATCACCCGCACCATCCACCAGCGCAGAGGCACGCACACCTCGGTGGGCAGAACCAGCAGACAGGCTTCAGGGTCACTATCTGGTGAGCAGCACACAGCTGCTGATGCACATCAGGTGGAGATGGGGAATGTCCAAGGGATTGGGCAAGCAAAGTTTTGCTGGATCCCAGGAAACAGCTGGCCCCCAGCCAGACGCCGTTCACTGGGAAAACATTCTCTCTAAGCAGCTGGTATGTCTCCTCCTGCCCAGATCCAGACCCCTGGCCATTGGCAGCGGCATGTGGAAGTTTGAGCTGAGCTCTGTGGCGCTCATGTAGACAATCGGGGTGACTGTGAAAAGGCTCTCATTGAGGAACGCTTGCAGTATGATTTCTGGGTGCAGCCACCTGGATGTCTGGTGCAAACTAACCTCCAGGAATGGCATGCGGTTCAGAAAGATCAAAGAACCCTCCTAACTTCCATGTGATTAGACATTACAGTGCTCATTGTAGGAAGCACTTCCAAGTTTATGCAGTAAGAAGAGCTGTGCTGATAAGCTCCCTTGACTGAGGCCAGACCTGGTGCTTGTTAGGGGGTAACTGTTAGGGGGGCCTGGGATGGAATGTCAAAAATAAACCACAGAGCCTGTCAAGCAGTGTAACCAGCAAAATATTAGCGGTATTCGCAATTGGCATCATAGGCAGTTCCTCACGGGCCTCTCAGCAGCCAGTGAAAATACTCACCACATGAGCTCCAACCCAGCCATGGGCCCCTAGCAGTGGATCTCTGGCCTCCCCCAAGCCCCTGCATCCTTTAAGGCTCCCCACCCCACCCCGCACCATGGCAGTGGCTGACCTGCCCTTTTGCACCCTGGAGGTTAGTTCTGAGTGGTACTCATCTCATCGCTCACCCTCACAATCCATGGTGCCTGGACCACACTTCAAGGGACCAGTCGTGATTTGCGCCCGTATGACTTCCTGTTGGGGAGTGGGAACATTCCGGGAGAGGGGAACGATCGGGTGCTAAACTTACTAATGTGATTGAAATCATGCCAATCTCATGCTAATCAGCCTTGTGACCTTTTTGGACAAGATCCAGTTTGAACAGACATAAAGGGACCAGGAAGACTGCAAACCATTTGGCACCAGGCACAAAACCCGTCATCGGACCTGCAGGCAATTTTCCCAAATTAATGTGATCTGTGCCAGGCGCAATGCAGCTGGAAAATCGCAGCCATTAGTTCTAAATTTCTTCAGTGAAAAAACATCTAAAATTCCAATTATGCAGATACTGAATAGTTGGTTCTATGCCATCCCATCAAAGCACTTCTCTTCTTCCCCTTGGAAGTTGTATTCAGTGAGAGGAGTTGGCAGGAGATATACATTCGTTAAATTTAAGTGAGGTTTCCATTATAAGTAAGATATATACTTTTCAATAGAAGCTCCACAGCTATTAACACAGCTGAAACTTCATTCACACTTTTTCCTCTGTTAGAGAGAGCTGTCAAGTATAATCGAACATCGCATGCAACTCCTAGTAATTTGTTCAGCACCAAGACTCCGGTTCTGCCAATTTGAATGTTTGCCAGAACTAAGCAATATTAAGTCAAATGCAAACCTAACACATCCACAGGAAGCTGTGAATTGCTTAAGAACTGGGAGGCACAGTTTTTATTTATCTAGATGGTTGTCTATAACTTACCTGTCAATGCTTTTCAACAAAGTACGACAGATGACCCATGTTGTATCTGGGTCTGCAAAGGCCTTTTGCCAACTCTATTGCTCTATAATATTTCAAACCTTTTGGTTGCATGTTTACATATACATTTTTTAATATCTAACCATGACAATTTATGTGGGGTTTCAATGGTCTTCTTCTAATTTTAGACTGGGATGGGAGCTCTTGGCAATTTTTCAAGTCTTTGTTTTATTTTGTTTATTTATTTTCCCCTTGTGGGAGAATCCAGGACTAGGAGTCATTGTTTAGAAATGAGGGTTCACCCATTTAGGACAGAGATGAGGAGGATATTTTTTCTCTCAGAGGGCAGCACGGTGGTTAGCGCTGTTGCCTCACAGTGTCAGGGACCCGGGTTCAATTCCAGCCTTGGGTCACTGCCTGTGTGGAGTTTGCACATTCTCCCTGTGTCTGCGTGGGTTTCCTCCCACAGTCCAAAAATGTGCAGGTTGGGTGGATTGGCCATGCTGAATTGCTCCTTAGTGTCTCAGGATGTGTAGGTTAAGTGATTAGCCATGGGAAGTGTGTGGGGTTACAGGGACAGGGTGGGGGAGAGGGCCTACGTATGATGTTCTGTCAGGGAGTCGATGCAGACCTAATGGGCCGAATGGCCTCTTCTGCGCTGTCGATGATTCTATGAGAGTGAGTCTTTGGAACTCTCTTCCTCAAAAAGCAGTGGAAGCAGAGTCTTTGAACATTTTAAAGCCAGAGCTAGATATATCCTTGATCAACGAGGGGGTGAACAGTTATCAGCGATCTTTAGGAATGAGAAGTTGAAGTTGATTAGCCATGATCTAATTGAATGCTGGAGCAGGTTCGAGGGGCTGAGTGGCCTACTCCTCCTAATTCGCGTGTTCGTATGTTTCAAACATTTTAACACGTGATGGCAAATTTTCATCTTCAGCACTTGGATGTAATTCTCCAGCCGTTCATGATGGTGGGATTCTCTGGTCCTGCTGGCGGCACACCCCCTGCTACGGGTTTCCTGGCAGTGTGGGGTAGCTTCAATGGGAATTTCCATTGACAGCGGCGGGACCAGAAGATCCTGCTACCAGCAAATGGTGTGCCACCTCCCACCATGGAGAAAAGTGCTGAGGGGAGTCCAGAGAATCTCGCCCAACAGCTTTAATGAGGAACAAGCACTTCATTTTGTTGTGGGCACATGCTCATCTCAATTGTCCAACCATTTTGTCATCCTCAATGGAGTCAAGGAAGGATGTGAGCTTGCAATAGCCCCTGCAGAGTGCTCCATACCATGCAACAATTCACCAGGGCATGGGCATTCAAAGCATTACTGCACTTCTCGGAAACTCTTCAACTGAAGTAGACATCAGCCTCATTAAAGACCTTAGAGGAGTTCCTACATGTTTGCAGATAACAGATTTTCTTGAGTGCATGTCTCTAGAGGATTATCACTCATTACTAAGTGGTTTGGCACAAAAAGCTGCTTCATTATCATAAGTCTGAACAAAAAAAACATATGAATGCAGAAAACCAGGAAAGATCATTTTGCTCCCAGCATTCAAAATGAAAAACAGGTGCACCTGTCAGTGAGTCCCCTGATTATAATAACTCGCTATAGTTAGTAATATGGAACTAAATACTGTCAACCATCTCACTGATATTTGCAGAGCACTAATAGCTCATGCAAAATTCTCCTAGATCAGATCATCAGTAGATTCATAAAAAGAAAAATCTGGAATTAAGAATCCACTGATGACCATCAAACTATTGTCGACTGTCGGAAAAACTCATCTGGTTCACCAACGTCCTTCAAGGAAGGAAATCTGCCATCCTTGCCTGATCTGGCCCTACATTGGACCCCAGAGCCACAACAATATGGTTAACGCTCAACTGCCCTCCAAGGGCAATTAGGAATGGGCAAAAAATGCTGTGATGTGAAGATGCTGGCGTTGGACTGGGGTAAGCACAGTAAGAAGTCTCACAGGTTTATTTAGTAGCACAAGCTTTCGGAGCGTCGCCCCATCTTCAGGTGAGTGAGGAGTTGTGTTCACAAACAGGGCATATTTAGACACAAACTCAATTTACAAGATAATGGTTGGAATGCGAGTCTTTACAGGTAATCAAGTCTTAAAGGTACAGACAATGTGAGTAGAGAGAGGGTTAAGCACAGGTTAAAGAGGTGTGTATTGTCTCCAGCCAGGACAGTTATTGAGATTTTGCAAGCCCAGGCAAGTTGTGGGGCTTACATGTGACATGAACCTAAGATCCCGGTTGAGGCCATCCTCATGTGTGCAGAACTTGGCTATCCATTTCTGCTCAGCGATTCTGCATTGTCGTGTATCGTGAGAGAACGCTTACCCGAAGATCAGAGGCTGAATGTCCGTGACTGCTGAAGTGTTCCCCAACATGAAGAGAACACTCCTGCCTGGTGATTGTCGAGCGGTGTTCATTCATCCGTTGTCGTAGCGTCTGCATGGTCTCCCCAATGTACCATGCCTCGGGACATCCTTTCCTGCAGCGTATCAGGTAGACAACGTTGGCCGAGTCGCAAGAGTATGTACCGTGTACCTGGTGGATGGCGTTCTCACATGTGATGATGGCATCCGTGTCGATGATCTGGCACGTCTTGCAGCGGTTGCTGTGGCAGGGTTGTGTGGTGTCGTGGTCACTGTTCTCCTGAAGGCTGGGTAGTTTGCTGCGGACAATGGTCTGTTGAGGTTGTGATGTTATTTGAAGGCAAGAAGTAGGGGTGTGGGGATGGCCTTGGCGAGATGTTTGTCTTCATCGATGACATGTTGAAGGCTCCAGAGAAGATGTCGTAGCTTCTCCGCTCTGGGGAATTCCTGGACGACGAAGGGTACTCTGTCCGCTGTGTCTCGTGTTTGTCTTCTGAGGAGGTCAGTGCGATTTTTCGCTGTGGCGTGAAATGCTGACCAGCCAATGATGCCCATGTCCCATGAATGAATAAAAAAAATGTTAATGCTTCTACAATCTTTACCTCCTGGCAAGGTAAGCCTACTCCCTCTAATTTATTGCTAGCTTAGAATCTCAGGAAAAGGAAATGTCGACTCATTAAAGGAACATAGTCCTAGACTGGGTCCTTAAATAAAAAGTCCTCTGTCCCAGAAGTCTCCAAGTTTCCTTAGGCCTCTCTTAGTAGACAAAACATCTTTGAAGTTTAACAATACCTTCCCCCTGGAGTCTAACTCAGACCCCTAGAGTTATGTGAATATGTGGGTCTGCAAGATAATATACACTTGAGATTACAACCCCTTGCATGCTTCGTTAACATATGCCTTTTATTGAAGCCAATTATAGATTGCAGCTTTTACACAAGGATTAAAGCTGGTACCTTTGCCAACATGCCAATAATGTTATAAAATACAGTCGGCAATGTCATTGGATAACCAAACAAATAATAATTAAAGGTAAGCACACTCACAAATCCAGTATGTTATATTAGATTTTGATGTGCCTTTATCTCAAAATGAAGGAAGGGGAATTCAACAAAGGAAGTCAACTTCTTAGGGCCCGATTTTACCTTCGCGTTGCGCCCATTTTTGGGCATGAAAACTTGGTAAAGTCAAGCGTGAGGACGTGAGGCGAGTAACGCAATCCGCGCCCACCTCCGTGCCCACCTCCGTGCCCGTTTACCCGTTTACCTATCGCCAAAAATGGCCGCCGTCTGGACCGCGCCTGAAATGCGGGATGTCAATTTAAATGCATTTGCATGCATTTAAATTGACTTAATGGGCTGCACACCCAAACTTACCGGCACTTCCCCCTTTACCACTGCATTTGCCCATCCAGATTCGGTGTGAAACAGACATGGTCCACAAAGGTCTGAATCAGGCGCTCCAGCTTGTGAGGAGGTAAGTTCAGAACTTCTGGCAGCTCTCTGACTCAGATCGGTGTTTGGGGGGGGGCGGGGGGGGGGGGGGGGGTGGTGGGGGGGGGGAGGGGGGGTAGTGGGGGGGAGGTGGGTCAGATGGCTCTCTGGTGGGGGGGGAGGGAGGTGTGTCAGATCGCTCTCCATGGTGGGGGGGTGGGGAACGGGGGTGCAGGGGGGGTCCGCTGCCACTCTGCATGCAATCGGCGATGGGGATGGGTGGCAGGGGGCCATGATCAGTCTGGGTAATGGGAGTTGGGGGTTTAAGGGGGTCAGTTATGTTGTGGGGGTGGGGCAATGTCTATGGAGGCCAGGAGGGAGGCATTATCCGGCCCGGGAGCGATGCGGCAGGGGAAAAATGTTTCCATTTTTTTTACTGCGCATGCACAGTTGAAGGCTCTGATCGGAGCTGCATGATTTTGGGTGCGATAAGCCCCGCCCACAGGCTTCTGCAGCACGATTTGGAATCGCTGATTTTGTTTCAGGCAGAATGCGTATGGGGGCGCCGGAGAACGGGTCTAAAAGTCGGATCTGAAACACTCCCAGTTTCAAGTCCACCCAACGCTTAGAATTAAAATGGTAAAATCGGGTCCTTAATGTCCAAATATGATTGACTGCTGACCAACTTGTCTGAGCTAATAGTGTGTATTTTAAAGTCAGTTTAGCTAAGATAAAAAAGGGTGGCTGACTGACTTCTTCTGACTGAGGGAGTTCAGCAGAGTTAAAACAGGCTCAGATTGTGTATTGTTTTGGTGAAAACGCATCACCTTATCCGAGAGTCACCTCAATTCATAATGTTTCAATTCGTAAAGTTTCAGACCCTAGACAGACAGCTGGCTCATCTGGCAGCTTCCCAGTTTTCACAGTCTGAAGGACATCATGTTTACTCTGCACATTATTAGCAACAATTCAAATTAACGGACATTTTTGTGTCAAGGTTTTCATGTCAAGCTGCCATTGTTAGAGTGTTAATTTTGAATTAAGACCATAAGATTCTGAGTTCCCCACCAGATACCTGAGTTCTTTAACTTTAATCACAAGACTGAAAAAGCGTAGGCCCAAACTCACGAGAAGGCTGGAAGTGGGCAAGCTGTTATCATTGGTGTTCTTTTAAATGTGGATGTGAAAACTAGATGTGATACCATTACCACACGTGACAGCTTCAGGAATTTCATCTTTAGTATGTGAGGGCCTTCAAGCACAACAAGTGGCAAGGTAGAGTTAGCAACTACAATGTCCTTCAGTGTGCATCGAGGCAGCCTCAAAGCACACTAAAAGACATTGTAGTTGCTAACTGGGCCATTACTCATACGGCAGCTCCTGAATGTCAAAAAGGATATTGAACAATGATCTGGAATGTAGAAGCAAGGTACACAGCGATACAAGGATCTGCTCAAGCACAATTTCAACTCATTCAACAATACTGCTGACAATTGAAAAAGCTTGCTGCTGAGATTGTGAATTCCTCTTAGAGCGGAAGTGAAGCCACAGGCTATCAATCAGGATTAGACTCTGTCTACATTGCGGTCAGGATCAATGGGGTACTTGGGGTGCAGTCAACGGTGAAGGGAATTCAAAATAAACACAGATGGCTGGATGCTGGTAGAAGGCCTTTGATCCAACAGCTGAACCTTTTGCGAGGCACTGCAGTTGAACTTGTTACAGATCAAAGGCTTCAAGTGCAATAGAGAGAATTTAAACAATTGATGCTTGCTGCAAAGCCACAGCGACTTCAAATCAAAGCTGTGTGCATACGTTGGGGCTGAGTGCTCAGCTGGGCAGATTGGCAACCTCCCCCACCTTCCCTCCTGCCAGGAGAAATTGACATCGCCTCTCTGTCAGAGCACTTCAAAGGAGTCTGCTCACACTCACAGCTTCTAAAATTAAAGTTTATTTATTAGTCATAAGTAAGGCTTATATTAACACTGCAATGAAGTTACTGTGAAATTCCCCTAGTCGCCACACTTCGGCGCCTGTTCAGGTCAATGCACCAAACTAGCATGTCTTTCAGACTATGGGAGGAAACCGGAGCACCTGGAGGAAACCCATGCAGACACAGGGAGAATGTGCAAACTCTACACATACACTGACCCAAGCCGGGAATCGAACCCGGGTCCCTGGCGCTGTGAGGCAGCAGCGCTAAACACTGTGCTACCGTGCCACCCTGAGAGGGAGAAAGGAATATCTCTGCTGCAGAATTGAGTGCTGCAATGATTTAAAAGCCTGACAGGTAAGGGGGAGGGGAGGGGGGGGGGGGGGGGTGAGTTGGTCATGGAGATTAAAGTGACCTGGCCACTTCACAATTTTCACTGCTGACAGGCAGGAATGCAGATGTTGATCACAGGGCTGCATGAAATCACCAAGGCGCCAGGCCAGAGTGTTGGTGCCAGGGGGCAGTGCAATGTTAGAACTGCCAGCTTGGCCTGAAGGGGGGCTGAGTCGGGGGGGGGGGGGCAGGGGGTTGGTGTCTGAGAGGGGAGGGGGTCGGAGTGTCTGAGGGGGAAATGGGGGGGGTTTGAGTGGGAAGGGGAGCTGAGTTGGGGGGGGGGAGGGAGGGGGAGCCGAAGGGTCACCTTCATGCCTGCGTGGTGTGGGCGGGAGGTCATCCATGTGGGGTGGAGAGGATGCACCCCCATTTTGTGGGGGGAGAGGGGGTGGTCAGTAAGTGCAGAGTATGGATTGATCTTTAAAAATGGTGGCCCAGTCTCAGAACAGCAGATCTGAACGGCGACTTGCCCGCTATGCATAAATTAGCATCTATCAGCTGGGAGGATGCCACCTGATAGAAGCTGCTAACGCCAGGAATTCTCCAGGTTTCCTGCTGTTGTGGGCACTTAGTCCCAATTCTTGAGAATCCAGAATCTCGTCAAAACTTCCAATGGCTCTCTCCCACAAACATGGCAGCCGATTCAGCAGCATCCTGACAAAATTCTCAGTGCTGATATTTCACCCGCCCCTTTACTTGTTTTTTTCCTCCTTGCATCTGTTAAAGCTATTCAACAAACTTTTATTGGAGTCATCAATCATCCCACCTTTAAAACAATAGTGAGGAATCCCTGTCTACGGGTAGAAATCCAAGCTCTCTACAAACACTTTAGAAAGTAATTAATGGGCATCCTAAAGGAATTGAAAATAAAGTGCGGCAGAGTAAGAATTCATGAATTGTAGTTACAGAACGCTGCAAGGATATAACAGTTCAGTTGGCCTCACTAGGATTATGGAGAATGTGCAGCTATATTTAAATTCATTACAGATGCTCTTTGTTTTAAGCAGATCTGGTTGTGTCGCACAGCATTCAGAATGACAATATTTTGCAAGATAAGAACACTATTGTTATTGCTTGTGTCTTTAGATTTCAGGCATATTAATGCAGAGGATTTAGATACACCACATGCATTTTACTCTTCTCAGTTATGGAACCTGACAAAGATGTTCGGTCTTTACAGGATACTGTAAACTGCATACATTATTCAGCTGTGACAACTATTTGGTAAGCTGCTCATAGCCTATAAAAAATATCTAAGTGATGCTATATTGAATAAATTCACATTACATTGCGAAGGCATTTCTGGCATTTATTTTACACAGATTTTATTACTATTTCATTGAAATTAAGTAGCGTTAACTCAATAATGTGAGGTAATAAAACCGCATAAAGCAATGCACAAAATGGCAGAGTTTAATTCATCTCCATCCCTGTTAACAGAACTTCAGTGCTTGCAAGGGCTGGGAATGTGCAAATTGATGCAATGCAGAAAGTTTGTCTGTGTGACTGGATGTGGAACTCTATTGCGCTGGTAAATTATTCTAAAACAATTAGAAAACAAAGCACGTCAGTCCTTTGGAGCAGGATCCTGAATGAATTTGAACATTTCTTTTCTGCCTATGCTTTTAATTGTGTAATTAGTTATTTGGCTAGAGCCCTTCAAACTGCTGTGGTCCTGTACAGCTGTTTCTCACAATGCTCTCATATTTTGATGATCGCATTAAAATGCCAACCTCCAACATTTAAATATTTATCCAATTTGCTTTGCCCTACAGGGCATAGTAAAAATATAGGTGTGGTCATTAACAAAGCATCTCAGATTAAGAATAAAATGTTACCAACAGGCAATTTTGCACAATTTGTCCATTATGGACATAGCTGATAGAGAAGGTTGCAGAATTTAACTTCAAGTTGTGTCCAACGCAAATCAAGTTTCCACAATTTTTGCACTGTAGTTTTAAAAATCATCACAAGAGAAGCAAACCTACACACAAAACTGGCCATTGTCCCAATGTCCATTAATCACCCCTGGGAGTTTTCACTAATTGCATATTTTCGGACCTTTCAAGAGTCTTGTAAAAATTAAGCTGGCCTTTTTGACTGCAAGATAAAATTAAAGAATCCATAGAATCCCTACAGTGCAGAAGGAGGCCATTCAGCCCATTGAGTTTGCACTGACAATCTCACCCAGGTCCTATCCCTGTAACCCGACATATTTACCCCGCTAGTCAAGGGGCAATTTAGCATGGTCAATCCACCAACCTGCTCATTTTTGAAGCACCCGGAGGAAACCCACACAGACACAGGGAGAACGTGCAAACTCCGCACAGACAGTGGCGCGAGGCCGAAATTGAACCCGGGGCCCTGGCACTATGAGGCAGCAGTGCTAACCATTAACAGGTACACTTTAAAAGGTTTTGATTGTATTTTTTTGTAAAGAAACTGAAAAATGTACAACAATCTCACTGGAAAACAGTTTTATATGTTTTTCACAAGTTATTTTAAAGTGAGATGGCATGGGATCCAAGGGGCTGCTGCCCTGTGGATCCAGAACTGGCTTGCCCAAAGGAGGCAGAGAGTGGGTATAGATGGGTCTTTTTCTAAATGGAGGTCAGTCACCAGTGGTGTGCCCCAGGGATCTGTTCTGGGACCCTTGCTGTTTGTCATTTTCATAAATGACCTGGATGAGGAAGTGGAGGGATGGGTTGGTAAGTTTGCCGACGACACAAAGGTTGGTGGGGTTGTGGATAGTCTGGAGGGATGTCAGAAGTTACAGAAGGACATAGATAGGATGCAAGACTGGGCGGAGAAGTGGCAGATGGACGTCAACCCAGATAAATGCATAGTGGTCCATTTTGGCAGGTCAAATGGGATGAAGGTGTACAATATAAAGGGAAAGACTCTTAGTACTGTAGAGGATCAGAAGGACCTTGGGGTCCGGGTCCATAGGACTCTAAAATCAGCCCCGCAGGTGGAGGAGGTGGTTAAGAAGGCGTATGATGTGCTGGCCTTTATCAGTCGAGGGATTGAGTTTAGGAGTCCGGGGATAATGATGCAGCTATATAAGACCCTCGTCAGACCCCACTTAGAATCATAGAAGAATCATAGAAACCCTACAGTGCAGAAGGAGGCCATTCGGCCCATCGAGTCTGCACCGACCACAATCCCACCCAGGCCCTACCCCCACATATTTACCCGCTAATCCCTCTAACCTACACATCCCAGGACTCTAAGGGGCAATTTTTTTTTTAACCTGGCCAATCAACCTAACCCGCACATCTTTGGACTGTGGGAGGAAAGTTTGGAGTATACTGTTTGGAGTACTGTGCTCAGTTCTGGTCGCCTCATTACAGGAACGGTGTGGAAAAGATTGAAAGGGTACAGAGGAGATTTACAAGGATGTTGCCTGGATTGAGTGGCATGCCTTATGAGGATAGGCTGAGGGAGCTCGGTCTTTTCTCCTTGGAGAGACGTAGGATGAGAGGAGACCTAATAGAGGTATATAAGATGTTGAGAGGTATAGATCGGGTGGACTCTCAGAGGCTTTTTCCCAGGGTGGAAATGGCTGCTACGAGAGGACACTTGTTTAATGTGCTGGGGGGTAGGTACAGGGGAGATGTTAGGGGGAAGTTTTTCACACAGAGGGTGGTGGGCGAGTGGAATCGGCTGCCGTCAGTGGTGGTGGAGGCAAACTCAATAGGGTCTTTTAAGAGACTCCCGGATGAGTACATGGGACTTAATAGGATGGAGGGTTATAGGTAGGCCTAAAAGGTAGGGATATGTTCGGCACAACTTGTGGGGCCGAAGGGCCTATTTTGTGCTGTAGTTTTTCTATGTTTCTATGTTTTCTATTTTCAGTCCTAAAAATGACATTATTCACAGATACTGTGATGATACTGTGATTAAGGTTGTTCACTTTTTGTTATCAATCCATTTTTAGCTGTGTTAATCGAATTTCACTAAATGATCATTCTTACAAATATCAAGAATATTTATTTTAAATCAGAATTTATTTCTAAAAATGTTTCAATAGCTTTCCAGTCGCATTGGCTCATGTCAGATTTTGCATTTGGGGAAATGCAAAGGAGCTTCAACAGAAACCTTTCAAAACAAACGCAGTGTGTGCTGGGATCATTAAATGCACTGAAAGCAGAAAATCTACTCCATCATATTTATTTAAAAATGTAATTTGTAAAGCAAGTATCACAGATAATTTTAAGGAGTCACCTTTTATTACCCATGATCAAATATATTTGTATTTGGATGTGTGCATTTTCTCACCAGAGAGTGATTGAGTCAATTTTAATAACCCAGCAACAAGCTTTTGTATCTTCAAAGTGAAGAAGGTTAATTCATTTCTCACACACTTGCCCCAGAGGTTAACAAAAATGTGATGTCTCACTCACATGGCTTACACACACTAACACTACCAAATTTTAACAATGAAGATGTCAATGGAGTTTTGTTTTTCTTCTGGCCGAAATAACAATGAGTCAATGTCAAAAAAACTATCTTTGTTCTCTTGAGTGTTAAATTGGTTAATCCAGTTTTTTTTAAAATTGTTGTCTTTAAAAATGTCTTTGAAGATTTATTATACTGTCATGCAGATAGTGTCATGACGCAAGAAACAACTATTAGTGGACATACAATTGCAAATAGATGCCAATAAAAGCAGTAGAAAATGTTTCTTGAACATAAGGCATGACAATGACATCTTACCAGAATTTGGCAGGCAAGGGACGCAAGGCTGATTACTCCAGCATTTCAGGGCCGGTGTCCTTGTGAGAGGCAAGAAACCGGGCATGAACCCGGTTTTTGTCTCTCTCGCAATCTTACCGGCTCGCCAATCCAAGGGAGAGAGGTGGTGGACCCCTCACTGATGGTGAGATCTTCAGGTCCCTCCGCTGTCGATGCTATTTCCCACTGTTTCCGTCTCATGCCATCGGGAAAGCCCCGGCAGGGGTGGGTCATCAGCGCAGCCTTAAATCTGTGATAAAGCGAGGGCTGCAATCCAGTACCACATCTGTTGCAAATGAGCCAAACCTGATTTAAAAAAGAAAATTAGAAGTAGGAGGAAAAGGCAGCATGGCCAAAATTGTGACATACAAAGAGATTACAGCAGTAAGCTGTGTAAGTACTAACAATAAAAAGTAAGATGGTTACTTTTTACATAAAGGCATTTATGCAAGAAGAGATCTTAATTTGGCCGAGATTAGCATCCTTAGACATAAAACTACAAAAAGCCATTGCTTCTGACATGAGCCATGAGAGGCATGGACAGAGTGGATAGTCAGAAGCTTTTTCCCAGGGTGGAAGAGTCAATTACTAGGGAGCATAGGTTTAAGGTGCGAGGGGCAAGGTTTAAAGGAGATGTACGAGGCAGATGTTTTACACAGAGAGTAGTGGGTGCCTGGAACTCGTTGCCGGGGGAGGTAGTGGAAGTGGATGCGGTAGTGACTTTTAAGGGGCATCTTGACAAGTACATGAATAGGATGGGAATAGAGGGATATGGTCTCCAGAAGGGTAGGGGGTTTTAGTTAAGTCGGGCAGCATGGTTGGTGCAGGCTTGGAGGGCCAAAGGGCCTGTTCCTGTGCTGTAATTTTCTTTGTTCTTTGTTCTTTAAGCAGGTAGACATGAATATAAGTAGTAAAGAATGGAAGCCCAAAGTGTTAAAAATATTGGCAGAGTACCTTGGCTTCGGCTCAAATTTGGAACAAGTAGAAGACTCGCAACTTCCAAAGATGTGCAGGTTAGGTTGATTGGTCATGCTAAATAGCCCCTTAGTGTCAGGGGGACTAGCAGGGTAAATAGGTGGGGTTAAGAGGATAGGCTCTGGATGGGATTGTGGTTGGTGCAGACTCAATGGGCCAAATGGCCTCCTTCTGCATTGTAGGCATCCTATGATTTAACCTGAAACAAACCAGATGACTGAGCAAAAAATTCATCCAGGTGAGTCGAAGCTAGAATTAGAATTTCAGGCAAGGAAAGAGAGAGAGGAGAAATAATTTGGAGAGAGAGAGCGAGGGAAAATGATTTTTAACTTGAAAAACTTGAGACAAACTTACAAATGCCGTAGCAGAGATGTACTGCCAACAATTCTGGAACTCCTGTAGAAAGCCCACTCAGACTTTCCAGAACTTCAAGAGTACTAAACAGCTAGCATTTAACCAGCGCATCTGAGCCCAAAAAATTGACTGCACCTACAACGGGCTACATGAAGTAGTACTGCTGGAGGGGTTCAAAAACTACTCTTACATGGCATCAAGGGTCACAAAGAGTTTCAAAGTCAAAGACACAGCCATCATAGCTGAAGACTATGAATTAAACCATGCATATCTGATGCGCGATTAATTCACTCGGGAGGCTGGATCGTACCCGGGAAATAAAGGCTTTTATTAGCAACAAGAATGGAGCATACTGCTTAACAATACAATCCCAGACTAAAGGGTCACTAGGCAGTGCAGTGACCTTTATACTCCTATAGGTAGGCTGAGCCAACCGGAGTGTACCACAGAACAATACCAACAGGTGGAACACCCCAACCCTAACCCCAACAGTAACAAGAGTAACATATGTACAAGTACCCATAGTGATAACGATCTATGGTCCAGTACCCATAGTGGTAACCATCTATGGTTCACCACAATATCAAAACAAACTCAGAGCAAGTGACTCCTGTCAACAACACGAGAGAGATAAAGAGGAGGTGTCTGGAACAGAGAGGGATGCCAAAGAAAAGAAGAGTAGAGAAGACAGGGCAGATCAGTCCCCAACCTTAAATTGAACCTTACTTAACTGGGACTTACTCTGATAGAAAGGAAAAAAACTCACCTCTTACTGTTGCAAAGCTGGGTAGAGTAAATGTAGATTGGTGTTTGTAAAATTGTAAAGCGTTAGGGAAAAAAAACATTACATGGTCTCTTTAAGAGGTGGTTCTTTTTCTGTGCTGAGAAAGTTAAAAAATGCAAGCACATAAAGAGTGCCTAAAATGGAACATTTGTGTCAGAAGGCCAAGCAGCAGAGTTACTAAGGCAACTGGCTTTCAGGCATTTTAATTATTTGAATTCAGCCTATCAATTTGAATTGGGTATTTAGATACCAGCAACCTATTAAATTTAAATCTGATGGTTTTGGCAACCTAGGACCAATTCTATTATGGGGGATAATGATATGTCATCACAGGTATAAAAGGAAGGGGGTAGTGGGATAAGGAGAGAGAGAGCAACTGTCACTTGTCAGAGTAATAGCTCTTAGTTCAGTTCTTAGCTCTAGAGAGAGAAAAAATCTGCTGGCTCTCATACCTTCATTTATGTATTAAGAGAAGGCACTATCTCGATAGCGAAGGTACCAAATAAGAAAGAAGAATCAACAGAGCAGGCCCAGAATATTCCGAAAGACACAAAACCTGGCTGTAATTTAGAGAGTGAGTAAAATTCTATATTTTTTGTTAATGTGTGAGAATTGTATTTATCTGAGCAGCATTCCATTAGAATCATGTTTTATTTGGTTTGTTAATAGTTTAGTTAACTTGTTCAGTGTTAGATAAATAAATTGTTACTTGTTCACTTGTTCACTTGGAGAGAGTGTCAGGGAGTTATTTTGATTTAACCACTAAAAGTTGCAGAAGAGCAGATCGTACCACTTCACACTCACTCTTTACAGATTATAGGGCGAGGTGCTCCTCTTTGAGTGGTTAGGTGTTAGTTCTCAGAGGGGGGATCCACCTCTGCTTTATAACAATACAAACACACTGGCCATAGGCAGTAAAAGGAAACACATAAATTCTGTCTTTGACAGAAGTCATAGGATATGGCTGATATCCCAAACATTGACTGAACTCAGGCATCAAGTACAACCATCAGTATTTTTTTAACAACATCAGGCTAATTTTGGCCTTGTACTGTTGTGCAAAACGCACTCACCCATTTTACCCCAGAAAGACAGAATTAACCCTGTGAGTGTAAAATGCACAATGTAAATGTCTCGTAACTAAAGACTGCATGCTGGTTGGGTGAGAAGTTGGGCAAGTCAACAGCTCTTTGCCATAAGATGTTTTGGGTTTTTAATATCTTATAGTGAAATGCGATGTGAAAATCTCAATTCAGAGAAATGTGTAGGATAAATAAAGAGGACTGACTTTGGTGGATATGCTTATTCTTCACGTGTAAAAACAGTTTGCAGTACAGATGTGATGGGCTGAATAGTGTAAATTTCCAATGTCCTGTATTCTGCGAGTGACCAGTGGAAAATTAATTAAGCAACCAAGTCAGGAGCAGTAAAATGCTTTAATGGCTCCTTTCAAATATCACATCACATCATACCTGCATTTCATATCAGGGAACAAGTACCAGTAGAACTGTACTACTTTTGAAGAGAGTTGTATTTAACAAATCCCAAACACTCAGGACAAGTATTAAGAAGAATGATAAAAATCTGTACAGCAACCAGTTGGTGCTTAGCGACAGCACTAGCTCTGTGAGTCCTGACAGTGAAATGCATATGCCATGCTATTATTAAATATCAGACACAGGAGAGCCAGATGGAAGATGTGTGTCTATGCTTTTCAAATACTCATCAGATGGTTGGAAAAAGAGCAAACGTGACTGCACTACATATCCAGCTAATCCAGTGTTTCAATGGTGAGCTGTGGTTCTTTTGTGTGATGAGTAACATTCTTTCCTCTTCTATTCATGAAATCCTTAACCTGCTTAAAGATTTATGTTGCTCAATTTTTTTGATATTGTGCATTAAAAACTTGAATTTTCATTGCATTCAATCAATATAAATTTCCTTAGTTGTATTCACAATTGGTCATTGACAGAAACCCTGGATACTTTGAATAATGATCACAGGAAATTTAACTCCTTCAATCAGTGCTAGTTGCAATCTGTAAGAAGTCTCACAACACCAGGTTAAAGTTCAACATGTTTAGTTAGAATCATGAGCTTTTGGAGCACTGCTCCTTCATCGGGTGAGTCTCACCTGATGAAGGGGCAACGCTCCGCAGGCTTGTCATTCCAAATAAACCTGTTGGACTTTAACCCGGTGTTGTGAGACTTCACGGTGCCCACCCCAGTCCAATGCCAGCATCTCCACATCAGTCACAATCTGGGCCAGGAGCTTACTACAAATATCAATGCGGTGACGACAAAGTCAGCAAGTATAAGGTAGATATGCCTAAACAGTAGTATATGGTCAATAGATTATCGGGATCAATTGCTCTCTTTATCAGTACTTATTACTCATCTGAGGAGGTGTTGCAGTGCCGTGGTAACATATCCCCCCCCCCCCCAACTCTTGCCCATCAAGTCTCGGACTTGATGGGCAAGGAACTGTGTTCATAACATGGCCAAACAGGTTGACTTGTAAATCCTTCCCATGGCAGGTGGTTAGAATGGGAGAGATTCCTGGTCAGCCATGGATAGAAAATTAAAGCCCCTTCCATCACTATTCAGAGTTCCAGGACCGCCATCTGCATGTTACCACAGCAACTTAAACTATTTGGGATAGCAGTTGGCTGGATGTGGATCCAATTGGTGGCAACAGCATAGAAACATAGAAACTAGAAGCAGGAGTAGGCCATTCGGCCCTTCGTGCCTGCTTCGCCATTCATTTTGATTATGGCTGATCATCAAATTCAATATCTGGATTACGCCTTTCCCCCATATCCCTTGATCCCTTTAGCCCCAAGAGCTCTATCTAATTTCTTCTTGAAATCACACAATATTTTGGCCTCAACTACTTTCTTATGGTAGTGAATTCTACAGACTCACCGCTCTCGGGGCAAAGAAATTTCTCCTCACCTCAGTCCTAAAAGGTTTACCTCTTATTCTCAAGCTACGGTCCCTCGTTCTGGACTCCCCCACCATCGGGAACATTCTTTCTGAATTTACCCTGTCTATGGGTATGGGATTTCATTCCTGTTCTGGCTGAGACGGATTTGGGACGTGCCTCCGTCCATGTGGTGGTTCAGTGGGTCAGACCTGCCCTTGAAGATGGACTGCAAATTGCCCTGGTATAAGACAGATTCTCGGAGAAGGGGACAGTTGTTTTTTCTTAAGAGCATAGGGAATAGGAACAGGAGTAAACCCTATGACCATTCAATAAGATCATGGCCTAAACGTCACTGACCTTCGTCCAATAATCTTTTACCCTCTTGTAGATCAAAATCTGACTAACTCCATCCTGAACATATCCAGTGACCCGGCCTCCACTGCACTTGCAGCAGAGAATTCCAAGGTTAGCAGTCTCTCAGAAAAGAAATTCCTCCTCAACTCCGTTTTAAGTGTTAGACCCTCTTATGCTAAAACCCTGCCCCCTAGTTCTAAATCTCCCGTGAAGTAATACATCCTTTGAGTATCCCCTTGACAAGCTCCCTCAGAATCTTAAATTTTTTCAATAAGATCACCTTTCATTATTCGAAACTCAAGTAAATATGGTGTTACAAGGATGTGCTTTTATCAAAAAATATTCAAGGTTGCACAGTGGAGGGCTGGCACGGTGGCACAGTGGTTAGCCCTGCTGCCTCACAGCGCCAGGGACCAGGGTTCAATTCCAGCCACAGGTGACGGTCTGTGTGGAGTTTGCACATTCTCCCTGTGTCTGTGCGGGTTTCCTCCGGGTGCTCTAGTTTCCTCCCATACCCCAAAGATGTGCAGGTTAGGTTGATTGGCCATGATAAATTGTCCCTTAGTGGCAAGGGTGATTAGCAGG
The DNA here is from genome assembly GCF_964213995.1 of Mustelus asterias. Lineage (NCBI taxonomy): Eukaryota > Metazoa > Chordata > Chondrichthyes > Carcharhiniformes > Triakidae > Mustelus > Mustelus asterias. The sequence continues at coordinate 39,588,469 of NC_135811.1, read as the reverse complement.
ATAAATAAGTGAGGTTACAAAAATAGGGCCTGGGTGGAATTGTTGCCAGTGCAGGCTCAATAGGACAAATGGGCTCCTACTGCACTGTAGGGATGTAGTGATTATATATTGAATATTTTCCTCATTTAGTAAGAAGGTATCCTACCAGCTGACACTACATTCACCTGCCTTGGGACCTCTGTTACTGTAACTTTGACTTACCTTTCAAGACGGGTGCCCCTCACAGTTCAAATGACTGAGTATCCTTTGTATCACCATTCACAATTAATGTGGGCAAGTGCTCATTGCCTAAATGCTGGGATAGCAAGCTGAGGGATTGTTTATCTTCTGGTTCAAGCAGTGTTTTAAAAATTGTAATGGATGCAATTTTCCCCATTGTTTTTCCAGAGGGACTGTTAGCATCGGTTAACAGGACTTAAAGGTACAGATTCATTAATATTGTATGGTACCATTGCTGTATCCACACTCAGGAATATTCACTCTGGGGAAGGTGCAGGCGTAGATTTGGAGCATGAAGCATTGAGGTAAACACACACAGCTTGAATGAGAGGAGAAAGTGCACATATCCACAAAAGAGCAGGAAGAAGTTGGTCAGAGGATCAGCCTGAGGTCATCCTCTGATGTTGAGTTCTGGTTTGGTGTCATCCAAAGCCTGCCTATGTGGGAAAGCTATTTCATGAGCACGACCGCTGATAAAATCCATTGAGAATTTGAAACAAAATCAGCAAACTATGCTGGCTGGTATGAATGAGACTTCCCGGTCATGTGGGTTTCACCAACTTTCAGAAAGCTGGCCGCTCGGAAAAAAGAAATCCTTCATTTATTAATGATCCATGCAGGAAGAGTAATGTAATCCTTGGCTCTGGCCCACCATGCATCATTAACTTGTTGTGTGCAGGCTGCTTGATCTGACAGATACCATTGAAAACAGCCAGAAGAAGTCTGTGGTATAGTACATCCTGGCAGCTGATATGGGGTATTCCTCCCAGGGTTAGAGCAGGTTTAAGGGTATGGCAGCAGAGTGTGGTAAAAGCTTCTATATTTCTTATCTTTCCTGTAAATGAGTCAGAATTTCCTTAGTAATTAAATTTGCTAGATATGATTTGAAGTCCCATCTTGACTTTTAGGTCATTTGCAAACCTTCCACCACGCTCTCCAGCAATTTTCATACATCCGTTTAAGCAGGCCTATAATTTTGTACAATTTGGTCTTGACTGGCCTTCAATGTCATGGCCACATTTAGGTTTCTCTTACTGTCCATGAGCAATGTTATTTTTCTATGTGTTGTTGGCCCAATTTAAATAATCCCTGCAGCATGCCATTGTGTGATTTTTAAAATATAGAAGGTTATTTATTATTCTACATTTGTCCTAGAGGTTTAAACCTCTACCGCCGAAATCTTGCTGCCGTTCACGTTGGCGGGATCTTACAGTCTCACTTGTCACACTCTATTCCCCACCGTCGCGTGTTTCCCAATGGCGAGGCGTGTGTTCAACAGGAAATCCCATTGACAACAGCGGGACCATAAGATCCCGCCACCAGCGAGCAGCTCACCACCTCCCACCGCCACAAAACACACCACGGAGAGGGAGAAAAATCTCACCCTACATCTGACACAACTAATGCGCACATACCCTCAAAGATTGGATGCAGATGAAGAATGAGCAAAACAATATGAATGGAATGTATAATTGTCTCAGTCTCTCTTTCATGGCAGGCCTGTAGTTTCTTAGATCAGTTGAAGCTTTTATTTGAAATAACAGTCTTGTAAGCAGTGGTTTCTCAGTAAGCTGCAAAGCCTCTTGCAGTTGAATTTCCAGTAGGTTGGTTCTCAGGTAAACTTGACACTGGAATTGGTTGGGGAGAGTCCTTCTCCAACTTTCAAGGTTTATTACCTTGGCTGCTTAGTTGATTGCAACTGTGTGTGTGTGTGTGTGTGTGTGTGTGTGTGTGTGTGTGTGTGTGTGTGTGTGTGTGTGTGTGTGTGTGTATGCGTGTGTGTCCCTAAATTCTCCGTGCCTAGATTTTACAAAGTGGTGTCAAAATGCCATGGCAGTTAAAAATGTGAATCATGCCAGCGTATCCGAGCGGTGCGATTTTCAAAGCCCTTCACCGGTGGAGTAGTGCAGATCATGCTGAGGAAGGGATTCGATGATGGGTTATAGGTTGCTGTCGTAGTGTGTTTGATTTAAGTGGAAAGCATGAAGGTCTGAAAGCTGGTGCCAGTAAAGGCAGTGACATTGGCAGAGACTAGGACTTCATGTATGCTGTGCATGCAGAAACTTTGTCATAGTTTATCAATGTTAACATGGGAAGTGGAACACATGCGATGTAGCTCCAACCATTTGCAATGCGCATCAACCATAATTAAGAGCATGGAGCCTAAAAAAGGCCCAGCGAAGACTACATGCGCTCACCACCAGGCTCCTCCCATGGGTGTAGGGAGGCTGAAGGTGGCAGTTTTGGATTCTCTTGGTACGACTCACACTGTCTGACCAAGTCATTAATGTCTGCATCAAGGCCGGGCCACTGGACTGGCTAGCACTTTCATCTTCAAAATCCCAGGTGGCTATGATGTAATTTAATAAGTATCAGACGTTGCCCAGGGCAAGGGACAACTATGCGGGAACCCCATCCTTAATGCTGAGTTCGTCTTTCTTCATCAAGTAGTGTTTCATTTCATTTGCGGGCTGTCCATATTGTTATGAGCACACAATGAGAATCCCCAATCCTACCACTCCATGTCTGACCCTAGAGTCTTTTAAAAATAAATTTAGAGAGGATGTGCTTTGCCAATGTTGCAGGAATCCCAATATATATACTTTCAGGTTATAAAGAATTAGCCAGACATGTTTTCTGAGTTTAAATAAAGAGCAACATACATTTATTAAAACTATCTCCCAAAGTAAAGAAAAGCTAAGTGTTTAATAACCATAATTCATACACATTCTCTGGGACCCCCAATTACAACTGGTAGGATAAGGTTACAGCTTCAAGATTTATTTACAATTCATGACGAAGATAAACAAATAGAGGAATATACGGTTAGTTGTCCTTCGGCTGGTTTTGATATTGTGATTCAACATTGTTGACATTTTGTTCAGTTGTCTTCCTGGGATAGTTGTATAGTAAGAAGTCTCACAACACCAGGTTAAAGTCCAACAGGTTTATTTGGTAGCAAATACCATGAGCTTTCGGAGCACTGCTCCTTCGTCAGATGGAGTGGAAATGTACTCTCAAACACTGCAAACAGACAAAACCAAATTGCAGAATACTGATTAGAATGCGAATCCTACAGCCAGCCAGGTCTTAAAGGTACAGACAATGTGGGTGGAGGGAACATTAAACACAGGTTAAAGAAATGTGTATTGTCTCCAGACAGAACAGCTAGTAAGATTCTACAAGCCCAGGAGGCAAGCTGTGGGGGTTACTGATAATGTGACATAAATCCAACATCCCGGTTTAGGCCGTCCTCATGTGTGCAGAACTTGGCTATCAGTTTCTGCTCAGTGACTCTGCGCTGTTGTGTGTCGTGAAGGCTGCCTTGGAGAACGCTTACCTGAAGATCCAAGGCTGAATGCCCGTTGTATGGAACAGATTTCCATGTTTTACTCCTAAAAGCTCCCAGTTCGCAGCAGAGTTCTCTGCTCAGGATGGTTACTTTGCAAATCATGGCACAATACCTCCAAGAGAAGGAGGCAGCTTCCTGGCAGCTTTTCAATATAGCATTCTCAACACTCAACTAATTTCTCGTGCTTTGTAACCAGTTCTTAAAGTCCTGCTGGCTGTATCTTCCAGTGGAATTTGATGAATCCATGTCTGCTGTAGCCATTGTTTTTTTTTAGAATAGCTAACTGCAGTTTGATGTCTCATCTCAGAAACTTTTGATGAGTTTCAGGATAGTGTGAAAACCAAAAGGAGCTGGCATCTTTCAGGCTCCTCATGGGGTTTGGGGTGTCTGTGGGTGCACCTACACCACATGGACTGCAATGGTTCAAGAAGGCAGCTCACCATCACCTTCTCAAGGGCAATTAGGGATGGACAATAAATGCTGGCCTCACCAGTGATGCCCACATCCCATGAGCTGAGAGAAAATATGTCTCCACTGGATTGTACCCTTGCCGGACTTACTCTGAGATTCAACCTTGCCACTGCATTCCTTCCCAGTACTAATTTACATATTTTTACAGTTTTAACTTCTCCTGTGCCTACTCTTTAAATGTGTGCTTATCCCCCTTCCAGCCTTAATGGTCAAAAAAAGGCATTTTCCCCAACTCATATCCAATGAGAAATATTCAACTAAAATCTTCACAAGGGCAATTAGGAGTGGTTAATAAATACTAGCTTGATTAGTAATTTCACACATCCTGTGAATCAATAAAAAATATCATCCGTGCTCCAAAAAACAATGAAAGCAGTTGTTACAATTGGAAATTGTTGAACTCGATGTTACGTCTGCAAGATTGTAAAGTGTCTAATCAATAGATGAAGTGGAGCTGTTCCTTGAAAGCACCTCGAGTTTCATTAGAACAAAGTGGAGGTCAAGATCAGAGTATGAGTAGGATTGTGAAATAAAGTGGCAAGTGACGGTAACCTTACCAAAAAATGGCAGAGGGTTGGTTCTGGTGAGAAAAACGGCATGTTTCTTTCTAGATAAACATGTCAGTTTTCTCTCCAGATCTTACCACACCCTGTCGCAAAAAACAGGTGTGCATGTTTCACGCCATAATGTGGAGGGGTGGAGCCCCAACATGCTGGCAAAGCCTGGCTGCACCCCCCCTCCCCCACCCCCGATTCCCCTGATTGGAGCTGGCATTCACAGCCACTCACTCCACCTGTACTGGCATCCCCTTACTTCCCCCGAACATTGGGCCCCTTCCTCCCCCTCCAGCAGTCAGTGCTGGCACCCCCTTACCCCCCAAGTCCCCACCCATACAGCAATCGCCGGCCAAATGGCCATCGCTAACATCCCCAGCTCCCTCATCCGCTCCTGCCCACCACCGTATATAAATGAATTACTCCCCTCCGCCATGAGGTTCCCATTGGGACCTGGTCCTGGCACTGCCCCTGGCACTGGTTGGCACTGCCTGGCCATGTCCCTCTCACCAGAGGCTATACTTACCTTTACAGGATGATCCCCATGACAGGTTCACATCTGGGTGAACCTCTTGTACACCGCGCCAGAGTGACATCACATCAGAGGGGTTTGAAAATACGGCAAGGCCTCAATCTCTGGTGGGGGGTCTTTAATTAGATGTAAATGTAGTATAATGTGGGCATGGACCTGAAGATGTCACGGGCGAGAGGCGGCAAAAATCTGAAGTCATGATTTCACCGGTGAGATTCGTGATTTCTGGGTTTGGCCGGATCTTGAGCCGTGCCGGCACTCCCGCGGATGACGAACGTGGGCTCAAGATCCCACCCATCGGGTCATCTTATTTAACATTACAATCACCCATTTTATATTTGGTCTTCCCAATGTAAAGGGAACAACATTGTCAGCGCTGAGTACAGTATGCTAAATTAAAAGAGGCACAAGTAAATCACTGATTCACCTGGAAGGAGCATTAGGTCCAGGTGGTGGGAAGTTAGGAACTGAAAAATTTCATCAACTTTGCTTCAAATTTCCACCCTCTGACTCATCCTCTGACTCTTCATATGCTTGAATTTCCGATCTCTATTTCTGGAGATAGACTGTTCTACTCTAATCACATTGACTCCCACAATCACCCTGACTGCACTTCCTCTGACACCCTTCCTCTGGGGACTCTATTCCATTCTCCCAAATCCTCTATCTCCAATGCATTTGTTCTGCTGATGCTGCCTTCCACACTATTCTTCCAACATATCATCCTTTTTCCAGAACTATGCTTCCCCTGTGCCATGATTAAGAGGAGTCTTGAGTATTCCTATGCTTCTGCCCTCATCCCTTTCCTCGCTTTCCTGATAGGCTTCCCCTTAGTGACCTTTAGCTTCTGCCACCCCACACCAGTCTTCACATTTAACAGATCATCCTTCATTTAGGGCTGATGTGGGGAGTGGTGGTGGGGTAGTGGAGTTGAAATGGAAAATCAGCCCTGATCTTATCAAATGGTGGAGCAGTCCCGAGTAGGGCGAACGGTCTACTCATGCATCTATTTCATATGTTATTAAATCTGCTAACTCCAGTCTGATGTCATCAAATAAGGCCGGGATTCTCTGAACTCGCCCGTGGCCAGGATTCTCCAATCCTGCTGCTGTGAATGGAAATTTGGCTGAGCGCTAAACTCTCCATTCTCACTGTCAGCGATGAAGAGGCGAATAACATTGGAGAATTCCGGCCATTGTCCCCTTCCATTATAACATTAAGAAATCATCATTGCCTCTGTGACACCTTCTTCTTTTCCATCACCTCTAATGACTGTTCCCAGTCTCTCAGAGAAACGTAGAAAACAGAAACAGCAGCAGGCCATTTGGCCTATGAGCCTGTCCCACCATTCATTTTGATCATGGCTAATCATCAAATTCAATATATTGGTCTTGCCTTCCCCCCATATTCCTTGATGCCTTTAGCCCCAAGAGCTATATCTAAGTTTTGGCCTCAAATATTTGCTGTGGTAGCGATTTCTTCTCTTCATCTTCCTCCTCCATTGTCTCCTCATGCCATGAGAATGATGTGCAACACCTTCATTTTTGTTCTTACCGCCACTCCGCCCTCCCCATGTCTCTCTACCTGCTGAAAACCTGTGACATCATTAACATTTTTCATTTCTTATGAAGGATCTGAAAGCTTAACTCTGTTTCACTCTCCATTGATGCTGCCAGACTCTCTGAACATTTCCAGTATTTTCTGTTTATATCATGGTGCTCCTAAATGTAATCCAACCAATGTGTTGTTAAGCTTTGGTATAACGTCTGTGGATTTGTATTTTAATGTTCTGATTGTATATCCTCATATTTTGTTACCTTATTGAATTGCTTCATTACACTGTCTGGACATTGAAAGTGATGTCTCTATTATTCTCAGGTCTAATGTTACTAAGCCTCCCTGAACTAATTCAATTCCATTTATTTTGCACTTTTGTCTCACATTTCTTGACCTATCCAGAAGATGCCACACATATCTGTTGAAATGATTTTGTCATTTGTCTGCACAATTGAATAACAAACCTAAATTCTTGTGCAAATCTTTCCACTGGAAATTACAAAATTGAATGGGCATTTTCTTTATGTGAAACACTTTGTCAGAAGCATCCTGAAATTTGTAATAAACTGCATCAAAGAGCGCACCACTCTCCACTTAATCTATAACATCACGGGTTTTTATCAAGCAGGATCTTGCATGTCTAAGTTTGGGCTGACTGTTTCTGAAATAATTGCCTTACATACACTCCCTCACTTTACACTTTATAATTACTTTCAATGGCAATAGGAACCTTGTGAGGGCAATACCATTCTTTGTGAGGGCAATTAATATGTTTCTAATGTCAGTAAAACCAACATCATTGCTCTTTAGGGAGGGTTCCCCAGTCTGCCAAATTCAGCACTCATCGAGGTAAGTCTCAAGATACTTACCTCGGTCTCAATGATGCCAATCACATAATCTGTGGCAATAATGAAGAATTAAGCTGAGACCCTCCAGACAGACACTGCAAAGGCATTGGGAGTAGATAGTCATCATGGTCAGTGCTAGCCACAAAGCCGGAATGTGGTTTTGCAACAAGATGAATGACCTCACAAGTGGTCAAGGTCAGTGAATGCATCAATGCCACATTCTACCAACTGAAATATCATCCTCACATACTGCTCCAAGTACCACACTGCTATCATGCAGCAGTCAACAATCTCTATCAGTTAGGACTTGTATCAAACATTCATAGCTCCGCCTCACCCTCACACACTTAGCAGCGCTGTGAGTCTTACACATGTACCCCACAGCTTGCTCACAAAGTCACTTGGGAAACCATGACACCCCATTACCCAATCAGATGTATTACTTCCTTCTCTCTTGCAAAACAAGGGAGCACACTACCAGAGGCAGCAACAACTCACCCTCATGGAAGAGATGGTGCTTATTACTGGTGTGGCCATGAGGGTGAGAGACACTTCGAGCTACATTGTGAGGCTCTATAGCATGGCTTTCCCTATGTCTATGCACTTGCAATGTTAACAGAACATGGTAATGAAGATATTAATAAGCGTCTGAGTTCCACAAACAACAGCATTGTATCCCTGACTAAAGTAATTACGCAGGGATATACTTTGCCAGTTAACTCCCTGAGGGTGCAGCAGATAAACATTTACAGTAGGTTCATTCTTCATATGACGACAGGGTGCACGTGCTTAAGGAGCCCAATGGATAACGTATATTGGTTGTGAATGGCTAAGGAACAATTATTGAGACATAGGCTCCGCCTCCTGTTGTACTGCCACCAAGCTCCCAACCCTCCAAAAAAGTGACTGAGTGTAGAAAGATTGCTATGCGGAGCGCACCTGAGAGACCAGCGTGGTTCACTCCACGTTTCTCGCCTCTGTAATGATAAAATATTTGGGAAAATTCCACCCCTTATGTGCGCAGTACTGTTTCTCCAGGCCCACCATTAACTCTTTCAACTCTGAAAACCCTAATACTACAGAACACATTTACGGTCTCAAGAGCAGCTACTAGGATATGGCTGCAGAGCAGTGGCTGTGGTTAACCTGTGAGGTATAGCTGCAGAAATCTTATGATATCTCTGGCGAAGGGAAATCTGCCGGCTGCTTGTGAGTGACATTGGCCTGCAGCATGCAAAATGATCATAAATGTATAATATGGCACATAAATTATGCCTTGCATTTATTTTTCCATCACCCTCCAACATCCTTTTTACAATCGATCTCGCGGTTATTCCTTGGTATAGTTTTGCAAAATAGATTCATTCCTAAATGTTGATTCCACCTTGAGATTGGGTTTGCCTTTGAGATGACAGATTCGCTCACGTCCTTGAAAAACTGGCCAGTTGTTGCTGCAGCAAAAACATTCTTCCATTTTAATTGAGTGAACACAGTATGATTGCAAGTATTGCTTTCATTGTCATTCTTTACCTAGGTGGCTTTCTGGAAATCAACAAATTTATTTGGCAGATAAGGTAAAGGAGAATCCAGAGAGATTCTACCAGTATATTAAGGGCAAAAGAGTTACTAGGGAGAGAATAGGGCCCCTTAGTGAGGTTGACTATGTGTGGAGTCACAGGAGGTGGGTAAGATCCTAAACTAATTTTTCTCATCAGTATTTACTGTTGAGAAAGCTAGGGAACTCGGGGAAATAGTGTTGACCTGAAAAGCGGCCACATTACAGAAGAGGAGGTGCTGGAGGTCTTAAAATGCATAAAGGTAGATAAAGCCCCAGAACCTGATCAAGCATATCCCAAGGTGTTTTGGGAAGCTAGGGAAGAAATTTGTCCCTAGTGGAGATATTTGTAACATTGACAGCCACGGACAGGTGAGGTGCCAGAAGACTGGAGTGAGGCAAATATTGTGCAGTTATTTAAGAAAGGCGGCAGAGAAAAGTCAGAGAACTACAGACCAGTGAGCCTAACCTCAGTGGTGGTAAGATGTTGGTGGGAATTCTGAGAGACAGGGGGTGGGATTTTCTGGCCTTCCTCGCCCCGAAACCGGAAAATCCTGCCTCAAGAGCAGCTAAGGTCAACGGATCTTTCCATGGTCCGCCCCTCACCGTCTCTGATTCCCCTGGGAGGCAGGACGGTAAAATTTCAGCCAAGATCTGCATGCATTTGGAAAGGCAAGGACTGATTAGGGATAATCAGCATGGCTTTGTTCATGAACAATCATGTCTTACAAATTTGAAATTGTAACCAAGAAAATAGACGAGGGCAGTGCAATAGACGTTGTCTACATGGACTTTAACGAGGCCTTCGACAAGGTACCGCATGGTAGACTGGTCAGTAAGGTTAGATCACATGGGATCCAGGGAAAACTAGCCAGTTGGATACAAAATTGGCTTGCTGGTAGGAGAGGGAGGATGGTGGTAGAGGGTTGCTTTTCAGACTGGAGGCCAGTGACCTGCAGTGTGCCGCAGGGTTTGGTGCTGGGTCCACTGTTGTTTGTCATTTATATAAATGTTTTGGATGAGAATATAGGAGGCATGCTTAGTAAATTTGCAGATGACACCAACATTGGTGGTGTAGTGACTAGTGAAGAAGGTTATCTAAGACTACAATGGGATCTTGGTCAAAAAGGCCAGTGGGCCGAGGTATGGCAGATGGAATTTAATTCAGATAAATGCGAGGTGTTGCATTTTGGTAAAACAAACCAGGGCAGGACTTACACAGTTAATGGTAGGGCCATGGGGAGTGCTGTTGAACAGAGAGACCTAGGGGTGCAAGTACATAATTCCTTGAAAGTGGCATCACAGGTAGACAGGATGGTGAAGAAGGTGTTTGGCATACTTACATTCATCGGTCAGAGCATTGAGTACAGGAATTGGGATGTTATGTTAGAACTGTACAAGACATTGGTCAGGCCACATTTGGTCGTTCTGCTACAGGAAGGATGTTATTAAGCTGGAAAGGGTGCAAAAAAAGATTTACAAGGATGTTACTGGGACTGGAAAGTTTGAATAATAAGGAGAGGCTGGGACTTTTTTCCCTGGAGTGTAGGCGGATGAGGGGTGACCTTGTCACACAGAAGGTGGTGCGTATATGGAATGAGCTGCCAGAGGAGGTGGTAGAGGCGGGTACAATTACAACATTTAAAAGACATTTGGATAGGTACATTGGATAGGAAAGATTTAGAGGGATACGGGCCAAACGGAGGCAAATGGGACTAGTTCAGTTTTGGAAACCTGGTCAACATGGATGAGTTGGGCCGAAGGCCCTTTTTCTGTGCTGTATATCTCTGTGACTCTATGACCCTAAATTCCATCTGCACCTCTTCTGGCTGTTGAATTACAATGGCACTCAATCCCGCACCACGTTACATCTGTTGTGTGACAGCCCTTAGCTAAAACGAATATTTGCCCTTGCACTTACAAAACAAAACATTGCATTTTCAGTACTGATGTAACAATATCACCCTCTTCATAAGTGTATGAATGTGACAGTGCAAAAACTGGCAGTCTTTTGGAAGTGTTGGTGAATGTTTACATAGTTTCTTTTTGTCTTCTGTGCATTTCATATTTATACTGGCAATTATTTTGCTGGGAATCATATTCACCATACATCTGTTAAAGAAGTTTCACAGTAAAACCTTAAGGAGTTGTATTTCTAAAAGACAGATTCAAGAATTTGAGACATTTATTATTTATCATCAAAAATATAACTCCAACAGAGTCTTCTGTTTATGAGTTGCACATCTGACGTAGAGGCCAATTACTTTGGTACTGATGCGTGTTCTTGTGAAATTTAGTTGTGCTTTAAGATTGAAGGCATTACCATTTGTGCATTGCCCATTAAATTTGAGTGATTCAGTTGTGAGATTGATGTACCTTAGTGATATAATTCGATTCAAATACGCTCTACACATAAAATCAATAATTGAATGTGACCCAGGTTTCAGGGAAATTACAGATTACGAGACAGATTAAATATTGCAAACTGAATTCAGTTCTAGACCAATAAAGGTGAAGAATGAAAAAGGCACAGTGGGAATGGTGTAAGGTCCACAAGGACAAAGTTATATTCCCTTATAGAACTTTCCAGAAGGCTTGATTGCTGTACCCGCAGATAAGGAGCAGGCTGTTGGTGCCACCAAGTAAAAGTACAATCACCTCAGATTACCGCAAGATTCATTTAAAGTTATGGTTTAAAGTTAATGTTTATTTATTAGTCACAAGTAGGCTTACGTTAACACTGCAATGAAGTTACTGTGACAATCCCCTAGTTGCCACACTCCGTCACCTGTTCGGGTACACTGAGGGAGAATTTAGCATGGCCAATGCAACTAACCAGCACGTCCTTCAGACTGTGGGAGGAAACCGGAGAACCCGGAGGAAACCCACTCAGACACAGGGAGAACATGCAGACTCCGCACACACAGTAACCCAAGCTGGAAATCGAACCCGCGTCCCTGGCGCTGTGAGGCAGCAGTGCTAACCATTGTGCCACTGTTTACAGGAGGGCAGTGGGACCACACCAGAAATTTTCCCAGTAACAGTTTCTTGCTTAGCAGCCAATAGGCCCGCCAATCAATTAAGGAAGGTGGGCAGGCTGCTGATACTGCCATCTAATCAGGGGGCAAGCAGCTTTGGGGCCTCAGCAGTGCCACCAGGAGAGGTGGGCACTGCTGAGGCAAGTGAGAAAATATGACGGTGCCTCAACGTGGCAGATCCTCAAGAAGGTAATTCAAATTTGAAAAATTAGCTGGCCCAGGGCAGCAAGCCCCACCACTTGCAGGGAAACTTCTTCTTTTACATTTTTGGAATTAGATGACCTTTCTTAATCACAACCCCCTCTATCTGGCATGTGACCTCTGACCCTTACGCTACCATCCCTCCCCCACCCCCGGAATGTGACTGGGAGACCACTTCCGTGCAGAAGGTGGCCTTCCGAGGCAACTGCTCTCCCTCTGGCAAAGTGCCAGCAGCCCAGGAACATAGCCCTTAATTGTCCCTTTAGGTAATGATACTGACTTTCAGGGAGCCAACATGATGCTGCTTTCCACCATTTTACCAGCCCATGTGCCTCCTGTCCCATTGCCCCGGAGCTGGTAAAATCCCAGCCAACCTTTCCGAAGTCACCTCGTCACTTGATGATGCTTCAATGATATTACGCATTCCTCTTATTTAGTTCCTGGCTCCTTGGTGTAATAAGTCAACAGGTCTTTACAAATTTATGGTCTAGTCTGACAACAAATACAGCAGCATTCAATTAATAATGATTAACAACTGATGGATTGGAAACAACAGCACTGAATACGAGAGGCAGAAGGGAACACTATAGAATGTGCCAAGAATTGATCGACTTGAAGAGAAATAAACTGAAAACTGGTCCTGATATGGAGGGAGCTGGCAAACCTGCCAAATTGAGAAGAGGCTGATTGTCCAAGGCAATGATTGTCTGACAAACTACATTCCGTCAGACTCTGTACAACTGAACCCAGGAGACCAATAAATACCAACTTGTGTCAACAGAATTAATTGACCTTACACTAAGTTAAAGACAGGCCTGTCCCACTTAAAGACAGGAACTAGCTGTCAGCACTAAGCCCAGTGTCCATGGCAATCCAGCGTTCTTTGACAGTAATTTAGTGAGTGGCGGTTGGCACTCATTTATCCTCAAAATGTCCAGTGTTGCTGTTGAGTGAAATTGGACCCTGGTACTCAAGAATACCAATCACTAAACTCAATCCTACTGGCATAATAAGAGCATAGCACAGTATATTCCAGAGCTAACACATTGGTTGTGCAATACACTGCAGTCATCATATAAAATGATCATTGCTGCAGATTCTTCAACCAATGATCTGGAGTCTTTAGTTAAAGCTGAATCACTGGATTGTTCCATTTAAACCTCAAGAGTCTGAAAATCAATGGCCTCAGTGTCTTACTGTAAGTGCAGCATGTGCCACTCATGACCTTGCCAAAGTTTGTTTAGTGGGGATAAGTCATATGATTTAGATAAGATGGGCAGATCTCGACATCAATGGAGACACATCATAGTTGTTAGAATCCCTACGGAGGAGAAGGAGACCATTCAGTCCATCAATCCTGACCTGGCATCAATCCCACCTAGGCCCTATCCCTGTAACCCCACGTATTTACTCTGCTAATCTCTCTGACACTAGGGGGCAATTTAGCATGGCCAATCAGCCTACCCTGCACATCTTTGGACTATTGGAGGAAACCCACGTAGACACAGAGAGAACGTGCAAACTCCACACAGACAGTCACCCGAGGCTGGAATTGAACGCAGGTCCCCGGCACAGTGAGGCAGTAGTGTACTGTGTCATCATGCCACCCTGGTGGGATTGTCAGAAGTCCTTAATGGTACAAAGTTGACTGGTCTATCTCATTTCATACTTTCATATTTTTTAAATAGCTAACCAACCACTCACCAATCTAAATTGCCATGGTGAAGAGGCTAGAATTCCAGCAGAAAGTCTGATACCTACCTTTCTTCAATCTGTAATGCAATTTTTCAGCAATTTTTCTCAGCTCACGGCTGCCCTGGCCTCACCTTTATTGTTTTTGCTGGTGAAGCCTTTTTCATTGTGGTCCACAGATGATTATGAGAATTGTTGTTTTATTGGGAGGCCAATAATTAAAGTCTACCTTTGCAAACCATCAGAAACTAAAGATAAACCTTCAGTTGCACAGCAACATAACTTTCCAAACTATCATGTTTCCTATTATTTGTGATGTTGGCAAGTAGTTGAAGTAACTTGTCATATGAAGCTCTTTCCTAATTTTTGATTGTTTGATCAGGATCACAATGACAATGGGGTCAGGGCCAATTTTACTGTCAGTGTTGCCGGGAATCCGGCTCTGATTAGGCAGCTTATAGAAGGTGCTTCCAATTTTATTGAAGGTATTGACAATCAGGTCTGCTTGTGACTGCTCCTCAATGGTCAGTATACTTGTCCACATTGAAATTGAAAATTACTCCCAATATAATTTGTTAGCTCAGAGTAGATGGGTTCCATCCTTCATAGATGGCAGGGAGCAGTTTTGCCATTTCTTGGTTGGAATGACATCTTGCCCACTTTAACAACTATTTAATTAGCTAGAGCTGGCCTAAAATAAAGTACAGCACAGGAACAGGCCCTTCGGCCTTCCAAGCCTGTGCCAGTCATGATGCCCTAACTAAACTAAAAAAAAACTTCTGTCCTTACTTGGTCCGTATCCCTTTATTCCCTCCGTATTCATTTATCCATCCAGATGCTTCTTAAACGCTGCTAATGTGCCTGCTTCCGCACCTCCTCTGGCAGCACGTACCAGGCACCCACCACTCTCTGTGTAAAAACCTTCCCCTGCATTTCTCCCTTAAATGTTCCTCCTCTCACCATGAACCTGTGCCCCCTTATAATTGACACTTCCACCCTCGGAAAAAGCCTTTGACTATCCACCGTGTCTATGCCTCTCATAATTTTGTAGACTTCTGTCAGGTCTCCCCTCAGCTTCCGTCTTTCCAGTGCAATCAATCCTGGTTGATTCAACTTCTCCTCATAGTCAACACCCTCGAGACCAGGTAACATCCTGGTGAAGGACAGGTTGACATAAATATAGCAAAAACTGGCTGAATTTTAAACTTCCTTATATCAGTAAACTACAGTCTCTCTGGGTCATACTCAAGCTACTGATAACAGATATGTTCAGTCTAAATTGACAGTCCTCAGCTGACTTGACAGAAATGAAAGAGGTTTGGATATGATGCCCTGGTTTATCAGCTTAAGTCCAGTATTCCTAATCATGTACTAAAGCTATAGTTTGATGAAAGCCATGCTTGCTTATTTGGGGCACAGATTCCAAGTGACTTATCTATCATTTCCCCATCACTTTTCACCATCAAGCCAGATCTGCCACCACCTTATTGGTATGCAGACTGCTTGTCTGAAAGCATTGCTGGAAGCTTTCTTGAAAAACTAACATGCAGAAGTTTGCCCACAGAACCAGGTGCTGAATCCCAACATACATGAGATAGTACAGACCAAGATGATCTTTTCAATCCTGAAATAACTTGATGCAATAATTATTTTCCTTGCAAAGGAAAATAAATTGTTTTTTCAGTCTCCAGAGTAGGACTGTCTCTCGCCAAAGCAAAATGCAGGAATATAGAGTTCTGGGATGCAAATTTGGATATTAAGATCTGACTTTGGAGAAATGTCGTCAGCCAATATTTTGCTTTCCAAAATCACTCCTGTTTCCATGAAAGGGAGGGTTTGGTTTACACTCTGATGAAATAAAAAAACCCTAATGTTATTTTAGAGGGTAAATTCACCAATTCCAAGCTCTAAATTGTTCAGCAGTTCAGACGGGATTGTGGAGTGGAGGATCAAACCTGCTGCACTATCGCTGTTCTCTGCTCCCTTCAATGCTATGATGTGGAGATGCCGGCATTGGACTGGGGTCAGCACAGTAAGAAGGCTCACAACACCAGGTTAAAGTCCAACAGGTTTATTTGGTATCACAAGCTTTCGGAGGGCTGTTCCTTTATCAGGTGAGTGGGAGTTGTTCCCCACTGGTGCATAGGTTGAATAAGTGAGATAGGAAAAAAAACCTTGCATTTATATCACACGTTACATGATCTTGGGACGCCCAAAACTGATTTACAGCCAATTGAGTAATCACACAGTAGTATAGTCACTATTGTAATATTAAAAATCTTACACTATCCCCTATGGCATTATTGTAAACAGGCTGATGGAGCAGGTTGCTAATTTGGTGAAATTTTCCGAGCAAAAAAAAATATTGGAAAATGTAAAACTCCACAAAGCAAACAAGGACAACTCAGGGCGACATGGTAGACAGTGGTTAACACTGCTGCCTCACAGCGCCAGGGACCCAGGTTCGACTTCGGCCTCGGGTGAGTGTGTGGAGTTCGCATGTTCTACCTGTGTCTGCATGGGTTTCCACTGGGTGCTCTGGTTTCCTCCCACAGTCCAAAGATATGCAGGTTAGGTTGATTGGCCATGCTAAATTGCCCCATAGTGTCAGGGGGATGTGGTGAACCATAGATGGTTACCATTATGGGTACATGTACATTTGTTACTCTTGTTACTGTTGGGGTTAGGGTTGGGGTGTTCCACCTGTTAGCATTGTTCTGTGGTACACTCCGTTTGGCTCCGCCTTCTTATAGGAATATAAAGGTCACTGCTACTTCCTAGTGGCCCTTAGTCTGGGATGGTATTGTTAAGCAGTATGCTCTATTCTTGTTGCGAATAAAAGCCTTTATTCCCAGGTACGTCCGAGCCTCCCGAGTGAATTAATCGCGCATCAATTTTATTCGCAACAAAATACCGAAATTTTGTTCGGAGAGAAAAAAAAATGGAGCAGTTGCTGAAACCCGATCAGCTAACCTTGGATCCGTGTGCCGCGGGAGCGTCGAACACTTTCGACCATTGGTTGAAGTGTTTCCAGGATTACATCGACGCCTCGACAGCAGTCCAGACCGACGCCGACAGATTGCGGGTCCTCCACGCAAGGGTGAGCGACACTGTGTATGCAACAATCCGTGATTCCCAAGATTACAAAGAGGCCATCGAATTACTCAAGAAGCTGTACCATAAACAGCCGAACAAAATTCATGCTCGTCACCTATTAGCCACTCGACGGCGGCAGCCCGGCGAAACGACGGGACAGTACCTGCGCGAACTTCAACAGCTAGCCAGAGCCTGCAATTGCAAGGAGGTGTCGGCTACTCAATCCACCAACGATCTGATCCGAGATGCGTTCGTGGCGGGAATCGGCTCATCCTATATTCGCCTGCGGCTGCTAGAGCAGGGTAACTTGGACCTGGCTAAGACGGTAGAATTGGCCGATGCGATGGAAACGGCCTCCAGAAGTCTTGAAACCTACCCCACCGACCACGTGGGAACATCATGGCAAGTACAGCCACCGCCTCAACTGTACCCGGCGGCTCCTCAGAACGGCGCGATAATGCTCTCAACTTCAGACCTGACGGCTGCGGCAGCTCCAAGAGGCCCACGGTGCTATTTCTGCGGATTGGCGAAGCACCCTCGTCAGAGATGTCCGGCCAGGACGGTGTTTTGCTTTGCCTGTGGGAAGAAAGGGCACTATGCAAAAGTGTGCTGAGCAAAGACCCCTTCCAAGCCTAGCAGTGCTGCATGTGACTCCCCAGGATCCATCTCCTCGTCCCCGGCCTCGTCGATGTCTTCAACCACGTGCGATTCACGGGCGCCGCCATTTCTGATGACGACGACGCAAGCCACGTGCGACCTGCGGGTGCTGTCGCTTTCAACACCATCGACCACGTGCGATTCGTGGGCGCAGCCATTTTGGTCGACACCAGCCGCAAAAGACCAGCAGGGGTCCTCATCGTCGACTATCTCAGCTGCCTGCAGTTACACTTGGGATCCAACAGTGGCGTCAATCATCCTGGACCAGGCCAAGCCTCACAGACTCGACAAGTCCATGATGGACATAGAGGTAAATGGGCGCCTGACACATTGCCTGTTTGACAGCGGGAGCACGGAGAGTTTCATCCATCCGGATACAGTGAAACGGTGCGCTCTCCGCGTGCAAACTGTCAGGCAGACTATCTCCATGGCATCGAGGTCCCTATCTGTTATTGTTCTTGGGAGCTGTATGGTAACCTTAACGGTGCGGGGCACAGTTTACGAGAACTTCAGGCTCCTTGTGTTACCGCACCTTTGCGCTCCGGTACTCCTGGGGCTAGACTTTATGGTCCACCTGAAGAGTGTGACCCTGCAGTACGATGGGCCACTCCCTCCACTTTCAGTGGGAGAACAGCAGCCTCCAAATTGTCCAGCACGCTCCACATGCAGTCTCTCGACACTCAAAATTACCCCGCCTTCCTTATTTGAAAATCTCGTGCCAGGCTGCAAGCCCATCACGACTAAGAGCAGGCGTTACAACGCTGAGGATCGGATCTTTATTCGATCTGAGGTTCAGCGGCTCCTCAGGGAAGGGGTCATTCAACCTAGCACTAGCCCATGGAGAGCACAAGTCGTGGTGGTCAAGACTGGAGACAAGCCCCGGGTGGTCATAGACTATAGTCAGACCATTAATAGGTACACGCAGCTGGACGTGTACCCTCTCCCGCGCAAGGGGATTAATGGTGTATTTATGTGGTGTTACGGAGATAGGGCCTGGATGGGATTGTTGTTGGCACAGGCTCGATGGGCTGAATGGCTCCTGCTGCACTGTAGGGATTTAATGATACTAAATGTATCTATTCCTATATTGCAGTGTATTCTCAATGCAAGAATCTTAGGCCCAGAATTTTGTGCAGATGTAGAAACTCTGCGGAGCTTCCAAAATGGCATCTGGATGTGGAAGACCATCCGCCATTTCTGACAGATTCAGGGAAAAGCAAAATACTGCAGATGCTGGAATCTGAAACAAAAACTGAAAATGCTGGAAAATCTCAGCAGGTTTGACAGCATCTGTGGGGAGAGAATAGAGCCAATGTGAAGCAGTCGTGATGGGCTTGCAGCCTGGCGCGAGATTTTCAAATAAGGAAGGCAGGGTAATTTTGAGTGTCGAGAGTCTGGATGACCCTTCGTCAGAGCTAAGAGCAAAGAAAGTCAGAAAAGATTTATACTATGAGGGTGGTGGTGGGGGGAGAGGTTGTAATAGGCCAAAGAGATTGTAAATGAGGAGGCAGAAGGCTGAGAGAGGTGCTAAAAGTGTCCATGTGGCCCAATCCATTGGCGAAGTATGACTACGGATGGCATGGAGTTCTGGAAGCAACTCCCGACAAATAAGTTTCTTCTTAATGCCAATATATAGAATCCCCACAGTGCAGAAGGAGGCCATTCAACCCATTGAGTCTGCACCAATTCTCTGACAGAAACATCTTACCCAGACCCTATCCCTGGAATCCCACATATTTATCCCGCTAATTCCCCTAACCTACACGTCCTGGGACATTGAACAGCAAATCAGCATGGCCAATCAGCCTTGCACATCTTTGGACGCTAAGGGGCAATTTAACGTGGCCAATCAACCTAACCTGCACATCTTTGGACAGTGGGAAGAAACCAGAGCACCCGGAAGAAATCCACACAGTCACTCAAGGCCAGAATTGAACCCAGGTCCCTGGCGCTGTGGCAGCAGTACTAACCAATGTGCCCCCGTGCCGCTCTGTACAAATTCATGTTTCAGTTCAAACTCATCAATCATTATACAGTGATCAATCTCCACACCACCAGATCGAAGGCACTACTTCTAAAAGGGTTCTTTTATAGTCTAATGTGTGGCACACGTTACCAATACCGCCATTGCAGCTAATTCCAGCTCATTGATTTTCACTTAGCAGTGCAGATCGTCCATCTTGTTTCTCCGGTGAGACACAATAATGTCTCAGTGAAGCACTTATCAAAGAGTAACAAAAATGTTAATAAGGCTAACCATCACAACCTAATGACAGCTTCCATTAAACAGAACATGGATCATTCATCAGGACTGACTTGCAATATTTCTGACATCAGGGATAACCCTGCCAAGTTAACAGCAGATAATCCTGATGAATTATAATAATTATAATTAATTTGAAAAAATATAAGCATTGTACTGCACCAAAATCTGAAAAACTTTGAGGTTACGATCCAGGGGATTGATTCAGAAATATGATTACTTGAAAATATTATTCAATGCTACATATTTATAAAATGTTCACAATACTCGTCAGCAATAAAGTATTGTTAGATTAATAATTTGATCATTTTGGTGCCCTTAAGGTGCAAGATGTCAGCATTAAGCACTGCCATCTCAGCCAATAATCTGCTGAAATGTAAAGGAGAGCTCCTTTCTTTGTTATGGGACTTTGACTTCAGTGTAATTCCATGCGGGTGCTGTGTAGACTCCAACTTTATTCTAAAGTTTCTCATTATTTGAATGCTGAGGCTCATAGTTTTCCTATTGTTGGGGCATCTTCATTGCAATACATGAGATGCCATGGACGCATTGCAAGCTATTGGCCTCCACTCCCTCCCTCATTGTCTCATCCATTGCCATGTCCATTCAGTATAAACTTTGCAATTAGTGCCAATGTGAACTGAACTGCAAGCATTTTTGTGAAATGTGGGGCAGGATTTTCAAAGCGGGGTTGGGAACCTGATGCACGGATAATTTCTTGGGCATCACGTTGGCACAGTGGTTAGGACTGCTGCCTCACAGCACCAGGGAGCCAGGTTCAATCCCAGCCTTGAGTGACTGTCTGTGAGGGGTTTGCATATTCTCCCTGTGTCTGCGTGGGTTTTCTCCAGGTGCTCTGGCTTCCTCCCACAATCCAAAGATGTGCAGGTTAGATGGATTGGCCATGCTAAATTGCCCTTTAGTGTCCCAACATGTGTAGGTTAGATGGATTCGCTATGGTAAATGTGTGAGGTTGCGGGGATAGAGTAGGGGAGAGGGCTTGGGTAAGGTACTCTGTCAGAGAGTCGGTGCAGACTTGATGGGCTGATTGGCCTCCTTCTGCACAATGGAGATTCTATGGGATTCTATGACCTTGTGCCGCCACTGTGTCATTCAGGTGATGCTGTTTTGAAATGTTAGTGTCCTAATTTAGGATGCAAGTTCAGTGCCCAATTAGCATAACTAAGAGGCAGAAACTGCCAGCTGCCTGCAGAACATGAGTGGCAAAGGCAGATGGCAGCCATGGTGGGGATTGGCATGCATAATAAAGGGGAGTCAGTGGTTGCAGAGTCAGTCCCCCACAACAAGTTGGTTAGCAAAATTTAAACATATAGGATAGGCAGTAATGTATCCCATGGCTGAAGAATTAGTGAATAGCACAGAGTTGGAATGAATGGGCCATTCTTGCATTGGCAGGCTGTGATGAGTGGGGTACTGCAAGAATCAGTACTTGAGCCCCAGCTCTTCACAATATATATTAATGATTTGGGTGTGGGGGGGACCAAAATGTGAGGTAGCTTCTTCCAGCCTGCAGCGGGCCAGGAAACTCAAGCAGAGGCCATGTGATGGGTTCTCCGCTGGGAGCCACAGCCTCTGCAAGTCTCTGCTCATCGGATTTCTGTCGCTGGCAACTCCATGCCAGAAATCAGTGCACTATAATTTATTCTAATGGCATTTGAATCTTATTAGCGGGCCCGGGATTGGAGTCTCTGGGCCTGCTACAGTCTCCATCCCCACCAGGAGTGTTTCACTCCAGCAGGGCTTACAATAGTTCCTCACAAGCGGGGAGATGGTGGTCCGACACTGCTGGAGTGAAGAGGGGCCATAGAGGATCCCAGGAGGTCAGGGGGTATCCCCTAGGCATTGCCAGCTTGGCAGTGCCAGCCTGGCACCCTGGCACTGCCCAAGGGGCAAAGTGGCAATGTCCAGGGGGCACCTTGGCATTGCCCACTGGGCGTCGTGCAGTTCCAAGTGGGGAGGGCCTAATGGGATGAGACCTACTGGGAGGGCTCTGGGGGGGGAGGTCGGTGGGGGTGGGGGTCCCGCTGCCACTCTGCACTCGGCAGTCACTGAGGGAGGGAGGCCAGCGATCAGGACTGTCCATTGGGGTAGGGGGTGGAATGGTTTGGCCGGCCGGGAGGTGGGGTCAGGGCAGGTGGTGGAGTTGGGATTGCAGGGGGTCAGGAGGGTTAGGACTGGGGGGCTGGCGGGGGAGATTGGGACTGTCGAGGGGGTGAGAGATCGAGGCAGATGTGTGGGGGGGGGGAGATCTTGGTGGGCGGCTGGGTGGTCGATGCTGGCTCAGGCACATCCAGGAGGCCAGTGATTGGGGTGTGGGACTGACTGGAGGGGCAGCGATGTGGTGGTTGCGGGGCTGGCCAGCGACCAGGAGGATGGCAGTGCGGGGCTACTGCGCATGTGCCAATCCCGGCACTGACAGATTGGCGCATGCACAGTGGCCCGCTCAGCGCTATGCTGCCGACCTTTCCAGTGGGGATAGGCCCCACCCACTGATCTTTTGCATGATTCACGCTAGTGCACTCTGCAGTGCACAGAGTGTGGGAGATTCATTTTAAAATCCTGCTGAAAAACCAACAGGATTTACTCCAGTTTTTGTGCGAATTCGTCACTTAGAATTTTTTTGGGAGAATCCCACCCATAATGTTTCCAAGTTCACAGACGACTCAAATTTAGGTGGGAATGTGTATTCTGAGGAAGACACAAAGTGTCTCTATCGGAACTTAAGACAGACTTAGCGAATGGGCAAGAACATGGCAAATAGAGTATCTGTGGAAAAACGTGAGGCTAATCACTTTGGGAGCAGGAACAAATGTGCAGAGTATTCCTTAAATAGTAAGAGTTTTGAAAAGGTAGATTACAAAGGGAACTGGGCATGTTAGTCAGTAAGTCACATGCAGGCATTGCAAGCAATTTGAAAAGCTAATGGTAGGTTAGCCTTTATTGCAAGAGGATTTGACTAAAGGAGTAGGGAAGTCTTGTTTCAATTGTATAGAACCTTGGTTTTGATTTGATTTGCTTTGATTTATTATTGTCACATGCATTAGTATACATTGAAAAGTATTGTTTCTTGCGCGCTATACAGACAAAGCATACTGTTCATAGAGAAGGAAAGGTGAGACTGCAGAATGTAGTGTTACAATCATAGCTAGGGCACAGAAAAAGATCAACTTAGTGCGAGATAAGTCCATTCAAAAATCTGATGGCAGCAGGGAAGAAGCTGTTCTTGAGTTGGTTGGTACGTGACCTCAGACTTTTGTATCTTTTTCCCGACGGAAGAAGGTGGAAGAGAGAATGTCCAGGGTGTGTGGGGTCCTGAATTATGCTGGCTGCTTTGCCGAGGCAGCAGAAAATATAGACAGAGTCAGTGGATGGGAGGCTGGTTTGCAAGATGGACTGGACTTCAGTCACAACCCTTTGTAATTTCTTGCGCTCTTGGGCAGAGCAGGAGCCACACCAAGTTATGATACAACCACCAAGAATGCTTCCTATGGTGCATCTGTAAAAGTTGGTGAGAGTTGTAGCAGACATGCCAAATTTCCTTAGTCTTCTGAGAAAGTAGAGGCGTTGGTGGGCTTTCTTAACTATAGTGTTGGCGTGGGGGAACCAGGACAGGGTTGTTGGTGATCTGGACATCTAAGAACTTGAAGCTCGCGACCATTTCTATTTCATCCCCATTGATGTAGACAGGTGCATGTTCTCCACTATGCTTCCTGAAGTCGATGTCTATCTCCTTCGTTTTGTTGACATTGTGGGAGAGATTATTGTTGTCACACCAGTTCACCAGATTCTCTATCTCATTCCTGTACGCCATATCGTCATTGTTTGAGATCCGATCAACTACGGTGGTGTAATCAGCAAACTTGAAAATCAAGTTGGTGGGGAATTTGGCCACACAGTCATAGCTGCATAAGGAGTATAGTAGGGGCCTGGTTAGACCCTACATGGAGTACTGTGCAGTTTTTGCACCCTTTACCTTAGGAAGGATATTATTGCCATAGACGTAATGCAGGGGATGTTCTGCAGACTTATTCCTGGGATGGCGGGACTGTCTTATGAAGAGAGGTTGGGGAAACTGAGCCTGTATTCTCTAGAGTTTGGAAGAATGAGGGTTGATCTCATTGAAACCTACAAAATACTAAAAGATATTAATATTTTGTCTTTTGTAATATCATTGTCATATTCTCATAATGTGGAAAACAATCTTGTGGGGGTGTGACTGGTTTAAATGGATTAGAGACAGATAAGCTGCAAAGGTCAAACACCAATGAGAAAGGGTGTGAAGGCAATTGGTTTGAGATGGTGATGGACATAGATAACCAGGAGAATATGAATATGAATAATAATTTACATAAAGCAACAGAGGTGATTTGATGTTGGCTGTTGTATTTCAAAGGGGAACATAGAGAAGTTGTAAGGTTGTAAATAATGAGAGGTGGAATTTTCCAAAAAAAGGCAAATGGTGCGATTTAACTGGCCATTGACGCTCCACAGCTGCCGCAGCGAGGATGGAGAATTTGGTGCCCAGCCAGATCTCCGTTCACTGCAGCGAGACCAGAAAATCCCACCGGCGTGAACGGCTGTAAGATTCTGTCATAAGTGTCAAGTCCTGACGGATTACTGGTGTGTGTTGTATTGCTCCCAGGGGAGGGGTGTTTTTGTGCTCTCATCCTGGTAGAATGCAGTCTCATAGAGCTGGCAGGGACAGCTCCACAGAGATCGAGGAGTCATTTTTAAAGGGTTCCCTGATCTCAAAGTAAAGTGATAGGCCCCCCACCAACATTGCGACCGCCCCTCGCCCCACCTGTAGACAAGGGGAGCAAGCCACCCCAATCCCGATGGCATAAAAGCTGTTTGGGGACTTCTGCAAGATTCTCCACCCCTGCCAACATGGGGCAAAAAGTCCTCCGCCATGAGCTGATGCGATCTCAAAGAAGCGAGAGTGTGGACAAGGCCAGACATGGCGAACCAGATTGCTGTCACCCTCAGCGAACCCATTGAGAGCAGCAGTGCATTGTGTTGTGGATGGAGAAAGAATGGCTGCAACAAAGACTTAACAAAAATAATGGCAATAGTGGCTTTAAAATGGCTATTCTGGCTGAGAGTGAAGCATGCTTGGATTTTTGGTCAATGTATAGATTAAAACCAGATGCAGGTCGTAAAGATGCTTCAGTCTGGGAGCTGTGATCTGAAGCTTCCTGTGTTGGCCCAGATAAGGGAAGTTGTTTACATTAACCAAAACAGCGTGCCTTCGATTTATATGGCTGCTATGTATGGGACATATCAAATGAACTAAGTATAATGGCGTCGCTCATAAGTAATTTCACTGAATGTTTGAGCCATGTTATCAGTTTCTGGTTACACAGTTGGCTGGATGACAGAGAATCTTCCAGAAGCGAGTGGAGAATTGTGGATAAAGAGACATGTGAGCCTTTGTACGCTAGCGATAACTTGAAGAGATGAACCATCACAAGAAGACTTGTGCCCTTAAGGATGCTTCAGAGAAGGAGAAGATAGATTCTACATCAAGGATCTTTCTTGGCCAAGGTTTTCCTAAACTTGGTAGTATCTATTTTTAGTTAAATTGTTAAAGTTGATGTTTAGTTAAAGTTGATATTCAGTTAAAGTTAATATGCAGTTTAAGAGTTAAAGTTAAGTTGAAAGTTGATGTCCAGTTAGAGTTAAAGTTCAGTAAACAGTTAATGAGTTGCAACTGTTTATGTTTGAGTTGATACCAGAAGTGTTAAATAAAGAAATAATTGAATTACTGTCCTTGTTTGTCACAGGAATGCTTGGAAGGTGTTTAAATTAAAGCTGTATAACTGTGTGATAAAGTTCCTGGAATTTGATAGATTAGAACATTTATACAAGAACAAAGAACAATACAGCACAGGAACAGGCCCTTCGGCCCTCCAAGCCCACGCCGCTCCCTGGTCCAAACTAGACCATTCTTTTGTATCCCTCCATTCACACTCCGTTCATATGGCTATCTCGATAAGTCTTAAACGTTCCCAGTGTGTCCGCCTCCACCACCTTGCCTGGCAGCACATTCCAGGCCCCCACCACCCTCTGTGTAAAATATGTCCTTCTGATATCTGTGTTAAACCTCCCCCCCCTTCACCTTGAACCTATGACCCCTCGTGAACGTCACCACCGACCTGGGGAAAAGCTTCCCACCGTTCACCCTATCTATGCCTTTCATAATTTTATACACCTCTATTAAGTCTCCCCTCATCCTCCGTCTTTCCAGGGAGAACAACCCCAGTTTACCCAATCTCTCCTCATAACTAAGCCCCTCCATACCAGGCAACATCCTGGTACAGACTGTTAACATCACAAGGTGGGGAGTGGGGGGAACCATAGAACCATAGAACCATAGAAAATTACAGCTCAGAAACAGGCCTTTTGGCCCTTCTTGTCTGTGCCGAACCATTTTTTGCCTAGTCCCACTGACCTGCACTTGGACCATATCCCTCCACACCCCTCTCATCCATGAACCCGTCCAAGTTTTTCTTAAATGTTAAAAGTGACCCCGCATTTACCACTTTATCCGGCAGCTCATTCCACACTCCCACCACTCTCTGCGTGAAGAAACCTCCCCTAATATTCCCTTTAAACTTTTCTCCTTTCACCCTTAACCCATGCCCTCTGGTTTATTTCTCCCCTAGCCTCAGTGGAAAAAGCCTGCTTGCATTCACTCTATCTATACCCATCAAAATCTTATACACCTCTATCAAATCTCCCCTCAATCTTCTACGCTCCGGGGAATAAAGTCCCAACCTATTCAATCTCTCACCACCACCAAGGTGGATGTTAGTTCCGAGTTATTTAGGCTGTGGTCTGTTCAGAAAGGTTTAATAAGTTTTGTTAAATGTGTCAAAGTTTTAAGGTGTCTTGTGTTTTAAGGGTATTTTAAAAAATTTTCTTTATTTTAATAAATTTTAATATAAAATCATCACAATTAATCTGAGAAGTTACTTCCTGATTTTTAGAAAACCCCCTCAATAGAAAAATTGCAATACCATCCTGGCAGCTGTTGCAAGTTTCCTTTTGGGACTTGGGCATTACAATCTGCCATACCATAGCACAGGGTAGATGCTGGTATGGTGTTTCCCTAGTTTGGAGAGTCTGGAACCAAGGGCCACAATTTCAAAAGAAGGGGGAAGCCACTTTTTTGGAATTATAGAAACCCTACAGTGCAGAAAGAGGCCATTTGGCCCATCGAGTCTGCACTGACCACAATTCCACCCAGGCCCTAACTCCATGTATTTACCCTGCTTGTCACCCTTTGACACCAAGCAGTAATTTACCCTGGTAAATCAACCTAGCCTGCCCACCTTTGGAGTGTGGGAGGAAACTGGAGTACCCAGAGGAAACCCTAGCAGACAGGGGGAGAACGTGCAGACTCCACACAGGATATTGTGTCACCCGAGGCGGAATTGAACCCAGGTCCCTGGCACTGTGAGGCAGCAGTGCTAACCACCGTGCTCCCCTTTCGGACCAAGATGAGGAGATGTTTTTTACTCAGAGGGTTGTGAATCTTTGGAATTCACAGAGGACTGTGGAAGGTCAGTTATTGAATATGTTTAAAGCAGAGATTGATAGAGTTTTGAATACCAATAACACAAAGGGATGTGGAGATAATGAGGGGAAAAAGCATTGGATGATCAGCCATATTGAATAGCAGACTCGATAGGCTGAATGCCCTATACCTTAACTCCTGCCTTGCCAGCAGTTTAAATGCAAATGAAAGTGGCCAAAGCAAAGGTAATGTGCACAACGTGGTGCAAGATTTCTCATGTTCAACACTTGTCATCATTAAAAACAAGCTCACGGTTCTCCCACTCTGAACCTGACAAGCTGTACATTAACCTGCACCAGACTGGTTGGATCTGCTGAATCCTGCATTGGAAACGGCCCTTTCTGTCTCCTTGGCCCATTAACAAGCCCCTCAGTGAGCCAATGGACCATTAACTGGACGGAAGTGGGCTCCCTGTTTTGTCTCCCCACTCCCCCAGCCTCCCTTTTGAAAATTGTGATGCTTCCCGGAAATGTCGAGATCCAGAGATGCCAACTGGGAATGTGGTTTTTAAATTCTATCCGCACACAACCCTCGACACTGCCAACAACTGAAAATCCACCCCATGGCTTCAGAAATTAAGACCTTGGTCTAGACTGCCCAAAGAACAGTCACACAGGAGTTTCATAACTGATAGAAAATCGTACTTAAAGCAGTAAGCAAGGTGACAAGACAACACACCAATTTGCGATCTCTTTTTTAAGTGACAGGCATTTTAGGAACTTCAGTATCGGAAGGTTAGAAATATTAGTAAAGGTTTGGATAGACAGAATTGAGTGCACCATAACAATCTAAAGTTGAGAAATCATTTTTGAAATAAATAGGTTTTTGGCTGGACACGGAGAAGATCAATTCAAAATCTCAGCATGCATCAAAGCTGAAAGCGGAAACAGAAAGGAGATAGAAACAATATAACGCTTTTTCTTGGAGATCTGTTTCTGAGCCAAGAACATGTGGTTATTGGACTAATTTCTGATTATTTCACTGCTATCGCCTATTCGTCCCAAAGAAACATAGAAACTAGAAGCAGGAGTAGGCCATTTGGCCCTTCAAGCCTGCCCCGACATTCATTATGATCATGGCAGATCATCAAATTCAATATCCTGATTCCCCCCTTTCTCCCCCCCTCCCATATCCCTTGATCCCTTTAGCTCCAGGAGCTATATCTAATTTTGTCTTGAAATCACACGATTTGGCCTCAACTACTTTCTGTGGTAGTGAATTGCACACATTCGTTACCCTCTGGGTGGAGAAATTTTTCTTCACCTCAGTTCTAAAAGGTTTACCCCTAATTCTCAAACTATGATCCCTTGTTTTGGACTCCCCACCACTGGGAACATTCTTTCTGAATCTACCCTATCTAATCCTGTTAGAATTTTGTAAGTTTCTATGCGATCCCCTCACTCTTCTAAACTCCAATTAATGTAATCTTAACCGACTTAGTCTCTCCTCATGTGAGAGCCCTGCCATCCCAGGAATCAGCCTGGTAAACCTTTGCTGCACTCCCTCTATAGAAAGGACATCCTGCCTCAGATAAGGACACCAAAACTGCACACTATACTTCAGGTGTGGCCTCATCGCTGCCCTATACAATTGCAGCAAAATATCTCTATTCCTATACGCAAATATTCAAATCCTCTCGCTCTATGTCATTCACCTGTCCAAATGCATCATCCCCTCCACTAACATTTCTTCTCCTTTTGGGATTCTAGGGCATCTTTCCACTATGCCCAAGGTCCTTTGTGCTCTCCATTCCTTGCCAATCTTTCAGTATTAAGCCAGGAAATTGTTATTTGATTTTTGCACTCGTGCTCTATTTGCCAATCGTACAGCCAGCAGATGCAGCATCACCCACAGGAAGAACCTAGGAGGTGAAAGAGTTAGTTTCCCAATTCTGTGCCAGGAAACAGGTCTTGTAGTGAGGCCAGTGAGGGAAGGTGCATGGCATGAAAGGAGCTGGAAGAAGGTGGGTGAACAGGTGGAAAGAGATTAGCAGATGGGGGCAGAGGTGGGAATGAGACATGCAGGATAAAAGCTGGTAACATCCATTGACCTCTATCTCTGTCCCCCAATAAACTACCATATCCCATAACCTTTCCCTCGGTCTCATGTATCCAACAACTCCACCTTGATCATTATTGCTAATGAACAGCTTCAATTTCTTATTCTGTCAATGTCCTCCTCCTTCTGTTGTTGTCATAATTCTTTCACCACTGTTAGGACATAAATTGAGTTTTAGGTAATTTATATTTGCATTTATGGTTATTGGTCATAAATTATAACATTTGGTTTAAGCTTAATTGTGTTTCTGCATAATTGTGTTAAGTATTCAGAACTCATTTTCGTTTCACTTTAAACTTTGCTTGCATTTTAATGAGTTCTTTATGACTTTAAACCAAACACGGAATAAAAACTTGGGTGTTGCTTAGCAACCAGAGGTTCACACAGAAAAGCAAGAGCAGTTTGAAAGAAGGTAACCCAGGAGTAAGCAGTATCTCACAGAAACTGCAGGAACAGGCAAGACATGAATATGCTATCTTACCTTTATTCAACTATCAGCACCTTCTATAGCCCTTCACACTGCCAATAATGCTTCCTCAGTCTCATGCCCTACACATCTTTGTTACAATTTGTCCCAGCTCCCACCTACTGACCTTCTACATTGGTCCAGCTGCTTCACCTCCTCTTATACAATATATACCCCATTCTGAGCGCGAAGCCAATTTCGCTGGCAAAACACTGCTGATAAGATTGAGGGAGGCAAAATATCAGGCGTGAATTTAATTTTTCGTCTCCTGCCCGATCTCACCACCTCGCCTCGCTGAAAGTCAGGCGGGATGAGGTCGTAAGATCATGGCCCTAAGGGAGATGCAAATCGCAAATTTTTTCACCCAAAATGACACTTAATTCTCTGGCCATTCATGTCCTGCCACTGCTGCTGGCAAAGATGGAAAGTTTGGCACTCAGCCAATTCTCCGTTCATTGGATAAATGGAGCAATGGTCTCAGTTCCAGGTTGCTAATTACAACCTGATGCATTTTGTCTACTATCTTTAAAAATGCAGGAAATAAAATTGCGTAGGTAACTAAGCCAGTATATTGGTATTGGGCAGCATTATTAACAAACGCTGTAATGTAAATGTTTTCTTTGTCAATGATTGTTAAAAATATTATGTTTGAGATCTGATATAAAAGACCATGAGGTCAGTGGAAGTAAACTAGAATTATAGAATCCTACAGTGCAGGAGGAGGCCATTTGGCCCATCGAGTCTGCACCAACCACAATCACACCCAGGCCCTATTTCCATAACCCCATACATTTACCCAAGCTACTCGCCCTGACACTAAGGGCAATTTAGCATGGCCAATCCACCTAACCGGCACATCTTTGGATTGTGGGAGGAAACCGGAGTACCTGAAAGAAACCCACGCAGACACGGGAGAATGTGCAAACTCCACACAGACAGTGACCCAAGCCAGGAATTGAATCCAGGTCCCTGGCGCTGTGAGGCAGCTGTGCTAACCACTGTGCCGCCCATAACTACTGGAACTGTTTATTAACATGTCTGTTTTCTAGCACAATCAGCACAAGATTGGCTAAGCAAGCTCCACCTAGGGTGGAGCTATGTCCCGGGTCACCTGACCCATTCTCTTAAAGGGGCATGCCCCAACATAGATAGCAAAAATGGGTTAACTTCTGTTTTCCTGTCCTGTTCTTCCTAGCAATGAGGAACTACCATCAGAACTGTGCATGGGTGGATATGAAGAGCAGATGTTATCAATACCATTGCTATTTTATCATCATTTTGATCATTTTGGTTGGTGTTGCTGTTGGAAAACATGACGACAAGCCCACCTTCTCATTTCTGATGGTGTTCATCCAAGTAGGAGGCATACTTTCAAATTACCCATCCCTAATTACCCTCGAGAAGGTGGTGGCAACTCTTAGTAGGTATTTTAAACATAGAAATACATTGCAACATTTTGAATCCTTTATTTTTGTGTTCTCTATGTAGAACTTTGCATAATACACGTGAAGAGAAAGAGGTTGGTACAGACAAATGTAGGAATGTATAATAGGGGACAAGAAATGGCTGAGCAACTGAATACATACTTTAGTTCTGTCTTCACAAAAGAGGACATAAATCCGATACCAGAAATGTTGGAAAATGCAAAATTTAGTGAGAGGGAAGAACTGAGGGAGATCAATATTAGAGAAATGGTGCTTGGAAAATTGATGGGATTGAAGGCAGATGAATCCCCAGGGCCTAATAATCTACATCCCGGAGTACTTAAGGAAGTGGCTCTAGAAATAGAGGATGCATTGGTCATCTTCCAGGACTCTATAGACTCTGGAACAGTCCCGCAGATTGGAGGGTAGCTAATGTCGCTCCAATATTCAAAAAGGGAGGTAGAGAGAAAATGGAATTATAGGCCAGTAAGCCTCACATCGGTAGTGGGAAAAATTCTCAAATCCATTGTGAAGACCTTTATAACGGAGCATTTAGAAAGCAGTGGCAGGATCAGACAGTCAGCATGGATTTATGAAGGGGAACTCATGCTTGACAAATCTGTTGGAATTCTTTGAAGATGAAGTTACAGGGGGACATAGATAGGGTGCAAGACTGGGCGGACAAGTGGCAGATGGACTTCAACCCAGATAAATGCGTCGTGGTCCATTTTGGTAGGTCAAATGGGATGAAGGAGTACAATATAAAGGGAAAGACTCTTAGTACTGTAGAGGATCAGAAGGACCTTGGGGTCCGGGTCCATAGGACTCTGAAATTGGCCCCGCAGGTGGAGGAGGTGGTTAAGAAGGCGTATGGGGTGCTGGCCTTTATCAATTGAGGGATTGAGTTTAGGAGTCCGGGGATAATGATGCAGCTATATAAGACCCTCGTCAGACCCCACTTGGAGTACTGTGCTCAGTTCTGGTTGCCTCACTATAGGAAGGATGTGGAAAAGATTGAAAGGGTGCAGAGGAGATTTACAAGGATGTTGCCTGGATTGAGTGGCATGCCTTATGAGGATAGGCTGAGGGAGCTCGATCTTTTCTCCTTGGAGAGACGAAGGATGAGAGGAGACCTAATAGAGGTGTATAAGATGTTGAGAGGCATAGATCGGGTGGACTTTTTCCCAGGGTGGAAATGTCTGCTACGAGAGGACACAGGTTTAGGGTGCTGGGGGGTAGGTACAGGGGAGATGTTAGGGGTAAGTTTTTCACACAGAGGGTGGTGGGCGAGTGGAATCGGCTGCCGTCAGTGGTGGTGGAGGCGAACTCAATAGGGTTTTTTAAGAGACTCCTGGATGAGTACATGGAGCGTAATAGGATGGAGGGTTATAGGTAGGTCTGGAAGGTAGGGATGTGTTCGGCACAACTTGTGGGCCGAAGGGCCTGTTTGTGCTGTAGTTTTTCTATGTTCTATATTTTAAAATTATTTTCATGGAATTTGAGCATTGCTGGCATGGTCAGCATTTATTGCCCATCCGTAATTACCCTCGAGAAGGTGGTGGCAAGCCGCTGTCTTGAATATCTGCGGTCTAAGTGGTGTAGGTGCACCCACAGTGCTGTTAGGAAGGGAGGTGAGGGTATTGCCATGATTAAGATTCTATATTCACCAATGGCACAGTTTATTTCCTTTTGATTTATCTGGAAGGATGTGGCAAAAAGCTTGTGATTATTGCTCTTATTTGGTTTGGGAAAAGATTTAGAATTAATTTAAGTTCAAACTTGAGTCTACAGCAGATGTGAATAGATGATCAGCAGCAATGAAGATTATTTGCCACTGTATACTGTAGATCAATCCACTTTCCCTTATGTTAGAACTTGTATCAAGTAGTTGTATTCTGATCTATTGTAGCAGGATAGAAGCCATAGCCTTAGGCACCCTGTTCCCTTGGGTGTGAAGGCTTCTATTCTTTCAAATGGATCAAATCAAGCATTAAGTGCTTAAGTGTGTAGCTTACCTGCAACTCTTATAACATCTAATGACCTTTGCATTCTATCTGCTATTGAGGAAAATACAGAAAGGTAGTCTCCATCTTTCCTATTTGCGCTTAAAAGGCTTTTATAATTATTTCAAATGCTCTTGGTGCACTTCTCCAGAGCCTTCATCAAAGAATTTAACTGACAGACATCCCACCTGATATGGAATAGTAAGTGACCTCAAATTATGTTCAGATGTGTTCAGCTCCCTATGACTCAGGGTAGCTTTGTGATTGCCTGTTCCAGTGCTGATCTATCCAGCTTTGGTTGATGTGAAATTCAAGCTCTGAATTCAAATTTACATTTCTTTTTAGTGATGCAATGCAGTGATTTCCAACTTAGAATCATGTCTGGATATGCACTGCACTTTGGACAAACATTTGTTATTTCTTCCATATTATGTAAAGCTCTTGCATAGATTTGGCATGAAAGCATTTTGATGTTCTTCCCATTTTTGATGTGGAAATGCACCTGTTCCTAAAACAAAGGCCTATGCAGGCTTTTCCATCCGAAATAGTCCAAGTCGGGTCAATATTTTAAATGCTTATAGGATTTTGTAGGATAGTACTTCAAGAATACCTCGAGTTATACAATTTTACTCAACTCCACCCCATCTGTCACAAGTTCCTGAGTAAGAAGTGTGCAGCAGATGGCAAAGTCCCCCGGAATAGCAATTTCATTCCTGAAATAATTCACATTGACTGCTATCATATGTTGACCAAAATAGATTTCCCGCAGCACTTACTGGAGCAACATTTTCCCAATAAATCAGAAGCATGAGATCCTTATATTTCAGGTGATTACTTTTTGGGGCTTTGGAAAAATGTGTACAGAATAGGATATAAAATGCATTCATAAGAAGATAAATTATCCCATTTCTGTGGCATGCGTGGCACTGATACCAAAAATATCCATTCGCATTCCAGTTTTCTTAATTCCAGCAACTGTTTTGCCTGCTTTAAACAGAATATTGTTCTGTTTACATTTTTTAGATGAATTAATTTTTTCAGCCCTTTCTCCTTAAATTCATGCAAAAACGTCCTCAATGATCACATTAAAAATCTTTACATTTCTGAAAAAAATTCAATTCTTATTAATAGCATTAATAAAAATAAAGCACGGGTTTTAGTGAACGAAATAGAAAATGAAGTACTTACAATGAAGAATAACTGAATAAGATTGTGAAATATTTATTAATGAAAATACTGTGGGATTATGTACATACTTTCAAAAGAAATCACTGAATTTATTAAACCATAAGTTTAATGGAAATTGGTGTTACTTTTAATAAAATTAAAATACTGATTTTCTTTTCAGATATTGCAAAAAACTACTCAGGTATTGTCTGAAGGCATTACACTACAAATCTGTACTGTAACTGGGTTACCTTACCACAAGCACAGTTTAAAATCATTACATTGTAAAAAGCCAAATTTTAGAATGTACAGTCTCTTATAGATGCTATCTCCTAATGCTTTAAACACCAAGCTAGCTACTAAATAGGCACTCTGCACTCCATGAGCAAAAACTCACTAGAAGCAAAACAAATTTACTAAGGAGCACACATTAATGTAAATACTTTGTTATACAGTACTGTTTCCAACCTTACCATCACTATTTTCAGACACTGATAAAAATACAGAATACATAATTGAACTAAATTTGCCATGTCATTTTCTTAAATACTGCAATTATAATTTTAACAGTGCAATTTAATAAGCTGGTACTTTGGCAGAGTTTATTCCCTCTCCATCTTAGAGCGACTGGAATAATGCCCCGCTTTTGTCTTGATGTTCAGCAGCAATGTTAACCTGTTGGTGAATTTAATGTTAAGAACTGAATGTCTCAGAAATGCTTTTCAGAATTAGCTATTTAAAATATAAAACACTAGTTAAAAACAATGGCCTTCAAATGACGCCACGTTATATTAGTGTCCAAACTCTCAATGTGCTCATCATAATTTTTAATCTCTGCTATTTTAGTGTGGTAACAATTATGTGAATGTCTCTATTAAAATAGTGCAGAGAGCAATTACAGACAGAAGTACCAATGTACTAACCTTGCACACTAGTCATCTACACTGTCATTTCAGGTCAGTAGGTTGAATTGTTAATAAATGAAAAGCTCCTCCATCCTAAAAGAGGGCATTTTGATTATCATGGAAATTATGCACTGTTACAGTGTACTGATTCTGAAGAATTGATGAGTAGCCACAGAAATTAAATGATGTACTCTTAACTTTGCTTAAATGGCAGGAAATGTGGTAGTTATGCTCCAAATAACAATTAAAAAAATCACAAACCAACAACATAAAAATTGATGCTGGAGGTGTGTAAACTGGTATTACCTGCAACTGTAAATTCAAAATACTGGCCGGAATTCTCTGGCCGTTCACGCCCCGCCACTGCTGCCAGCGAGAACGGAGATTTTGGCGCTCAGCCAGATCTCCGTTCACTGCAGCGGGACCAGAGGATGCCAGCTGCGAGCGAGGTCGGAGAATCCAGCCCATTGTCTTGAGTTGTAAATGCTTTTATGATGCAATTAGCCAAAGACCGCACAGATAAGATTGTCTAAATCCCTTAGTCATTGGTTCTGTCACAGTAGCTCAGTTTGAGTGAAACTTTAATGGTGCTTTATCTGATCTTTCTCAGTCGAATCCTGTTTTCTTTGTCCCTCTTTTTGAGCATATTTAAGAATTGATTGAAGAAGTGCTCTTGATCTTTCTTCTTCTGCACCAATCTAAATCGATGATCCCTTCCATATTTTTCTGCAAACTCCTGGAACGTGGACCTTGACAAGCAAGAGAGGAGACATAAAATAATGATCAGTTCATGTACAAGTCTGGACACGAAGCACAAAACTCATGAATTTACTTTGAAAAGCAAATAAGAGTTGGAAAAAGATTTTATACTTTTAACGTTTTGTGGTTAAGAATTTGCTTCAGGAGATGAAAATGTTACAAGACAAAACAACAGTATAAGACAGATGAGTTGACAAACAATTTTCTCATCTACTCCAATGAGGCAAAGTATAATTCATCTTAATATCAGAGTGGCAGCGAGAATCTTATTTTCTTGAGCTTGGCATTATTAAAACCTCTATAATTAGCTTCCTGATATTTTATAAGGACAAGGATGGGGCTCATCTAATGTTGTATCCTTTACGCTAAAATAAGCTCAGCAGTTTGCTGACCATCCAACAGAGGTAATAGAAGATACAGTATTGTCATCATAAATACTTGGAATCTGACAAAACTGAAGATAACACTAAACTACAGCAACAAAAACCTGGTACACAATGCACTGACAAGGAATGAAATACAAGTCTGTCACATGTAGCCGGATGAGTCATGTTAGGATGGTACAAATCTGTCAGAACAGATGGAAAACACTAAAAACAAACATACCATCCCATAAAATGGCAATAATATGCTGCCACTCAAAAAATCGCAAGTTGTGGTCTGCTATGACATGGTTTAATTTCGATAACCAACTCACATTTCTTGCCGAATTATTTTATAAGCCTGGAAATTGCAGTGTGAGGTTGTATAGCATGAAAGTTTAATGCATTTGAATCAAATTCCTCTCTTCTCTATTTTATTGGAGGCAATAGCCATTTACAAATAAATGGATAGACAACTTTACTGAGATTAATTTAATACAAGTGTAATATGTGTTCATACTAGAGCATTGTTCTTTGTAATATTCATTGTTCAAATTAATAATAATTTGCTATTATTAAATATATCCTGGGAAAGAAAGGTTGAATGGAGAAACAAAAGCAAAATTATATTTCAGGTTTGGAAATGAGTTCTGGCTGAAAAATGAGAAGTGAAAATTGATACTGACAGAAAAGGAAAGATGCATTATTGAACCCCAATATTATCTGGACCCAGCCACATGGGGAGGCCTTAACAAACAGAAGGGAAACACAAGAGCTGAATAAAAAAAAGGAATATCTAAGGAAGGGATGTAAGGCCTAAAATAATAAACTAAACATAGGAATCCTAACATCAACTGCGAAATGTTACAAGATGGACCCAAGAGATGGCTTGCGAAAATCTTTAAATTATCGTACTTCCACAAGGATGGACGT
This sequence comes from Mustelus asterias, assembly GCF_964213995.1. NCBI lineage: Eukaryota > Metazoa > Chordata > Chondrichthyes > Carcharhiniformes > Triakidae > Mustelus > Mustelus asterias. The sequence continues at coordinate 39,550,757 of NC_135811.1, read as the reverse complement.
AAGTCGTGGTGGTACGAATGGGAAAGAACAAGGAAAGTAAGTACAGATCACAGCAACTAACAGAACCTTCATTTATGGTTGATACCCAGAACACTCTTCCCGTGATTATTTCTGAACTTCATCAAACCAATAACTGTCACTAAAAGAAGAGAAAGGAGGCACAATCTTAAGGTGACCAGTTTAACCTATGTCAAACTTTCATCTGACAGATCATTGAAAAGATCAAGCCGTGTGTCCTTCATGAGGCCTGGCCAAAATGTCAGTTTGGAAAGAAGGTGTTGAACGCTATGGCATTACATTGAAGACTGTTGAAGTAAACTCGAAATTAAAAGATACAAGATGGTTACCTGGCACAAAATGGACTCTGTGAAAAGACATTAAGATGTGCTGACTTAGGCACAGACATTGCACAACGAGTTAAATCCTGTTAGTGTCTAATTACTACAGGAAATAAATCAGACCTTGAGGCCCAGATGATCACCTTAGCTTGAGATAAAGCAGAACCAAAACAATGAGTTTTGGTAACGAGATCAGTCGTTGATGGGGGGGCATAAATGTATAACGATGTGATAACTGCTAATATCCGTACTTGTCTACTCTCCGAAATGTATAACAATGTGCTAACTGCTAATGTCCGTACTTGTCCACTATTTGAAAATGTATAAAAGAAGCTCAGCTACCATTTCAAAGTTGAGAAGGTGACTGCGTGCACTGCAGAGAGCCCAGCACTTCTCCCAAAGCTTTGTCCGATAAACTGCATGTTGAATCTTTAAATCTGACTCCGAGTGGTGATTTTCCCACAACAAAACCATATGGAAGGAAACTTTAAACCACTCCGCTGCCGCCTGGCACCTATTTTAACTATTGACTGCAGTTTAGGTGGTGGAGGCACACCAATCTATAAATCAGAGCTTATCCAAAACTCCAAAAATGTCTGAAACTTCCAAATCCTGTTCACCCAAAATCCCTGTGCTTGCTGACCTATGTTGGTTTCAGTCCACAAATGAATCAAATTTAAAATTCTCATCCATGTGTGCAAACCCCTCCAGAGCCTCTTCCCTCCATAAATCTCTAATCCCTTCCAGCCTTAAAATCTAAGACTCCATATTCCTCCAACACTGAACTTTGGTGCATCTCTACCTCCTTTACCCTACTACTGGCGGACATGCTTCAGCTGACAAGGCCCTCTCTTTGGATTTGCTCCTAAACTTCTCTCTTCTTTTCAGATGAACCATAAATCCTACCCTTTTGCCCAAGCTTTTGCTCATCTGCTCCAACATCTCCTTCTTAAACTTGGGACGCGATCTTACTGGCTGTTCATGCCACGCTCCCACTGCAGCGAGGTTGGAGAATTTGGTGCCCCGCCAAATCTCCATTCACTGCAGTGGGATGGGAAAATCCCACTGGTGTGATCGGTGGTAACATTCTGGCCATGCAGTGAATTTTTGTCTGATTGCGCTCCTGTGAAGCCCTTTACGATATTTTGCTATGTTAAAGGCATAACATAAATGCAAATGACAGATGTATGCGGACCTATTTAATCTGTGAGACAACTGGAAAATGTGTGCTCCTATTAGCCCCACAAGGAAAGTTGTGGTCTCCCTTTATCTGAGCCCCTGTTTCACCCCTTTCCTTCCTTCGAAAGTGCCCTGGATTCCCATCGCCATTTCTTAGCTGCTTTGCTGCTGGCCCACAGTTTTTGGCTGCCTGAACTTCTGCTCCTAGTCTTGCACTCCAGGGGCAGAATTTTCCCATCCTGCCCGCCACAAGAATAGTAGCGGGTGGGACACGGACATTGTGAAGGACTTTTGACCTCGGGTGGGAACTTTCGGCCTTGGGGCGAGCATGGCCGGAAAATCCCACGCCAGGTTTCAAACCTAGTCCTCCACGTGCATTTTGTGTTCCCACCGTGTGCTCCTGCCAAACCCCCAATCCATTCTGCCCTCCACCAAAGGCCATGTGACACCCACTGGGGGTTAATATTTACTCCAAGGATTTTGAAGGAACTGAAAAAGGCACTTGTAATTATGAAAGATTTGAAACAAAGATTAATCTTTAATCCAGAAATCGATATTATGTAATAGTAATGTGTTATGTTCCGCAGCTGGTTGAACTATTTCATGGCCTACATGATGATAAATGTGACAGAAAACATGGAATAATAACGAGAAAAGAATAAGTGCAGCATCTCGAAATTACAGATGATATGATGTTCCTCTCACAAGGGATGAACATCCCATAATAATGGATGAGATGCTGTAGGTGTCTGGGTTTACCATAAGTAAGAGGAAGTGAACTGACGGCCATCTCAAATGAAATGATTAACTAGCTAATACAACTCAGGAGATTAGAGGGGGATAAATGGAAAAAAAAGAGAGAGAGCACAGTGACAGCAGAGTGGATAAAAGACACAGAGCTATGAGAACACTGTGAAAACCATGAGGATAAAGGAACAGAAGGATGAGAGAATAACGAGAATGGTGGGGTAAAGGAATATTAGGGTGAGAGAGAGAGAAAGTACAGCAAGAAAAGTGCGGGGGGGGGGGCAAGGGAGCATCGGGTTAGAGAGAGAGAGCACAGTGGGGATAAGGGAACATCAGGGAGAAAAAGAGACAGCAAACCGTGAGAATGGTGGGGATAAAAGGAACAGTTGTCAGGAAAGCAGAGATAATTTTATATTTGTATTGTTAAATATTAAAAATAAGGTATAATTTTAAGTAGGTTTCATTTAGTGTTTCTCTGTAAGGAAGGATAAACCTATAATTAGATTCATGGGGGGATACATTTCAAGATCGTTCAGAGAATTATTGGAGTACTGGTTAAGGAAGTCAGACTATTGGAGGTTCTGGATGTTTTGTTTCAAAGGGAGATATTTTTCCTTACTCGTCCAACAAAATAAGTAAACAAATTAAAATTTTAAGAGGTACAGGAGCAGATAAATTATTGATGGTGGCTAATGATACAATTTGTATTCCAGATAGTTTTATGAAGGAAAGGGATATTAATGGAAGGGATGAACTTGTTTCTTTGTGTAAAGTTAATTTACGAAGTGATTTTGTAAATGAAATTGTTACAGTGGGAATTATTCCTCAATTACCTATTGGAGGGATAGATTTCATCCTAGGTAATGATTTGGCTTGGGGAGAAAGTAATGTAATAATTATTGTATTACAACAGACAGCTGTATTTTTTTGTATTTTATTTATTATTGTCAAAAGTAGGCTTACATTAATATTGCAATGAAGCTATTGTGAAAATCCCCTAGTTACCACATTCCCGTGCCTGGTAGACCACCAAGGGAGAATTTAGCATGGCCAATGCACCTAACCAGCACGTATTTCGGACTTGTGGGAGGATACCAGAATACCCGGAGGAAACCCATACAGACATGGGGAGAACGTGCAGACTCCCCACAGACAGTGACCCAAGATGGGAATCGAACCCGGGCCTCTGGCACTGTGAGGCAGCAGTGCTATCCACTGCAGCCGCCACCTTGCCGCCCATGGTGATCTTAACGAACTTTTGAAATGTACAGTAAAGAAAAATTAGACACTTATTGCAAATAGGGTAGGCGGTAATCCAGAGACCCAGGGCAAATTTGAAGTAAATAAAAATCTGGAATCAAGGGTCAATTATGACAATAAAACCATTATCGATTGTTTTAAAAACCCATCTGGTTCACTAATGTTCTTTAGGGAAGAAAATCTGCCACCCTTACCTGGTCTGGCCTACATGTGACTCTAGGGGTCTGATTTTACCAACAATTTGCGCCCGTTTTTGAGCGCAAAATCACGGTAAAATCGGGCGTGAGGCCTTTATCGCGATCTGCACCCGCGTCCGAGCAAATCGCGACTTTACTGACACCCGATTCAGGCGCAGATCCATTCTGCGCCCGAATCGGGCGGCCCAACAATTTAATGAACTGCCCGCCCAACTCTACCATCAAATCCCATTTTACCTTCTTCTGTTCCGTTCCAGATGCGTGCTTTCAGCGACCTGCAAAATAAAAATCCGAAGCCGATTTTTATTTTGCAGGGGAACCTCCGAAGCGGGTTCAGAGCCTGCAACGGCTCTCTGACCCAGATCATCCTCTGGGAGGAGGGGGGGGGGGAGGAGGGGGGCGGGTCAGATCATCCTCTGGAAGTGGGGGGGGGGGGGGGGGAGAGGGGGGCGGGTCAGATCATCCTCTGGGGGGGAGGAGGGAGGCGGGTTGGATGGATCTCTGGGGGGCAGTGAGGTCCGCTGCCACTCTGCGGGCGATCGGTGGGGAGGGAGGGGGACAGGGGTGTCCGCTGTCTCTCTGCGAGCGCTCCTTCCTCCCCCACTGGAGGAACTAATCCCTCCTCCCGGAGTGGACGTGCGGCTGTGATTTAATCACAAAGCTACGATGCTTTGTTCATCACAACCTATTAACTCACCCCCACCCCCCCATTCCAGACCATGTGATCTCCAGGGAGAGGCGATAACCCAGAGTGAAAACCCCAGGGCCAATATGGGGAAAAGAAATCTGGGAAATTCTTCTCCGACCCCCTGAGGCGATCGAAACGAGTCCAGGAGATCACACTGGCCCTGATCGGAAAATGCTTCCCAACCCTATTCATTTCCACTTCCACGAACACCATATGAATTCCCTGCCCCCGAGACAGGTTCCCAACTATCCGCAGTCTCGCTCTGTACTGGCACCAGCAAGATGATCATAGAATGAAGCCTTGAAACGAGAAACAAAGAACAATTAGCCCGCGCCGCTCCCTGGTCCAAACTAGACCACTCTTTTGTATCCCACCATTCCCACTCCGTTCATATAGCTGTCTAGATAAGTCTTAAACGTTCCCAGTGTGTCCGCCTCCACCACCTTGCCCGGCAACACATTCCAGGCCCCCACGACCCTCTGTGTAAAATATGTCCTTCTGATATCTGTGTTAAACCTCCCCCCCTTCACCTTGAACCTATGACCCCTCGTGAACGTCACCACCGACCCGGGGAAAAGCTTCCCACCGTTCACCCTATCTATGCCTTTCATAATTTTATACACCTCTATTAAGTCTCCCCTCATCCTCCGTCTTTCCAAGGAGAACAACCCCAGTTTCCCCAATCTCTCCTCATAACCAAGCCCCTCCATACCAGGCAACATCCTGGTAAACCTCCTCTGTACTCTCTCCAAAGCCTCCACGTCCTTCTGGTAGTGTGGCGAACAGAACTGGACGCAGTATTCCAAATGCGGCCGAACCAACGTTCTATACATCTGCAACATCAGACCCCAACTTTTATACTCTATGCCCCGTCCTATAAAGGCAAGCATGCCATATGCCTTCTTCACCACCTTCTCCACCTGTGACGTCACCTTCAAAGATCTGTGGACTTGCACACCCAGGTCCCTCTGCGTCTCTACACTCTTTATGGTTCTTCCATTTATCGTGTAGCTCCTCCCTATATTATTCCCACCAAAATGCATCACTTCGCATTTATCAGGATTGAACTCCATCTGCCATTTCCTTGCCCAAATTTCCAGCCTATCTATATCCTTCTGTAGCCTCTGACAATGTTCCTCACTATCTGCAAGTCCTGCCAGTTTTGTGTCGTCCGCAAACTTACTGATCACCCCAGTTACTCCTTCTTCCAGATCATTTATATAAATCACAAACATCAGAGGTCCCAATACAGAGCCCTGCGGTACACCACTAGTCACAGGCCTCCAGCCGGAAAAAGACCCTTCCACTACCACCCTCTGTCTTCTATGACCAAGCCAATTCTCCACCCATCTAGCCACCTCCCCCTTTATCCCATGAGATCCAACCTTTTTCACTAGCCTACCATGAGGGACTTTGTCAAACGCTTTACTAAAGTCCATATAGACAACATCCACGGCCCTTCCTTCGTCAACCATTTTGGTCACTTCTTCAAAAAACACCACCAGGTTAGTGAGGCATGACCTCCCTCTCACAAAACCATGCTGACTATCGTTAATGAGTTTATTCCTTTCTAAATGCGCATACATCCTATCTCTAAGAATCTTCTCCAACAACCTCCCCACCACGGACGTCAAGCTCACCGGCCTATAATTACCCGGGTTATCCTTCCTACCCTTCTTAAATAACGGGACCACATTGGCTATCCTCCAATCCTCTGGGACCTCACCTGCGTCCAGTGACGAGACAAAGATTTGCGTCAGAGGCCCAACGATTTCACCTCTCGTCTCCCTGAGCAGCCTTGGATAGATTCCATCAGGCCCTGGGGATTTGTCAGTCTTTATATTCTCTAACAAACCTAACACTTCCTCCTTTGTAATGGAGATTTTCTCCAACGGTTCAACACTCCCCTCAGAGACACTCCCAGTCAACACATCCCTCTCCTTTGTGAATACCGACGCAAAGTATTCATTTAGGATCTCCCCTACTTCTTTGGGCTCCAAGCATAAGTCCCCACTTTTGTCCCTGAGAGGTCCGATTTTTTCCCTAACAACCCTATGTGCAGTTGTCAAAGTTCCACTGATGTCAACACCAGTCAAGCAGTCCGGTGATGGTTGTTTCTAAAATCCAAAATTTTGAAGACTACTTTTTCTTCCAGAATTTGCTATAATTGTCAACTTTAAATTCATCTTCAAATTGCTCCTCTTTCATTCTGGCCCTTTTGGGAACACGTTTGCGCATTCTTGCTTTCCTTTCAGCTTCGGGCAGAAGGGAAACATCGACTGGCATCATAATAAATTTTTTAGGCTCCTTGTACCGAATATTGATAGTGGACCCATCAGGTCGAACCAGCAAAACAGGATACAGCTTGGCATAGACCTGCCTTCCAAAGCGAACTACTGATGTTCTTTTCGAATTGTTCCGCCTGGGTACGCTGGACACAGGATACACAGCAGGAAGCAATCTTTCAGAAACATTTAGCTGTAAAGGCGGCACAAACCGCCACAGTCGTGCGCTCCAGCCCAGCGCCCGGGCGCGCTTTTTCAAATTTTTTTCGAACTGCGCATGCGCGGTTCAGAGCTCCGATCGTTCCGGCAGCGCTAAGCCCCGCCCACAGCACGGATCGGACTGGAGCCGGCTGAAAGCATATCGGCGCGCTGGAAAGAGGATTTCGATGTCGGATCTGTACTACGCCCAGATTCGGCACTTAGAATCAAAATGGTAAAATCGGGCCCTCGGATCACAACAATGTGATTTTTAAATGACCCTTTGAAATGGCCTCGCAAGTCATTCAGTTCAAGGGGAATTAGGGATGGGCATTAAATGCAGGCCCAGCCAACGATGTCCACATACCAAGAATGAATAAAAAAATCCAAACAATTGAAGGAAAACCTGAGTAAAGTAGAAAACCAACTTACACATGGGAAAGAGGACTCTGTGAATGAAAAAGTTTAAAGTTTATTATTCTCACAAGTAGGCTTACATTAACACTGCAATGAAGTTACTGTGAAAATCCCCTAGTTGCCACACTCTGGCGCCTGTTCTGGTACACTGAGGGAGAATTTAGCATGGCCAATGCATCCTAACCAGCATGTCTTTCAGACTGTGGGAGGAAACTGGAGCACTTGGAGGAAACCCACGCAGACACTGGGAGAACGTGCAGACTCCGGATAGACAGTGACCCAAGCTGGGAATCGAACCAGGGTCCTTGTGAGGCAGCAGTGCTAAACCACTGTGCCAAGAGAATGGATTAGAAGAATTGAGAATTAGTTAGGGAAAGTTAAACATTTGACTCTGGACTTGAACTGTCCAACGGATAAATTTAAGAAAACAAACTTAGCAAATGTTAATCTTCACTTAAAACCTGGTGAACTTCAAGCATTAGATGTATTTATGAAATATCGTGGAAAATGCCTTGAACAAGAAAAGGAGGTTCTGGTAAATCAGAATAACCGGCTGAATGCGGAATTGAAAAGCAAATCTAATTAACTGTTGGAACTTTGTCGTCAGAAGAACAAGGAGATTCTTGAACTTCAAAGCAAAATGGAGAAAGTGAAGAAGAAGATGGATGGTATGGAGTGTCATAATTTTAAAGTTCTTTCTGTAACCCTCTATTCCCTTCTCCCTCATGTGCTTGTTTAACTTCCCCTTAAATGTATCTATATTATTTTCATCAACCACTCCCTGTGGTTCTAAGTTCCACATTCTCACCACTCTCTGTGTGAAGAAGCTTTTCTAAATTCCTTGCTGGATTGCTTGGTGACTATTTTATATTGATGCTCTCTAGTTATGCACTTGCCCACAAGAAGAAATATTATATCTTATCCACTCAATGAAAACTTTTAACACTTCAAAATCTTTAATCAGGTTGCCCCCTGAGCCTTCTTTTTTCCAGAGAAAAAGGATTCAGCCCGTCAATACTTTTATGCTATGTGTATCCACACATTTATTGTATTATCATTGGAAATCTTCTCTGCATCCTCTGCAGTATCTCCCCTCTCTATAATAAGGTGACCAGAATTTCACACACAACATGAAGTTCTAGCCACAGTAAATGTCTGGAACTCAAGCAACCTTGGTTAGCACTGCTGCCTCACAGCGCCGGGGACCCGGGTTCAATTCCCGGCTTGGGTCACTGTCTGCGTGGAGTTTGAACGTTCTCCCCATGTCTGCATGGGTTTCCTCTGGGTGTTCTGGTTTCCTCCCAAAGTCTGAAAGATGTGCTGGTTAGGTGCATTGACCCGAACAGGCGCCGGAGTGTGGCGACGAGGGGAATTTCATACTAACTTCATTGCAGCGTTAATGTAAGCCTTACTTGTGACTAATAAATTAACTTTAACCTTGACGCAGAGTTGTTGAACTGGAGTCCAAGCTACAGATATGACAATGCAGAGGGAGAGGTGAGATATCTGGATACTTTGATCCAGGAGGCAGTTACACCTTATAATTTAGGATTTGATCAGTTGAAGGTGCGACTGTGAGATAGGTGCAGGGACCCAGCATGCAGTAATTGACCCTAACCAACTGTGAGATTTTGCTGAGCAAGTTTGAGTCCAAAATAAATCAGTAGAATCCCGGAGGTAATAATCTCTCTGTTACTACTTGAGCCACACATAAATTAGCAGTGTCAAATAGGTCAGAAGGCTGATTCTGGATTGGTGTAACCACCTGCCCTACTCCCTGCACAATTTTAATAGGGGCAAAGGGGAGGAGCAGTCAGGTTCCCTGCCCACCTGAGAGAATAAGAAAACAGGGGTCCTTCTGTGACCAATTAATAGGGAGTAAAGAAATAGAGATATTAAACAAATACTGGGTGGGATCTTTCCATCCGACCCACCATGGGACCAGGAATTCTGCCTGAAGTCAACAGATATTTTGCTGGTCTGCCAAATTTTCCATCCCGCCCGTGATGATGACGGTGGGCAGGACTGGAAATTTTTGGCCCTTGTATCTGTTTTCACAGGAGAACACACAAAATAGTGGGGAATCAAGGTTTTAATAAAAGTGCAAAATTTCAAGTAATTAATATTGGTAAAGAAATAACATTGGAGAAAATAAAGTTGACAACTCTCTTGGGCCCGATGGCCTACCTGTATCTAAAAGAAGTTGTTGTAAAAATAGTCACTGCATTAGTTATGATCTGCTGCAGTTTCCTGAATTTTGGAATGATCCCAGTGGATTATAAAGCAGCAAATGTAACATTGCTATTCAAGAAAAGATTGAGAGGGAAAACAGGGAACTGCAGGCCTGTTAGCCTGGTATCAGATGAATGGAAAATGGTGGCAACCTTCTTAAGGAAGTGGTAAAAGGGTACTAAGAAATGGCTATTCACTTGCTGACAAGTCAAGAAATAGGGTAAGGAATCAATGATTCAGGACAGAGATGAAGAGAATTTATTTTTCCATTCAGAGGATATTTAATTATTGGAATTCCCTACCCCAGTGGGCTGCTCAGTTGTGGAGCATTTTTGTGGAAGAGACTGATACATTTTTGCACCTTAAAGAGATCAAGGACTTGGGGAGCGTGACTCTACTAAATGGTGCAGCAGGCTTGAACAGCTATATGGCTTAGTCTTTCTCCTATTTCTTATTTCCTTATGCCAAAATGAAGGCATTGTTTCTACAGTAGATCATCTCTTTGTTTCTGCACTGCCGATCACCAGGAACAAACAGGGTTGTGTCTTATCTGCCGCCATTTTGCCAAAATTTACATTACAAGCTGTCTATTTGATTTTCACCTCAATGCAAACCAAAATCATGCAAAGTTCAGGAATTTTGTTGCTGACATTGTAACATCTAACACCAATGTTTTGATCGCGTCAATGTCTCAAAATAGAATGAGGGATCTGGTGCTGACTTTATACCAGTCATCCATCGGGCTGCAGCCAGCAGGTAGACTCTGCAAAAAGGCCAGTGCTGCTGCAGTCATTTACAATGTAAAGAAGCAAATGACGTAATTTCAAATGCAAAGACATAAGTGTTTCTGTTCCTTCAGCATTTTGAGGATGATAGTAAAAATTATAAGTTACTGGAAATATACCATGACTGAAAACCTGGATTGCTTTTAGTGAGATAGGTGTATTATCTCCATGGGACAGCATGGTGGTACAGCGGTTAGCACTGCTGCGTCACAGCGCCAGGGACACGGATTCGATTTCTGGCTTGGGTCACTGTCTGTGTGGAGTTTGCACATTCTCCCCGTGTCTGCGTGGGTTTCATCCGGGTGCTCCGATTTCCTCCCACAGTCCAAAAGACTTGTTGGTTAGGTGCATTGGCCATGCTAAATTCTCCCTCAGTGTACCCGAACAGGCACCGGAATGTGGCAACTAGGGGATTTTCACGGTAACTTCATTGCAGTGTTAATGTAAGCTATTTGTGACAATAATAAATAAACTTAAACTTAATTATACGAGTGCTTCTTAATTTTGAGGGTTGTATTTTAGGCAAGCAACCTATTTAGGCACCCTTGTCCTGATGAAAGATCACAGAGCTGTGCCACGATACAGTACCTGCAAGATGGTATCATAAATCTTTAAAGACATATTTTCAAGGCTACATTTTAAAATAAATAAAATTGGAACTTAAGATGGCTCCTCAGAGTTACCAGATAGTTTTTGTGGATGAAACCATTTTATCTCGCAAGTAGACAACAAGGAGAAAGATACCTTTTCTGACATCGACTCATTGTGGTTTTGGCCAGGAGATAAGCAAAACTCCAGTGAATTTATGGTATATTTCCAGTAACTTATAATTTTTACTATCATCCTCAAAATGCTGAAGGAACAGAAACACTTGTGTCTTTGCATTTGAAATTACGTTCAACTTTTCAACTTCATTGAAAAATGCAAATTTGCCTTGCCGTAATTAAAGGTTTTGGCTATATACAAACTTCAGACTGTTAACTAAATTACCACAATCCCTTATTTGGAACTATGTCTCGACACTGATGTGAGGTCACATGATGTATTAGCCATTTTGGCACCCTGCTAAATATAGCACAGAAAATTTAAACTGCTTTTCAGAGACATCTTCAGAGACACAGGCAGAATTCCATCAGAGCGAATCCCTTGTAGAATCACAGAATCATAGAAACCCTACAGTGCAGAAGGAGGTCATTCGGCCCATTGAGCCTGCACCGACAACAATCCTACCCAGGCCCTATCCCTGTAACCCCACACATTTACCCTATTAATTCCCCTGACTCTAAGGGGCAATTTAGCATGGTCAGTCAACTGATCCACACATCTTTGGAGAGAGAGGGGGGTCCGACAGGCAAAGCCATCGACCACTCCAGCCAGTTAAGCAGCAAAGTAAATAACTACAATATCTTGAAAGATATCTTGAGCCTGTCTCTCTTTAATGTAACATGTTCCATCTTCCAGACTACATGTGAAAATAACCTCTAGCAGATCAACTGTAAGAATCATCACAACTACTGAGAAATCTCTCTAAAGTAACAATTTGACTATTAAATATCAGGACTGCCCTGAATTAGAGACTGAATTAAATTCCATTTTTTATAATTGCTGTTTTACCTTAAACCGTATCTAGTTTTTGTGCATGTGTGATAGGGTGGGCATGTCATGGGAGTGAGACATCAAGGGGGCGATTCTCCCAGCCCGTTGCGTTCTCTGGCCAACGGGGTGGGAGACATCAGTGGAGGTCATTTAGCAGGCTTCCCGTTGGGCGCCTCATCCTCCGTGCATCTCTGGGGACAGGATTTCCGGAGCTAGTGACAAGTTGGCATTACTGAGCATTGGGTTTGACATTGATGAAAAATGTGATTTATGGACTTACTCCATCACGACTGTTGACTGTGAACATAAGATATAAGATCATAAGATATAGGAGCCGAATTAGGCCATTCGACCCATCGAGTCTGCTCTGCCATTCAATCATGGCTGTTATGCTCCTCATGCCCATTTTCCTGCTTTCTCCCCATAACCAATTCAAAATCTGTCTAAGTCCTCCTTAAATTTACTCACTGTCCCAGTATCCCCTTTGTTCACATTTATGAGGGAGCTAAATGTATTCTTTCTTTTCCAAAACAATTTCAGCAGGATTGTAACTGCTTCCACAGAATATGTTCCCCCCGCTGGGGTACTGGACAGGCTGGGAACAGATGAATCTTCACAGTTGGCTGTTTATTTTAGATGGCAGCTGGAAGGTTCTGGATTATATAAGCCATTGCAGCATACATCAGAGTTTAGCAGTTGGATCTCTCCCTGGATTTGAATCGCCGGATCCAATTAGGGATGGGTTTGTATTTGGGAACAGTGCTTCATCATGAAGTGCTTTGAAAGGTTAGTCATGGCATGAATCAATTCCAGAGTCCCGGATTGCCTGGATCCACTACAGTTCGCCTACTGCCACAACAGGTCATCTCCCTGGCCCTGCACTCAACCCTGGAACACCTAGATAACAGAGACGCCTATGTCAGACTCCTAATCATAGAACATTGCTTAGCCTTTAACATTATTATTCCTACGAAACTCATCTCCAAACTCTGTGGCCTGGAGCTCGGCTCCTCCCTCTTGGTGATTGGATCTTGAACTTCCTAACCCACAGACCGCAATCAGTAAGTATAGGCAACAGCACCTCCTCCACGATCGTCCTCAACACCAGGGTCCCACAAGGCTGTGTCCTCAGCCCTTTACTATACTCCTTATGCACCGATGGCTGTGTGGCCAAATTCCCCTCACCTCGATTTTCAACTTTGCTGATGACACCACTGTAGTGGGTCAGATGTCAAACAATGACAAGATGGAGTACAGAGAAGAGATAGAGAATCTGGTGAACTGGTGCGACGACAATAATCTCTCCCTCGATGTTAACAAAATGAAGGAGATTGTCATCAACTTCAGGAAGCGTAGTGGAGGACACTCTCCTGTCTACATCAATAGGGATGAAGTAGAAATGGTCGAGAGCTTCAAGCTTTCAGGTGTCCAGATCACCAACAACCTGTCCTGGTCCCTCCATGCCAAAGCTATAGTTAAGAAAGCCCACCAACGCCTCTACTTTCTCAGGCGACTAAGGAAATTTGGTATGTCTGCTATGACTGTCACCAACTTTTACAGAAGCACCATAGAAAGCATTCTTTCTGGTTGTAGCACAGCTTGGTATGGCCCCTGGTCTGTCCAAGGCCACAAGAAACTACAAAGGATCGTGAATGAAGACCAGTCCATCACTCAAATCAGCCTCCCATCCATTTGACACTGTCTACGCTTCCCGCTGCCTCGGAAAAGCAGCCAGCATAATTCAGGACTCCATGCGGGTCTTCTTTCATCTTCCATCTTCTTTCATCGGGATAAAGATACAAAAGACTGAGAACACGTATCAACCAACTCAAGAACAACTTCTTCCCTGCTGCCATCAGACTTTTGAATGGACCTACCTCATATTAAGTTGATCTTGCTCTACACCCTAGCTATGACTGTAACACTACATTCTGCACTCTCTCCTTTCCTGCTCTATGCATGGAATGCTTTATCTATATAGCGTGCAAGAAACAATACTTATCACTGTATACTAATAGATGTGACAATAATAATTCAAATCAAATCAAAGTGAGGCTGATGCTAATGAATTCTGAGCCTCCAAATTTGGGTGGATTCAGAGGGTGTCAGACTTGTGGGAAAGACTGGAGGACACTTTCTTCCATTGGTGCATAAAAGCCAGTTTAAGTATGAACTCAGTATTGGCTGGTTAACCGAAACAATATTGTGCCAAACCATTTTTTAAAAAAACATCAATTCCTCAATGGAATATTAATTAAACAATCTTTTTTTTCTTTCATGTGCAGTGGAGTGGCTCACGGGTTAATGGAACAGAAGGAAGTCTAAATAAAATTATTAGCAAAATTAACAAATGTTATGTGCCTTCATATGGCGTTTCCTTGCCTGCTATCTAAATCCAGGTGTTAATATTAAGGCAGAAGCCTTTTTAATTAATGCAATTAAAGGGCAAATTATTGCTGAGTTTGAAAATGTATGACATAAGGGGAAAAAGCTGCAACACTGGTCAGTCAGCATCTGTGGAAAGAAGATAGTTGATGAAAGCTATGAGCTATAAAGCATCACTGAAACCTTCTTCATAGACAATGATTAGCCTGCTTTATGCTTCCAGCCTTTTCCATTTTTTTTGTTTCAAACTTCCATTAGATGGATCTTTATTTTGTAAAGAGACTAAATTAATTGTATTATTTATTTAAGATAATCCAACCCTAATAGGTCTCTAAACTGTTATTTTTCTAAATCAGCAATTAAGCATCTAGTGATTAAACTATTCAATTCATCACCACAAAAATTGGAGGTAGTATCACAGAACTCTGTTAATTAATGACCTCTTAAGATCTTCTGTAACACGTTGCATCGCATTCATAAAGTCTGACAATTAATTTAGTTCGCCAGAAAACAGTGTACAGGTGTAACCCTGCTCATTTCTCCACCTGTACAAAATATTCATCATTCTCATTACACACTGGCCTAAAATTCTCATTAAAAGTGAACACAGTAATTTGTCACAGTCATCGAAAGCTACATTACCAAAAGCACATTTGAAGTTTCACATTAAAACTAATAAAGAACAAAGAACAATACAGCACAGGAACAGGCCCTTCGGCCCTCCAAGCCTGCGCCGCTCATGTGCCCACTAGACCATTCTTTTGTATCCCACTATTCCCAGTCTGTTCATGTGGTTATCTAGATAAGTCTTAAACGATCCCAGCGTGTCCGCATCAATCACCTTGCTTGGCAGTGCATTCCAGACCCCCACCACCCTCTGTGTAAAATACGTCCCCCTGACATCTGTGTTGAACCTTGCCCCCCTCACCTTGAACCCATGACCCCTTGTGTTCGTCACCTCCAACCTGGGAAAAAGCTTCCCACTGTTCACTCTATCTATGCCCTTCATAATTTTATGCACCTCTATTAGGTTGCCCCTTATCCTCCGTCTTTCCAGGGAGAACAACCCCAGTTTACCCAATCTCTCCTCATAGCGAAGACCCTCCATACCAGGCAACATCCTGGTAAACCTTCCTTGTACTCTCTCCAAAGCCTCCACGTCCTTCTGGTAGTGTGGCGACCAGAACTGGACGCAGTATTCCAAATGTGGCCTAACCATCATTCTATACAGCTCCAACATCATATGCCAACTTTTATATTCTATGCCCCGTCCAATAAAGGCAAGCATGCCATATGCCTTCTTCACCACCCTCTCCACCTGTGCTGCCACCTTTAAGGATCTGTGGACTTGTACACCCAGGTCCCTCTGTGTGTCTATACTCCTGATGGTTCTGCCATTTATTGTATAGCTCCCCCTTACATTAGATCTACCAAAATGCATCTCTTCGCATTTATCTGGATTAAATTCCATCTGCCATTTCTCCGCCCAATGTTCCAGCCTATCTATATCCTGCTGTATTCTCTGACAATGTTCATCACTATCCGCAACTCCAGCAATTTTCGTGTCGTCCGCAAACTTACTGATCACACCAGTTACATCTTCCTCCAAATCATTTATATATATCACAAACAGCAGAGGACCCAGTACAGAGCCCTGCGGAACACCACTAGTCGCAGACCTCCAACTGGAAAAAGACCCCTCCACTGCTACCCTCTGTCTTCTATGGCTAATCATGATGTGGAGATGCCGGCGTTGGACTGGGGTAAACACAGTAAGAAGTTTAACAACACCAGGTTAAAGTCCAACAGGTTTATTTGGTAGCAAAAGCCACACAAGCTTTCGAGGCTCTGAGCCCCTTCTTCAGGTGAGTGGGAATTCTGTTCACAAACAGAACTTATAAAGACACAGACTCAATTTACATGAATAATGGTTGGAATGCGAATACTTACAACTAATCCAGTCTTTAAGAAACAAAACAATGGGAGTGGAGAGAGCATCAAGACAGGCTAAAAAGTCTTGTCTGCTTTCTTGCATCTTTGTAGAAACTTGATGTCTGTGTCGATAGCCTGTCTTTACGTATTAAGTTAGCCTGTTAATTAATGCCTGTTAATTTAGCCTGTCTTGATGCTCTCTCCACTCCCATTGTTTTGTTTCTTAAAGACTGGATTAGTTGTAAGTATTCGCATTCCAACCATTATTCATGTAAATTGAGTCTGTGTCTTTATAAGTTCTGTTTGTGAACAGAATTCCCACTCACCTGAAGAAGGGGCTCAGAGCCTCGAAAGCTTGTGTGGCTTTTGCTACCAAATAAACCTGTTGGACTTTAACCTGGTGTTGTTAAACTTCTTTCTATGGCTAAGCCAGTTCTCCACCCATCTAGCTAGCTCACCTTTTATCCCGTGAGATTTAACCTTTTGCACCAGCCTGCCATGAGGGACCTTGTCAAACGCTTTACTAAAATCCATATAGACGATATCCACGGCCCTTCCCTCGTCAGTCGTTTTTGTCACCTCCTCAAAAAACTCAACCAAATTTGTGAGGCATGACCTCCCTCGTACAAAACCATGCTGTCTATCGCTAAGGAGATTATTCAGTTCTAAATGCGCATATATCCTATCTCTAAGAATCTTCTCCAACAACTTCCCTACCACGGACGTCAAGCTCACCGGCCTATAATTACCCGGGTTATCCTTGCTACCCTTCTTAAATAACGGGACCACATTTGCTATCCTCCAATCCTCTGGGACCTCACCTGTGTCCAGTGAATAGACAAAGATTTCTGTTAGAGGCCCAGCAATTTCATCTCTTGCCTCCCTGAGGAGTCTAGGATAGATGCCATCCGGCCCTGGGGATTTGTCTGTCTTAATGTTTCCTAAAAAACCTAACAGTTCCTCCCTTGTAATTGAGATTTTTTCTAACGGGTCAACACATCTCTCTGAGACATGACCAGTCAACATGTCCCTCTCCTTTGTGAATAGTGATGCAAAGTATTCATTTAGGATCTCACCTACTTCCTTTGGTTCTAAGCATAATTCCCCTCCTTTGTCCCTGAGAGGTCCGATTCTTTCCCTAACAACCCTCTTGTTCCTAATGTATATATAAAATGCCTTAGGATTCTCCTTAATCCTGTCTGCCAAGGACATTTCGTGACCCCTTTTTGCCCTTCTAACTCCCTGTTTGAGTTCTTTTCTACTTTCTCTGTATTCCTCCAGTGCTCCATCTGTTTTTAGCTGCCTGGACCTCATGTGTGCCTCTTTTTTCTTTTTGATTAGACCCACAATTTCACTGGTTATCCACAGCTCTCGAATTCTACCTTTCCTATCCTTCCTCTTTACAGGCACATGCCTGTCCTGCAGTCCTATCAACTGCTCCTTAAAAGACTCCCACATGTCAGAGGCGGATTTACCCTCGAACAGCCTCTCCCAATCAACAGCCACCTAATCCTGCCTAATCCGGCTGTAGTTAGCCTTCCCCCAATTCAGCATCTTACCCATAGGACAACACTCATCTTTTTCCATTACTATCCTAAAGTTTACAGAATTGTGGTCACTGTTCGCCACATGTTCCCCCACTGTAACTTTGATGACCTGACCTATTTTTAGGCCTTTCAAGCTACACTCAAATAAGGAGACAATTTATGTTCCGTACTTTAGACCCATCTTCCTTTTCACTTCTGCTTCCACCGTCTGCCTTAATCATATAAATGATGAGCGACTCTCAGGTTTCCGTCGTTGATGTTTCTTACCATTGTTTGTGACTACCTGTTCCTTGCTCCTTAGTTTGCTCTTATACACTTCGGGCCTCAAATTTAATCTGTCCCTTAGTGATAGAGTTTGAAGACAGTGGTGGTATATCTGAAGA
Organism: Mustelus asterias; assembly: GCF_964213995.1. Taxonomy (NCBI): domain Eukaryota; kingdom Metazoa; phylum Chordata; class Chondrichthyes; order Carcharhiniformes; family Triakidae; genus Mustelus; species Mustelus asterias. Next base: position 39,532,588 of record NC_135811.1, on the reverse strand, counting down.
ACCTCTCTAAATGCTATGGTAATACCTAACTACTTTTATCCCAATCGCTCTAGAATATTCCCGGGGGTGATTCTCCCATTCCGCTGCACTGAGTTTTTAGCGCAACGGGCCAGGAGAATCGCGCGGAGGATGATTCATGGGGTTCCCGCGTGCGTTTGCACCTCGCTAGCATCTCCCAGCAGCGGAAATCAGCAGGAAGGCGGGGCTAGCATTTAAATTTTCCGTCTAGCGGGGTTTAAAGTAGCTCCCCACTTTTGAGGAGTTGGAGGCCTGACCCTGCTAGAGTGAAGGGGGGATAATAGGGGCCCCCCAGTGGTTCGGGCAGTGGGGGGGCTGGTGCCTCCAAGTCATGGGCACCCTGACAGTGCCAATCTGTGCACCCTGGCACTGCCCAAGGGGCAAAGTGCCCATGCCCGGGGGCACCTTGGCACTGCCCATCAGGCATGGGGCACTGTCAAGGGAGCGGGGCATATGGGGTGATCGGTGGGGTTGGGGGGTCCTGCTGCCACTCTGCACTGGGATCGATGGGGGCAGGAGGGAGGCCAGCAATTGGGGTGGATGGGGCGGAGGAGGGGGGAGTGGGTCTGCTGGTGGGCAGGGGAGTCTGCCTGCAGGGGTGTCTGCACTGCAAGGAGGTCGGGGGGATTGGCATTGTTTGGGGGGGGGGGGGGGAGGGGCTGGAGATCAAGGCAGTCTGGGCTGGCGGGGGGGGGGCGGGGAGATGGTTGGCCCGGGGATGGTGAGGGGGCTGCGTTTGGGCTGTGGGGAGACTGGGGGAAGGGTGGGGGCAGCATTGCGGGGGTCCCGGGCTGGCCAGCGATCGAGCTGGCAAGCAAACAGGAGGCTGACAGTTCGGGGCCACTACGCATGTGCAGAGGTCCGCTGGTTTCAGCCTCCCGGGTGGGAATAGGCCCCGCCCCTGAAATCTAATGATACTCGTGCTGGTGGCCCCTGCATTGCACAGAGTGTGGGAGAATATAGTGTGAACTCCTACCGAATAAACCAGCGTGAATTACTCCAGTCTGCCTGCGAATTCAACACTTCGAATTTTTTTGGGAGCATTCTGCGCTCCATCTCTGAATAGCAAGGGAATCCAAGAGAAGTGTAAACGCTACAATGTGCCAGCTCCTGTCAGGGACCGTCTCATCTTGAGTTAACAATACATAGCTACCACAAATACCAAGCACTCGCTTAAGATGCAATAAGTTTCCAATAACTTTGAAGCACCACATTATCTCCACAGACAATCCCAACCTCAAAGTTTTAAAAGTGCAATATATGGACAAGTATCATTATTAATTTCAAGTCCTGTTGACAAAGTAACTTACAATAATAAATAAATTAAATTAATCGAACTAACGTTATAAATAAAGTCATCTTTGGGTCTCATTTTTAAATTCACTTATGCAATGGTCTGCAAATAAACTGCTCTTAAGAACTATCATGCTGCTTCATAATGCAGAATTGCCATTCTGACAGTTTTTTCTGAATAATTTGTTTATAAATACACAATAATTTTTCTAATATTCTAATTATCTTTATTAATTTACATTTGGATTATAAATAACCTATGATCAAATTTCAATGATATAATAATAATTAAAGCTCAGACAATAGGTAGGAAATGAAATAGTTTTTGCCATGTGCATGTTAGTATGCTGACTTCGATCAGCATAATCTGACAAACCCAAATGGCTGTCGTACTGTCCGTGATGCAATACGTTTTCAGAAAAAATAAAGCACAATAGTTTGCATTGCATTGCTTTCACGTCCAAAGTTAATTTATGAAAAAAATAATTGAAATATTCCAATAAATAAATGAATATATGTTCAGTTCAAAAGTTTACTACCTGTGTCTATATTACCTTTGTCACACGAAGCATTGCATTTTATTATTTATCTTAAATGTTACAATTAAATATATACATTTTGTATCACGGTTGCAAGTGTTTGACTCAATACCTCGAAACAGCAACATATTACAAAGTACATGACACATAAATCAAATGCAAAGAAAGAGGGGTGATATGCATCCAATTTGAATCTGCTTAAATGACAATAAATCGACATGAGCAGTCAATAAGAGAAATTATGAGTTAATTAAATTGCAGAAAATGCTTTTGCAATATCCTTTCAGCCTCCCGTTTGCTTTTTGCCTGAAGCTAAGCACTTATACAAACAAGTACTGTAACACTGTAACATTGCAAACAAAATTTGATGGAATAAGGCTACCTACACAATTGCATTTTGTATGGTTTCAGTGCCTGTGCTGTTTCTTGTCAAAGTTCTAATCATATATGAAACGTTCAGCTGGAACTCACTGAAATTCCCAGGCCCGTCACGTTTCGCTGAGGAGATTGAAGTCGGCAGGCTATAACTCCAAGTTCACACCTGCATGGACAATATCTAAAGACAGGCCACTCACAAGGCATGTCAGGACCTGTGGACTGTAAACTCCCCCACCAAATAGCCAATCACTGGGAATGAAAACCCTGAGCTAATAAATTGTAGGAAATGAAAATAATTAGAATTTGTTTTCGCGGAAAAGCTGTCACACAACAGGCAACACATGCTTTCTTCCTTCTTTGAGATAATTTCCTTTCTTTCAACTTATTGTCAAAACAACATACAGCCAGGACTGACTTCCTCAGAGTTGAAGATTGTTCTGAAGCCATCATCGGGTAGAGAAACTCCATGGTAGAGGTCAATAGCCAAGTACCATGCAAGTCAAATCAGGGATCATGTTCAAGATTACACCGAGTGTTCGATAATTGGTAAGCAAAAAACTCCAGCAAATTGTTAGCACAGGTTCTCTGATCAACTCCTGGGGTTGCTACAACAATTAAGATGTTGGGTAAGGAAAGGCATACAGGTTTGCATAGAGGGCTCACCAACTTTTACAGATGCACCATAAAAAGCATTCTTTCTGGTTGCATCACAGCTTGGTATGGCTCCTGCTCTGCCTAAGACTGCAAGGAACTACAAAAGGTCGTGAATGTAGCCCAATCCATCACGCAAACCAGCCTCCCATTCATTGACTCTGTTTACACTTCCTGCTGCCTCGGCACCCCAGACATTCTCTCTTCCACCTTCTTCCTTCGGGAAAATGATACAAAAGTCTGAGGTCACGTACCAATCGACTCAAGAACGGCTTCTTCCCTGCTGCTGTCAGACTTTTGAATGGACTTACCTCGCATTAAATTGATCTTTCTCTACACCTTAACTATGACTGTAACACTACATTCTGCACTCTCTCGTTTCCTTCTCTATGAACGGTATGTTTTGTCTGTATAGTGCGCAAGAGACAATACTTCTCACTGTATGTTAATACATGTGACAATAATAAATCAAATCAAATCAAATCAAATCAGAGAGGGCTCATTTATGGGACTCATCTGTGATGTTGAACCCAAAGGAAAATGCCAAATATTAAAAAAACACAAAGAATGACAATATGAGGAACAAAGCTGGTAGTAATGACATTATCTGGGAGAAAGTTCAATGTAAAGAGCAATGTGTGAAACTTCATTCTGGTATTTCCTGGGTGTAATATTTATAATTTCCCCCGAGTTGCAGCATGAGAGGGAGATGGAGCAGAGGCAGAATGAAAACAGGTTGTTGGCAGAGGGAGAAGGTGGAGGAAAAGGAAAGGGGCTCTCAGTTTATACACACTATGGTTTTCCTGGAGCCTTCTCTTAGTCCAACTAATCCAGAAGCAGTATGTGTCATTGGACTGCATAAAGGAGGTGCTCAGATAACTTTGCCACTTCTTGTGATCAGATCTTTAGCCACTGAGCACAATGAAAGCAGAGCTGCCAGGTGGTGATGTTCACGAGGGGTCATAGGTTCAAGGTGAGGGGGGGGGGGGTGGGGGGGGGGGGGAGGTTTAACACGGATATCAGAAGGACGTATTTTACACAGAGGGTGGTGCGGGCCTGGAATGCGCTACTGGGCAAGGTGGTGGAGGCAGACACACTGGGAACGTTTAAGACTTATCTAGATAGCCACATGAACGGAGTGGGAATGGAGGGATACAAAAGAATGGTCTAGTTTGGACCAGGGAGCGGCGCGGACTTGGAGGGCCGAAGGGCCTGTTCCTGTGCTGTATTGTTCTTTGTTTTGAATTGTGAAAGCAGTCATGGCTGGGAATTTCTTCATGGTAGGATCCATCCAGGATGAAGCAAAATGGCATATCCAACATTTCTCAGTTTGCTTTCCATTGCTGGATCAGCGAAGTGACAGGTGCTCTTTATCTCAGGAGGAGGACTTCATCGTGTTCTCTTTGAGCAGAATGAAGCAGGAGGAGTGGGTGTGTGGCTTCAACAGGATAGCGGGCTTCCCCTTGACGCAATGTGTCATATCTTGCACACAAGTGGTTTTGTGACTTCTGTTTCTCAATGGTGAGATGCACTGCAATCATGGACGTTAACATTAGCTGAAGGTGCAGTCGATATTTGACTATGCTCAGTATATCTGGCTGGTGAATGGCTGCTATGCTGATATCAGTCATGACACTTTCATTCTGCGCTGTTACCTCACTCTTTCAGCCACCGTGTCAAACCAGATGGTGGTTGCTAGGTGACATGGGTTAACCGCTTTACACCTTTACATCCGCTTTGCTCCAAAGCTCAACCATACCTGGCCAGCATGGGCTATATGTGAATCATGCTGCTGTGAGAAATATCACCGACTAGGCCACTGGGGTACACCAGCAACAGTTCTTCTACCTCAACTGCTGAAATAAAGCCACCATTAAGAAAAACTATTCCATACCAACTTTATCAGACAACAAATCCGATGTTCCATATAAAACTCACCCTTATACATTCTTGAATGTTTGTCTTCCATGTGCCTTTGCTTGTCCTAATGCTTCTATTCAGTGTTACATGCCATGATTGTGATGTGGCTGGTGGAAGACTTGAAGTAGGGGAGACTGCAGGTGACTTTGTAAAACACCCTCAAGCTGCTTGGGGCCCAGTAAGTCTGGCTTTGAACTGCACCATTTTGATGTGGGTGGCAACAGTCTGGGTTGGCTGACTGATAGGTATCAGCAGTGATGGGAGCTGAGTGCTGTCTTCCTGAGATAGGACAGCAGGTTCACACTCCAGAGAACTGTCTGAGCCAGAGCAGCACCTCTGCAGTCCTAGCAATCTTCTGCAGTAGACTGCTGTGAGATCCCAAAAGCCTTGGTGAGCACAGTGTATTACGATCCATGATGACAGCAGTCTAAGCCTGCATGGCAGGAGGCTGAGTTTTCATGATCTTATTCTGAGCTTTCACCACGTCATTCAGACACTGCGTGGTTTCTGCTTGAGTTGCTATGGAAGCCAAAACATTGGCAATCAAATGTCACACCATGATAGGGTCCATGAATGGAGTTGGCTATCAGTCTATACTGGAAAGGATGGACTCAGCATAAAGCCTAGTGCCGAGTTGGAACCAGGTTCCTCCATCCTCCTTGACAGTGACAATGGCAGGCTTGCCAATGCACCAAGCATTTTGTATACATGTACATCAGCCCTTTACTCTCCAACTCCTCACCTGAGTCCTCTGCAGTTAAACTTGTGTGCAACCTTGTCCTCTGGGGCACAGACACCAGCTGTGTACTTTCCCCTAGTGCTGTAGGCCACTTGAGCCTGTTGACTCATCACCATTATTGCACCCCGAAGTATGCACTGTGCCAGAATCTGAGCTGTGATGGTGTTTCTTTATCATTAGCGTCCTACCTTAACCTTCATGCTCCTGCACTACTGTTTGACTGGGTGGCAGTTATTGAGCACCCAAAGGACACAAGGCACCAGGGTAAAATTGTGGTGAAGGAATGGTGCGGGGGGAGTGGGAGAGGTGCATGGTGACATAATCTGCAGTTTATATCAGAAGATATTATGGGGTGAAGCTAAGTAGCCTGTGAGAAGATGGATTAGAATGGAACATATCATCATCTTCTGGCCATGGCCTCAGCAATACCTACCCCAGTTATTGTGATCATGGTCTCTACCATGGGGTCGACATGAAGGCATGTCTATCCTCTGGTTTGCCTCTGCCCACGGGTTTGCACTAACTTGTTCTGTGAGAGAGAGGAAAGTGCAGAAGGCAGTGTGGTGCAATGTGTTTGTGTGATGCGGCTATCGTGACTGCATAACTGGCAGTGTATGCAAGCTACTAGATGTGGCTGTGAGGCTAATAACTATGGCACAGTTGTGAGAGTTTGGTGAAGCTATGAATGTTAGATGCGAGCTGTCTTTGATTGACATTATTGATAGCTGAGTAATGGGGGTTCGGGTGAATTGAGCAGTACTGAGGCGAGTGGTTTAATTGTCAGGATATGGTATTTAAAGATCCATTTATTGACTTTGACATTAAACTTCTTGCAGCATTACATCCAGGTCCTCGGGGCTAACTACTGACATTATAATCATAGCAGCTATGGACTTCCATTGCTTCCCATTGCTAGGATGGCACAGTGGCACAGTGGTTAGCACTGCTGCCTCACAGCGCCAGGGACCCGGGTTCAATTCCCGGCTTGGGTCACTGTCTGTGCGGGGTCTGCACATTCTGCGTGGGATTCTTCTGGATACTCTGGTTTCCTCCCACAGTCCGAAAGACATGCTGGTTAGGTGCATTGGCCATGCTAAATTCTTCCTCAGTGTACCCGAACAGGCGCTGGAGTGTGGCGACTAGGGGATCTTCACAGTAACTTCATTGCAGTGTTAATGTAAGCCTACTTGTGACACTAATAAATAAATTTTTAAAAAACTTTTGCAGTTTCTGCAGTGCCTCTTGGTGCCATGTGCATAAAGGGACTTTCTTCTCCTGTTCGCTTCCTGCACCAGGGTATCGAGTTTTGTATCTGAAAATCTGGGAGCCCACTTTGTCATGTCATGCAACCTTTACTCTTCTGAGAATGGATACTCTTCTGCAATGACTTCCAGTACCTGCTCCAGCCACAATGTAATCCCCTTTAAGAGATGCAAGCTGGATCTAAGTAGTGCACATAGCTTTAAGTGTTACTAGTCCCATATGAATATGGTGCCCTACTGAGTTGTGTGGGAACTACCCTAATGCCAATTTAATGCTCCTTTTATTCTAATTACCTCATATTGCAGTTCACGCAACAGTAAACCCCAGGCATAAAGACAAGAGACCTTGTCACTTTGCCTGAATACCTGATACTAAACTTCCCTGGAAGGCAATCTATGGTAAACTTAGGCTTAATTAACACTCTTGTGGTGGTCAGTTCAAACGATATAAGAATTGCTCAGCAGATATGTGGGAACGTGATGCCTGTGGCAGGAAAAAGTGGCAGAACAGAAACCAGAATGGATTGATGCAAGTAGTATCAGGCTGGCTGAAGAAAAGAGAGCCCAGAGGAAATTGAGGAAAGATCAGCCCTTGGGTCAATTTGACACCTGATGTCCTATAAGTAGGAAAACATTCTTAAGTAGGAAAATCCACAACTTCTTTTGTTAAAGACAAATTATCAACTACCATTACAGAAATCGATAAATAAACTGCTACCAATTGCATAACATCTGAGTTAAATCATCTTTCTGCATTTCGTCCCATTATTTTATTATTTTGTACATTTTTTTGTTAAACAACAGCATGTCTTGAGATACTTGTCATACAGGGTAGCATGGTGGCACATTGGTTAGCACTGCTGCCTCACAGCGCCAGGGACCCAGGTTCAATTCTCGGCTTGGGTCACTGTCTGTGTGGGGGTTTGCACGTTCTCCCTGTGTCTGTGTGGGTTTCCTCTGGATGCTCTGGTTTCCTCCCACAGTCCAAAGATGTGTAGGTTAGGTGCATTGGTCATGCTAAATTCTCCCTCAGTGTACCCGAACAGACGCTGGAGTGTGGCGACTAGGGGATGTTCCACAGTAACTTCATTGCAGTGTGAATGTAAGCCTACTTGTGACAATAATAAATAAACTTTACTTCACACTTTGTCAATCTCACTTTCTCTTCTGCTGTAAAACTGAAGTGAAATGTGTATTAAATACCCACCTCCATGTGACCTCATCGTCATTTGGTTATTCTTCAATTGCTTATATGCTTAAGAAATCTTTTGCTATTATTCATTATGTTGATTGCCAGTCTTTTTCATACTTGACCTTCTTAATCTCTCCTTTTGCTGCTCTTCTCCATCTTCAGTTTAGGTTTAAGATGGAGAATTTATCTATCACAAAGTATTTGACTGGGTGAGATGACTATTCTTTCCTAAGGTGCCTTTGCTCTTTCCTTGGGATTACAATAAATGTAGCATGGTTATATTTCACTGTCTTCAATAGCAGCGAGTGTTATTGATTTTCCTTATAGAGGAGGCTTTGTAACAATCATCACTGGTTTAGTCCTGAAAAGGAATTCATGTTTGTAAGAATTATTCTTCGGTCAATATATGAGAATAGCTCACTTATTTATATTTGATTGTCCAAACTTTTTACTTTCCTCACTCCCGCTGAGAACTTTGCTTGGCATATAATGGTATACTACAACAATAACAACAGCCGCACGGTTGTTTTGTTCTCTGAGGAATAATGGAATGCCACTCATAGTTGATTGATTTGCCAATAACTCCTGTGAAATACTGACAGTGTCGTTGTACTGTCGTACACACAGCTCTAATTCATCACCACCTCTCTAAACCATCAGATTTGTTATACTTCTTGACCAATACCCAACACTGGATGAGCAGCAATTTCTTCCAACTAAATATCAGGAAAACTTAAGCCATTGTCTTCTGTCCTTACTACAAACTCCATCCCTCTTTCTGACCTTAACCAGACACTTCACTGTCGTGGCATTCTATTTACCTTGAGATGAGCTTTCAAACACACATCCACACCATCGCCATGATTGCCTACTTGCGCTTCTTTGACATTGCATGACACTTCCCATGCCTTGGTTTATTTGCGTATCCATGCTTTTGTTACCTTTCTGTTTGACTATTCTCCTAGCTGGCCTCCCACCTCCCATAAATTTCAATCTATCCGAAATTCTGATTCCCACACCCAACGTGCATCAAATCCCATTCACCCATCAGCCTCGTGTTTGATTACTTACATTGACTTCTGATCCAGCAATACCTCCATTTTAAAATTCTCATCTTTGTTCTCAGATCTCTCTGTGGCCTCACAACCTCTTCATCTATGTGATCTCTTCCACCCTTAAAACCAGGAGGTGATGGCGTCGTGGTATTATCTCTAAACTATTAATCCAGAAACTCAGCTCATGTTCTGGGGACCTGGGTGGTGGAATTTGAATTCAATTAAAAAAAAATCTACTGATGACCATGAAACCATTGTCAGTTGTCGGAAGAACCCACCTGGTTCACTAATGTCCTTTAGGGACAGACATCTGGCGTCCTTACCCTGTATGGCCTACATGTGACTCCAGAGCCACAGCAATGTGGTTGACTCTCAACTGCCCTTGGGCAACTAGGGATGGGCAATAAAAAATGTTGACCAGCCAGTGACGCCAATGTCCCACAAATGAATTTTAAAAAGTTATCTGTGCTCTTCAAAATTTTACCTTTTACATGTCCCTGATTGTAAATGTTCCACTGGTGGCCATGCTTCAGCTGCCTTGGTCCTCAGTTCTGGAAATCTCTCCCCAAACCTTTCTGCTTTTCTATCTTTCAAGGCTCCACTTTTAAAATACTCCTTAAATGTACCTTTTTGACTAAGGTTTTGGTCACCTGTCCTAATATCTTCTCATGTGGTTGAGGTGTTGCTGACAATTTTCCTATGAAATAACTTACACAGTTTACTATTTTAAAGGCATTTTATGAATGCAAGTTATTTTTAATGTAGAAAATTTCAACGAGGTTCCAGTGCATCCAATATAGCATTTGCTTATGGTTGTTGGACTTCATTTGCATTTTTAAGTTTGGGTATTGAGGGAATGACATATCTCTCTCCAGATTAAAATTGCATTTCCTTCTAGTGAGTATAATTCTAGAGTGAAGGAGAACTCTAGTGGCTGCAATATAAGTTATGGGGCCATTTATAACTCAGTGGGAGCACTCTTGCCACTGAGTCAGATGGTGTGGGTTCGTTTGTGTCCAAGGAACTGATGGTAAGGGTTAGGCAGATAACTCAGTGCAGCACTGAGGGAGCACTGCACAGTTGGAAGTGCTAACTTTCAGCTGAGATATTAAATCAAAGTGATATCTGCTCTCTCAGGTGCATATACAATATCCTGGGGCACCATTTCAAGGAAGAGTAGGAGAATATTTATCCCTCAACGAACATTATAAAAGACCTCTTATTGCTGTTGAGCAATCTTGTTTTGTGCAAATTGGCTGCGTTTCCTACATTACGATATTTCCAAAGCACTTCATTGGGTGCGATGCACTTTGGGAATATTCTGTGGTCACGATGAGTGCTATGTGTTCTTTTGTGTTTGTACAACTTCAGCAGATAAGGCTTATTTGATCTTCTTGAAATATAATGAATAGATCATTTGTATTCCAGCATGTTGAATATTTTGGTCAGTTATTGAATATTAGCATTAGGAAGAGGCTTTTATATGAGGAGAGACTAAATCGGTTAGGATTATATTCACTGGAGTTTAGAACAGTGAGAGAGGATCTCATAGAAACTTATAAAATTCTAACAGAGTTAGACAGGGTAGGTTCAGAAAGAATGTTCCCAATGGTGGGTGAGTCCAGAACTAAGGGTCATAGTTTGAGGATAAGGGGTAAACCTTTTAGAACTGAGGTGAGGAGAAATTGCTTCACCCAGAGGGTGGTGATTGTGCGGAATTCACTACCACCAAATGTAGTTGGGGCCAAAATGTTGTCTGATTTCAAGAAGAAATTAGATATAGCTCTTGGGGCGAAAGGGATCAAGGGATATGGGAGGAAGGGGGGATCAGCTATGATCAAGATGAATGGCGGAGCAGGCTTGAAGGGCCGAATGGCCTATCCTGCTTCTAATTTCTATAGTTTAGCAGTCTGCCAATTGTGCATTATTCAGCTCAGGACCAGTTTTGTGCAATTTAAATTTCACCTGAGCTCCTGTTAATTCTTATCATTCTTATTACAGTAATAAAAAAAAACTATTTCCTGATGGTCAGATTCTTAATTTACTTGGATGGCTCCTAAATATTAAATTGGTTAAGTTGACTTCAAATGATTTATATCATCAGATGAGAGAGACTGTGACTTTAACAGAGACATTTGATTACAACTTAAATAAAGTATTAGATTAAAACAATAAAACATGTTTCATCAGTATGCTTCAGTAGCAAGGAAAATGACCCATGATGGCTATCATCTGCATAAAACTGAATATTAGATTAATGCTGAAAATTAGCACGATGCATGGAAAATATTCCAAACACATTTTAAGTCTCCAAATTTCATTAGAAGAGGAAATGTACCTGTCATATTTAAAAATGTATACATGAAAACAAATCTGCAACATGCAATCAATGAAGTGAAGAAAATAATTATTCTAAAGGTTGATTTTCCACATTCTATCACCCGTTCAAAACATCTTAATTAATGGCTGTCAACAGTAGATCTCTTCACAGAGCAAGGTCTGTCATGTTAGAATGTGGTAAGCTCATATGGTGGTGTTTGCATTTGGACTGTAATGCTCTATGGATTAATGGGTTACAGGTTGTTACTTTTGCTTTAATAGGAGCGTATGATGTCAGACTTGCAGGAAAAAGAGGGACTGGGTAACGGTCAACCATTTTTTGAGAGTGAGCAAGGAAAACTCAAAAGGAGAGACATCCCAAGTTGTTGCTGCGCCTCTCCGAACAATAATGGAACAGCAATCACCTAGGTGATGAGTAAATTGCTTGCCTGCCTCTTGAGCAGAATAGCAGAGTGAGAAAAAAACAGGAAGAGGAGAAGAATCATGAATAATAAATGGTTAAATAAATAAGAAAAACCTACAATTGAGGTGATCTAATAACCGTGGCTTAGGAAATAGCACATTATGAATGGGTAGCCAGCAGGAAACCCGTTATTCTCTGAGCCGCTTAGGGCATATTGATTTGCTCAATCCTCCAACCTTCAATGTGGCAAAATGGGGTAGATACCACAGTAAAACATCCAGAGGAGTTTTTGGCTTACTATATGGGTTTACATGTCCAAAATATATTTCGTTGAGTATGAAAGACTCTGGGCCTGATTTTACCAAAACTTCGGGCGTGAAATCGCGGTAAAGTTAGGCATCGGGCCTTTAACGCGATCTGCACCTGAATCCAAGCAGATCGCGCCTTTACTGACACCAATTCGGGCGTGGGTCCGGCCCGCGCCCGAATTGGGCTGCCCGACGATTTAAATCGACTTAATGAACTGCGCACCAAACTCTACCACCCGACCAGAGGATGAGACGTCACACCCCCTCTCATCCCCCCCACCAGGGGATAATACGTAACACCCCCTCCCCAGGGGATGATATGTCACACCCCCTCTTCCCCTCCCCAGGGGGTTATACGTCACACCCCCTCTCCCCCTCCCCAGGGGATGATACGTCACACCTCCTCCCCCCCCCCACCAGGGGATAATACGTAACACCCCCTCCCCAGGGGATGATACGTCACACCCCCTTTCCCCCTCCCCAGGGGATGATACGTCACACCTCCTCCCCCCCTCCCCAGGGGATGATCGGTCACCCCCCCACTTCCTTTCCGAACCGAGGATGAACGTCAGAGAGCTGCTCTCTCTGTTTTCTGCTTTTTTTTTTCGAGCCAGGGTGCACTGTCAGATTTTTTTCGAACTGCGCATGCGCAGTTCAGAGCTCCGATTGGTCCACCAGCGCTAAGCCCCAGCCACGGCGTGGATCGGGCCGGAGCTGGCAAAACGTGTATGGGCGCACTGGAAAGAGGGTTCCAGGCGCAGATCTATTTGATGCCCAGATTCGGCACTTAGACTCAAAATGGTAAAATTCCCCCCTCTATGTGCAGGATGCACCATGCATGACTAACTAAGCAAGTTAAGGGTGGCATCAAATTGAAAAAATGATGTAAAATGCTGCAAAGATTAGTATTAGGTTCAAAGATTGGGAAAACTTCTGGAAATCAGCAAAGGGCGTCTAAAAAAAAGGAAAGAAATTGGAGTACTAGAGAAAACTAGCAAGAAAGCTTCCAAAAGTGTATAAAAAGGGAAATAATAGCTCAACTGAGCGTTGGTCTTTTAGATGCTAAAACTCAGAAATTAATAATGGAAACAGGGCAGCAGCAGAGATTTTAATTAAGTATTTTTATCCAACTTTACATTAGAAGGTGCAAAGATTTTCCCAAGAATAGTAGAAAATCAAAAGGCAAAATAGAGGGAGGAACTTCACTAGAGGAAAATATACTAGGAAAACCGATAGGATGATGTGGTAAACCACTGTTAGCTTATTGCCTGTGTGTGTGTGACATGCCTGGACATGCCCCTGCCGGCCCTGCCTGGGACTCCTCCCCCCCTGGGCCAGGTATAATGGTGACTGCTCCCCACCCCCCTGCCTCAGTCTCTGGACCAGTTCATCGGCATGGGTGTGCTCCAAGTCTTTTGCTAATAAAAGCCTATTTGTTCTTGCATACAAACTAGTCTTTGCTTGATTGATAGTGCACCAGATAACAAGTCAAAGAGTCATAGCAACAGAATCATAGAATTTTATAGCATAGAAAGAGGCCCTTTGCCCCATCATGTCTGTACTGGCCATCAAACACCTATCTATTCTAATCCCATTTTCCAGCACTTGGTCCGTAGCCTTGTGTGTTATGCCGTTTCAAATGCTCATCTAAATGCTTCTTAAATGTTGTGAGGGTTCCTGTCTCTATCATCTTATCAGACAGTGAATCACCCTCTGGGTGAAAAAGCTTTTCCTCAAATCCTCTCTAAATTTCCTCCTACTCCTTATCTTAAATCTATGACCCCTAAGGGGAAATGTTTCTTCACATCTTCCCCATCTATGTCCCTCATGATTTTGTACACCTCACTCAGTTCCCCCCTCAGCCTTCTCTGCTCTAAGGAAAACAACCCGAGCCTAACCAGCCTCTTTTCATAGCTGAAATATTTCCAGCCCAAGGTACATACTGGCAAATCTCTTCTTCACCCTTCCTAGTGCAATTACATCCCTTGGACATGATAACCTGAATCTTTGGGCCTTGAAAGAAGTGGCTGCAGAGATAGTGGATTAATTGGTCTTCCAAAATTCCCTTGATCCTGGCAATTCCCAGCAGATCGGAAAATCTCAAAAGTAACATATCTATTTAAGAAGGGAAGGAGGTGGAAACAGCAATTTAAAGGCCAGTGAACTTAACATTTGCCATTTGCAAAATGTTACAAGGTGGTAGTAGCAGACATTTGTAAAATCAAAATACAATCAGGCAAAGTCAACATGATTTTGTGAAAGGGAAATTGTATTTGACAAATTTCTTGTGGTTCTTTGAGGATGTAACAAGCTGGATAAAGGTGAACCAGCAGATGTAGTGCATTTGGATTTCCAGAAGGCATTTGATAAGGTGCCACATAAAAGATTATTGCACAAGATAACAGTTCATAATGCTGAGTGTGGCATATCAGTATGGGTACAGGATTGGCAAACTAACGAGAAACAGAGATTTGGGTTAATGGATCATTTTCTAGTTGGCAAACCGTAACTTTAGAGTAATAGATTAACATCAGTTGCACATGATACTCATATAACTGACATAATGGCAAATGATTAAGTAACAGATCTGGAGGGAGGAGAAGTCCAACCTTATACAGAGTTCTTAAAATGTACAAAAAGCTGTAAATAGATAATCATTTTAACAAACCACAGTCTTGAGTAGCCTACTTACGGAAAACAGACAAACCCCGAAGAACCGCAGCAAGACCCTACTCACAACAAAACAGGTTGGCAGCAGACAATGAGTAAAACACGGAGGAAAACTCCAAAAAGCTACACACTTGACAAGCCTACACATCTTTCAAAGGACAAAACAGCCAGTGGTGTGAGCTTTAAGAAGATGCATTGACCATTACCGCAAGGATCTGTTTTGGGGCCACTGCTGTTTGTCATTTTTATTAATGACCTGGATGAGGGCGTGGAAGGATGGATTAGTAAATTTGCGGATGACACTAAAGTCGGTGGAGTTGTAGACAGTGCGGAGGGAAGTGGCAGGTTACAGAGGGACATAGATAAGCTGCAGAGCTGGGCTGAGAGGTGGCAAATGGAGTTTAATGTGGAAAAGTGTGAGGTGATTCACTTTGGAAGGAGTAACAGGAATACTGGGCTAATGGTAAGATACTTGGTAGTGTGGATGAACAGAGGGATCTGGGTGTCCATGTGCATAGATCCCTGAAAGTTGGCACCCAGGTTGATAGGGTTGTTAAGAGGGCGTACGGTGTGTTAGCTTTTATTGGTAGAGGGATTGAGTTTTGAAGCCAGGAGGTCATGCTGCAATGTACAAAACTCTGGTGCGGCCGCATTTGGAGTATTGCGTACAGTTCTGGTCGCCGTATTATAGGCAAGATGTGGAAGTGTTGGAAAGGGTGCAGAGGAGATTTACCAGGATGTTGCCTGGTATGGTGGGAAAATCGTATGAGGAAAGGCTGAGGGACTTGAGGTTGTTTTCGTTAGAAAGAAGAAGGTTAAGAGGTGACTTAATAGAGTCATACAAGATGATCAGAGGATTAGATAGGGTGGATAGTGAGAGCCTTTTTCCTCGGATGGAGATGGCTAACACGAGGGGACATAGCTTTAAATTGAGGGGTGAGAGATATAGGACAGATGTTAGAGGTAGGTTCTTTACTCAGAGAGTAGTAAGGGCGTGGAATGCCCTGCCTGCAGCAGTAGTGGACTTGTCAACATTAAGAGCATTCAAATGGTTATTGGATAAACATATGGATGATATTGGAATAGTGTAGATTAGAGGGGCTTTAGATTGGTTCCACTGGTCGGCGCAACATCGAGGGCCGAAGGGCCTGTACTGCGCTGTAATGTTCTATGTTCTATATAATTTCTAAATCTACTATTTATTTTCTTAACGTAAGAACATAAGAACTAGGAGCAGGAGTAGGCCATCTGGCCCCTCGAGCCTGCTCCGCCATTCAATAAGATCATGGCTGATCTTCTCATGGACCCAGCTCCACTTACCCGCCTGCTCACCATAACCCCTAATTCCTTTACTGTTCAAAAATTTATCTATTCTTGCCTTAAAAACATTCAATGAGGTAGCCTCAACTGCTTCACTAGGCAGGGAGTTCCACAGATTCACAACCCTTTGTGTGAAGAAGTTCCTCCTCAACTCAGTCCAAAATCTGCTCCCCCTTATTTTGAGGCTATGCCCCCTAGTTCTAGTTTCACCCGCCAGTGGAAACAACTTCCCTGCTTCTATCTTATCTATTCCCTACATAATCTTATATGTTTCTATAAGATCTCCCCTCATTCTTCTGAATTCCAATGAGTATAGCCCCAGTCTACTCAGTCTCTCTTCATAAGCCAACCCTCTCAACTCCGGAATCAACCCAGTGAATCTCCTCTGCACCCCCTCCAGTGCCAGTATATCCTTTCTCAAGTGAGGAGACCAAAACTGTACACAGTACTGCAGGTGTGGCCTCACCAGCACCTTATACAGCTGCAACGTAACCTCGCTGTTTTTAAACTCCATCCCTCTTGCAATGAAGGACAAAATTCCAATTGCCTTCTTAATTATCTGCTGCACCTGCAAACCAACTCCTTGAGATTCCTGCACAAGGACACCCAGGTCCCTCTCCACAGCAGCATGCTGCAATTTTTTACCATTTAAATAATAGTCCATTTTGCCATGAATTATTCATTCATGGAATGTGGGCATTGCTGGTTAAGTCAGCATTTATTGCTAGTCCCTAATTGCCCCTGAAAAGGTGGTGGTGAGCTGCCTTCCAACCGCTGCAATCTATGTGATGCAGGTATACCCACAGTGCTGTTAGGGAGGGAGGTCTAGGATTTTGACGCAACTCTCCTGCCTGCTTTTCTACTTCCACCCTCCATGAGCTTTAGTTCATTTAAAATTCTGCTGCCAATCACCCAATCTGTTAAGATAGTACTCTTTAGGTAAAATTACAGTAATCTGTCACTGCTAAAATTATTGTTTTCACTACCAGAGCATGTAGAAAGCATTAAGGGAGAAGACAATAAGCAGCAGCACAGTGGGAGCAGAGCAAAGAAAGAGAGAGAGCCGGAGATGAGCATGATAAGGGGAAGAGCAGAGCCCATAGCAAGCAGGAACCTGGAGTGAACAGGAGCAAGGAAAGAATACTAGAGGAGTGGGGAAAGATCAGACACTCCTGAGGCAACTGAGCACCTTTCCAGTTGGTGCTCGTAACCAGTGTGGAGATGCCGGCGTTGGACTGGGGTAAGCACAGCAAGAAGTCTCACAACGCCAGGTTAAAGTCCAACGGGTTTATTTGGCAGCACAAGCCACTAGCTTTCGGAGCGCTGCTCCTTCATCAGATAAATGGGAGTTCTGTTCACAAACAGGGCATATAAAGACACAAACTCAATTTACAAAATAATGGTTGGAATGCGAGTCTTTACAGGTAATCAAGTCTTACAGGTACAGACAGTGTGAGTGGAGAGAGGGTTAAGCACAGGTTAACGAAATGTGTATTGTCTCCAGACAGGGCAGTTAGTGAGATTTTGCAAGCCCAGGCAAGTCATGGGGGTGATGCGCTTCTCAAACATGAGGCCAGGAGCTCGGTAAATGAAAGGCTTTTATTTACTGTAATGAAGCAGCCAGTAATTATATACACTATCCCAGACTGAAGGGGTCCCGGCCAGAGCAGGGACTTTTATACCTCTCCCAGGAGGCGGAGCCCGACTGGGATGTACCACAACACTACAGTACAAAGGTGTAACAACCCCACCCTAACCCCAACAGCAACAAGTAGCACAACCCAACAGTAACATATGTACATCCTTGTAGTACTGGCCAGATCCTGGCTCAGTACTATCCAGTGGGAACCAACGATGGTTCACCACATTCACCCCTCCTTTGAGAACAAAGGCCGGCGGGGTACAAAAACAGAATAAAGTGTCAGCAGTCTATAAGTTCAGACGGTCAGGGGGACCGCACCGTCGTTGTGACCTCCTCAATACCGGCGGTGACACCGGAGTAGGCACTTGCGGTGGCGTTCTCCCCAAGGCGGCGTCCAGCTGTTCTTCCACGGACTCACAGGCCGGTTGACCCTGAGGTGACGGTAGTCCATGGGATCCTGACACGCCCTGCAGTGGCGACCATCTTCTGGGCTCAGGCAAGCTGTACACGGGAGTAAAAGGGTTAAGCAATGGTCCCGATGCTGCCCGCGCCGTGTCCGGGGAAGAAACAAGAGTTAAAGGGTTTGTAACAGGGGGTATGGGAGCGACAGGGGTTGCTACGTCCCCTGCTGGCGCCAGGTCTCGGATCGAGACCGTGTCCTCTCGCCCATCAGGGTATGCCACATAGGCATACTGAGGGTTGGCGTGGAGGAGATGGACCTGTTTGACCAACGGGTCGGACTTGCGGGCCCTTACATGTCACCGCAGGAGGACGGGTCCTTAGTACGTCAACCAAGACGGTAATGAGGTCCCCGAGGAAGACTTCCGAGGGAATGAGAACATCCTCTCGTGGGGAGTAGCATTGGTTGCCGTACACAGGAGGGAGCGAATAGAATGGAGCGCATCAGGGAGCACCTCTTGCCAACGGGAGACTGGAAGACCTTTTGACTTCAACGCCAGTAAGACAGCCTTCCAGACTGTAGCATTCTCGCGTTCCACCTGTTCATTACCCCTAGGGTTGTAACTCGTGGTCCTACTAGAGGCAATCCCGTATGAGAGCAGGTATTGCCTCAAGTCATCGCTCATGAACAACGAGCCCCTGTCACTATGGATGTAGCCGGGGTACCCGAACAGGGTAAAGAGATCACGGAATGCCTTGATCACCGTGGCAGCGGATGTATCAGAGCAGGGAACAACAAAAGGGAACCGAGAGTACTCGTCAATGATATTGAGGAAGTACACATTCCGATCTGTTGAGGGAAGGGGGCCCTTAAAATCGATACTCAGTCTCTCGAAGGGACGAGTGGCCTTGACTAAATGTGCCCGGTCAGGTCGGTAAAAGTGCGGTTTGCATTCCGCGCAAACCCGACAGCTTCTTGTTACTGACCTGACGTCCTCCACCGAGTAAGGCAGGTTGCGGGCTTTTATAAAGTGGTAGAGCCGAGTGACCCCAGGATGGCATAGGTCATTATGGAGGGCCTGCAAACGGTCCTCCTGTATACTGGCGCATGTTCCACGCGAGAGGGCATCCGAGGGCTCATTGAGTTTCCCTGGACGGTACATGATGTCGTATTTATAGGTGGAGAGTTCAATTCTCCACCGCAAGATCTTGTCATTCTTGATCTTGCCCCTCAGCGTGTTATTAAACATGAACACCACGGACCGCTGGTCCGTGATCAGGGTGAACCGTTTTCCCGCCAAGTAATGGCGCCAGTGCCTGACGGCTCCACAATGGCCTGGGCCTCCTTTTCCACCGCTGAATGCCGAATTTCGGGGCCTTGGAGGATGCGGGAAAAAATGCGACGGGCCTGCCCACCTGGTTAAGTGTGGCGGCCAGGGCGAAATCAGATGCATCGCTCTCCACCTGAAAGGGGATGGACTCGTCAACAGCGTGCATCGTAGCTTTCGCGATGTCGGCTTTCAATTTATCGAAGGCCAATCGGGCCTCTGGCGTTAGGGGAAAAGTCGTGGACTTAATGAGCGGACGGGCTTTGTCCGCGTAGTTGGGAACCCACTGCGCATAATAAGAGAAGAAGCCTAAGCATCTTCTCAGTGCTTTTGCACGAGCAGGCAAGGGAAGTTCAGAAAGGGGGCGCATATGGTCTGGATCAGGGCCAATGACCCCGTTTTCCACCACGTATCCTAGGATGGCTAAACGGCGCGTACGAAACACACACTTCTCCCTGTTGTAGGTCAAGTTCAGGCGAGATGCAGTGCGTAGGAAGTTCAGGAGATTCGTGTCATGGTCCTGCTGGTCATGGCCGCAGATGGTGACATTATCCAGGTATGGGAAGGTAGCCCGCAGCCCGTTCTGGTCCACCATTCGGTCCATAGCACGCTGGAAGACCGAGACCCCATTGGTGACACCAAAGGAAACCCTGAGAAAGTGATACAAGTGACCATCCGCCTCAAAAGCCGTGTATTGTCGGTCCTCTGGGCGAATGGGGAGTTGGTGGTAGGCAGACTTGAGGTCTATGGTGGAGAACACCCGGTACTGCGCAATCCAATTGACCATATCAGATATGCGCGGGAGAGGATACGCATCCAGCTGCGTATATTGATTAATGGTCTGACTGTAGTCAATGACCATCCGGGGTTTGTTCCCGCTCTTGACCACCACGACCTGCGCTCTCCACGGACTAGCGCTGGGTTGTATGATCCTTTCTTTGAGGAGCCGCTGAACCTCAGATCTAATGAAGATCCGATCCTCAGCGCTGTAACGCCTACTTTTAGTCGCGATGGGCTTGCAGCCTGGCACAAGATTCTGGAACAAGGAGGGTGTGGTGATCTTCAGCGTCGAGAGGCTACAGACGTTGGGCAATTTGGAGGCTGCTGCTGTTTTCCCACTGCCAGTGAAGGGAGTGTACGATTACACTCCTCAAGTGGACCATGAAGTTTAGTCCGAGAAGTATTGGCGCGCAAAGATACGGCAACACTAGGAGCTTGAAACGCTCGTAAACTGTGCCTTGCACCTTCAAAGTTACCACGCAACTCCCTAGCACGGCGACAGACCGGGACCTCGATGCCATAGAGATTGTCTGTTTGGCAGGTTGAATCTGGAGTCCACACCGCTTCACAGTGTCTGGGTGGATAAAGCTCTCAGAGCTCCCGCTGTCAAACAGACAATAAATCACGTGGTCATTTACCTGGATATTCATCATAGGTTTGTCAAGTCTATGAGGCTTGGCTGGTCCAGGATGATCGACGCCACCGTTGGTTCATGAGCACCACTGCAGGCAGCTGAAATCGATGAGGAGGACCCCTGCTGGTCGTTTGCGGTCAGTGTCGATCAACATGGCCGCTCCCATGAGTCGCACATGGGTGAGGGCGCCAAACTCAGCGTCCCCTGGTGGTCACACACCTCCGACTCCATCGACCGTAATGGCGTCGTCCTGGCCTCACACGTGGACGAACCCCTCGATGACTTCGACGACGAAGACCCGAGCTCTGAAGAATCGCAGGCCGCACTGCCGTTCCTGGGTTTAGATCGGCACACTTTCGAATAGTGCCCTTTCTTACCGCATGCGTTGCACAACACAGCTTTAGCGGGACACCGTTGCCGAGTATGCTTCGCTCCCCCACAGAAGTAGCACCGCGGGCCGCCCGGGGCTGCTGCTGTCGTCTGGCCCGAGTGTCAGCACGCCATTACGCAGTATTTCGAACCCGAGGGACGAGGAGGGATTGGCGACTGCTCCTGCCACGTTGTCTCCACATGGTCCTCCGGATATAATACTAAGCTTTTGGAGGACGTCTCGAGCATCTCCGCTAGCTCGATGGCCTGGGTAAGATCAAGGTTACCCTTCTCCAACAGTTTAAGTTGAATGTACAACGATCCGACTCCCGCCACAAACGCATCTTGGGCGAGGTCGTTCATGCTCTGCTCAGCCGACACAGCTTTGCAGTTACAGCCCCTGGCTAGATGGAGGAGCTCGTTCGCATATTCCTCCATCGTTTCGCCAGACTGCCGTCGTCGAGTGGCTAGGAGCGTGTATTTCATTGGGTGGTTTGATATAGCGCTTCTTCAGAAGCTCGAGGGCCTTAGTATAATCGGTGGCCGCACGGATCGCGAGGTAGACAGTGTCGCTTACCCTCGCATGGAGGACCCAGAGTCTGTCACCATCTGTGGTGACCGCTGCGGAGGCTGCCAGGTAGTCTTCGAAGCACTTCAGCCAGTGGTCGAAGGTGTTAGAAGCGCCCACCGCACGTGGATCTAGTGTAAAGCGTTCCGGCTTCAGGATCTGCTCCATACTCTCTTTTTTTTTCTTTGACGAGAGTTTAACAACAGTAAATAAAATTGATGCGCTTCTCAAACACGAGGCCAGGAGCTCGGTAAATGAAAGGCTTTTATTTACTGTAATGAAGCAGCCAGTAATTATATACACTATCCCAGACTGAAGGGGTCCCGGCCAGAGCAGGGACTTTTATACCTCTCCCAGGAGGCGGAGCCTGACTGGGATGTACCATAACACTACAGTACAAAGGTGTAACAACCCCACCCTAACCCCAACAGCAACAAGTAGCACAACCCAACAGTAACATATGTACATCCTTGTAGTACTGGCCAGACCCTGGCTCAGTACTATCCAGTGGGAACCAACGATGGTTCACCACAGGGGGTTACAGATAGTGTGACATGAACCCAAGATCCCGTTGAGGCCGTCCTCACGTGTGTGGAACTTTGCTATCTGTTTCTGTTCAGTGATTCTGCGTTGTCGTGTGTCTTGAAGGCTGCCTTGGAGAACGCTTACCCAAAGACCAGAGGCTGAATGCCCGTGACTGCTGAAGTGTTCCCCAACAGGAAGAGAACACTCCTGCCTGGTGATTGTCGAGCAGTGTTCATTCATCCGTTGTCATAGCGTCTGCATGGTCTCCCCAATGTACCATGCCTCGGGACATCCTTTCCTGCAGCGAATCAGGTCGAAAACGTTGGCCGTGTTGCAAGAGTATGTACCGTGTACCTGGTGGATGGTGTTCTCACGTGAGATGAATGCATCCATGTTGATGATCCGGCATGTCTTGCAGAGGTTGCTGTGGCAGGGTTGTGTGGTGTCGTGGTCACTGTTCTCCTGAAGGCTGGGTAGTTTGCTGCAGACAATGGTCTGTTTGAGATTGTGCGGTTGTTTGAAGGCAAGAAGTGGGGGTGTGGGGATGGCCTTGGCGAGATGTTTGTCTTTGTCGATGACATGTTGAGGACTCCGGAGAAGATGTCGTAGCTTCTCCGCTCCAGGGAAGTACTGGACGACGAAGGGTACTCTGTCCGCCGTGTCCTGTGTTTGTCTTCTGAGGAGGTTGGTGCGGTTTTTCACTGTGGCACATCAGAACTGTCGATCGATGAGTCGAGTGCCATATCCTGTTCTTATGAGGGCATCTTTCAGCATCGGGAGTTGTCTGTTGCGATCCTCCTCATCTGAGCAAATCCTGTGTATATGAAGGGCTTGTCCATAGGGGATGGCTTCTTTAACGTGTTTAGGGTGGAAGCTGGAGAAGTGGAGCATTGTGAGGTTATCCGTAGGCTTGCGGTACAGTGAAGTGCTGAGGTGACCATCCTTGATGGAGATGCGTGTGTCCAAAAATGCAACCGATTCCAGAGAGTAGTCCATGGTGAGTCTGATGGTGGGATGGAACTTGTTGGTGTCATCATATAGTAGTTTCAGTGATTGTTCACCATGAGTCCAAGTGAAAAAAATGTCATCGATGTATCTAGTGTATAGCATCGGTTGAAGGTCCTGTGCGGTGAAGAGGTCTTGTTCGAACCTGTGCATGAAGATGTTGGCATATTGAGGTGCGTATTTGGTCCCCATGGCTGTTCCGTGTATCTAGATGAAGAACTGGCTGTTGAAGGTGAAGACATTGTGGTCCAGGATGAGGCGGATGAGTTGTAAAATTGCATCTGGAGATTGGCAGGTGTCGGCGTTGAGTACTGAGGCAGTTGCAGCAATGCCATCGTCATAGCAGATGCTGGTGTAGAGTGCCGAGACATCCATTGTGACGAGGAGTGCTCCTGGTTCAACTGCTCCATATGTGCTAACTTTCTGTAGGAAGTCCGTAGTGTCGCGACAAAAGCTGGGGGTTCTTTGTATAATCGGTTTCAGGATGCCCTCGATGTAGCCGGAGAGGTTCCCGCACAGGGTCCCATTGCCTGATACGATGAGACGGCTGGGTGTGTTGGCCTTGTGCCTCTTCAGGAGGCAGTAGAGATCTCCAGTGCGGGGAGTACGTGGGACGAGAGCACGGAGGGTGCTCTGAAGGTCAGGATCAAAGGTCTTGATCAGTCTGTTGAGTTGACGGGTGTGTTCTTTGGTCAGATCTGCGGGTAACTGTAGTGTTCCTTGCTGTTCAGTTGTCGGTACACTTCTTTGCAGTAATTCGTTCTGTTCAGTATGATGGTGGCCCCTCCTTTGTCTGCTGGTTTGATGACAATGTTGCGATTGGTCTTGAGAGCGTGGATGGCGTTGCGTTGTGCTTGGGTGACGTTCGGGGCTGTCTTGTGAGTGCGGCTGATGAATCTGGCATTGACGCACCTCCTCATGGCTTGGGCATACGAGGGCAGCAGCCTTCCGGAGGAGTCCAATTCGGCTCTTTCCTCTTCGGTTGCTGCACCGCGGATCTCTCTGTCGGCTGTTCCAGTTCATTGGCTGTCTCATTGTGTTTGCTATTGGCCTCTTGAGGTTTGTGGAAGAACTCCCGCAGCCTCATTCACCTGATGAATTCTTCTGTGTCCGCCGCAAGACTGATGGGGTCTATTTTGGTGGTGGGACAGAAATCGAGCCCTCGCCTGAGAACTTCGATTTCATTTGGTTGAAGTATGTAGTCCGACAAGTTGACAATGGACTTCCCTGCAGTGGTACTGTTTTCTACTGTGGTACTGGGGGAGGCTTGGTTGCTGCCGGTGGTAATGCCGAGTTTCTCAAGTTTCCTGTTCTTGGTGGGCATGTAGATGACGTAGTTCCTTTGTCTCATCTGCTTGGCAGAGTTTCGCAGCTGATCTGCGTCCTGAGCACAAGTTGAGAATATGGACTCTATCATGGTTTCCAGGATGTGATGTTTGCTGTAGAGCTGATGTATGAGGTGGTTGAGGAGTGTGAGAGAGGTGCGACGGCAAAGTCTCTCAGCGTAGTCTGTGTTATAGGTTGACCTAAGTGGGTTCGTGATCTGTAGTCCTTTCGGTATCTTGTCTGCTTTCTTGCATTGTTGTAGAAACTTGATGTCTGTGTCGATATGCGCGATCTTCTTGGAGATGCTCTCCACTTGGAGCCGGCAGTTTGCGGTGTCAATGGTAGCCATGATATGGAGATGCCGGTGTTGGACTGGGTTAAGCACAGTAAGAAGTCTCACAACACCAGATTAAAGTCCAACAGGTTTATTTGGTAGCACAAGCCGCAAGCTTTTGGAGCGCTGCTCCTTTATCAGGTGAGTGGGAGTTCTGTTCACAAACACGGCATATAAAGACACAAACTCAATTTACAAAATAATGGAATGCGAGTCTTTACAGGTAATCAAGTCTTAAAGGTACACTTTATACTCCGTATACACAGGATCTGCTCGGACGAGGAGGATCACAACAGACAGCCCAGACGCTGAAAGATGCCCTCATAACAGGATATGGCGCTCAACTCATCGATCGACAGTTCCGACGCGCCACAGCGAAAAACCACACCAACCTCCTCAGAAGACAAACACAGGACACGGCGGAGAGTACCCTTCGTCATCCAGTACTTCCCCAGAGCAGAGAAGCTTCGACATCTTCTCCGGAGCCTTCAACATGTCATTGATGAAGACGAACATCTCGCCAAGGCCATCCCCACACCCCCACTTCTTGCCTTCAAACAACCGCACAACCTCAAACAGACCATTGTCCGCAGCAAACTACCCAGCCTTCAGGAGAACAGTGACCACGACACCACACAACCCTGCCACAGCAACCTCTGCAAGACGTGCTGGATCATCGACACGGATGCCATCATCTCACATGAGAACACCATCCACCAGGTACACGGTACATACTCTTGCAACTCGGCCAACGTTGTCTACCTGATACGCTGCAGGAAAGGATGTCCCGAGGCATGGTACACTGGGGACACCATGCAGACGCTATGACAACAGATGAATGAACACCGCTCAACAATCACCAGGCAGGAGTGTTCCCTTCCTGTGGGGGAACACTTCAGCAGTCACGGGCATTCAGCCTCTGATCTTGGGGTAAGCACTTTCCAAGGCAGCTTTCACGACACACGACAACGCAGAATCGCTGAGCAGAAACTGATAGCCAAGTTCTGCACACATGAGGATGGCCTCAACCAGGATCTTGGGTTCATGTCACACTATCTGTAACCCCCACGACTTGCCTGGGCTTGCAAAATCTCACTAACTGCCCTGTCTGGAGACAATACACATCTCTTTAACCTGTGCTTAACCCTCTCTCCACTCACACTGTCTGTACCTTTAAGACTTGATTACCTGTGAAGACTTACATTCCAACCATTATTTTGTAAATTGAGTTTGTGTCTTTATATGCCCTGTTTGTGAACACGACTCCCACTCACCTGATGAAGGAGCAGCGCTCCGAAAGCTTGAGGCTTGTGCTACCAAATAAACCTGTTGGACTTTAACCTGGTGTTGTGAGACTTCTTACCGTGTTTAACCACAGTGCCCTGGCTGGTTGACCACGCTGCAAATTTGATGACTGACCTGTCGCTCCAGCTGCCATGTTCTCTGGGCCCTGGAACTTCAAAATGTACCTCCCCACACTTTGCTGCTTGTCCAATCACAGGCTGGTTTCTCTCTGTATTTGGAGGCAAACAGTTCTCAGACTACGTGTTGCTGCGACCTGAGCCAGCTGTGCGCAGGTTCTCAGTTACAGCTCCCGGTAAACCCACATAGTTGTTACGCTGCTCACCCATCACCACAGGACTGTAATAGATGACAGATGGTGAACCTGACTGGCACGTGAATTAGATTATAGTGAGGGAGAGTTGCGCACTGCCAGTCTCACTTGCTGTTAGTGACCAGGACGTCTTTGTGTTTTGTCAAGCTCTGCATATTCCATAATATGATGCTGACCAGCCTGCAAGACATTTGTTCCTTAGATGAGGTTCATTCGCCCAGTCTCCCAGAGTCAGTCTTCATATTAAAATGAGCCAGAGTAGAGAAATCCCCTAACTTGCTGAATGCAGGAGACTTTACAGCTACCCTCACCTGGTTTGGTGCACCCGTTGAAATGCTTTTACTGGGGTATGGCCGTTGTCACATGCCAACAACTACTTGGAACTGCAGGTGAGAGCTGAAGGTGAGGACCCATACAGGATATGGCACTTGAAAGAGTGTTGCGAGTCCATGTGTGAGAGTTGCTATCTCGCCACTCCTGGTCTCCTTGCTTGAGGAGGGATGCACATGCATTGGAAGCAGTTCAGAGAACATTCACTCGATTGATTCCAGGAATGATGGGATTGATTTATGAAGAAAATTTGAGCAGATAGAGTCTGTAGCACACAAGGCTATGGACCAAGTGCTGTTCAGAAGAAATGTGAGGTGATCCGATTGAAACATAATGGCCGGAACTCTCCAGTCTGGTGCACCCTGTCATGGCTGCCAGCGAGAAGAGAATGTGGCGTTCAGACAAATCTCCGTTCACTGTGGCGGAATTGGAGAATGTCACGTGTGGGCAAGGTCAGAGAATTCTGGCCAACATCCTGAGAAGACTAGACAGAGTGCTTGCTGAGAGGATGTTTCCCCTTGTGGGAGGGAGAGGGTTTAGAACTAGGGAACAAGAGTTTAAAAATTAGGGGTCTCCCTTTTAGGTCAGAGATGAGGAGGGTTTTTTTTTCTGTTACAGGATCGTTAATCTGTGGAATTCTCTTCCTCAGAGGGCAGTGGAGGCATTGAATAAATTCAAGGCTGAGTCAGATAGATTTTTGATCGACAAAACAGTGAAGGGTTTTGAGTGGGATTTTGGCAGAAAATGAAGTTGAGGCCACAATCACATCAGCCATGATTTTATCGAATTGTGGAGTAGGATCAAGGGACCGATTGGCCTATATCTGCTCCTAATTCTTGTGTTCTTGTAAACTTCCTTTCTTAGAGGGTTGTTAGTCTTTTTAATTCACTTCCATAGAGAACAGTGGATCACTGAATCTATTCAAGGCTGAGTTAGATAGATTTTTGATCTGGAAAGGAGTCAAGAGTTAAGGGGGAAGATAGGAATGTGGAGTGAAAGCCATAATCAGATCAGCTATGTTCTTATTGAATGGCAGAGCAGGGCTGAATGGCCTACTCTTGCTCCTATCTCTTATGATCCAATGGTCTTGTAAAATTTTCATAAGTCATTCAAATAACATTTACTATAGACTAAAATGAGTATCAGGCATTAGGCCATAGTGAATAGAAGTATCAGAAGTGATGTTGCATTCATTTTAAATACCAAGTTATGCTTAGTGCTTAGAATCTACAGTCCAAAAATTGTTTCTTATGCCCAATCGACACGTGCTATTGTTCATGCTCCACACAAACCTTATCCAACCATACTTCATTTGATCCAATCTGAACAACTTTCATATCTTTCTCCCTGTGCACATAACTAGCTTCCCCCTAAATGTAATTCAAAATAACACCATAGACCAAATACCCTTGTTGTCAAATCAAGAAGGATGGCTCTCTTACCACCTGCATTGTAATTGGATAAAGAGACTACTACTGAAGTCACTTGAAAGGCAATTCTGGACGGCAGCTTGAGAGACGCTGAATCGATTGAGAGTGTCAAAGACTCCTCGGTTTACTAATCACTATGGATGCTCCTGCCAATAATTGGCCATCACTTAGCAAGACAAAAATTTGCATGTTGAGTTTGCAGAGCAATCCCTTGACATCTCTAACAAGAAAAAAAATTGTTTTCTAATTTAAGCTGGAAATAGTCTGCGACACAGACTTGTGAAACTTGTAAAATTTAAGTAAAATGTGTATTAAGTAATCTTCAACTCCAAAGTATCTCATCCCTATTTAAATACTCTTTAACTTGCTTACATGTTTACAAAAAACTATGCTATTTTTCATTATATTCAATTAGTTGATTTGTCAATAACTCTCGTGAAGTTCAGACAATGTAGCTGCACCCTCGTGCAACCAGTTCCATTTCACCACCACCTTTCTCAACCCTCATATATTTTAAGCCACTTCTCTGATATCCAGTATTGAATGAGCAGCAATTTCCTCCACTTAAATATTGGGAAGATCAAAGCCATTGCCTTCTGTCCCTGCCACAAATTGTACTCTCTATCCGGTGACTCTATACCCAAACTTTCCTATTCCAAGCCAAAGTGGTAGATCTTGAAATTTTGTCACGGTGTAAGATGGATGATAGTTAATCAGCAGACTTCAATAGAAATAAAACTTGTAAGGAATTTAAAATGGGCTGTCGACTTGCAATCATTCATTTGACATGATTGCACAATGTCAGGATTTCAATCTTCAATAATTCAATGCAGAGATTATGCTAAATAACATTTAGACTGACAAGTTGTCCTAATAGGCATCTAAGTGCTGGAGTTCAGATTTGAATACTGTGATAAAGTTAGTGTTCACTGTTACTAAAGTTTGAAGTAGTTTAAATGCAAAGTTATTGTTCTATGAATTCTATGAGACATTTTGGATATGATCAAACTTTCACCTGCCCAAACCATGTGATGTAAAGAGGAGTAAAAAGGTACTTCAGAAACTCCATTATTGGCTATTTTTCTGTGATTAGGTTAAACAGGATTCCTTCCCCATTGCACTAACTAATCCCCAAAGTCAAAAATCCAACATGTTAGCTGAACCCCTTCACCTGTATTCCTCCCATTGAAAGAATAGTTAGATCAAGAATGCACTTTTACCATGCACATGTGCAACCAGAATGTACAATGGCTGGCTCCATTGGAGAGTGAATTAACCAAACCTCTTTACTATTTCTACTGGCAGTCAGTATAGCATTTTGTATCAATGCAAAGTGCGTTCTGCTTCACATCAATTGCAGAATGTATATTTTAATTCCAGTACAAATAAAATGTAAACCATCTAGAAGTACATGATAAAGTATCCTCACTTTATCATAGATAGATTAGATTAGAATCATGGATTCCCTGCAGTGCAGAAGAGGCCACTCGGCCCATCGAGTTTGCACCGACTCTCCGAAAGAGCATCTTACCCAGGCCCTCTCACCCGCCCTATCCCCGTAGCCCTGCACATTGACCACGACTAATCTATCTAACGATGGAACATTAAGAGGCATGGCCAATCAACCTAACCTGCACATCTTTGGACTGTGGGGAAAATCAGAGCATCTGGAGGAAACCCACGCAGAAATGGGAGAACAAGCAAACTCCACACAAAGAGTCACCCAAGGCTGGAATTGAGGCAGAATGGTAACCACTCTGTTATCCAGGTTTGCCGCTTGGCATCAGGTCGACGATACTCAGTGAATTTTAACATATATTCTGGTACACCCATACACAAAGTTCTTTTCTTCATGGTTAGAGAATACTGCAGAACCTGGAGTAGAATGCCAGTTCACTTGTCCTATTTCACTCTAAGATGATACTAACATTAAACTATTGGAGTAGCACAACTGTACTGTCAAACTAAAATTTTTACTGATCTCCGAAAATACATTTTGCAGAGCATCCTTGTAAGAAAAATAAGCAAAGTATTTTAATTTTGCAACATAACTTGCAGTTGCTACCTGGTAGCTGTGAATTATTATATTGAAACTGCATCTCTCACAATGTTATGAAAAACTGATGCAGACTTTGCAGGAAGCCGCTATGCTATATCAGCAACAAATTAACTTCACTTCTGTCGTTCAAATATTTGGTGAATCAGCTATGTATCAAGTCAAAGGAAGGAAGATACGAGGGCATCCATGATTCAAACTTCTCAGTCACATTTTTTCTCTCCCCCACCGCCCCCCCAACCCTCACAAATTTCCAATCTAACTGGTTGATGTCCACCCTTTTTTCTTAAATTGACATCATATTTTGGTGCTTTCTGAATTTAATATATTATGATCCTCCCTTGTTTATATGGAAAGTAGAACTATTTTAGTTCTCTTGGGTTCATGATAACTTCCAGCTAGTGCTGGAGAGTGCTTCATCCACCCTGTCATGACGTCACTTTGAGGTGCCACCCGAGATGAACAAAAGGCTCATTTCAATTCAGATAAGGCTCAAAGAACAAAGAACAATACAGCACAGGAACAGGCCCTTCGGCCCTCTAAGCCTGCGCCGCTCATGTGCCCACTGGACCATTCTTTTGTATCCCTCTATTCCCAGTCTGTTCATGTGGCTATCTAGATAAGTCTTAAATGATCCCAGCGTGTCGGCCTCAATTACCTTGCTTGGCAGTGCATTCCAGGCCCCCAGCACCCTCTGTGTAAAATACGTCCCCCTGACATCTGTGTTGAACCTTGCCCCCCTCACCTTGAACCCGTGACCCCTTGTGTTCGTCACCTCCGACCTGGGAAAAAGCTTCCCACTGTTCATCCTATCTATGCCCTTCATAATTTCATACACCTCTATTAGGTCGCCCCTAATCCTCTGTCTTTCCAGGAAGAACAACCCCAGTTTACCCAATCTCTCCTTGACTAATTTCTGGCACAACGTATTAACTTGGTCTGCCACAGACAGAGGGGCAAATTTTCCCATTCTGCCCACCATGGGAATCGTAGCGAGCGAGGGGCGGACAATGGAAAGGTCTGTTGACCTTGGGCGGGATTTTCCAGTTTTGGGGTGAGCGAGGCCGGAAAATCCCGCCCAGAGCTTGTGATTCTCACCAGCGACCCTTAAAGATGCTGCTGCCGGCTGTTTAGCAAACATGGCTATTGGTTTGATTTATTCCGATAAGGTCCAAGGGTGAAATGAGTTTAGTACACATGTTCCTTCATTCGAGTAAGCATTTAGCAACCAAAGCATGTTCAGTTTGAGGCACCATGGAATTCAGATCTTTCCATGTTTCACCTCATATGGCCATAAATTAAACGGACCCAATCAGGAAATTGTCTGTAGTCTGCTAAGCTCCTGGGCACTTAGTATAAAATAAACATCTAAAAATAAAATGTTGATTTCAAGATGAAAAGATTAAGTATATTTCTTAACCAAACATTCATACATTTTGCTTTGAGCATCAATCTGAGAAAGATTTTAAAGCATGGTGGCACGGTGGTTAGCATTGATGTTGTGCAGTGCCAGTGACCTAGGTTCAATTCCGGCCTTGGGTCACTGTCTGTGTGGTGTTTGCACGTTCTCCCCGTGCCTGCGTGGGTTTTCTCCGGGTGCTCCGGTTTCCTCCCACAGTCCATGTATGCTCAACAAAAGTATATACCAGTGATAAGGAAGGACTGTAGAAAAAGAGATAATCAGCCATGGATATCTAAGGAAATAAAGGAGGGTATCAAATTGAAAGAAAATGCATACAAAGGGGCAAAGATTAGTGGGAACCTAGAGGATTGGGAAATCTTTAAAGGTCAACAGAAAGCCACGAAAAAAGCTATAATGAAAAGTAAGATGGATTGTGAGAGTAAACTAGCTCAGAATATAAAAACAGAGGGCAAAAGTTTCTACAAATACATAAAATGAAAAAGAGCGGCGAAAGTAAACATTGGTCCTTGAGAGGTTGAGAAGGGGGATGCAATAACTGGAAATGAGGAAATGGCTGAGGCATTGAACAGGTATTTTGTGTCGGTCTTCACAGTGGAAGACACAAATAACATGCCAAAAATTGATGACAGGAAGGCTATGGCAGGTGAGGACCTAGAAACTATTATCACGAAAGAGGTAGTGTTGGGCAAGTTAATGGGTAGACAAGTCTCCTGGTCCTGATGGAATGCATCCCAGGGTAGTAAAAGAGATGGTGGGAGAAATAGCAAATGCACTAGTGGTAATTTGCCAAAATAGTGGAATAGTGTAGATTAGAGGGGCTTTAGATTGGTTTCACTGGTCGGCACAACATCGAGGGCCGAAGGGCCTGTACTGCGCTGTCATGTTCTATGTTCTATGTTCTAAAATTCACTGGACTCTGGGGTGGTTCCCACAGATTGGAAAAGAAGGCGGGTAACTATAGGCCGGTTAGCTTAACTTCTGTAGTAGGGAAAATGCTTGAATCTATCATCAAGGAAGAAATAGCGAGACATCTGGATATAAATTGTCCCATTGGTAAGAGGCAGCATGGGTTCATGAAGGAAGGTCATGTTTGACTAATTTGGTGGAATTCTTTGAGAACATTACTGTGTAGTGGACAATGGGGAACCTGTGGATGTGGTGTATCTGGATTTCCAGAAGGCATTTGACAAGGTGCCAAACCAAAGACTGCTACATAAGATAAAGGTGCACGGTGTTACGGGTAAAATATTAGCATGGTAGAGGATTGGTTAACTAACAGGAAGCAAAGAGTGGGGGTAAATGGGTGTTTTTCTGGTTGGCGATCAGTGACTAATGGTGTGCCTCAGGGATCAGTGTTGGGACCGCAATTGTTTACGATTTACATAGATGATTTGGAGTTGGGGACCAAGTGTAATGTGTCAAAATTTGCAGATGACACTAAGATGAATGGCAGAGCAAAGTGTGCAGAGGATGCTGAAAGTCTGCAAAGGGATATAGATAGTCTAAGTGAGTGGGCGAGGGTTTGGCAGATGGAGTACAATGTTGGTAAATGTGAGGTCATCCATTTTGGTAGGAATAACAGCTAAATGGACTATTATTTAGATAGTAAAAAACTGCAGCATGCTGTTGTGCAGAGGGACCTGGGTGTCCTTGTACAAGAATCACAAGGAGTTGGTTTGCAGGTGCAGCAGGTAATTAAGAAGGCAAATGAAATTTTGTCCTTCATTGCTAGAGGGATGGAGTTTAAAAACAGTGAGATCATGTTGCAGCTGTATAAGGTGCTGGTGAGGCCACACCTGGAGTACAGTGTCCAGTTTTGGTCTCCTTATTTGAGAAAGGATATACTGGCACTGGAGGGGGTGCAGAGGAGATGCACTAGGTTGATTGCAGAGTTGAGAGGGTTGGAGGGGGTGCAGAGGAGATTCACTAGGTTGATTTCAAAGTTGAGAAGGTTGGCTTATGAGGAGAGACTGAGTAGACTGGGGCTATACTCACTGGAATTCCGAAGACTGAGGGGAGATCTTATAGGAACAAATAAGATTATGAAGGGAATAGATAAGATAGAAGCAGGGAAGTTGTTTCCACTGGCAGGTGAAACTAGAACTAGGGGGCATGGCCTCAAAATAAGGGGGAGCAGATTTAGGACTGAGTTGAGGAGGAACTTCTTCACACAAAGGGTTGTTAATCTGTGGAATTCCCTGCCCAGTGAAGCAGTTGAGGCTACCTCATTGAATGTTTTTAAGGCAAAGATAGATAAAGTTTTGAGCAGTAAAGGAATTAAGGGTTAAGGTGAGCGGGTGGGTAAGTGGCGCTGAGTCCACAAAAAGATCAGCCATGATCTTATTGAATGGCGGAGCAGGCTCGAGGGGCCAGATGGCCTACTCCTGCTCCTAGTTCTTATGTTCAGGTTAGGTGGATTGGGCATGCTAAATTGCCCCTCAGCGTCCAAGATATATAGGTTAGTGGAATTAATGGGGTAAATATGTGGGGTTATGGGGTTAGGGGCTGGATAAGATGCTCTGCCAGAGAGTCAGTGCAGACTTGATGGACTGAATGGCCTTCTTCTACACTATAGGGTTTCCATGATTCTTCTATATTTATTTAGAAGCTCCTTTGATACAGTTTCGAAAAACAAATGACAGGTTGCAGGTACAAACAATGGGATTCAATTTTGCTTTATTCTATTCGGAGTATGAAATCATATAACAAGTATTTCATCTGTGTATTATTCATAAACAGTTCATGACTAACCATTTTATATTCACTCGTGGGTTGTTAAAAATCTATAAATACAGCAAACCACTGAAAGGGAGTTGGGAAGAAGATTGGAAGTGAACATAGCTACATCCTGAAGCCAAATAAAAGGTTCTTGGATCACTCAGTCTATTTGTGTATGATGCAGCACATCAGTTCAAAATTCTCCCACGTGGCTTCTGGATTGCTAGGGGCTGAATTTCCTGTGCCAATCACCTTGTTTACACCTAACTCCCCTCAGGAAATGTAAATGCCAACTTGTTGGCAGTCTATTTCGGTCTTTAGGCAGTTGGCAATTTGGCAACCAGTGCTCCGGCCAGGAACGGGCATTGGGTGGGCAGACCTCATGAACAAAGTTGAATGGGGGGCCAACTAAGGAAACCACATCCTACAACTCCCCATGGCTTCCCTTCTTTCTTCATGTTGCTACCATTAGATCCTGATCATGCTCATAAACAAGTTAGAAGTAGTGGTATTTAAAAGCATCTTCAGCTTTTCTTTGATAAAAGGTGGCTAATAAAGTGCCACATAATAGACTTGCCTGCAAACATAGCCCATGAAATAAAGGTGCAGTAGCAAGCAACATTGATACAAAGTTGGCTGAGTAACTGGAAACAGAGACTAGTAAATCAACGGGCGTTTATAGGACAGGGAAAGGTGTACAGCGGGGTTCCCTAGAGATCTGGACTGAGACTGCTGTTTTTCTCAATCAATCTCGGCTCGGAGGTTCAGAGCATAATTTCAAAATTTGCAGATGACACAAAACTTGTAAGTGTTGTGAATTGTGAGAAAAATGATAGACTTCAAGAGAACATAGACAGGCTGGTAGAATGGGGGGACGCCACAACAGATGAAACTTAATGTTGAGTAACGTGACGTGGTCCATTTTGGTCAGAGGAACGAGGGAGGTAATATAAAGTAAAGGTTACAATTCTAAAGAGGATGCAAGAACAGCGAGACCTGACAGTATATGTGCACAAATCATTGAAAGTTGCAGGGCAGGTTGCAAAAATGTTTTAAAAAGATGTATCGGATCCCAGACTTTGTAAAGAAAAGGCAGTACGAAAGCAAGGAAGGTATGAGGAGTTGTTTTGAAACACTGGTTTGGCCTCAGCCGTGTATTGGCCTGGATTTTCACTGAGTTGGGATGACTCACGAACCCTTTAAAAATGACATCCGATTTCATGAATCACCCCTTTGCTGGGCTGTGAACCCCAGTCTGCCTGAAGGGACATTTAAAAGGTAAGTTCAAAATGTCCTCCTCATGCCCCCATGCCAACCTCTGCCTTTCCACTCATCTTCTACCACCCCATATACCTCCAATGCCAAGCTATGCTTTTCCCACCCAGCAGCCATGTCCATGTTGCCTCATATCTCCACTGCCAAGCTGTGTGCTTCCACCCACCATTATGGCCTCTTATACCTCCAATGTGAAACTATGTTTTTCCACTCACCCCCTATGATATCCCATGCTTCCTTATACTTCCTATGCCAAGCTTTGCTCTTCCACCCAACACCCCACGGCCCCTTATTATGGCCTGAGAGCCCAGACAACCGTTATTCTTGCTGAAAGACCTGCACCAAAGAGAAAACATTGTTTGATTGACAGCTCAGGCTGTTCTGCTGTCAATATCACAATGTTCAGTTACCAGTTAACCTTTCATGGTTAAGTGGATTCAAGGGCTTGTGGTTCTTGTTAATGCTACTTTAAAGGATCTGGATGCTTGACACTTTTATTGCCTTCTAAGTGAAATGATTTTTTAACAGAGTAGAAAATTATGAATGATTTCTTAAAGCTGTTTTTTTACATATTCTACTGTTACAAGAGGGTTCATTTGTCCTATACAGTGCATAGTGTGTCAATGGATTGCCTTGGCTTGGCATTGGGGTATGAGGGGCCTTGGGGGTGGTGGATTGGTGGATGGAAGGGCAGGGCTTTGTATAGCAGATATGAGGAGTCATGTGGTAGGGGGAGGGGAGGAGCAGAATTTGGCATCGGAGCATAAGGGGCCATTGTGGTGAGTGGAAGGGGATAGCTTGACATAGGTAGCAGAAGGGGCCATAGGGATGGGTGCAAGGGGGTGGGGGGTGCATGAGGTGACATGGAAAGTGTGTGGAGAGGGCTGGAGAGCCTTTGCGTTTTCATTTTAACTGGAATGAAGTCCCACAGCAGCAAGACTATTAAGCAGGCAGCTTTGGAACACAGCAACCCCTGTAGCTGCCTCCAAGCTTTTAGCTCGAGTCGGCTAGCCCAACTCCAGCCCACATCCATCCCCTAGCAATGCAAATTACATCTTTGTGGGCACCTCCTTACAAGATAGGCAAGCCGAGTTGTTGCTTCAAGGATGAAATTTCAGGCCATTGTGTCTAATTCGGCATTGCACTATTGAAAGATGTGAAGGTTTGTTGAGGGTGCTGGAAAGATTTACAATAATGGTTCCAGAGTTCAGGGATTGCAATTATATGGATAAATTGTTGGTTGTTCTCATTAGAAAAGAAGACGTCGAGAGGAGATACGATAGAGGTGTTCAAAGTCATGTGGGGTCTAGATAGAGCAGATATAGAGAGACTCTTCCCTTCGGTAGAAGAGTTGAGAACCAGAGGACATCACCCTCAGGTGACTGGCAAAGGAAGCAATGGAAACAAGAGGAAAATCGTTTTTACGCAGTGAGTGGTTAGGATCTGGAATGGAGGCAGATTCAATTATGGCTTTCAAAAAGGGAATGGGATTAGGACCTGAAGAGAAATAATTTACAGGGAGAAGGCAAGGGAGTGCGACTAGCTAAATTGCTTTTATCGAGATCAGACATGGACTCGAAGGCTTGAATGACCACCTTCGATGTTGTAAGCATTTTATGCTTCTACTCTATAAAATATTAGAATGATTTAGAGGACACTTCTGCTAGGATTATATATATTATTTTGCTACTCAGAATATCAAAATGTTTGGAGTGGCTTTAGAATCTTCTGAACTGAGAAATAACTTCTGATCTTGGGGGTCTGCTGGCACTTTCACTTTGGAATTAGGGGGAGGAGGAAGGAGTGAATAGTGCTGTAGGGAGTGTCTGAATCATTACTATTGTGATGCTGGATATCATTCGGTAGGTCTTACTGAAGTCTTTATATCTGAAGTATTTCCCTGGAAAATGCTGGGATAATTTTATCTTTCAGACCCATACCTACATCATGTACTGCTTGTGATAACACACCAGTAACACATGAATGAAGTGGAAGTCTTAGGGATTCCTGAAGGCAGTGAGATTATGTGAAGGAAGCCTACTGGGTGTCTTGGTGCATTCATGGGTGCCCTAGAACTGGGAGAACGCTGCAATCTGAGTGAACCTCAGGAACCTATCCTAGTCCTTCAGGTTACCCATATAGAAGGTGACAAAAATGTCAGCTCTAGAAAACTGGGCATCTGGTCAGCTGTTTAACGCAAGCTTGAACTGACTGATACTGCTGATATTCCCTTAAATCCTTCATCCAATTACTCTTTGCCCCTCAATACAACCATTGAGAGTTTGGCTGCTTGAAGACATGGGCTATCCTCTGGACACTTGGTTCACACTTGCCACCGTGGAGTCCGTGCACTGTTGTCAGATCCAAGACTTCAACCAGAGCCCTCATTGGGATCATTAGAGTTCTCAAGCAATGATGCCAACAGCTGGCCAGGACTGGTAGATCCTTGGCACTCACAGAGTGTATTCTATACAAGGCTGCATTTTCTATATGCTGCATAACTTTGCTATGTAGCACATGAAGCCACCACTGGATGAAGACTTTAACATGATAAGGAAGGGGACGCTGATACCATAGAGGATAGTGAGGGAGTGAAAGGCCTCGAATAATTGCCGACAGCCATACCTCCTTGGCAGCAACTAATTTGAAGAACCCTTCAACTGCAGAATCCCTGTTTTTTTTTCTTTGTTTACAGTTCTGTCTTAGTCGTTCCATCCTCAGATAAATGATATTCACACAAAGAAAAATATTTATGTTCATATCAGTGAGCAGTGCAGGGTCATCAGCTACAGGAACACTTACTGCACACAAAAATGTAATAACCATTTATCATATCACTGCCTTACACAAATGCCTTCAAATTAATCATCAGGTTGGTGTGAGCCCCTGCAATCCTTGGTTGAAGTATTCCCTTGTTTGCACTAATGCTCTGATAAGGTGCTCCTCCAGTTTCTGCAGTAAAGTGGAAAGCTACAATGATTCACACACAAGGCCAAATT
The DNA here is from genome assembly GCF_964213995.1 of Mustelus asterias. Taxonomy (NCBI): domain Eukaryota; kingdom Metazoa; phylum Chordata; class Chondrichthyes; order Carcharhiniformes; family Triakidae; genus Mustelus; species Mustelus asterias. Next base: position 39,493,744 of record NC_135811.1, on the reverse strand, counting down.
TAATGTTTGTGGCGAAAGGCCCATCCACTGTTTGAAAAAACCAGTAGGAATCTTGTCTCAACCATTTTTGGGAGATTTGACTGAATTTTACAACAACCAAGCACAATCAACATGAGTCTGCAGTTGAATTAAGCCCAGTGTAGGGTGCTTGCAAGAGTTTTTAAAGTTTATTTATTAGTGTCACAAATAGGCTTACATTAACATTGCAATGAAGTTACTGTGAAAATCCCCTAGTCGCCACACTCCAGCATCTGTCCAGATACACGGAGGGAGAATTTCACATGGCCAATGCACCTAACCAGTACATCTATGGAGTGTGGGAGGAGGCCAGAGCACCTGGAGGAAACCCATGCAAACATGGGGAGAACGTGCAAACTTCACACAGACAGTGACCCAACTAGGATTCAAACCCGGGTCTCTGGCGCAGTGAGGCAGCAGTGCTAACCATGGTGCCACCGTGCTGCAGCTCAATCAGAGGCTGGTAACTTTCCACCAGCAACGCCACCATGAAATGTGTCCACTGATGCTACTGTACTGGAGTCTTCCAGGAATTGATGATAGAATCTTGGAGAGAGGCAAGTGTGTGTGGAATGAGGCAACTGAGAGCAGGGTGATGATGAAAGGGGGAGGGGAAGGTCGATTGAAAGGGCAAAGGGTGCCTTCTCTTGGTCCCACCCTTTCCAATGCCAAGTCCCTTGTATAATGGCAGGATTTCTTCTTGTTCTTTTACTCTCTCTTCTGTTTTTTATCCACTTCTCCTACAAAAGGGGTAGAAGTGGCACCTTATTTGGGGTTTTTCAGATAGTCAGCTTAACATTGTGTACACAATAAAGGGAAGGTGAAAATAAGCCCAAGTGTGGTGAAGGCTTTGCAGGTGTGGATGTAAACAGAAAAATGTGCAGTGAAGCGTTCTGTACTGACTTGAGAAAAGCCATGGAAAGCAGAGAGAGATTTGATAGCTTTGAGCCTAACGTGGAGAGAATAAGAAGGAATTGAAGGTTGGAGTACATGTTGACGTTACTGCAGCCACATCCTGAGAATAATGCTTGCAGCATTTGTACATCCCACCACCTCTCTTTGTTTGCTACTCTACAATATCTCTGACTGCAATTCACCATTGAAATATACAATATTTCTCAATGGTGCTGCAGGCTGTCTTTAATAGCAAACTCTCTGCTATATTTTCCAAACTCACTCCTAATCTGCGATCTGCCTTTGGATAGTGTGATTAGGATTTGCAGGTTGCTGATTCAATCTAGATTATGCCCAGGATTGAATGTGGCAGGGGTTCCATGCTGATTCTTACGTTGTAGAATATAAAACATGTAGAATATAAAACATTTAATCCCAGTACAATGACATGTGATGTGCATCTAATTAAAAGTGTGATTTTCTTTTACTTTAAATTATTCCATTTTGTATTTATATGATGACAAAGAGGATACACTAAATTCAGATTATATTTTCAGAAAAATGCTGGGAAATCTCAGCAGGTCTGACAGCATCTGTGGAGAGCGAGTCTCGATGACCCTTTGTCCGAACTGGATGACCAGCTCTGCGAAGGGTCATCCAGACTCGCAACATTGTCTCTACCCTCTCTCCACAGAGATTTTCCAGCATTTTTCTGTTCTTGTTTCAGATTCCAGCATCCGCAGTTTTTTGCTTTTATCAGATTATATTTTAATTGCTTCACTCCTGGTTTTCTGAGCATAATCTTTATGACGGCTTAATTAAGTATTTTATTAATAAATGTAATAAGATTTTTATCTAATGCTTTGATGTTCATGCTAGCAAGCTATAAATTAATTCAATTAATTATGGATATTTAATTAAAGCTAATTAGTGCAAACTACAAGTAAAGTGCCCACCTTTGCTTGGTGATTCATACCATCGAGAGAAATGAAAATGTGATAAATGCAGTGTTTAATACTGGTTGCAGCCAATATGCTTTTTGCTTTTAAATTAATTTTAATGAATCTAAAAAGGTTTTTGTTAATCTTGCTTTACTGATTAGAGTAGGTGATTGTATTATGATAGATTTAGGCAAAATAATTGTTGGATGGATAAAGCGCAGCAAACTCTTTTACTCGATCCTTGGCCCTTCTTATTTTTCAATAACGTGTTGCCCCATCACCCAAAGGCATGGTGTGAATTTTCACATGTACGCTAACCACATCCAGCTTCACTTCATCACCACTTCTCTTGATCCCTTCACTGTTGCTAAATTATCAGACTGCTCTTCTGACATCTAATCTGGATGAGCAGAAATTTCCTCCAATTAAATATTCGTAAGACTGAATTGCCTTTGCAGCCCACACTACAAATCAGACTCCCTAACTATTGACTCCACCCCTCTGCCCTTGCAGACTGGGATTAAGCCAGTCTGTTCACAAACTTGGTGTCACATTTGATCCTGAGAGGAGCTTCCAACCTCTTATTCGTGACATCTCTAAGACCGCCTTGTTTTCACGTCATTTTATATCATTTTACTTCACTCATGTCTCAGCTCATCTGCCGAAACCCTCAGCCACACCTTTGTTACTTCAAGACTTGACTACACTGCAAAACACTCCTGACAAGTCTCTCACACACTCTACCCTCCTTAAACTTGAGGTCATCCAAAACTCACGTTTCATTCTTTCGTTTCTTTCATTCAACTCGACTTTCAGTCTGACAAAAGATCATCAACCTGACATGTTCATCAGGATTTTGGGTTTGCCACCTCAATGTCAGGGCTAGGAAACAGAGGTAGGCTTAAGTGACCTGTATTTATATTGTTAAATGTTAGAAATAAGGTACAGATTTAAGTGCATTTAATTTAGTGTTTTGAGCAGAAAAGGGTACAACTCTAGTTACATTCATACTAAACAGAAGTGTTTGCATGTATGGGGGTTTTTGGTTTCAGTTCAAATTGTGATGCTAGCCAGTTGATGGGATCACTGTCCAATTAAGGACAACGGGCAGGCTCCTAAAGCCAGAGGGGCAAGGGACCCTCCAGCCTGGAAGGAGCAGCAACCAACAATTCAGTTAAGAGTGAGAGAGTGAAGGTGGCTTCATGTCGAGGTGCCTTCTCTGCAGCTTTTAAAATTCTTAAATTAAAAAATGACCTCGCCCCTCCACAAGATAGCTGTGGCCAAGCAGGTGGAGCACTGGTCCCTGGCAGCCAGGAAATTTGCGAAGAGGGTGCGTCGGCGGCGGGACCGGTAGATCCCTTTGGCGTGAATGGTTGAAAAATTCAGACAGTAGTCTTACAATGCACTCTTTTGTCACCTGAGAACTCATTTTTCACGTGGAAACAAGTCACCCTCGATCCCGAGGGACTGAGAGAGAGAGAGAGAGAGACACACAGAGATTGTGAGATCTCCCACATTCATTATTCGTGGGAAGTTGATGTTCAATTGCATCAAAATGAACTGGGCTAGTTCACTAGTAGGATAGTATGAAGAATACTTTAAGATTATTGTGCAACATGAAAACATTAAAATGTTGGTCATCATGGTAGTAAAATAATTATTTTTAAAGATAGGAAAGTACAGGATGGAAAAATCAATGGAAAAATATTTTGACTGGAATAATTCACGCTGGTTTTCTTCAGTGGTAATTCACACTCGAATCTCCCGCACTGCAGAGGCCGCCAGTGTGAATACCATTAGATTCCAGGGGCAGGGCCTACTCATGTTAGAGAGGCTGAAATCAGCAGGCCTCTGCACATGCGCAGTGGCCCCGAAGTGTCAGCCTCTCATTTACTGGCCAGCTCAATCGCTGGCCAGCTTAGGACCCCCATAGTGCTGCCCCTTCAACTCCTCCACAGCCCGATCGCAGCCGCCCGTCCATTCACAGGCCAGCCCAGAATTCCTCCCTACTGTCCCGGCCCACCTGAATTTCCAGCCTGCCCCCCCGCAGCAGTGACTATCCCCGCCCCCTGGCTGACCACCTCCCCCACCCCAGCCGATCCCCATCGATTGCCCCCGTCCCAGAAGGCCCCTTCCCCTAGGCCCCACCTCAGTGGGCAGTGCCAAAGTGGCCCCTGGGTATGGGGCACTTTACCCTTGGGCAGTGCCAGAGGGCCCAGGCTGGCACTGCCAGGGTGCCCATGCTCAGGGGGCACCCATCCATCGCCCAAAACTCCAGCGGGGTCAGGCCACTAGCTCCCTGAAAGTAGCGTTGGACTCTAAACCTCGTTGGAGTGAAACACTAAACCCCATTGGAGTGAAACACTCTAAACCCCGTTGGAGTGAAACACTCTGGCGGGGTGGCAGAGGCTAGCAGGCCCGGAGAATTCAGTCCTGGGCCTGCTAATAGCATTTAAATAGTATGTAAAATACCATTTAAATACTAGCCCCGCCTCCCAGCCAATTTCCAGCGCCGCGCAGATGCCGTCGGAAGTTTGGGCTTGGGAGACGCAAGCACGGCGCGAATGTTCACGGGAACTGACGTGCAATTCTCCCGGCCTGCTGTGCTCAACAAATTAGCGCAGCGGGGTGGGAGAATTGTGGCCTTTATCTTTCTTTGGTGACTCTCTGATAAATTATGTTAAAAGTACCTTATTGGATCATCTGATCGTGGATACAAATTCTCTTTCAGCTATTAAACAATATCTCAGGTTTATTTTATTCGTATGGCTGGAGACGCAGTTGCAGTTTGATGTTGAGGTTAGCAATCCATTCAACTACTTCAGGTGATGCAGTGTGAATGGTTGTCATGCAAGCAGGAATGAATCTCTTAGGGCAGAAGGTCAGCATATTGGCAATGGTCTGACTTGAATGGCCACAGTTACAAAAACATCCTGACTTGATTGTACAAAGCTGCAGAAGAACAATAATTCTTTTCAAAATAGAATTGTGCCTTCCACATGTAATATGATTTACAACCAAGGGCAGCAATAGCTATGCCTTAACTGTCAAATTGAATAATATTAGTAGTTCCAAAGGCAGAATGAGAAAGAGAATTATGGGCAGAGATAGAAATTCATTGTGCATTGGATTGATGTATGTCATAATTCTAGAATACTTGGGACAAAAAAAACAGAAGCAAGCTACACTGCAGCCATTGATCAAAGATGTTAGCCTCAGGGGATAACTGATGAGATCTTGCTAGAGGTTAACTTCCTGAAATCACGAGATGCTAGTTTTTAATACAGAACCTATGTCCCAGAGGTCAGAAATGTGTTGGCTGGGGAACAAGAGGTCCTGGAGAAGAAGGAGAAATCAATAGAGTCCCTGGGCAAATTAAAGTTTGGAAATAAGGTTAATAATTGCAAAACAGTATCTGAGGAAGTGAGAAGCTCTGGGAGGAGCTGCAGGGGTTTGAGTATGAAAAATAAATCTAATTATTTAAGAGAATGACATGGGATGGAATTCGGCAGCAAAGTCTGGTTACCCTGGATTCCTCCCCTGTGCCCCCAATCAATCAGAAATTCTAATTAAGTGAAGGGAGGTACATAATACATACAAGGATTCATATATTATGATGTTCAAATGGGTTAGAAATGACAGGATTGTGAAGAGAGTCAAGATGCTCTTCATCCACAAGAGGTCCCACAGGAAACAGCCTCTCTCAGTCAAACTCCCACTGCCCGGCTTCCTGTTCCGATCCCTGTTTAAACTATGGGCAGGGGCTTGGCGCCTCCAAACCAGACAACTCTGTGCATGTGGGGTTCATCAGCCAAGGCATAGGAAAATTCTGGTTTTAAATCCCCAGGAGCCCAGTGGTAAAGTTTTCATCGGTTGACAGTACAAAGCATACACAGTGCCAACGGACTGGATTGTGATGTAAAAAGTACAGGTGAGGCTCTCCAGTTCATTCAGCATGCATCTAGAAGGACAACTCCAAAATTAAAACCTGTATCCTTTCAGATCCTCCCACTTGTGACACACCTAGCACAGGTTCAGTATTAGCTGCCTTGGATGAGAGAGTGGGAGTGGCTGTGCACAAACCTCACCCATTTAAATATATTTAATGGTAGGTTGTTGAGCAAATCAAATTAACCAACATCAGATTACCAAGCCCAATGGTGATGGGGAAATGGTGATGGGGACAGGAAGATGCTACAGTTAGTCTTCAGTCATAATCCTGCACTCAGGAGGCCTCAAGATGATAATCGTTCTCCACAGATTGGGACAGATATGGAGCTTGTGTCCTCCAAGAGTGATGTGGAGATGCCGGAGTTGGACTGGAATAAACATCTGCCGAAGGAGCAGTGCTCCGAAAGCTAGTGGCATTTGCTACCGAATAAACCTGTTGGACTTTAACCTGGTGTTGTTAAAACTCTTACTGTGTTTACCCCTCCGAGAGTAACAGGGCGAATGATTTTATGGATGGTGATGCTCTCCACAATCTGGGGAAGGGGAAGTAAAGGAACCCAAAATGCAGCATGCCTCCCTTGCACCTGGCAGGTCACTGGCCCTGGCTGGCCACCAATCACTGCAGTTGAAATGGAAAGAAAGCTCCAACTCAAAGGACAACAGACTACTGGATGACGCCCAGCTCACGGAATGTCAAAACACTTCTGGAAAATAATACATGACCAGAGCATGGAACAACCCTCACAGCCAGAACATTGGGCAGGTACCATGTTGCTCTAAGTGAAACCAGGTTTACAGAGGTGTCTCATCTTGAAGAAGTAGGTGTAAGTTAAACATTCTACTGGTTTGACAAATCCAGGAACCATCCTCGATAGTCAGGTGGGACTTTGACTTTCAATCTGAATTGACACATAAGCCTTGCTAGAAACTAGTTTGGAACACCCATCAGTGACCGTACAGCAACAATTACCTCAGAAAAGGTCAAAACAAATTCTACAACAATCTATGCAGGATCATCAGAGGAGTACGACACCAGGACTTATGGTTCTCAGACTTTTCTTTGCATTTCCATTTGAAAGGTTTAATAATCACACAAGTTTAAAAATCACATAAGCTGCGATGAGGTTTTGATTAAAGCAGGCCCAGATAAGCATCAACGCCTAGTTACAAGGGAGGCTTTAGTCACACTTTATGCGCACAAGAATTTAATTCAATGATGTGCAGCTGCAGCTCATGTGTGTCTATTAGAACAAGGGACAATAGAAATAAGAGGAAATGGGAGGTTGATATATACCATTGATCAGACATATAGCTATCATTGCTTGATGATATTATAATTAAGTAGATGTGCACAAGTTGCAATTGGACAACACCCTTATGTAAACCTAACTGATAATTGTGAATGAACATATATAACTTCTATATAAATGTACATCTCTGATTGGTATATGCTAATTTCTTGTAGGTGGATCTTAACTCTAGATGACTGTTTAATCCCTAGATCGAGGCTCTCCCTGGTGAACCACTAGTTGGAGCACGGGGAT